>NC_040889.2:2240373-2865373 GCF_900634795.4 Betta splendens | reverse complement strand
CACACGTCATATAGTCAGATAAAGAGCATTTTAAAAAGCTAATAATTTAAAATCTACTTTTTTGCACTTACTTTGCATTCTCAGCCAGCTTCACAAGTGGCTTTTCTGACAGTCTTCTGGGAGTTACTACATAAGCTGCTATGCTTTTCCTCTCACTAAAGGGCCATACTCATCCCAAATAATGGGTTAAGATCAGATCAGGGCGAACGTGCCATCCTTCCAATCCATGAGCCCAACTCGGACCCAAATGTTGAATTTTGTTTGGAATGGATGTGCAGAACCACCCTGCCCTACATCATCACACACTAACAATATGCATATTGCATATTGGACCTGACTTATTTGTTTTTGGCGTAGAGTGATTCTGTTCTACCGATTGGTCTGTATCTGCAGTGTTTCTTTTGTGTGTGTTGATTGAGGGAATGCACGTGATAGCAGTATGCAAAAGACACTAAGGTTAAATTCAAGTGGTTTGAGCTTGGGAAAGAAGCTGAAAGACACAGCATACGTGTAACACTCTGTTGATTGGGGGTTGCATTTTTCTGTGACTTAAAAAAAGTGGATGCCCAAATATACTTGGTTTTTGTTTTTGGTAATATACTTGGACTGATTGCCGAAATATTTGCTATGCTTCTGTATTTTGTATCAACATTTCATGTGTGCCAATTCATTTACTGTGTTGTAGTGGAGAACACACAGCTTGAGACTGGACATGACTGGAGCTGGAAGTGGTGAGACTTCACAACACACAATATTTAAGCCCCATATTTTTCATAGTGTTGTGATCATGTGCTTAAGATTCCGATAAATACTCCATGAATGAAATGTCAAGTGATATGTTTCCATGGCATACATCGATGCGTCCTTAGACTCTTTCTGTTTTTTCCCCTTCCTTATCTTAGTGAACAGTGAGAATCTGGTCTGTAAACAATCCCGTGTCTATGTCTATTTAGGTGGCCAGGCACCACCTGACGGCATGGACCCTGAGGAGGCAGAAAGGTGTCCCATCTGTCTGTGTGTCCTGGCTGGAAGCGAGCTTGCCATGCCCGACAGCTGCTGCCACGTCTTCTGTCTCGGATGCCTCCTCACATGGGCAGAGGTGATCAGATCATTGTAAACTAATCAATAACTATTTATGGTTGAGCCAAGCCTGACAGTTGTGATGTGTTTTTACCAAAGTAAAATTGATTTTAAGTTGGGTGTAGGTTTGATTACTGTTTAAGTTGGGTGTAGGTTTTATTACTGTTTATTGGAACGAATCGACAAACTAAGAAACTGCAAATTTTCGCACGATTTATGAAAACATTTCTGTTCTGTCAAAGTTTTTATTGGAAGCAGTGCGTTCTTGGTGTTTTATAGGAATGTTAACAATGTTTGTTCTGTTCACTGAAGTTGCAGGTGGCGCCTTCATGCCCAGTGGACAGAAGACCCTTCACTAATGTTTACAGATGGGATGGGGATCTAAGTTGTGTGCAGGTTGGTGGTTTACAAAAACTGACATTATTTAACGTCAGTTAAATGTCAAAAATTCTCATTATTTAGTAGGTTCTGTCTGCTAACACTAACTTGTGTCATTGTTTTTAGGTTCCTGTAAAGAGGCGACCAACAAAACCTGAAAGTGAGAGTTGTTGCCGTAAGAAACCTGAAAAAGTCTGTCTCAAGTAAGTGTCAGGTTCTAAAAGATTGTTCTCAACCTAGTTTGCCACCAAAGGACATGATAGAATTGAAAATAGATTTTAGTATTTTCTTGGCATCTCTAAGATGTTCAGGTGTTCTGTCTTTAGAAAGAAGCCTGCAAAAAGAATAAGACGCCAAAAAGCTGAGATGACGCCAGATACCAAATCAAAAGGACTTGTGAGGAAATGTACGTTCGAAAACATTCTTTTATATAATATCTCAAATTTTGTAGCATTATCTAACAGCCTGTAAATATCTGTTTTTAGGTAATGAGGAGGATCCATCATCACTAACCAGAAAGAAGGTGAGTGTGTTTATTTGTGATCATGAAAAGCTTTTGTTGTTTCATACAAACTAGGCCATCTACAAACCTACTTATGAACCATGAATATTCAGAGCAGAGCAAATTTTTACCCAAAAGTGTCAAGTGTCATTTGTTTAATTGGTTTAAATCAGTTTTATGGTATTTGCTATGTTTTTCAACAGATGAGAGGAATCGAGTGCTGTGTGTGGTCACCGTCTTCCTGTGTCTCAATAACAGCCCCGACGCAGGATGGGTAAGTTGTGTTTTTATGAATTACAGTATACCAAATTCTTGCTTTGTGACCCTGTCAGGAATAGATAATGTTTTTGCTTTGAAACTTTAAAAACAATCGTTGTTCGTTGTCGTCCTGCAGTGTTTGGGTGACAGAGGACATAACATCAGATACTGCTCTCAAAGAATGTAAAGCCCAGATACAAGAATGTCCGTGGCGCTTTCTTGCTGCCCCTGCTGATGGCATCTTAAGGTAACAAAGCCCCAACTGACTACTAAATGTGTGAGCTCTATGCCTACAAAGCGTGTACTATTATACATTTATAGCTGACTACTGACATCACTTTATTTAATCCTGAATAGAACTTACAGACGCTTAGTCTTTTTCTCACACATTATGATTAGATTAGGTGCAAGGTCTGCTACTCAGAATTCAGGCGAACTCTTAATAGTGTTCTCGCCATGATGATGTTTTTACAGGCAGCATCGCAATCCTACAACTTGGAACCACAGCTCATTTTCATTTGGACACCTTTCATCTCCCTTCACCTCCAGCATACTGTTCGGCCCTGACCATTTTGGTGAGTCGATGATCCTCATGATTGTGTTAACTCTATGATGAAGGCAGGCATTAATGTTACTATATTCTAGTGACTAGAGTCTAGTCCAATTTATGGTTTCCACACTTACATGTCTATGACTGTATTTGTTTATTGTAGTTATAGGCATGCTTATCCTATCCTAATCTGTGGTATAGATTCCAATTAGGATTCAAGTCACTGTTCCTACAGTCTTAATTATTTGTTTCCATTACCAGATGTTAAACAAAATTAAATCATTAAAAGGTTAATTAGGCATTAAATAAAGATATGTGCCTGCTAAAGCTGTAGCATTAAAACCCTCTACTGCAGCGGTCCCCAACCTTTTTTATGCCATGGACTGGTTAAATGTCACAATATTTTAACGGACTGGTGTTTAATAAAATTTTATATTTTATTGACAAAAGATTGTAGCAATTAGAGGAAACTTATTTGGTCCTTATTTGCTTTTAGCTACTTCCACATCTACAACACGAGTAACGATCAAACTCCGTCCGATTACGGCTTGTAAAACTGTAAAGACTGTTTAGATCATGTACAGACGACAAAACATTGCCAAGGCATCGACCAAGTCAGCTAACTCGTTTTTCCCTGCTTCAAATATCTGCTGTAACTAAGAGCAATCGGTGTGGCCCATGTTTCAAGTAGGACTCCTGATATTGTGTGTTACATGCCGCTTTCTCTTTTATTTGTATTTGTAGGCTGTTCTTCTGTCTCCCTGGATCTTTTACGCTGTGCAAACACTTGTTTGCTAGCATGGTTTTTTTTTTTTTTTAGCAGTAATGTGTTACGTGTTACCGACCAGAGCAGCCCCTTAACGAAGGTAGCAGTTGTAAGACACGTGACCGAGACATGTGTCAAGACCAAGTCTTAGACAGATTTAACCAAGAGATTCCAGTAATTTTCCCAAATAAAACCGTTCAGAATTACACAAATAAAACAGACATAATGTGAGTTATTTTTCTTCTTTCGCGGTCCTGTGCCAATTGACTCACGTACCGGTCCGTGGCCTGGGGGTTGGGGATCACTGCTCTAGTGCACTAACTTGTTTTCTAAGCCAAACCTTTGATCCAACTGTATTCCATCTTTCACATGCCCTTGTAGCTTGTAACGCTAGCCATACACACTCTGTTGTATCTGAAAAAATGAGCAGCATTTTGGTAACTAATGAGCAGAACCACAACTAAAGGTTCTCCCCACAGTCTTTCAGGGTGTTGTCTGCGCTATCACATGCCCCAAAGGAGGGGAGAAGCGAGGTGGCCGAGCCTCAACCTCCAAAGTTCCTCCCAAAGAGGCCGAGTCTCTCCCAACCAGGCGATCTGGGCGAAATAGTAAAACCCAGGAGGAGACCCCTTTGTCTGATGCCTCTTCGCCGCCTCAGTCGAATTCATCAGATTGTGACTCGTCTGCCAAATTGGGCAGGACTTCTAAGATGCCAGCCAGAAGGAAAGGCAAGCAAGTAACAAACCGAAAAGCCAGTGGTAAGCGGAAAGCTACAGTGAGGAGAAAAAGCTCTCCTGAAGTTGTCAATAGCTCGTCGGCAAGTGAGGAAGAGGGTGGCGGAGGTGATGATGATGAGGAGGAAGAAATAACAACTGCACAGAATATAAGCAGTGATCAGCAACAGACTGATGATGAAGAGAGCCTCAATGCAGATCAAGACGACTTTGTTGATGAGCAAGATGGCGCAGACAGTCTGAATAATAATGTGGCACAGGACAACGTCAGTGACACCCAGGAACAATCTAATGAGCATGCAGAAGAAGACAAAACGGATGAAAGACATGAACTTCCTGGTCTTGCAGCTGCTAACAGTCCTGGTCCGTGGTCTGGAGGCAACCAGAGCAAAGGAGAGGAGCAAGACCCAGCCAGCCCTGTTTCTTCTAGCGGCAAGGACTCTGAACGAAACTCACCAGTACCCTCTGACTCTCAGAGTGCTCTTACAGAGAACCCAATGTCTCCACACTGTAATGATCAAACTGAGCAGGATGCTAACATTTGCATGGAGTTAGAGGAGGTAAATTATGAGTATTCTTATGGGGAAATGAAGGCTAAATTGTCTGAGAACTTGGCACAACCCAGTTCTCCCTCTGCTGGAAAGGTAGAAGAAAATGTAGCTGACCCAGACACAAAGAGTTCTGAGGGCACCCATGTAAAAGCACTTGGTTTACAGGAATCTTCAGCAGGGGAAGTAACAAAGGATAATGATCTATCTAAGGACGATAATGAAGTTATCCCCATGGATTGTAGTTCACCCACAAGCGAGCATGGTAGGAGTCCTATTTCGGAGCCACTAAATGACTGTGGTGATGCAGTTGCCACAGGACCCCCTCCCTCTGAACAGCTGCTTGCCAAGGATGAGAGTAGCAGCGCTCAAGAGGAGAGAGAAAAGAGCCAAGAAAGGAAGAATGGCAGGCAGCGGAGGTCTCGCTTCCACTCCCCTTCCTCCACTTGGTCCCCTAAGAGGGACTCAAAGCGAGATTCATCCAGACGCTCCAATTCACGGTCCAGAGAGCATGACAGCAGCCCACCATCGAGCCGCTCTTCACGGCCTCGCAGCAGAGAGCGAGGCAGGGCCCGGGACAATGATAGAGAGCATTCCAGGCGGGACCGTAGTCGTGAAAGGAGGAGATGGCGATCCAGAAGTCACTCCAGATCGAGGTCCCGCTCCCGGTCAAGGTCTCGTTCCAGAACAAGGTCCTACAGAAGAGGACCCAGCCCTGAACAGCGTTCTTCCAGAGAGCATTCTCCTCAGCGGAAGGAGCGTCGGGGTGGATGGAGGTCTGGCCAGGGTAGTGGGTTTGGTGGCGAGGGACGAAGGTATCATGGAGGCGCTGGCCGCTTTGAAAATGGTGAGCCTACTGATAATTCCCCTGACCGCCAGGGCTGGTCGGAGAATCCAGACTGGGTCACAGAAAAGACTTCTGGAGAATCTGAGGGCAGGAACAAAGACGTTAGCCTCAGTGGCAGCTCACGCTGGGAAGGTCATCGCAACAGTGGTGGGAGCTTGGCAGAGCCAAGGGGTCAGGGCGGCCGTGGCAGGGGGGCAGGGCGGGGCGGGGGTACCCGTAGCTTCTACAACCAGCAGGAGGAAACATCGGACAACCGCTGGCAGGCCAGAAACAACTTCTCAGGTACAAGCAACAATTCAGGGAATGACTCTTACAGCCGCTTTAATGAAAACCGAGGTGGGGGGCGGAGGAAAGAGTCGGAGCAGGGCGACTCTATGCTCGACCGGTCTGGGTGGTCCTCTGCGTCTAGCTGGGCCGTCAGGAGGACGCTGCCTGCCGATGTTCAAGACTACTATTCCAAGAGGGAGAGAGGAGGCCCAGGAGGCTGGAACCGACAGGAGGAGGAACAGCAGCCAGCAGCAGGAGGTTAGTCCTGTCTAGCCTACATAACTGACTGTCATCACAAGTCCCTCTTTTTGTCTTTTGTTTTTGGAGAGAATGATGATGATTTTTTTGTTTGTATTTAGATACAGTTTAAGTTAATTTCATGGTTTCTTTCTCTCCTCTCCAGATCCCCCTAAAAGCGAGCCTCAGCCCCAGGCAGTCCCAGGAAATGCTCCGGTTCCTGTCGTGAGCGTGATCCCCCCTCACCCCCCTCAGCTAAACGTTCTTCCCCATCACTACCCCATGCAGGGCCCTCGAGGAGCCCTGCCAGTCACTTTGCAGCCGGCAGCCCCATACGCCATGCCTCCTCAGGTTCCTGTGCACCTTCACTCGGCTGTGCCACTGTTTCAGATACCTGCTGTCGGTGCTCAGGGTCTGCCGCCCCCTCCCCCACCACCTCCACCCATGCAGCAAGGCAGCCAGACAGTAGCAGGTCAGGCTGAAGGCCACACCACTCAGGTACAGTAAACAAGCATGTTGAAATACCAACCCAATCAAACAATAATAAGCCTGAAACAGTTTCTAATGAACCTTATTCTTCTCCTAGATGGGAACGAACATTGTGAGCTATGGGAAACCCGGCCTTCCCACTCTTACCAAAGCTGGCATTGCTGCAGTGACCCAGGGCCAGCCAGCACCATGTCAGGCGCTTCCATCCTCTACAACTCAACCTGGCCACAACAAGGCTCAGGCTGACAGCTCCAAAAAAGAAAAGGTGATTTGCCACATTCTTGCCTATCTGTCACTCAAACCTTGTTGGAGTTGGATTTTTTTTCCAAAAATGAAATATCTTTATCTGCTGTAGAAACAACAGATCCAAGAGAAAGCTATAAATGAAGTGAAAACAGCCATCAAACCTTTTTACCAAAAGAAGGAAATCACCAAGGAGGAGTACAAGGAAATTGTGCGCAAAGCAGTAGAGAAGGTAAAACCTTGTAGAGCCAGCCAAAACAGTTTTCACAGATCCATGATGTAATGTTTTATGTACTTCATGGGCCATTAACCTAATCGATTGTCTGACCCATCCGCTTAGGTATGTCACAGCAAAAGTGGTGAGGTGAACTCAAGCAAGGTGGCCAACCTGGTGAAGGCCTACGTGGACAAATACAAACATGCCCGCAAGAAATGAACCCGCGCCCCGCTGTGGGCGGGGGGGCCATACCCTCATAGACCCATTCAGCTGCTCAAGTGCAATTTCCTCTCGCTGGACTCCAGCCTCCCCACATGAAAAACGATGGAGAGCTGACATTTTTGTTTTTTTTTGATATCTCTACCTTTTTATTGAATAATTTTTTTTCTATAGATTTTCATATTTTGTTAGAAAACGAATGACACAATCAGAAATTGTAATGCAAGAGCCCTTTATTTTGCATAGCTCATGTGACTACTGTAAAGAGCGCAGGGTAGTGTTGAATGGTCGATATTCAAGATGTAATGCTCAGTGAATGAAACGTCGGCACACAGTGGAGTCTCTCCCAGAGTATCGGCTTGTACCACGACTTTTCTCTTCGATGGCGTCCTGATTGCATAGCTTAATAATTAAGTATTGTCAATGTTTTTTAAATATTATATTTCAGATGAACGCCTAGTTTAAAGAAAAAAAACTGTGCATTGCCTTTATTATTCTCTGTGGGCCCCAGTGATGGGCTAGGATCTGACAAGTCAAATTGTATTCAGGGCCCTGATTGGTTGAGGAGACCCAGTGTGGGACGGCCAATCAGCAGTGAGTGTGAAATGTGAGGCGCAGATCAGATGAAATAAAACCTCATCGCCTGCTTGAATGTGTAATAAATGTTAACGTGTGAACATGAATTGTGTATAAAGCATCCAGAGAGTAGTTAAAATAAATAGCTGCTTCCTGAAGTGCTTTGTGTTTGTCGGATGCCTTTTGTGTAGGTAGCAAAAGCTAGTTTGTTTTTAACAGCTTGTGTATATATAGAGCTGGAGCGAAAAGTAATTCTTCAAGGTTATGTCCAGCTATTTTGCCAAAAAACAAGTTGACAGTGAATAAATCAGGCAGTGCTCTGGGAAATAACAACCAACCTGGGTGCGTGGTTAGTTGGTGTATTTGCTCCAGCTGTGTTGATGCATCTGGTCACCGCGAGGGGGCAGCAGTGTCTAGGGAACAAATGGTTTGTCCTTGAAACGTTTCAAACAGGCCACGTTCAGTCTGTCTATCTTCACTTGTCAGAGATGGGGAGTGACTGTTGAAACAGTTTGCATTTATAAATTATGGCAAAAATCTAAAAAGGTTTTTACTCACAATCAGTTCTGTGTACTGTAGCAATGCTATACAGATAATAACTTTTTTATATACATTACAAGAGGAAAAACTTACTTATTGTGAAATGTTTGGCGGTTGCCTCCTGGTGGTGTTAGTTGAGTTTATTAATTTTGACAAAGTCAAAGACTTGTGCCAAACGCAGTAAATATTGTAAATATTGTATATATTGTTAAAAAAGGAAAACAAATCATTTGTCTTCTAAAATACTCAGTTCAGACATCATATGTTTCAAAGAATACCCAGATCCAACACTTTAGGTTATCTCGTTTTAATTGGACATTAATTACAACATTTACATAGTGTTTCATTGAAACAAGTGGGTAACACTGGTGGGCAAAGCCCTCTTTGCTCCTGAGGTTAAGAGTTGCCTGATGTACTCTAACCATGACAGGTGAAAGTAACAGTTCGTAGGGGGGAGGGGGAGAAAGCAAAACTGCTGCCACGCAGCAACCTCGACGTGTAAAACCGCTTCTACAGAATCAGCAGTGGGACAATAATTCAGTCAGTACTAAAGGAGATGAGCAGTGATCTCAGAGCAAACTCACCAACTCTGTGGTTTTAATTTGCTCTCTCGATCCACTGCTGTACTGTTAAAAAAAAAGGAAATCAAACCAGAACATATGTACAGTGAACTCAACATATATATATATACACATATGTACACATAGACTATAATATAAATATAGTAAAAGTGATAACATTACATCAACTCACGGTCTTCCATAAATAGACAATATCAGTGTGTGATGAGTTAGGATAGTGTTGGAAGCACAGCGCGTCTGAAGATGACAGTGTCATGGCTCCGTGGGGGAACGAGTCCCCCACCATCGAGCTCTGGCTCTGTGCAGTCGCACATCCAAACACTTTGTGTACTGTGAGAGAAGCTCTCTGATGACACTTGGTTGTTCACGGCAACGAATACATGTAGTCTTTGCAAGTTTTCCAGGTAGTACAACCACCGCATGTGGTCAAATTCATAGTATTCTTCCGGTTAGAAAAACGCCCCGTGTTTGTAGCAAGGCGGGGGTCATCAAGCAGTAGTGTGGATGCTGTGCCAACATCTTCAGCAGGTTATCAAGAGTAAATACAGTTTTGGTAAGAGATTCTCTGCAGCTCCCAGTGTTGAAAACGCAGGATCTGTTTGACTTACACTTTTAGATGTCACAAGAAAAGCAGACGACAAGAAGCAATTTACAAAAAAAAAACCTTGGTGCGAGTATTGAATGAGCCGCGTAGTCTGTGAAAACCGACAAGTGTGCTGAACAGTAAGTGCTTTTTGATTCAAAAACACACTTAAAATACATTTTTGGGTACGTTAAAAAAAATCTGGAAGGAACTTAATCTTCCTTGAGGAGAAGTTTTTCAAGTCTCGAGCCTCTCGTCGGTCAGAGATTTGCACGCTTTGCTCAGGAGGGTTTGTTGTCGCTCGGCGCTGAGGTAGCAGCCACACTCAAAACACTGAAACCGTACCTGAGTGTAAGCTGCGTTCTGATCCCTAAAGACTAGCTCATCTCTGCTCTGAGGCACCTTCAAATATTTGTTTTCAGCTGTACCATGACTACAAAAAACCCCACAAACAAAGTAAAAATAAGCAAAAACTATTTACAATAAAAAAGGAGAAGAAGCAAGTAAAATGCCATCTTGTGGCCTATAAAAGCGTACTGTACAGTGTTCGGATACATTCTCTGGGAATGGCATGGTCCGTTGCTCGGCCCCCGGCGTGAGTCCTCGCGTTTTCATCTTCTCATACAACAGGTGTCCGGATCTTCCGCTCAGTCACAGTTGCCTGAGGCAGCGCTCTAGTGCCCGTGAGCCGGCGTGGTCGTGGCGTTGACTGCCGGGTGGCCGACGAGCGCCGGTCCGCTCTGGGAATTGTGGATCCAGTCCAGGATGATGAGCAACGTGCTGCCGATCATGACCACGAAGCCCAGAATTAGGAAGAGAGTGGCCTGGGGGTTGAAGCAAGCAAAGACAAGGGATTACAAAATGTGAATGTGCTTTTGTGATTTTGATATTTTCTTTAAAAGTCTAAGATCTAAGCAGGTGTTAAAGCCTCACCCCAATCTTCTGAATAGACTTCATGGACTCCTTCTTGACCAGTTTGATGTAGAAAGCTGAAGGCAGGATGAAGATGAGCATAGCAGCAGCAGAGGCTCCTGTGGACAGAAAGTGGACATTTAGGAATTATTTATATAATATTATTAACTGGTTGCTCCTTAAGGCCGTGCTGGAAGTCTTGAAAGCTCACCGATGATGCCAAAGATGTCCTTGATGTTGGGGGTGAAGATGACCAGCATGTTGGTGCAGCCCAGCAGGCTCACAGTGATGATGGTGTGGCGGAGCCAGCTGAACTCCTTGGAGGCGCAGAAGAGGTGGTTGACGGATGTGCGGATCTGTAATAAGACAGATGGAGAAGAGGTTACATCTCATGCGGTTGTCCTGAGACCCGAGGCCAGCTTGTGGGGGGGGCTTCACTCACGGGGAAGAGCACCACAGGGATGGTGAGCGTGACGGCGGTCAGCACGGCTAGGCGGACGATCAGCAGGACCACGTCGAGCTGGCGGTAGACCTTGGAGTAGGTGTGCAGCAGCTCAGACTCCACTCCAGCTGTGGGGGAGAGGAAGGGGAAGGGGATTAGTGGAACAACGTCTCCGACGCTTGGATCGTTTATGCCAATGTTCTGGCAGGACATCAAACCATTAAACACACCTAGTGATTAGTCACTCTGACTCACTCCCAGCTCTGTTACCATGGCTGACTGTTTTTTTTGCTCACTGTTGTATAACCAGTGTAACATTCCAGGAAAGTGTGTGTATATTCACCCAGGTGTTCCTGCCACGGCAAACAGGAACACAGCCGTGTTGGCACAGAGCGAAGTTGGGCGGGTGGGCGTTCCCCCCCGGCCTTGAGTCCTGTCCTGCTTCTTCCCTCCCCTCTAAAACCCAAGGCGCTGACCGCTTGTAACCCAGCGCCTCTACTGTACGATCAGCCTGGCATGTGTGCATGGGAGAGGGGTGCCAATAAACACATGTCACACTCACAGTTAAAGGTGAGGTATCCGAAGAGGGCGGCCAGCAGGTACATGATGAACATGGACAGGAAGGACACGTTGGCAACGTTCTGCATCTTCTTGCGGGACCGGCTGCGTTGAGAAGAGGGAGCGTTGCATTTACACACCCAGATCACGTGGTTTGGGGCAAACGGGGTAAAATTGATGAAGAAGAACAAACACTCACTCTTTGAGCTCCTCATACATGGGCAGGATGGCCGGGTGGCACACGAAGGCGAAGGTCAGGATGGGAACGGCGTAGACCGTCTGAGCCAAAAGAAAAACAACATGAGCTTCTGTTGGATTTGCCACAAATATCAAACGTCCATGTGTTCGCGCGTTGCAAAGCTTCACCTGCGAGTTGAAGACAAAGTATTGTGGCGTGCACTGGTCCGAGGCCTTGGTTATGTTTGCCTCCACTAACATATTGCACGTGATCTGGAACTTCTTGATGATCACCTGGAGGAAAAGACAACAACATTCAGGATCCGGCAGATATTCTGTTTCTTCATTCCAGGCGTTTCCTGGAAGGAAAGGAAGACGAGGAAGCAGGGCGCTGACACTCACCACAATCACGAAGAACACCATGCAGAGCAGGGACAGGCCGCTTGTGTAACCAAGGTAACCTGCGGGACGAGGGAACGACACATGAGCTACTGCTTCTCCGTTTCTATGAGAGACCACGGAATCCTGAGCGAACGCTCAGCTTACCCAAGTTCTTGAGCAGTGAGAGGGGCAGGATGATGGCGAGGGTCACAAGCAGCATCAGGTAGTCTCCGTTAGTGTACCATTCACTGAAACATACACGATAGCGTTTATCAAATTGTGTTCCAACACAAAACAAGCTCATCTATGCAGAAACGTTGCTTTAATGTGTTTGAGCTGCAGCTTCTGCACCACCCAGGACTGTGCCTCTCACAGAAATAGACTCAACAAAGCAGCGCCGAGGAGCCCGTCCCCATCAATTTTTTAAAACTCGGGACAGAGGTCGTGGTGAGCTCATCCCCTGCGCTCTCGTCTCGATGCGGCACTGGCTGCTATAAAGGGATCTTTGAAGGGGACGTGTGGAGGCTGAGGACTGCTTGTCCCTCCACAGACCTGCCTACTACCCCCCCCCCCATCTGATCTAATCCAGCAGAAGGACAAAGCCGCCGTTTCACCTTCTCCGACACGCTGCACTTGACAAACAACAAGCAGCCATTTTGCTTGATGTGCCACTTCACCCTAGGCGTCTCTACCAGCTGTTCATGCTTCTTTCTTTATTTTGGTATGTATTTATTCACTTTATTTATTTATATTCTGCTACATCGCAATACAATTACAAGATTTTATCAGGTCACTTACTCATCGCTGGATCCCAGAAATGCTTTGATGACGGTGGGTAATTCATATTTGATGATGTAGAGGTAGGTTGACATGGCTGTAAGAATAATTAAAAAACTGCTGGTTAGTGCCTGGTCTTCAAAAGGAAGCAAAGACTTGACCATGTAGGAAACTTGGCTGTTTAAATGGTGATGTGTAATAAATTGTTAGGGGTCAATGTGTTCCATGAGAAAAAAAAATGTTACACATGCTTGTGGGATGACTCAAGTTTATACTGGATGGTTACTCTACATTCCAAAACACAAGCCTGATCCTAAACGTCAAGATTTGTTTCTCCTCCCTCAAAAATGCTTCAAAGCTTTGTGGAACTAAACTGGTGGTGGATAAATATAGAAAAAAGAGGAAGCTGATGGTTACATAATGGTTAAAAATAATCTTTCTTTGCTGACCTCCGATGTTCTGCATCGTGATGGAGCAGGAAGCGGCAAGTTTGCCAGGAATCCCAAAGGCCTTGTAGCCGAGCTGCTCGTACACACGCGCACCTTGAAAAGAGAATTACAACTTAGAACACAACAAAACTCCATTGGCTGCATGCAGATCGCACACCTCAGCCCAGGAACTCACCTCCTTCATTGGCCGTCTTCAGCAGCAAGTGGACAGAATACAAGGAGAAGATGGCGACTGCCACAAGGAGCATCCTGCAAACAGAGAACAGAGGTCTTCTGTTAATTCAGACCTGTGGTGTGGATCTGAACCGTGATGGCCTTCTGAGACCAAAGACCTTGAACGCAGCATCGAGTTTTTCTGTACAGGATCCTCCTGGGACGCTGCACAGCCAGCAGCAGCAGAGTGTGTGTGTGTGTGTGTGTGTGTGTGTGTGTGTGTGTGTGTGTGTGTGTGTGTGTGTGTGTGTGTGTGTGTGTGTGTGTGTCCATCCGTTGGTATTAATAGTACAGGTGAAATTAATCTCAGGGCGATTTGGTTCATGGGTCTCTGATTCAGATGACCTTTCATGGCGAGTCAGTGGGTTTAAGTTCTGTCTCAGCTCTGCCCGCTACGTCGGTGTTGGGACGCTTTTGCGATCTGCTTCCCGTGGATTTGTTCACCTTCATTCATTATCTGCCGTGAGCGTACACGAGCTCCTCATTGACGTAACCCTCGCTCAGTTGGAACAGGATTAGCTCGTCTAAGCTGCTTCACCCGCCACTCCCTGCATTTGTAAACGGATGTTCTTTACAGCAGCACCCACTCCATGCAGATTTTTTTTTTTAAATCAGGTACTTTTTCATATAGAAAAGCACTTTCTTGGCTGCGGAGTGCGTCAGGTTCAATGTCAGCGACAGTAATCTGCTTAGGGATCAGCTGCCTGCGTAGTAGTCAAGTCTTTGGCCTCGATGGAGACTCTGAGACAGAGGCAGGTCTACAACCCCCCCGAAATACGAACAGTGTTATCTACAGTAAACATGACAGTCCGTACTTAAACATCAGTGGCGAGGAGCCAGCTCTAAACTTTCGACCCTTGTGTAATCTGCAGCTCAGGGTCGAGCGTCACAGAAAACACGCACACCCACACAACACTGGCAGGAAATCTCACCCTGAAGGGCTACAGGACAACATGACCCCAGACCTTGATGCAGCAGACAACATCGCACCTGCCTACGATCGCTGCCATCCACTATGCAGCATTAAACAGAAGCGTGCATGCCTGCGTCAGGCGGTGGTTTGCCTCTAATTAGAACCTCGCCCTGTTTCTTGTACATACTTCTCAACTATTTCTGACGGATGTCGCAAATGATCGCTACGGCAGAACAGAAACTTACACAAACAATGCGATGCCAGTGTTGGCCATGGCGTAGGACAGACCCAGGATGCCGCTGCCCATGATGGCGTTCCCCAGGTTGAAGACGGACATGCCGAATGAGGCGCTGCCCTGGTGCTGGGAGGAGAGTAAAAAGGATGAGCATTGAGGGATCTCTGAAGAACGATGCATCACCCAAAGGCCTGAGATGACTGAAGCGCTTACATATTCTGCCTCATACTTCTTCTTGCCCAGGTTCTGCTCATGGAGGAACATCTGGCTCTCTGGATCCTCAAAGCTAAAAAATGAAAAGAGATGATGATCAAACAGATAAAGGGATGGAACATCTGGCTTCAAAAAAACAGCATCTTAATTGACCTCCTGCTTTGCAGTCGGACTGACCTGTCCAGCGGGACCTTCTTGGTGTCAATCATTTCACTCATTTCAGTGGTCATGCTGCGAACAAAAAAACAAAACGCGACAATCTTTAACAACAATTTTCACACACCTTCACTTTGCGCCGTGTCCCCTCGCCGTCGTATTTATTTATGCGCGTTCACGTTGCCCAATAATAATAACAATAATCAGTGACGCCGCCGCAGCGTCACGTGACACTAGAGACGGAAGGCGTAGAATAAGGGGAAGGGGGGGGGGGGGGTACTTTTCCACTGCACCGGCAGTGGAAAAATACCAGAGCGCCGTCCTCTACTAAACGACATCATCCTTCCTCAAGATGATGAGAGGAAAAAAAAAACAAAGCTTACGCATTTCCTTTCATTTTAGTGAGATTAAACAAATAGATGAGATGTCCACTAAATCATTATGGAGGTGACACGTCATTTTCATATCTTTATATAGTTTACCTGTCCCGGTGGACGATTCCACTATTTATTAATTGGAGCTCTCGCAGTTTTGACAGCCCCCCGTGTTTGACTTGGCATCTCTTATAAAAACCCTATTATAAAGACTTTGTCTTGACTGAATCGTGCGCACTTGTAGATCCACATAGAGCTGAAAAGGCGTAACCCAAGATCCATTATTTCCATGGCCGGCTCCGATGGAAACAATGGCACGTGTTGTCCGTGTATGGGCATGGCCCTCGGTTTTGCGCAGCGATTCTGACTCACCCTGACTCGGTTTGGATTAAATACGCGTACAGATTACCCACCCAGTTAAACATTCATCCATTTATTCATTCATCCATTTGGACTTTTATCTCTCGAGTTTGTTCATCGGCCCAAACTGCTGCATCACAGTGACACTGCTTCATCTTTTATTTACTCGAACCGGGGCTGACCTGGTTCGAAACGACGCCTCTGGCTCCTACGATGGAACATTTCTGGGTTTTCAGATCACAGTCACACATTTGATGTGACAGGAAATAGTCTCGATACTGATGTATGAACCTATTTCAAAGCCGGCTTCTGGTTTTAGTTCAATCAATAAAGTACAAACAGATCTTTATATCACATATCTAACCTTTAAAAACGTTAAATATCTTAGAATTAACCAGAAATTTGAATATTAAAACGTAAAACAAACACTCTGCCTGCCTACATCCGGTTATATGGCCCGAGACAGTAAATGATGAAACAAGCCGGCGGTCTTACCTTCTGAAGAGGTGCAAGGAAGCGTGTTAAATCCTCTCGGTGAAATTAGAAACAGCAAAAACGCGGGTGATTTCTTCTTCACAAAACCCTTGACTGTACTTCTATTCAATCGGCACAGAATAAATATTAATGGATCGGCGTGTCCCCCAGAGAGGATAGGATGGGATGCAGATCTCTAGATAAAACAGTTCAAGTAATAAATATTAAGAATTGATGTTGTCAGAACAAACTAATCGACTCAAACAGACAAAAAATAAACACCTACAAATAATAACTAGCGAAAGCAAATTCCCAGAGATGTGGAGCGCTCGATAAGAAAACCCTGCTCTGATGGAGGAGGGGTGAGGCTCTCCCTTTTATAAATCAACGTTGCATCAGCCAGCACCAGAGGAGAGAAGCGGAGTGGGCGTGGCCTGTGGGCGCTGCGTGACGCGTGACGTTCTGTGTACAAACAACGTTGACCCAGAGCGGAGCTGACCACAGGAATCCTCCCGCAGCAGGTTAACATCAGGTGGACTGTCGGGAATATAAGTGTTTAGGTGGTGGTCAAACCTGCACCAGAGGAAGAGAATGTTCCCCTTATAATATCTGCGTTAAATATGAATCAGACTCGTTTCTGGTTGGTTTCATTTGTTTATAGAAAAAAAAAAACAGAAGGAGGCATCCACCTGCCCAGCTAAACCTCAAAGAACCGCACTCATCACACGGGCCGGGCATGTGTGTAGGGCTCAGAGTGTAGGGCACGGCTTCAAAGCAAGACCTCCCCATCTGAAGGAGATTACGCACCAGCGCAGTCAGGTGACGGCGTTCACACAGTTGGCTTTGCTCATCAGGTCAGATGTGTGTGTGTTGGGGAATTAAAGTATTAACTACCTTCCTTATCTTCATGCCTTACGTTTAAATCTGTATTTCCTGATCATGGTAATGATTCAATAAACTTCCTTTCTCTGATGAGGCAACATTAGAATGTAAACAAATCCGTGCATATCTTGTGTTGTTTCCTTCACTTTCCTTATTAAAGATGCATAAACATTCAGTTGCAGCAGAGCCCAAATAGAGTAGCGTGTCCATGCAAAGCCCCCAGTGTCCACTCGTTCTCCAAGAAGTGAATGATTCTCACGGGGTGCATGCACAAGTGAAAGGATTATTCTTCTTCATTCCCTGTTCCTCATAATCTCGGCCCTGCAACACACACTGCATATTCTGCTGCCCGGCGTTTGTGTGTATGAGCCTTTGTTTGAGGCTTTGCCTTGACCCAGTAGGTCTAAGAGGGATCAGGCAAGTGGAGCTGGGGCAAGCGGTGCTGGACAGGACCCGGTCTAAACACCGGCACCCCACCGGCACACGCACATAGAGCAAAATGTACTTATTAACGACTATGACGTGTTTGAATGAACATCTATTAGCACTTCTGGATAGTAAAAAAACTCTGATGCATACCTGATCTATTTGCAGGGCCACAACAATGACACCGAGCAATTTCACAAGGGCGTGTGAAAGTGTGTGTCAAGGCTGCCTCGTCAAAGTACAGCCAGTAAAAATTTACCAGTACACACCTATCCAGAAAGAACATGAAGCCTACAGTGGATGTACTGTAGCTGTAGGCGGATCATAACCGAGCTTGTCACAAAAAGGAAAACGTTCTGTTACATTGTCGAAAAAGAAACCACAGGTTTCTGAAGAAACAGGAAGGAGATGCTGTAAGACGAGGCCTCTGCTTTGTCTGGGGGTTCTCTCTGCTCTGTGATCAATATTTACTTGTGTCAAACCCCAGCTGGTTGAACTTGATGAGTAACCTGTTTATCATGTAGCTGTTAGGATTGGGAATACATGCAGTATTCACCGGTCGTCTTCATATAGGAGCCACCAGTGTTTTCTGGGTGTGACCTCGACCTACAATTGTTGCACCCGATCACCCCCGGAGCTAATCGCCTCCCCGGCAGCCGCCCATGTCTTGCGTAAGCCCACTTTCCCCCCGTGGTCGAACGAAGACCACCCGGGGGGCACTGCACGTAGCTGGGCCCGTCTCCCACCAAGCTCCCCTCATGTCCGGATCGCTAACACGACCGCTCCCCACCTGCCCCCTCGCCCCCACAGCCTACACTTATTATGTTTTCATTTCCACTGACTTTAGACTGGGGATTTTCTTGCTCCTCAAACCCACTCACCCCATCCCTACTGCGTGGGTTCTCAGAACAGTCAACCTCTGAGGAGGATCTTTATTACTATATAGATGGAAGACCCTTTTTTTGGTCCAAGGAGGATTTCTTGTGATCGGCTATGCTTTATTAGGAAAATAAAGGTCACTGGGTTTTTCCCTGCTGGTCTTAGGTGTGGACAATAAAGGGGGGTCAAATGGTTGAAGGGTTAGAAGGTTTATCCACCACTAACAGAGAAGAGTACGGGATACGGTAGAATAGAGGCGCTGCAGGAGTCGGAGCAGCCTCTTGGATCCTCACAAGCAGCCGGGAAAGAAGTGATGTACGTTTGTTCCTGGAAATCAGGGTCAGAGGAGAGTTCACCAACCTTGTCGAAGTCTGTGGAGCACCAAAATGACCGATACTTCAGCTTGCATTCCGTCTTAATGCACATGTCCGAGCGTATGTGTGGGTCCTCCTGTGATGAGAGGCCGCTGGGTGTGTGAACGCGGCCGCCATTTGACGCTGGCGACACAAAAGAACGCCGGTGTCCATCAGACTGAAAGGAAAACACGTCGCCAGAGAGGAAGTCAGTTATTTTTTTGGAAACCTCGTCGTGTTGGGGGGGGGGTCAGGGCTGATCCCGAGCGGACATGAGGCCTGTGACAGGGCGGGGGGGGGGTCACAATGTAAACACTTCCGAGCTAAGCGCGACCTCCTAACACAGTGGGAAAACTCCCAGGGCCCTCAACCGTCGCTGGAGTTCAACCATGAAGCCAATTTCTGCATCGTGTCTGCTCCCATGAGGATGTGTTCACTGAAAAGGCCACTTCCTCATATTTCGTTTTTATACCTTCATGGCAAAGGTATTTCAGTTAAACCCAGAAGTGCTGCAAATGACAGCCATCGTCAACGTCAAGATCAGTGCAAAGAATGTCTTGTCTCCTGCTACTGGCATCTTTATACCAAATGATTCCTTTCAATTTCTAGATGTACCAGAGCATACCTTGATTCTGGAGCATTACTTCAGTAATCCTCTTAGTGGTGGGAAAGTGGTTTAATGGGCGCATTCTTTATGACCAGGGCACAAATGGAGGGGGGGGTGATCGCGTTAGCCCCAGGAACCCCAGAGGGGAGGGGGAGGCCCGTTCTTCTCGCTCTCCCTAAAACTTTCCACCCAGGACGGGCCTTGGTCGGCCCTTGTGAACCCACTGACTCACCCCGTCGTGACACCGGCGGCTAAGTGGACGTGGGAGACACGGAAACGAACAGACGCCTACAGAGGGAGGAGGAACGTGTCAGAGGTCACACGGGCGCCATGGCACCTATCGAACGCATCGCTCCGATTACAGATTGCTGCAGAATCTTCAGACAGGGACCCCAGTGCGTGTTACAACATTAGAAGTAGCTATTGTCGAGTGAGCGGTGTGAACAAATACGGCTGGGTCCTGCTTTGCTTATGGTTTGAATATACGACCTTAAGCCTGTTTGTGCTTACCTCTTTGTTGAAAGGTGAGGTGACAAAGCAGTCGGTCTTGCCTGTGCAAGTGTCATAATCCTTCAACTTTGAAGGACATCCACTTCATTTGTTTAGCTTGGACTCTACTGTGCACATTTTTACAGTATATTATTTTGAGACTTTCAAACAAGGTGGATACATGTCAGTTTTGCTTTTTTATTGAACTCAAACTCTTTCTCAACATTCTGTAAAACAATACTGAAAGAATCACTCAGTGTCCAACTGTTTCTTCCCCTTAAAACAACTGTTGACATTTTTCACTTAGCCGTTTAAGGAACAGAAGCTCGGTCGGTACTTGATAACCCAAGTTCCTCTATATCTGCTTTGTCCCCATATGGTATCGTGCCTTTCACACAGGAAGCTGAGCCGAAATGCCTACGCTGTGACGGCTTCCTGTCTGCAGTCAGAGGTGAGGAGGACGTGGACAGTGTCGGGAAAAGGCGTCCCCATGCAGCTGTCCTGCAGGGGAGGCTTGTATGGGCGGCCTACATGTAGAGTGCCATGTAAGAATAGAAAGGATGGCGTTTGGCAAGAGCTGCCTAACGTGGCTAGAAATAGGACCAGATATCACGTCCCCCTCCCTCAGCTCACTCCGTTTTAAAAATATTACCAAAGCCTTTCAGGTAGAGCTGATGAAATTATATGTGTGTATTAAGTGTTGATGATTCAATGGTAACCATTAGAAAACTGGTTTGAATAAATATTGTGTAATATATACAGCAAAATATCTAATAATACAAAAGACAAGATAGCAAAAAAGGAGAGCATCCAAAGCACTCAAACCTTTGCACATACAACAAAGGTTCAAAGCATCTACACAATACCAGAAAATATGCAGCAGCTCCACTGAGACTTGTTGCACCAGCCGATCTAGTTCTAATAGCTAATGAAAAAAATTAGACTCAGTCACAAAATATTTCAGCCAGCTGGTATTTAAAGAACGTTAGCTAGTATTAATTATTGTTTGTTTCAACGTACCCCCCCCCCCTTTCCAGATGGTAAAACTAAAAACTATTAATGTTTTTTTATTGCCTCCATTACTCTCAATCAGCTCAGTTAACGGGGGACAGGGTGAACCGGCCAGCAAGCCCCCCTGCGGTCCACCGGTTTCAGATCACCTCGTCTCCTGCCAGCTCTGTGTATCTACCGGCTTTCTCAGGTCAAAGGTCACGCCATGAGATATAAACTACACGGCAATTGCAGGTCTTACCTTACTGAGAGTTAATACTGTGAGGAAATGTGAGCTGTTCTATTCAACTATCTCTTAGTTGGAGGTAAAGTTGAAACAGAACAGAAACATAGAGAACAAAAAAAGTGCTACACTAACATTTTCTTGTACGCAAGAATAAACTGAAAATTTAAGGCAAAGTGCGATTTGGAAACAAAGGGCTTTGCCTGCTCACTCATGCTTTGTCATCATGCCTTGCTTGTGTAATCCTAGATTTCAGCAAGTCATGTTTGTTGTTAATGGGAGGATGAAACACCTGAGGCCGACCTCACAGACCTCGCCAGACCGGAGAGGAGGCTTTTCAAAATAAAGGTATGATAGTTCTGACACTTTCTCATTTGTTCTTTCATTTGTGGCCTTGTTTCCCGTTGTTTACGTCACTGTAAAATATAAAGCGGGCCAAGGTGTGGAGACATGGAATGAGACGGCAGGTGCAGTGAGTAATGGGGGGGGGCAACCAGATGCTGAGGAGACGTTTATGTAATACACAGGCAAGCTCCTGGAATTTGAAGCGTAGTCATCAAAAACCTGGAGCCACCTGCCACAGCGCATCCATCACCATCTCCTGTCTGTGAGCGCCGTGGGAGGACAACTGGTCCACTAGGATCCATCCAATTAAAAAGTTCACTTTTGCTTTTTTTACTTATAATCCATTCCTGCGGGCCTCTGCCGAAGCAGGACCGCGGATCTTGCAGACGTCGGCAGCGGTTGAACCTTGCTGTTCTTGTCGCTTTATTAGAAATGCTCACTGTACTGCGCCACAAACGCGACCTTCCGGTAGCCTGCAGGCACAAATACCCAGGCTCAGGGGGGTTTATACATACCTTTGTATATATAACTGCATTTACAGAACAAGTGAGATCCAAGAAAGAATGGGATTTTTATAAACGATTAGCTTTTGGGCCAAGCATTTCAACCCCTTTGACTACTTGGTCTCAAATTCTTCTCAAGTGCGGATTTAGTTCAATAAATAACTACTCATAATGAATGTAAAGTGTCGAGGAAAAGCCAATAGTGTCCATCTGGTATCGCAGGTCATCTTGCTCAGTCACTGCTCCTGAAATTTTTGATTTGCGGGTTTTTTATTAGTAATGTTATAATTAAAAATGTCCAAACTTCTAAATATTAAATGCATATTGCAACAACTGTAATGCACCTGCATTAGAGCCTTGTGGCATCAAGAATTGGAGAACAATCTAACAACCTCTTTTTCATTGTTGTTGTAGCCATAATAAACACAATTTACGACTTACAGGGGAGGAGCGGTGCTTTGTTGCAATTTAAATATTCACAGCGCCTCTGACGGTTGGTTATATGACACTGGGTGAACTGTGCACACTATTACACAATGTACGGTGACAAAGAAAGGCAAATGAGGAGGCCGAGCTGTACAATAGTTTTTTTTTTACAACTTATAGTAATTTGCGTACACTCCTTTTTACAAATGGGTGTTTGCCAGCATGGTGACGCACAGGTGATGTAGTACATTTGGACCAATTGGTAAGTGGAGCCCCACAGAGCATTGATTCTTCTGATTTATTGTGGATTTCCTTTAGTTTTTTTTTGGTGTAAATCATTACACCATTATATTTTGAAAAAAGCTGACTAAACAAAAAGTCTAAGTCTGATAAATAGACTTGAGCATCACTTGGTTCTGAATTAAACAAACGTGGGAGTTAATAAAATCTAGCTTCAAAATACCAAATTATGTTCAGAAGGTTCCTTAATAAAGTATCATCACAGACAGAGTTGCTCTGTGGATTTATATTTATAAATTCCACACTGACCTTGTCTGACTATGTCGACATGATAACTTACAGATTTCCCGCTGGCTGCAACAGTCTTTGTCATGAAAGCAACACAACTAAGCCTTTTTAAATGACTGTACATTTTGGAATTTTCAAAGATATTGCTTGTGCAAATAACAGGCTTTATGATTGTCTCTGTTCTCTGGCTACTACAGGTAATCTACAGCAACGTCTGGACAAGCCTTGGAGTCACATACAGTGGTATTAGTGTATTATGTCTTTTGCAATTTTGCCCTTATTGACAGAAAACACAAGGAGAGGAAGACAAAGCAGGTGCAACCTGTAACAAAAAGCCCACAGCTGGAAGTGAAACAGAGGCGTTGGAGCGGTGTACTGTGACCTTGTGGTTACCATAGTAACCTAGCTCCTTTAATTCATTTCAAGACATATGTAAGGCTAGAATGAGTTCAGAAAAGACAGAGGGAAAGTTTTAAAGTGAAACAAGGTTGACACCCGTTCTGCCTTAATTGATATAACTTTGAAATTAGGATTTCATTACCTCATCTATTTTCTCCATAATTTGAACTATTAAGCATTATTTATTACACATTTAATTACTGTAAGTGAAAAAAGATTGAGAGAAAAAAAGAGAAAAAAAAGAGAAAAGAAGGGTAAATGTTGAAATAGATGTGTCATGGGGGTCTCGCCACACTATGCACACTTGTTTGCTCACTATGTCTCACATGGACACCCAAAGTTTTTGTTGTGGACGTCTGCATTCACAAACATAGCCAACGTTATAGGGTTTTCCTGGAAAAGATGTTCTTTGACTGGAACAAGGAGGCAAAGCATCTGGAGCTGAGAGCTTTGAAGGTACAGTTGAAAAAAAGGAAAAAAGGAAAAAAAATCTTTCCCCCGATCCTCTGCGATTTAATTAATTATTAATTATTTTTAAAAAATACATTTTAAGAAACATCTTATCCATTTTTCAAGTTTTATAAAATACAAAGACTCGCTCACCGCTAGCTGAAAAATGATTCTCCTATCTTCGAATCCTTAGGAGACTTATCTGTTTCTGTCCCAAGCTTCTAGCACAGGTGATACATCTGAGGAATGAGCTTCTGCAGTGTTACTGTCTGACATGTATCACACACTGAGATGTCCTCAGACAGCATGGTGGCACCCTCGCACCAGAACGTGGTTTCTCTCACTGTTTTGACATCTTCGCCACCGCTTTCCTGTATTATAGCGCGAAAAACAGCCACGCGGCCAACTCTGATCT
This sequence comes from Betta splendens, assembly GCF_900634795.4. NCBI lineage: Eukaryota > Metazoa > Chordata > Actinopteri > Anabantiformes > Osphronemidae > Betta > Betta splendens. The sequence goes on along the minus strand of NC_040889.2, from coordinate 2,841,188 downwards.
CTGAACCTGGAGTGAGCCTGGGCGGCAGCCACGCGCCTGGTGGGAGCCAAGCTAGACACAGGCCACACTAAAACACAAATCAAATAGATGGCATCATAACCTGAATACTGAAAAATATGTGACTGTGTACGGAGAGAAAAGATGATCCCAGAGGTCACAGGGTCAGATGACCACACCCGCCCTGAGAAGAGCCGTCAGCCACCAAACGTGATTGTGGTCTTACGTAATCCCCTGCCAGGACACGAGTCCAGCACACACTCACACACTCAACATGGTTCAAATTGTAAACCCAGGTCTCTTTGTGTTTTTTTGGAGAGTTATCAAGGCGCTTTTGACTCCGCTCTCCATTTTCTCCATCATCGAGGCCCTCCAGGAGGAGATGGACAGCATGGCTGGAGAGAAAGTAATCTGCTGCCGCTGCTGCTCCATAACCTAGATCTGTCATCGAGGTCGAAACGCAATCAATGACAGATCAGTCTGTCTGCCAGACTGGTGCCTTTTAAAACCGTTACAATCAATATATTTAAACAAAAAACATCCACTGGCCCAAGTCATAGTGGGAAAACCCATTAATAATCATAAGGCCATAAGATATGTTGCACTCTCCCACGATCAACCAAAATGAGAACTGTAAAGCGCCTGACTTGTGACAAATGTGAAGACTGGAATAAAGTCCAATGGTGTAATGGAATAATAAAGTCACACAGGAAAAGTCACACAGGAAAGTAAGACCTGTTATGATATCTGCTCTATTATGTTTTTGAACCTTTCACATAATCTCCACACTGCTCACCAGTTTGTTTTGGATTGCCTGATCCTCTATTGTTGACTCGGCCCGTTTGTTAAGGCCCATCAAGCTCATTCTAACTTACTGTACGACCCCTCATCGGCTGAACTCAGACCTCGCTGCACACTGGCCCTGCTACGGCTTTTTTCCCACACAGATAGTAAGTTATTCACGGTGGCCGTATTCGTGGAATTCAGTGGACTGTACAGAGCGGAGCGCTTAATCCTCGTGAAGAGAAGATAGCTGAGAGTAAAAACCACAGGGAGGGTAGGGGCTTTGGAAAAGGGTGTGAGAGGCTGGGGGGGTGAAGGCAAAGAGGGCAGTAATAATCCATTGAATAAAGAAGAGATGAGTAGTGTCTTCACTCAACCAGACCTACTCTTCACTCACAGGCTTGTTAGTCTGAACCAGTTTGAATGATGATGAATCTAAAGCTCCTTATCTTATGAGGGAAAATACTTAATCATCGGCTATTTATTTAACACTGATGACTGAGTATGCACAATATGTTTTTGTCCACTATGAGTCACACTTGGGTTGGACACATCCTGTTAAACATATGCTAACTATAGAGGAATGATACAGCAGGTTATCACCCAGATTTGATGTAGTCTGGGACACATGCTGATCTTGCGATGTCTGGCAAATACACACTAATCAATCACACCCTCTCAGCCGCAGCCTTGGCCAATGGAACATGTCAACCTAACCCCTGTTGCTCAATGTGCGTTTGCATTGCGAGTTGTTTTTTCACTTGAACTTATTACAAAGAGAAAAATCTGAGCACTTTTCTTGCTAGGAGATATATAGGGGGAGCCCAGGCGGCCCAGGGCGGTCACCGGGCCATCGCAGGGCCTACAACGCACAGACAAACCAACTGGTGTGACGTCCGTGAGCATATTAGTCACATATTAATCTGGGAGGAGGAAGAGGGAGGGGGGCTGGAATGTAGCAGAAAGCTGACATGTTGGGAAAAAATGTAGAGGAAATGCAGGGAGCACAGGTAAATGTTTTTTTAAAAAAAAGGTATATTTTTTCTAAATCATTGATGAACCAGACAGAGACAACACGTCACAGCAAGGGGGCCCAAAGTCGGTGCTGAAGGAGGTCATGCAGCTATGTGAAGTATGGTCAAAGCAACATTAGCCAAAAGGCTGTGTCCAACTTGTACTTAAACAACTCAGCAGGGGACTAAATAAGACAAACATAGACATAACAGAGATAGGAACAGAAAAACACTGGAGATTATTTAAGTTCTGCAGCGTAGAAAGGGTGAGACAGTAATATGAAATCTATTTAATGTATTCAAGATGCTTTATAAACAAGCATTTAACTTATGAAGACATTGTTTGAAATATAAATGATCAATATAAATTCAAAATTCAAAATGTTACAGCCGGACACGACACAAATCCCTAATTGACCTCTCAAGGCTCATTGTGTCCGGCTGGACTTCTGACCTGACGAAAGAAATGGAAAGGAGTTATGTAATTTCTATTTGCCAGCTGTGGTTTAAATAGTGTGGGAATCCTACAAGCTGGTGCTACATGTCAGCACCAGATGCTACCTAGACAGGAACATGTGGATCTGTTTTTTTTTCTAGATGGTCAAGTATCATCTGATTGTGACGCCAGAAAAATGTCATTCCTCTCCAAATAAAGACGGTAGTAAGTAATATTTCATTTGGCATTTTTATTTTTCTTCATAATGAAACAGCATCACTGATACAAAAAAAGAAATCAATTCCCTTTAGGGAGAGTTACAAACATGATTGAAATTAACTCATCCATCTGTGGCCGAGGGTTCATAGAAAAATGTCTCTGCCTCAAAACTGTCTTTATTAGCTGGTGATCCAACGACAACCCGTGCAATATATGACAGCTCCATGCGGCTCGGCTCAATCATGCAAAAGGGAGGTGACACGCGTTCAAATGGATCCAGACGCGCAAATCGTCAGATTGGATACCTGAGATGCTAAAAGGGGCAGAGGTGTGGTGTAAAAAAACAGTCTTACACAGCGGGCAAATGGGCTCGTGCAGCACCGCAGAGAAGAAAGGTACAAACAGGTTTGTACGATTGTCCGTCTACGTGATTCTTAGAAAAAAAAACAATCTTGCCTTGCTTGAAGATATTATGCAACTGTAAAAAAAATTCAGCTTGTATGTGACTTCTGGGACAACGTGAAACCTGCATTTTGAAGTAGGTCGTTGATTAAATCATCCTGATATGACGAGTACATATTATAACAACAAAATGAATATATAGAAACCAAATTTTCTACAAATATACAAAGGAAAAAAACCTACTGTCAAACAGCAAGAAAAAAAGTCTAAAACATAATATATATCTATTTATATATATATATATATATACTAAAACAAATGGTTGATTGCAGACGACTAAGGCAAACCCCTCCAACCACCCACTTCATAGACAACAAGTCAAGTGTACCATAAAATATAGATTATTTACAGAGCATGTACAATTGTCCAAAAAGACCATGTTTGTAATCCAAAAACATGCACAATATACACTATTTCATTTGAAATATCTATTTTCTTTTTGTATGTGGACCCGTAAAGGATCTATAAATGTTCGTCGCTTTGGCTGGACGTGTTCATGACACATAACGGCAGCGGCGAATGGGTGAAGCTACCTGGAACATTGATGTCATCAGTCGTCCGAGGAAATGCACCCGATTCAGCGTCTGATTCAGAGTTTACATAAGAAAAAGCATCAATTATGTTTAAAAAAAAAAGCGAATTCAACGGTAAGAGAAACAGATCAGGTGACCATGTGTTGAACCTTGAGCTTGACAAAGCTCAAGTGTTCAAAGACACTTTTTTTTGGAACAACAAACATGTTCTCCCCTAAATAATTGAACTTTGACCATTTGGCAACAGATGTTCTAGAGCTTAAATGGAAAGAATCGTCGAAAAAGATGGTTGATGCTAATTATAATAAGGCCATGCAGATTTGGAATAGTTCCAAACTCTCTGTTCCAAACTCTTTAGTTTTTTGCTCAATCCATCAGCAGGACTAAAATCTCTCAAATCATCAAGCTGCTATTTAAAGCTATTTGGAGAAGGTTATAAAATGCATACTTTCGTGCTTTTCATACTATGACTTTTTTGCTAATATATCTGATTTGACAGCATACGTGGTCATTTCATACATCCCAGCTCTTTCAAGTGCCTAACACATCCCAGCAGGTGTCGGTAATGGTCGCTGGACTTTGTACAATCTGAGCAGGAAATGAGCCGCACGAGGTCACGTGAGATAGTATGTACAGCGCTCGTTTCTTCAGTAGAATTGCTTGTTTATGTACATTCACACAGCTTGCATGTTCGAGTCCCCCCTGTGACAGTAATACTGAAAGGGTCGCCCTCACTTCACGAACACAGACGGGACTGAAACCAGCCCAAGAGGAAAATCCACAATAGTGCGGTAAGTGATTGATTTACTGTTTGGTGGTTTTGATATGGGTGTGCGTGTGTGTGTGTGTGGTAGCTCTTGGCACATAATGCTGAAATGTAATGCTGGAAGTGCTCGTTGTTTTGTGGAGGACTATGCCCTCGACCTCCGCATGTCCTTCAGGCGTGCAGTGTGTTAAGGGGAATTGTCTTTCCAGTCCCCACAAAAACTGCAGGCCACAGATCCACGTTAGGTGAGGGGGCTGCCCAAAAGTCTGTCCTCCCTTCTCCTGGGTTTGTGTCACAGCACATCTAGGCCTAAAAATGTTGTCACATGGCTCATGGAAATATTTCTCCTGTTTTCACCCACATTCAGTCCAAGTGGTAGGTTTTGTGGTCATTGTTTGGGATTTGCAGAAGATTGTCCAGATGATAAAGGGGGGGGGGGCACCTTATGTGGATCCGAGGAGGGGGAAATGGGCCTAGTGACTGCCACCAGAGCCTGGGGGGTTGTGGACCCAGTCCAAGACAATGAGCGACAGGCTGCCGATCATGAATACGATTCCCACCAATAGGAAGACGAACGCCTGGAGAGAGAGAAAAAGATGACAATGAGAGACAGGCAGGTTCTGGAATGTGCTGTGATTCTCAGCCGGGGTCCGGGTTACGTTTTGACAAAGTTCTTTTTGCCTCAGGAGGAGACACTTACCCCGATTTTCTGCGGAGAGCGAAATGGCAGCGACTTGACCAGGCGTAGGTAAAACGCAGCGGGTAGGATGAAGATGAGCATGGTGGCTGCAGAGGAGCCTGCAACACAAGAAAAAGACGACCGATTCAGCCAAATCAAATACCAGCCCTTAACATCTTCAACATTTTAAGGAATAATAAAATGAACTATAAAACCTACATTTTTAATTTTTTTTTGCTATCGCCATGCTCTATTGTGCCACCTACTGGCATCTCTTTGTAGGTCAGCTCGTACAGAAGTGTTTGTCATTGTGAGAATCCAGTTTTGCATATACTGTATACATGTACATCAGATTCAGGAATGAGAGTTTTACATCCCGTGGTCACACACGGCTCACGCGGTGCTTTAAGCTGCTGTATTTCCAACGTCTTTACCTAATAAAATGAACTTTGACCTCCAAGTGCTAATCAGGCTCTGACTGCTGTTTGCTCCTCATTACTTTTTTTGTGACTTTTCCATTTTTTGTATCGTCCAAATAAATCTACCGCAGGAGGAAGTGACGGCACTCACCGATGAAGCCAAATATGTCTCTGATCGTGGGGACGAAGATGACCAGCATGTTGTTGAAGACCAGGATGCTGGCGGCAATCAGCATGTGGCGAATCCAGCTGAACTCTCGATTGCTGAACAGCAGCGTGGTAATGGAGGAGCGGATCTGGAAGAAAAGAAAAAAGCCAAAGTCAAACGTAGAGTTTCAGTCTGATGCAGCCACGGAAATTAACAATAACTAATAATATGTTTTTGAGACTTTGAGTGTGAGAACATGAAAGGCCCAGCTAAGACATCCAAGTCAAGCTGCTACTGGGTGAAAGGTCGCTGGCGATCAGGAGAAATCTGAGGTGAGTTGAGCTCACAGGGAACAGTTGGGGGGTGGGGGTTTTGTTACGTTAAGTGGTGCTCTCAGTCGTTCAGAAAGACAAGGGATTATCTCCAGCAGAGCAATGGAACTATGGGATTGCATCAGCCAGTAGCGAGAGGGCGGATTTGCCTGCGGGGGGGAGGAGGAGGTGCGTTTTACTGCTGTCAGTCCCTGCTCTCCATTACGGCAGAGATAGGTCGCCATAACATTTAACCGCAGTTGTGGCGCTGACGCTCTGAACACTACAAAGAGAGCGATGTGGAGGAAAAGAAGTTCAGAGAACACAACTTTTTAACAGTATGCCAGCTGTTGCATAATTAGCAGAATAGTTTTGGAAAACTTGAGCCTTGGCGCTGCATTTCTCTCCCAGGTGCCACGCTCTTCAGCATCCCGCTGTGAAATGACAGAGGACCTTTGAAGTCCCTCTGTCAGACACCATCACACACACGCATGCGCACACACACGCATGCGCACACACACGCATGCGCACACACACACACACACACACACACACACACACACACACACACACACACACACACACACACACACACACACACACACACACACACACACAGGTTGTGTATGCAGCCCGATTCAAGGCAGCAAACTTTAGTTTACTTCAGTTAAGGCCTAGAAAGTCTGGATAAGAGACAATATAATGCAAAAAAAGTTGTAAGACTTGATTTAGAGTTAGGCGCTAAAGTCCAAGATTAAAAGGTGCCCTCAATCAACTTGTCCTCGTCGCTCTCTTCATGGTCTCCCCCGCTGCAGCCTGAGAACTGGGGCATGTTTGACTCCACATAAAGCCCTTTCATTATACACTGGATCCTGCCAAAGACCTGTGTGATCAAGCTGTTAGCATCCATCCTCCACGTGACACACACACACACACACACACACACACACACACACACACACACACACACACACACACACACACACACACACACACACACACACACACACACACACACACACACCCTCTGGTCACCTACAGTCTTGGCCCACTGGAGCCAAGGATGGCAGCAGACAAAGCTAATGTTAATCTCCAACTGAAGGTCAGCAGCATATTTAACGTTGGGCGGACTCGAGGCGGGATTCAGGGAATCTTGGCTGAGTCGTTCCCTTTGGGCTCTTATTACATCAATCCTTCAAGCAAGCTACTTAAATAAACGCAAACAACGGTGATAGTGACAGTCGGTTAATTAAACATTCCCAAACCACGCACACACACACACACACACACACACACACACACACACACACGCGCGTGCAGCTCTTCGTTCCCAGTAGCATCTCCCAGCAATAACCTGCAGTGACTCACGCTCTTTCATAGGAACCCCAGCAGGTTTACACAAGCATAACCTTCAGAGAATTTGCCAAATTATGCTACATAAAACAAACAAACACATACAGCAGCACACTGTACTATTGTTATGTGTAATGCTAAGAGCTTTTATTTTATTCTGGCGGGGGCCACGCCAGCAAAAAAGACACAGTGTAAGCAGTGTTTAGTGAATGTTCCCAGGCGTCTGCTGACTTACTTTGGCAAATTGCTTTATACTGTCCAGAGCAACAGCTGTTGCTAACTAAGGCTTCATGTCATACATAAAAAGCACCATTGCACTAACTTCTATGTCATATTCTTCTTGCCGTCCCCATAAGCAGCTTCCCACACTAGAAAAAAAAAAGGTTTGAAGGCCAGAGTTGTAGTCATATGTAGTCCCAGCTATCACTGGTTAATAGATGGTTCCATGTGTAACCATAGGTTTCAACTGGCACACGTGTGAAGATCCTGCGTGATTTGACAGCTTTTTTGTCTTTCTCAAGCCACACCCCTTGTCCCCCAACCACACCCCCTTCCATCCAGCCTCTACATGACTTTACCCCTCTGTCTTCCATCTCACCTGTGCCAGCCCCACCCTGCCTCAGTATACAGATGCCACCTCATCCCCTCCAGCCCTGTTCCAGGTCACGTAATCTTGTTTTTGGAAAAACCTTTGCTATAAGTATTTTTGATTCATAGGGACTGTAACAGGTGTCCCATTCTCACATTTCTGAGAAAGCCATGTTTTGAGATTCTAATGTGCTCCCACAGTCACCACAGACATCATGGGATTATTTATCTATCTTTGACAGGGATCTAGGTACAAATTCTTAAATATCCACGTGACCCAGATTTTATGTTCTTTTCTGCCTCCCCTGGCAGCTCACCCCCCGATTCTGCGGCTCCGCCCCTCCGTGTCCCTGACAGTAATAGGGTTCAGGGTGAGGGATTTTCCACTGTCCACCCTGAGCCTGTAAACTTCCACTGCAGAGAGAAAGAGAGAGAGTGGGGGATCCACTGTCACATTCTCTGTGACAGAAAAAAAACAGCTGTGTCTGCTGAAGGGGAGGGAGGGTGGATGGGAGTGTGTGTATTTTAATCGAAGGGATGTACAGAGAAAGGAACCTCCAGTGTCTGATCCAAGATAAGGCCTCAAAATATTCAATAATGTCTGTGTGTGGGCTCGTGACAGGCAGCTAATTTAAAAGAATGTACACTATATCCTTTAAATATTTTTAAATGTGTGTGCATGTGCTGCATCATGCTCTGTCAGCACTTTTGCAGCATGACCCCAAACACCCATCAACAAAGTACTCTGCGCCCTCTTGTGGTATTTTTGTGTAAATACAACAGATTTTCTTAAATCACAAAACAATACAAACAAAAAAAAAAACAAAAAAAAAACAGCTGTTTTGTCTTCACATGAATCCAACTCTGTGTGATCCTGCGTGTTTATAAAAGATGAAATGGCAGCATGATGCCCCCCTCTGGCCAGCAGATATTAACTTCGCTTGTCAGATTTGTTCCATGGAGAGAGCGTGAACGGTGTGTGTGTACAAGCTGTGGCTGCACTCACAGGAAACAGCACGATGGGGACAGTGAGGGTGACAGCGGTGAGCACAGCCAGACGCACCAGCAGCAACATGGTGTCAAACTTATAGACCTTGGTGAACGTGTGAAGCAACTCGGCTTCCACGTTATCTGTGCAAGCAGAGAAAGAGAAAACACAACGCGTGAACTTAGGATAACAAAAGATAAATAAGTGGACAGTCTTGTACTCATTTGGCACAGTATGCATCCTGTGTTGCCCTTACCGTAAAAGGTTAGATAGCCGAACAGTGCTGATAACATGTACATGATAAGCATAGCCAGGATGGACAGGTTGGACACATTCTGCATCTTTTTCCTGCTGCGACTGAAGAAGTGACAGGCAGATGTACAGTCAGAGGGGGACAAGACACAGCAGCGAACCAGGTCATGAAGAGAACGAGCACACTCACTCTTTGAGCTCGCTGTAGATGGGCAGGACCTCGGGATGACACACGAAGGCGAATGCCAGGATGGGCACTGTATAGGCCGTCTGCGGACCCAAGACGCACAACGCACAAGTCAGTCAACTGAAGGGAGCAATTCTGCACCATCGAATGTGTAGTAGCTCAGATGTGAGACAGATGTGAAACGTGTTGCAACATTGTGGCCTTGCTCCTACTTGCAACGTGTGGGGTTTTACTGGAGCCAGAACCAGAAATGCTTACTGATGACTCCGCTCCACACGTTTGTTCAGTCACACGCCCACATTTAAAAATCTGACGCATTGCTAATGTCATACATTTGAAAGCAACCATCACTGTGGCATGGCTTGCTTTTATAAAAACTCTGCTGGATTAGAGATGCATTGAATTCACCGCACGCAGGCACACAGCATAATGCACAAGCACACCAGCGGTGTGTTGTACTTTTTAAGTGTTTGTTTAGTCAGAACTAGTTCTTCTTTGCACTTGCCAGTAAGGTTAGTCAAACTACGCCTTTAAGATTCTCTGAGGCTGTTTAAAAAACTTAAACAAATCCAAAATAATAAATATTAAAAGATACAATGACTATTAGATCGACCTGATCCCTCAATTATCTGGGTTAATACAACTCAGTGGCAACATGTCTCAGCACACAAGAGCCTGAACACGCCCTGAGCCCCCCCACCGCCTTCACCAAACAAGTCTCTGCAAACCTGCAGTCCGCCCGCTTTACCTGCGAGTTGAACACAAAGTATTTGGGCGTGCACGTCTCCTTGTCGTCATCGGGGCGGGGCTCGTAGTAGACACCCGCGGTGCGGTGAGCGTCCAGGCTCCCCTGGGCTGCCGGAGAGATGTCGGCCCGGGAGAAGTCCATGGGCGCCGAGCGGTTGTGCAGCGCGTACATGCCCGACATGTCGGAGCCGTTGGTGCTGAGGTTGGAGTTGTGGTGCAAGAACGGCAGCGGACACGGCAGCTGGGTTTTTTTGTAGATCACCTGAGGATGGGACAAAAAAAAAAACATTGAGTGATCTCATCGCCGAGTTAGACATTTGCTAAAATGTAGCTTATTGACACATCCAGTGGACACAGAGTAACATGAGCCTGAATAATAGGTCACCCAGCTCATTTATTGGCACCCGGTTCAACTTGACCTTTTCACGGCTCGGGATCAATGAGAGCAATGAGATTGATCGAAAACATTAAAAGCCGAACGTACCACACCCAGGAAGAAGACCATGCAGGAGAGGGAGAACCCACTGGTGTAGCCCAGGTAGCCTAAGGGGGAGAACACATAAGGAAGTTTAGAAACATACAAACAAACACACAAACAAGCAAGCAACAAAACAACTGCACTAGCGACAATGTAAGATATTGTTGGGCTACACTTCTGTCCTTTTTTAAGCTTTCAGCTCTGCCATCGACTTAGAACATGGTTCATGCCTTAGAGAATTTGATATGTCCCACATCCTAAAATAGACAAGTACATCACCTATGGCAGAACTTAGCTGCGGTGTAACTGATGCATGAAGACCTGAGCAGACCATGGAATAATCGCAACACGCTTGAATAGAAACCAAATCCAAATGTGATAAATCAGGCTCCTCTCAAAAGTAAGTTCTTCATCTGTGTCATTACATGATCCCTCTGACTCTCCCCATAAAACCCGTCAGGGCGACAGAGCTGACTACGGGCCTAATATCAGTGTCATGTTACTGTAACTCCAAGTTGCCAGGATTAAACTGTTGTTGGCGCTGGAGAAAGATGGTGAACAGTGAACAACAATCAATACTTGAATACATACCTAGATTTTTAAGGAGAGACAAAGGCAGGATGATCCCGATGGACACGAACACGACCAGGTAGTTTCCGTTCATGTACCACTCGCTGCAAACCCAGACCAGAGGTTAGAGTCAGAGGAGGTGACACACAAACCTAAAGGTGTATATCAATAAGAAAACACACACACACACACACACACACACACACACACACACACACACACACACACACACACACACACACACACACACACACACACACACACTTACCCGGAGTTTTCTTGTAAACCCAAGAAGGCCCTGATAACCTCAGGCAGCTCGTACTTGACAATAAATAGGTAACTAGACATAGCTCCGATGTTCTGCATAATTATGGACCCGAATGCCGCTATTTTCCCTGGCCAGCCAAATGCTCGCTCTCCCAGCTTCTCATAAATCAATGACCCTGTGAGACAGAAGATTTCAGACTCAGACTCAGAATCAGCGGCACAACAGAGTGTGAGAATCTGAGCGCCTCTGTATAGAAGTGAAACACTAACCTCCTTCCTTTGCTGTCACAAGGAGCAGATGCACAGAATATAAGGAGAGGATCGCCACGGCAACTAGGAGGATGCTGCGCAGAGAAAAAAAAAAGTAGGCATTACAATTAAGCCGTGATTGGAGTGAAACCAATAAAACAGGCATGAGAGAAAATCTGGAATAAGAATAAGAAAACCATTATCAGTCCAACAGTGGGAAAATTGCATTTAACAACAGCAGAGTACAGATGAAGTATGTGAAGGCCAGTCTGGCCAAAAGAACATTTACTAAATGGAAACAAAAGGAAGCGCTAATAATCAAATCAAATCAAGTAAAGTTGCATATAGACAAAGTGTTGCACTGGTTATAATGGCTAGTTTTACAACTGATTCTAGTGAGTGAGTTATGGTAGGTGATCATTGTAGAGTCAGTTTGAGGCAGGGAAGAAGGATCTGTGGAATCTCTCACACAGTGAAGGTAGATCAGTCTGACAATGATAACGAGGAAAGGGACAGGAAGAGGATTTATGGTCTCTTTAGCTCTTTAGTTTTGTTCTTTGACAAGTAACTCTGACTCACTGCAGCTGCTTAAACCTGTGTGTGATTTCTAGCATGACCAGCGCAGCCTCGCGTCTGGGTTTCGGACAACCGATACTGTCTACGTGTGGAGCCCCTGTCATGCTCTGAAGCCTGGGGTGGCCATGCAGCTGGGGCATGGGCGATAGGTGGGACTGACTAGTGTAAAGTGACAGCAGGGGGTGGTTTTGAATGTTGGAAGGCAGCCACGAATGCTGAGCATGCCCACACACGAGACAGACTAATGGACGGCAGGTGAACTGAGGGCGCCGAGTGCAGAGGTCATGAGGGACACCTGCCTCATTCTGTGCTAAACTGAATCCATGGGTTAAATTAGTGAGTACACTACAATTATGAATGCATAGTCAAACAGGACTCACGTGAAGAGCACGATGCCCGTGTTGGCCATGGCGAAGGACAGGCCCAGGATGCCGCTGCCCATGATAGCGTTGCTCAGGTTGAAGACGGACATGCCGAAGGAGGTGTGGCCCGGGTGCTGCAAGACGGACAGTCAAAGGCGTTGTTAGCAATGTTAGCAGTGCTCACACACACACACACACACACACACACACACACACACACACACACACACACACACACACACACACACACACACACACACACACACACACGTCGCTCTTACATATTCTTCATCATATTTCTTCTTCTTCATCATCCCATTACTTGAGAGAAACTTATGGTCTTCCATGTCGTCGTTGTCCTCCATATACTGGCTGCAAAGTCCGGGAAATACAAAGGTTCATAATTAGCAAATGCACTTGCTGTGGGAAGTTCAGACATTTTTTATGTGACGTGACACGTGATTACAGGTGTGGAGATCGTGCTGACCTGTTAATAGTTCCCTTCTCTGAGTCCATGGCCTCTGTGTAGCCGTCATCCAGGCTGTTGGTGCTGTCATCATCGGCCTCTGTCGGGACTTTGCTCAGTTCCATACGATCCACAACTCCCGGCATGGTTGCACGCAGCAAGTCAGGAGGAATGCAAGGTTTTCAAGGCTCGCTGAGTTGCAGAGTGGTGTTGGTGGGGTCTATGTCGAAGCAAAACAATGGGGAAAGAATGAGAGAAGAAGGCCACCTAGAAGTTTCCAGCAGTAGGTTTCCTGCACAAGTCAGCCTTGATAAAACAAACAGTCCAACCTATTCTTGGAACCTGAGGGGCTGCGTTTGCTGTGTTACCCTGAAAAAGGAGCGGTGACGTGTGATGCAACCGTATCAGCATTTCCTTTTGTTGCAAGTTTGCAAAGCAGTTAGGACAAATGCCTCTAAATAAATATAGCTTATAATATGAACTGTACTTCTAGCGGAGGGTTTCAGGGCAGTTTTGGCTAGCAGTGTTAACATGCACAGAGAATGGTGACTGGAGTTAAGTCAACAAAACCCTGAAACTAGATCAAGGATGTGACAGGGTTCACCTGACCACCGCCACCAACTGGCTCGTGTTTAAATTGGATTTACTCAGCCGCAGCCAATAAAGGGGAGGTGGCCAGCGGTGGCACACAGGGCCTCACACTTCACTTTCCAGCTTACGCAAGAAGGAGCTAGAAGACGGCGAGCATTACCAACGCCACTAACGTCTCAATTATTTAAGGGGGCTTGTTTGTCACACTCATACAAGGGCCGCATTGACGGAAAGATCCCAAGTGTGACGCGTTGGCTGACTAATAACTATGGCAACGGGTATTCAAGCACCAAAACAGAGGTGTCGCTCAAAATGAGGAACCTGTAGGAAAAGGGAAGCGCAGACATTCTCTTTTAAAGGTTTGTTGAAGTGTAAAAAAGTGTGGCCAGAAAAGACACTTAGGTGCAAAGTGATAACTGCTAATTCACCAGCCAGATTTGAGTCGGTGCGTTTACGTGCACCGTAAGAAAGCACGTTCCAGTGGATTCTGTCAGGTTAGGCGGCTTCTCAGCTGTCATGTAAATAAGAAAAGTTTCTGTAATGGATGAGAGTTTACAGAAAGCCAACAATTGTGGGCAGATCCGCCGCATACACGTCCACGCTGAACAAAATTTGCACAAGAAAGCAGCCCAAGTCTGAAAATGAGAGGCAAATAGTTGCTGTATAACTTCACTTGGCTTAATCGTCTTTAAAACACAACAGCACAACAGTTGCATGTCGCATAAGAACCATTTGAAACGTATTTTGAAAATAAAGCTTTCCACCCTACACCCTAATTCCATACAGTCTCCACCTAAACCAAGTCCTCTGCTTTACCTCCCAAACACGCCCTGGTGCAGCTAAGGAGGTATTTCATTCCAGTGACCAGAGGCGAGGAAACATTGAATTTTGATAAAAATTTTGCTATTTTTGGACTTTTACTCTGAAAGGCAGGAGACTTATTTACATTACCCAAAAAGGTTCAGGTACTCACTTTTACAGGACGGTTCTTTAAAGGCGTTCCAGGACTTGTCCTTTATTTATGACTGACAAGGCAGAGAGTCGGAATGAGGTGGAACTTTTGAACTCAGATGGAGCTTTAAAGAGAGGAGGGAGGACCTGTGTTAACCAATGAGAACACACACTCGCCCCTCCTTAGAGCATCAAACTATGACACACGCATGCTCGCTCGCACACACATAGACGTAGTTAGACACATTAAGATATACTTAAAACTGAGATGAATGTTGACTACATTAGACTCATTATAGTCTGATGGTGGCAGGCACCAGTGCAGTTAGTGACCATACAGTTTTAAATTACTGCTAAATATGTGTGCATGTGATTCTCTGGAGGACCATGGGTGGATGCACATGTTTCAAACGACTCAATTCTAGTGTCACTATGGGCAACCGTTCATCGTTCCAAGGTAGGCTGTGCCCAGCGTGCGACCAATCCGGCTGCGCTTTGCGGGACGTCATCGTACCGAAGGTCACGTCCATGCCACTGCCCAAATGGCGAAACGCACGCGGATCCGACGGTTTCACCGCATAGCGCTGTCGACTGTTTATCCAGATCTTCTTCAGTTGGAGGGTTCAAACAAGCTAAACAGAGTCAAGGGTAAACCATAGAAAGCCAAATTCACACTCAGTTAAACCTTCGACGCCATCCACTGTATAGCTAAAGCGGCATTCCTGCCTCTGTGTGCATTACCTGTGGCTATAGAACCATCTCCAAGCCAGTCGTACCACATACCAAACAGGGGTGGGGTCAACCTTTTGAGGGGTTTTGAGGTCAAACGACTAACGAGCAGCGATACTTAAGCGACCGTGCTCATTGTTTTGGGTGTAGTTGTAGTTTTGGATTTTGGGTGACTGGTTGAGGTGAAGAAACATGATATATGGTTTCGTTAAACTTGTTGACGAAGGAGAAATGACATTAAAGGATTTTGAATGACAGCAAAAGTAATAATAAAAGTAGGAGAAAATTTATATAAATTTTTATAAATTTATATACATTTATATAAATGTTTTATATTATGTGGACAGTATAGCTCTACATTTTGTCTTGTTCATTTAAATTCTTTCCAGGAAGTGATAAAAAGACGGATGGGTTTTCAAGAGAGAAGCTGCACTGAGGTGCCTTCACAAATTTGCTCTTATTAAGTCCTAAAAATCAAATTGAAACTCTTTGTTCACAACATGCCAGTCCGGCTCAGTTTTCAGTTTTCTTTTGAGTCTTACCAGTAAATGTTGACCACGTTTGCCATGTGAAAAAACACACCCTGTTTCCAAAACACACGGCGGGAAAGCTGTCCCTACCTCTGGACTTGCCAAAACACCACAGGGAAACGCTCCTTTTAGGTTTTGTTATTACATAGTATTAGATACAACACATCCCAAAAACATACACCATCTTTGGCTAATTTATAATTAACTGAATTTCCCAAATGACCACAGTAAATGTGGTCATTTGTGCAGCACGTGAATAACAAACAATATTGACATCTCTGCAAGAGATGTCAATATCATGGGGGGGGGGTCCAATGGGGTTCCATTGTAGATCAAATGGGTTTTTTCCTTTAATTACCAAAACAAAAGAATAACAGAGTTGGAGTTGCCGCAGCCACTTAGTCACTGATTGTATGTGGGTCTAGAGCTTGGTATCCCTCAGCTGTGAAGTACATCATGCAGCCTGTTGGTGAATCATTGGCCCAGGTGACAAAATATGACTTTTCCCTCAGATTCAGTCTACATGTGGCAAACTCTGGGAAAAAAACATGAATGCATCACAACAGAAACAATGACACGAGCTCCTTTAAGGATGCTGCAGCAGATTCTGGCTGTGGTGCGAAAGCACGCGGGATATTACACCAATAAATTTCATTGGAAACTGTTCCGACATTTGCGCTTTTGTGAATATACAAGCTAAGCTAATCTCCAGGCCGTGGATTAATTTGTAATAGCGAGTAAGAGAGAGGGGGTTTGAACTTTCCGCTGTGTCATCGTTGTGTCACATACAGTACGTGGTGGAATCTATGAAGATGCATAAACTGATCAGCCTCCCGTGGATGACCCACTTTGTGTGAACTTCCACATTGGATGACTGTATAGCACTGTATGTGGCATGTTCAGACAACTCCCTCCTGCCTTTCTTCTTCTTTTCCTCCTTGTCCCATTTTGCCTACTTCAGACCCTTCTACTTATTAGAAGTCCTGTTATTGTATTTCATGCAAAAGTTGCACTTCTCCCAAAACCTTTTTAGTGATCCAACAACATCACTTTGACTAAACCACAGTTTTCCCAGAGAAAATGCAATTTCTTTTATACTATACTGGTTCAGAAACAAAGGGGCCTTTGTAGAACTGTAAAAATCAGGCCCGTACTTTTAAATCCCCCATAATAACTCAAAAGGTACAGAAAAAAAAACTGAAGGAACAAACTGCATAGAATTCAAAGCCCAAAAAACCTATAGAAGTAAGTTGAGCAAAATGAAAGAGTGTATTCAGCAAACACAGTGTTGACCCTTTGAACAACGCGCCCTGGTGTGTCCTAACCCTGTTTGTGCACCCACCCCTCGGGGACCCCTAGTTTATCTTATCAGCGTGTATTGATTTGCAAACCCGTGTGTGCTAACGATGACGACGGCAACTGGCGACGCAACAACACGAGACGCTGTGCAAGCTCAAGGTCTCGGCCTTGGCTTCTGGCGAACGTAGGCCGACGGCGATGTCCGAAAAAAGAAGTTCTTCAAATGAATTTAAACTTTCTTTTGGCCATTTTTCCCACACAGCGTGTTAGTTTTTGATTTATAGAAATTTTAGAATTAAACAGCTTGTACTTTCCTTTATTTATTTGGAGCTGGTTTGCAAACGTACAATGACGTTATTGTTATCTGGAGACTGCTTGCTCAGCAAGTCTTTGCAGAATATAAAGTTCTCAGAAAATCTATGCCCAATGCCCAGACTTCACACCGAGTGTGAAACACGTTTTCTGTTGCATCAGTGACAATGAACCTGATGTCCTCTGATTATCCAGGGGCCCCCTCGCGGGATATTTTGGCAGTGGTCAGTTAAGACGTGTCATCCCAGCATTTAGATACAGCATTATTGACAGCATGTCTGCATATCAGCAATCCAATATAAAGACCTATAGCGTGCTCTTGAGACTGAGTGATTCCAACTCGGTGGGCTTTTGTACATTTAAAATATAAATACCACTTCTGATTACAGAAGCTATCGCAAACGGTTTTCAATGTGAACTGAGAACCTGGCGATGCTCCTCCGTCGCTGTAGCTTTCTGTCAGTCATTTGCGACCCTTCAAAACTCACTTGGAACTTATTTGCACATATGCATTTCAAGTTTCATCATCCAAAAGTGCCTCAGGAGCAGCTGCCCGCGGGGGAGGTCTGACCCAAATGTGTCATTCAGCCATTCAGCTTTTTTTTACCCCCCCCAACCAATGGGGGAGTGAAGCTCCATGAGCAACCTCTGCCCCAAAGACAGGTGTTTAAAACTTCTGCTGGTATTTTCCTCTCACCTGCAGCCTCTGCAGCTTACAGCGTTCATCCGACCAAAAAAACAACTGCAACTGTGGCCCCAATTATAACCTTAATTTATGTTAGATG
Organism: Betta splendens; assembly: GCF_900634795.4. Lineage (NCBI taxonomy): Eukaryota > Metazoa > Chordata > Actinopteri > Anabantiformes > Osphronemidae > Betta > Betta splendens. Next base: position 2,823,142 of record NC_040889.2, on the reverse strand, counting down.
TTGAACTATTAATTTGTGGCTATGCAGGGGATGCTACAGAACTGCATTCAACAAACAGGATCAACTTGTAAAAATAGTTGAATCTCTCTTCTGGTGCTCCTAATCTAATCAGTTCACATGTACTTTTTGATAGTGCAAGGCTAAACAGCTGAAGTGACCCTTGCATCTTCTACTTCCATAAAGTCCCAACTTATTTTCACATGTCCAGCAAAGCAGCCAACCAGTCTTTACTAAAGCGTCCAAATAGACACTCCAAAGCTTTACCATCGGCGTAAAACACACCCACTAATTACAATTGGCTACTTAAAATGCTTTCTAACAAAAGACATAGGTGGAGCTTCACAGCTGAATAAAAGACCTGGCTGGGTGCCTCTTATGTAAGACGCACAGTGAACACACTTGACACTCAGGTATTTTTAGCAGTCAAAGGCACAGTGCTATAAAACGAACACTCAAATTAAACAGAGATATTGTTCCCCGGGGGGTCCTTTGTTTTCAGTCAACAGCCGGTGATCTGCTGTATTTGACTCGGATTAGGGTGTGTTGCTTTAAGCGCTTCACTGAAACCAGAGGAAAGGATGGCGCTCAGGCACTAAAAAAAGTGACAACAACCGAGCACATGTCAAAAAAGCGTCAGTGGAGACACAAGATGGAAAATCCCACATCGTCAACAAGGAAATCACTGTGAGGAAAAGGCATCACGTTTCCTTTCTAGAACTTTCACAGAACCACAAGACAATCGGTCCGGCATTTAGTTAATCAACTCACCGGATGAGCCCACGATCTTCCCTTTTGCTGATCAATTCGAGATCACATCAACTGGACAATTTTGTACAGTATGTTCGAGCCAACCATGTCAACACATTTAGCCTGTGAGGGCCAGTCATGGCATGTTTATTAGCTCCCGGTGAGCCCTGCAGGCCACTGTCAGGATGCGTCTCCCTGCTATTACATAAACGAATGATCAATATTTTACCTTTGGTCATTTGCGTCCACTATTCGCCCGTTTTGATTTAGTTGATGTGAGATCGCGGCTCAGACACAGAGCCAAGAGATGCAGATGCAGCCAAGACGCTTCTGTCTGTTAGCAAAACGCAGAAAAGTCTCCCACGCCTCCTATGATCAACCGGTGAATGTATAATAATGACAAACGCGTATAATAATTCAGTCTTGAGGCGCGTCCGGTGTAAAGAGGGGGTTTATAAATAAAGACTGCTAATTACTGCACTTGAATCCAGGCACACCCTTGGAAAAAGGAAACGCTGCATCCATTCATTATCTCCGGTTATCAAACTATCAAAATTGATAATCCGTTCAAAAAGAAAGAAAAGAAAACAAACGAAACGAAACGAACCTAGGGAACCAAGCCCTCTTGAGGTTTCTTACAAGGTCTACTCAGGCTGTGAGCACTGCAGCCGGGTCGTCGCACTCAGATGAATAATCTGAATGAAATACACGCTGGTTGTAATAAACCAGCAATTCACGCGCAACGCGGGTGAACAAAACATAATTTAATGTATAGTCTTACCAAATGTTTCGGTGTGGCGCGCGGACAGCTTCGGTAGGAGGCGGAATAGTGGCGAGCCGGACTTCGAGACCCTTCCCATTTAACGAGCTACGCGAGTGGAAATTTCCATCTGCCATGTGATGGTGGCAACTCCTGGAGCGTCGTGTTTCACCGCCAAGCTTTGCTGGGGGGCTTCTTCTTCTCCCGGCGACCCCCCCAAAAAACACCCCTCCCCTTCCCTCGGGCGCTCATGTGCAGAGATACTTAGTGTGGGCTGAGTGGCTCTAATCGCTGTAATTGCTCTTGTCCAAATATTTAATCCTAAACTGTGATAATCAATAAAATGTTTGGACGATTGCAAAACTGTAGAAGATGCTAAATGCTTATGTAATTTCTTTTTGTGGGGGTGCGGGGAGTGTCTGGCATCCTTTGTTTACATTCCGACTGGCCACGTTGTTGGATAAAAGGAGCGCTTCCCTGGCAAAATGTGTTTTAAAGGGAAAGTAGGGAGCTAAAAACTAGATTCGGTGTCTTTATCAGTGGTGAGGTAGTGAAATTGCGCAATCAGCAGCCTATTTGGTAACGGTGTTTAACGTTATACTTCTACTGTCCTACATTCAACAAATGGTTCACTTTTACTCAGAAATGCAAAAATGGAGGTAAAAAAACCCGACAGTGCTAATGATTAAGCTATACCTGCAGCGTGTGTAAATGAGTTAAAATCAGATTAGATGAAGCTTTTGAAGTTTGAAGGAAGCGTTCTCAAAATTGTTACAAATAATTCTAACAAAACAGTGTAACAAACTATTAGGTTATACTAAAAATACTCAAATACTAAATTTGTGAGATAAAAGGGGGTCTTGGGGTCAGATGTATGTAACCTTTAACATAATGCTTTTTAGCTGTGACCTCATCTACAGCAGCCAATCAATTCAGATACTTTGAGCTTCTGAGGATATATAGACTGTGTAGTACGCCATGTATTCAGTATTGTAAAATTTTATTTTAGTACTTCTTCTGTTTTTTATTTTTTACTCCAGAGAAGCTGCAGCTATAGAGAACATCACTTGTGTGGGAGTTGTTAAGCCATATAATGACCTGACAGACAACGCGTTATGGTATATAAAACCAAAACAAAAACATAAGACTTCTTTTTCCTATAGGGGCAAAACATATGGATCTAGACAAAAGGAATCCCCATTTAGACTTGTTAGGTGTGTGCTGTGAAGTCTGAATTGCCATCGCGTCAAATCTGAGAGACATCCGTTTCCATGGAGCTGAAAACAAACTTAACCTGGGATCTCATTTCAGAATATATTTTTGAACCGTTGGTGTCATTTGCAATAACATTTTCACCTTAAATGAGCCGCATAAAGAAAAGTGATAATAAGTAATAAATAATAAGTGATGTATTGCATTGTACACTAAGAAACTACTATCAAAATAATATAGTATAAGTATTATTATTATAAGTAATAATTAGACAAAATTCAATTAAAATGTGAAAACATATTAGAAATAAATACCTATATAATTACATCTGGTGCTTAAAATACTTTACACATGGATATCAGTTTGAAGTCTGTAAAACAACACTATTTTATTATTTTGATTCTATTATTATTAGATTATTATTATTATTCTGCATCCTCCTTAAATTGCTCACGTGCACTCATGTGGCATGTAACAAATCGGAATGTTAACCGGCCAGATGTTCTTAGTTCTTATTTCTCATATGACATCATAGCACCTTTTTAAAAAAACGAACTGCACGGAACCCACCTCACAAAGCCTGGGTGACCCAGTTAACGCAAATAGAAAATGCCTTTCATTTACGCAGCAGGGGGAGAGAGGTGAGACGGGCTGACACTAGCAGTGACATGGTGGTGCCACACAATGTGCAGCCCCGCTTCACCTGCTTGATTTCTCTCTGCAGTAGAAAGACCGCACTTTGGGACCTAAATGATAGAATTCTGTGTTAAATTATGACAACTGCTGCCCACATGGTCTTTGGGTTTATGCTTACTACTCATCCGTTAGTGAAAGACAGCTATCTTTTCTGACACTGATAAATTAACTGGATGCTCTACGTGCCTGAGGTGGCAGATACATTTAGTGACTAATGCAGAGTTAAACGTCTAGCTAATGTTAGCCAGACTCAAGGACCCAGATATTTCTCTCAGGAGGTGATTGAAACCAAAGCAGCTACAGTAAAAGTGGAGTAAATATAGGGCGCGTGCGTGTCAGGTGACAAATGAAAGCTAAAGGCCCAGTGCAATATAAATTTCTGTACACTTCAACTGCTAAGAGCCTGTTTAACATAGCGACTTACCTTAAACAATACAACAGCTTTTTTCAGCTCAATTCTTGAGATGATTGAGGTGATTTCAAATTCAACACTGCAAGGTGAAATGCAATAAAGATAATGAATATAGTGAATTTAGGGTTTTGAAATGATATTTGACCTGCATGATAGCACATGATAACTAAGCAATAAAAACATAGTAATATATGTTATATTGTTCCTTTTACATATAATACAATTGGAATGTTGTGATAATATATATCTTAATATTGATATATATTAATATTGTTAGTCATACATGACTTTTAGTTTCATATCTCATCATCATACACTATGTTTACATTTCCATCATGTGCTAAATCAGTTTTGCTTCAGTAACGTTGAAATGCAGTAATTAGCAGCACATTAGCAGATCTTTAATAGAACTTACACAGATTTTCAGACTAGTTATTACTGCAGTTGCAGCACTCGTCCCATCCCCTCTGTTGAAACCCTGCTGAACTTGACACTCGAACACTGACAAACACAGGTTACATAAACCCCTGACGGCATCATACCTGTCGCCGAGAGCAACCCCCCATTGAGCAAACCAGTCAAACAAATGCCGCCGTTATGCAACAGTACAGAAGTCGCACAAGAAGCGCCCCGACACACTCCTGCTTCGTGCTCTTTATTTAATAATTGGTAATCGATGGAGAAAAAAATCCAATTTATGTAGAATTTAACGTCCAACTGTGGCAGCAGCTTGCTCACAAGCCAGGGATGCATGCGTGCAACCCCCCCACTGTTTCCAGGGGAAAAAAAAAACACATCTGGGCTCCGTTGCTGTTGAATGTCTGATGGACAAACAAAAAGAAAAAAAGAAACACAGCATGTGTGTTTTTATGAATCCAACATCTGCCTGCTTGATTTAGCATAAACCAAGTCCTGTCATCTGTTAGAAGGAGAGCGCAGACCCTTCACCTCGACCAACGGATGTTTACCCAGATGCATGATTTTTTTTGCTTTTAACTCTTACATGGTATTTGTGGGAGAAAATGTGCATTTTGACCCATAACTGCCGCACATTGCAGTGAATTTTTGTTTAGTTGTTCGTGTTTCCCAGAGGATAGGTTTTCTGACCTTTTCTAGTTCTAGCATCAGGTCAACAGCTCTAGCGACAACCATATCTGCTAAGTGTACACCTAACTAGCCAAAAATGTTCTAAAGTCAGCCTCTAAAGCTTGCTTTCTCACGCCAGGTCTCGCTGAATGTAGCTGATGAGGTGGGGGTTTCCACAGTTGAGATAAAGACAAGAAGCAATTAAAGTCTATTCAGTTCCGATTTGTCCCATTCGTCTGTGTTACGGCATGTTGGGCAATCTAGACTTGTTAAGTGCTGAAGCATCCTCACCAGCTTTTTTAGTGGTCTTGAACATTTTATGCTTTCTTTCTTTTCATTATGATCATCTTTCAGCTGCGTCCCTTGAGTGGTGCTTCTCTGAACCCTCCTGTGTGCCTCCTCATGCCACACAAAACACAATACTGATAGGCCTCAACATAATTTGCCAATTCTTCCGCTCCTCTGCTCCCCTTATTAATTTGGGACACGTGTTATGTAAAGCATTACGTAATGTGTTTTTCGGACATCTATTTTTCTGGCCCCTGCCCGCTAATGGTTCTGGGGCGGGGGCAGGTCTTTTTTGGCAGGCCTAGGTTGCTGTTGATGTGCACATGCTCATGAAAGGAACCCCCCTGCTCCTCTCCCACCGTCGGGGTCTGACTGCATCAAACCCCGAACAGGTCAACGGTCGAGCCGGCTCAGAAGGGACCACCCCCCGTGACGCACACGTGTCCCGGAGAATTGGGAGAAAACAGGGGACACGTGCAATTTACTGTCAATAATCTGTTTTGATGAACACAAGTCACACTCTGCTCTAACAACAACTTGATGAAGTTAATACGTAGAACATAAGTCCAGTTTGAAGTTAGTCGTCTTCAGCTAATTACTTTTTAAACAGTTTAACGGCTGACTTGGTGAGTTGGTGAGAAGTTGGTGAGAAACCTGTTCTGGTTTCTGGGAAATGACCTTTGACCTCCTTTCCTATCTGGTAAATAATGTGATGCTGCTTTTATTTTGTCATCTCAGTACCTGTTGCAGCTGGTTGACAGTCCAACGTCTCAGCAGCTCCAGTCTAGACCAGTTTAAACTACCACTGCCGCTAAACAAAACAAATCTGTGGACAAATACCACAGTCATTCTAACATAACAGTAATATTCCGTCTCACAAATACCAACACATATGCCAACAGCACATGCATACAAGCAGTGCTATCTGTCTATCAGTGACATAACCACTTGAGTAAACCATCCTTAATATAAACAGCTAAATATAACCACAATAAACATTTTAACTGATGGAATAGGAGCCAAGTAACATAAGAATACTTTCTCATTCATAGCTGACATCTTAACATCTGGAGTAACTTTTAAAATAATCAGACATACAGTACCTATCTAAATCTGTAGTTTAATGAAGACAAAAAGTACAGTATGTATCACTTACATAACTTTGGTACATGCTTGACTGTACACAGTGCATTACTGGCTTGTTTATTTGCCGCCGTGTCACCGCTCATGAAAAGGTGTCCCTCGTGAACGTCATGCGCCAGTTGTTTTCCCAAATTGCTCCAATTTAACACACGGAAGAGGTGGCACCCTGCGAGCGGCTGGGTGGGGTGTATGGGTGACTGGGGGGCTCAGAGCCAGTACTTTTCCATCAGGCACCAGGACGAATGAAAAGGCCGTTTGAAAAATTCCTGTCTTATCAAGGGACATTCTTTTCTTTTTCTTCTTCTCCTTCTCCTGGCCTGAACCGTCCAAAGGAAGGGAACTAAAGAAGTCCCTGGTTGAGAATGTTATTGTTTCCTGAGCTGCAGATGACACGCTTTTTAGTGTCAAAAGAAGGATTTGCCAAGTGTGAGGCAGAGGCTTTATTCCAGTGCCTGCTATAGTACAGTACCTGCTCCCTGCCTGCGTCCTGTCAACAAGTTCTTTTTTTAAGGGGGAGATTTGACACTTTGTTTGTTCATGTTGCAGCAAAAATGTCTGTGCATTAAAAACTGAGACTATACTACAACTCACACACAATAAAATCTACTGTAGCAGAACAGTTTCAGCATTGAGTGTTACTTTGAGGTCACGGTCTCTACCTGCACTCTGTAGCTGCCCAGTTGCTCCTGTATTTGTGTTTTGGCGTGTGTTTTGGAGGGTGTAGGGAGGTGCGATTGTCTCTCCATTCTCACACAGATGATAGCAACTATGTACGACACGCAGAGGCCCTTTTCATCTCTCGCAGATGTCACTGTGAGCGCACGTGCGTCAACATGGTAGGAAAAGAAAACTGATCCCCAACAGGATGGGCCACACACACACACATGCACACACTCAAACAGGATCAAAAAACTGACAACAAAAAGTTGTGTAGACAACATACAGCTACGTAAACGCAAGATGGATGTGAAGCACAGTGGATCTGAAAATAGAAGAAAACGAAACACACATTTTCCGCAAAATGTTTTTATCACATGGGTGGCATGGTGGTGTAGTGGGTAGCACTGTCATCACATGCATTAGGTTCATTGGACACTCTAGATTGCCCAAAGGTGTGAGTGTGTGAGTGTGTGCATGGTTGTCTGTCTGTGTGTGTGTGTTGCCCTGTGATGGACTGGCGACCTGTCCAGGGTGTACCCTGCCTCTGGCCCATAAATAGACACCAGCAACCCCCGCGACCCCACATGGGAACAAGCAGTAGAAGATGGATGGATGGATGGTTTTTAATCACGTAAACATGTGTGATGGCCAAATGAGCAGCCGGACAATTTTACTGTTAAATTGGATTTGCTCTCTCCAGTGTTTACCCCTGGGCAACACTGCTGAGCTGATGCAATATGTCAGCTCAGTTACATCAACAGTGACACATTTCTGTAATAGTATAAGTAATTAAGCTTCAATAAATAATATTGTATTTTTGCAGTACACAATTACTTCTCCATCATTAATAAAATAAAAGCTGCATGTGGAATACAGATTGCAGATTCATCCTACTGACGAAAGAACATCGAACAGTAAGAATGCAGCATTGCAAGCCAACAGTGAATCTGCTCATTGTTTACAGCTAAAGTGTTAAAGTACATAAGTTGCTACTCAAGTCCGTGCAAAACAATTTGTGGAAACCTAAACAAAGAGCTTTCTTATACTGACTAATAGGCCAAAAATGCTTTTAACGGCATCCTGGCATCGCTGTTTCAAGTATTGTACTGCAGGTGTGGCAGCCACATCTAAGAAAGGCACAATGCCTTCTGTCGATGAGTCATCTAATCAAAATATGGCTCTCAAACACTCCTAATATAAGGACGCACATGTTATGATGTTCAAATCCAGAAGTAACAAAAAGGAGGATGATGCGTTTCTATTAGAGGATATCCGAGTATTGCATTTTGCTGTGATGGAGAACCTCTTAGTTGCAAAAAACACTCACCTTCATGTTTTCGTCTTCTGTATTTGTTTTGATGCTAAATAAGAATGTAGTGTCAAGCAAAAGGAATTTGTTCAGGCAGGGCATTAAGAAAACGAATATAAATAAATGAAATAAGATCTAAAAATCTACTTTCAAATCATTCGTATGTATTTTTTTATTAAACTAAATAAATCACAGGGGTTTAGTATAAACAATGCTTCAGAGTGCACATGTTGATGTGGACACTTGAGGGCGCTGTTTTCCCACAGTAACTGCTAATTGATCGTGGAGCAGATGTTGACCATCCACACGTTCATATTGTGTCGTAAAAAAAACTTACTTCTACTAATACTTAGTCGATTGATCCACAGTGCGTAAAATACTTCTGGAGAGTTTTGTTGCCCATGGTAACAGTTAGTTAATAGTTTTAATCCAAGTAGAATTTGCGGTCTATTATGTTTCTTTCTTCTCCATTTCTAGAATATATATTATATAATGTTTTCAAAAGAGCTCAAAATCCTTTCCAAAACCCCCAAAGTGATCGTTAAATGTGACAGAGAACTTAAAATAAGAATGTTCTTTATTTTTGCTCTAATTGGCGCTGGATTGAAGGATCAGAGCAGCGTGCGCCTCCCTGGGAAATACGACACACATCAAATAGAGAGTAAGAGCCGTCATTGTTAGCCGCCGTCACACAGACCTAAATCTGTCAAATGTATTAACACATACAGTGGTGGCGGCAGCAGCTGGAAGATACTTTTATCCAAAGAAATGAGCAGCGCTAATGGAGGGACGAGTCATTTTCTATTCCTATTCATTATGGCCTTCCTGCTGCTTTTCCCCACTTCATTAACCAAAAAAGTATGAACATTTCGTTATTTCACTGCAGTGCACTGGTGATATGGGGATGTTTTATCCTCCTAGTTAATGACTCTGCATAGGGTGTGGGATTTAACTTACATGGAGCATGTGCACAAACCTCATTCTGAGGCCTCTTTTGAGGCTAAATGTGAATTTCCACACACATTTAGACATTTGGCTGCTCCACTGGAACAGTTGAGTTTCTAAATAATGGGATCTTTGGACTTTTTACATAAAATCAGAGGCGTAGTAACACTTTGCAAATGCTCCCTATCTCCCCTGTCTACATGGAAGTTATTCAGTAAAATAAAGGCAAGGGCTTCTCTTTGTTTCCAGCGTGTTCTGCTGTGTCCATATGTGGGTCACGCCTAGAAGCTCCATCCATCTCCACCTGTAGTCAGTGTACACAAGTTAAAATTATGACTCCACCTAAAGCCTCACAGTCACAATTAACACAGACTGAAGACATATGGACCTCGCCTGCTTTCAGTGAGTCTGTTTTGGTTTCTACAGGTTGGGTCATTCCTAATTATAGCTCATCTCTACTCAGTGAATGGGGGCAGATTTCTTATTATACAGAATAATTTAATTTATTCATAAATGTCAATACAAAACTGTGCAATGTTCCTATAATATGTTTTATGTTATCAAATATTTTAATGTATAATTGTGTTTTTTGTCTGTATTCAAATGTGTTTCACTTACAGGTTTGAAGTTGGATGGGGATGGACAGCCTTCTCTCTCCACTAGATTTATTCATTTCCACCTGGTGCTGAAGCTCTCTGTTCAGTCCTTAATGTTCAAGTGCTAAAGAGGAGACGCTAACGCGGGTGGATGCCCACTTATGAACAGTGGGGGGAACACTAATGCCCAAAATTAGAATGTTTCCAACCACAGCAGCTCTGAATGTCATCATTATGCCCTCAAACGCCATTTCTGATGATTCGTTTTAAAAAGTAAATTTGTACGACGGATGCATGTGAAAGATGTGGCGCAGCAGGCGTTCAACGTGACAAATAGGAGTAGGCTTGGCACGGCAGAATGCAGGTACAATGTCTCCATTCTAAGGTTGAATAAGAGGAATGAGTGAGAACATTATTTCCTGGTCTAGAAATAAAAATAGTTACCTTATGGTAGCATCAGAGGCAATATAACAATGTGGCTTTACTGTGGCTCTCTAACCTCCTGATAGAGAACTACTTCTGAATAGTAAACCAGCTCCAGCACTGACACTGGACAGGAGTGCTACTGTCACTGTCCACTATTCCAGATCAGTACAGTTTCCATGGGCTCTTTGAAGTTATTCCAGTGATTTCTTTCAAAGCAGTCCCACATAGTAGAGGCCGTCTGTTTTACAGCACGTGGAGTGGAGGAGAGTAAAGGCCTTTAGCCTTCGAGCAATGCAGAGGGTCACTATGGCAACACCCATGTAACAATAAAAACATTGTTTATTTCATATCTGGGTCAAAATCCAGAACGGATGCAGTACCATGCGTTTCACTGCTAAGTGTGACCAGTAGATCCTGAGGTGAACCATACGAGATGGAGGTGATGGTCGTGTGGGAAGATGGACCCTGGCAGAATCCCCAGAGACCATCCCCTTTGATGGCCGGCACCATGGAAACATCCAGTGATTTGTCAGTCACAGTCTCCCTGGTAGGAAGCTCATAATTAGGAGTGTATTGTGACTTATACAACAACAGGCCTCGATCTCACTTCTCTCTCTCCCACATAATGGAATTGACTCGTTTACAGAGATGAGAATGTAATCGACTTTCTCCCTCTCTCTCTCTCCTTCCCCATCACATATTGTATTAGTTGCCTATTTGTAGATCCGCAGGAGCAAAAGGGTGGCAATGAAAAGCTTAGGACCTCCATGGACCGGCGAGGCGCAAGAGAGAGCACTTTGATGCTTCGAGAAACAACATCTGCTTCCTGTAAACAGACGCGTGCCGCATTAAGCAGCTTCTGGAGCGCAGCTAGACGTCAAACTTTATTATCATTGTAATGACGCCAATATGGCAGCAGTACACTGCTATGGGGACACTATGGGGATAAATGGTATGTTGAAAAAAAAAGAGGGGGTTTTATGTGGCACAGCATTACGACGTTGGCAACATTCTGCCTAAAGTAATTCAGTAAATCCTGAAACGTTGGGAATGGGAGTTTCTACGGGCGTTTCTTGGCTTGTGTTCGTCATTCTTGCCAAAGTAAACAGATCTTCAGGGTCACAGATGTTTAATTACAAATACAAATGATTGGTAATGAACCAAACTGTCTGTGTCAAGCTACTACTAACAGCATAATGCAGAAATACTGAAACGCAGTCTCTGCAAGAGCTAGGATATATCAATCTTAAGCCAATACATTAGACAGGAATTAATAATTTTATAACATTTTAAGGACAATTCCTACATAAGCACACTGACACCAACAAGTTAAACAGGACAGATACCATCACTTTTAAACTCCCTATGGGTCAAAAACAGCTCTGATGACGTCATCGAGCTGAGCAGCGCTCCCCTTTAATAACAACGGTGTGTAAAATCCTGACTATCTATCTATTCCAAAGCCATAGAAGTGCCTCATTTAGGAAATGCTTGGGACTAATGTAGACAGCATGGGCCGTTTTACTTTAAGGGGTCCCTATTAATTTAGGTGGAATATGTGAAAATAAAATGTATAATAAATTCACTTCTTGGATCTCTTTTGGTCTCCTACACCTGTGTGGAAATTTGGCTCCTAATTTAATCATGATTATTATTGTAGACTAAGTTTAACCAAAGGTAAAAATACCCCCCCCCCCCTCCAGCTTTTAGCGGCACCCACAGCCCCTGTCATTAGTGCAGCCTGTGTTTACGTTCGGGACGACCCCTCCCACACGCGACGCGCGACGACTCGACCTCGCAGGTGAAGCGGTTCAGCCTCCGCTCCAGTGGCTTCCCGCTCGCGTTCCGCTCCCAGCACGCTCTCGGTGGATCATTGTTATGTGCGCGGCCGGAGACGATGCGCGTCACTTCCCAACGAGCGAGGAGTTGCCTTTAGAAATTAAAAAAAAGACACGCGGACGGAACGGCGGCGCGTCCGGAGAGCGGGCGCCTGGATGTGGAGGAGCGGGCGGGAAAGACCTGACCGGGCGGCAGCGTGGGCGTGAAGGTGAGTGCTTCTCTGTTATTTTGCTGAAGTCGTTGAATGCTGGATGTGATGTGAGCATAATCACGCAATACAAGCATCAAAACTTATCATTATTTTATTCACTATATAGTTTTTCGATGATCTTACATTTCACTCTGTCTACTGTTTTTACTTCTGGGTTTCAACTAAGTTTTCACAAAAGGGTCATAGTCAAAACAATGGGTTTAATGTTTGAAACCTAACAATTAATTAGTGCTTCAGCCTCAAATTTTATCTTTGGCCCAATGTTTTCCCTTTCTGCATTATAGTTTGCTGTCAATCTGCACGCTGCAAAGCACTTTTTAAACAATAATGGACATCTTGACATATTTGATTTGTTACTCAGTTACACGTGTGTGCAGTGTAGAATGTATGGATTTATGTTTAAGCGCTACATTACCAATGCTGATGTGCAGATGATGTAAGCACCTATTACTCTAATTAAATGAGGAGATGAAGGCTTTTTCCTGTGTTACTTCTATAAGTTGTGTGTGTGTGTAATTGTTCTGGTGATTGTGTGCCGTAAAGCCTTAAGAGAAAATAGTCAGGCGAAACATAAAGGGATTAATTTCCTTGTTCGATGTTTCTTCCTTGTTTTCCTCTCCTCAGCTCATTAACCTGTTCATCAGAGGCTCGCAAACCTGACATGTTTGCACCCAGCGGGACGGTAACCTGAGATCCCATGCCGAGGGAACACCAGGATGCGTCCCTTTGTGTCACCACTTTCAGGAAAGACCGGTGTCGGGGGAGGCTGTTGCAATTGTGCCGCTTTGGTCTTGCAGCTCCTGCTGTGTCTCGGTTTTCTTCCCTCCATGGGCGCTTGCCCACGTGACTGCCTTTGTGCGAGTGATATCATCTCCTGCAGCGGCCGCAATCTGTCCGCGCTGCCCCTTGATCTGCCGAGCTACGCCACGCGACTGGACCTGAGTCACAATGCCCTCACTGCCCTGCCTAGCGACTGGATTCCCCGACGGTCTGATCGGCTCACTACGCTGGTCCTCAGCAGGAACTCGATACGTCAAATTGAGGCAAAGGCGTTCGCCGTGTCTCCGCATCTCCTTCATCTGGATCTCTCCATCAATCAACTGACGTTGCTGAACGTATCCATCTTCACTGGGCTGGGTGAGTTGAAAGAGCTGCTTCTGTTTGGGAACCAGATTGTCCAGATCGACCCAAGGGCCTTCAGCGGCCTTCACAGCCTGCAGCGGCTCTACCTTTCTGGGAACAGACTGACGGTGTTTCCACTGGGGCTCTATTCGGAGCCCGGAGGACCTCGTAACCTGACCTTTCTTGATGTGTCAGGCAACAGGCTTTCAAAGGTGCCTGTGCAGAGCGTGCTGTCTGTCACACGCCAAGGTGGAATTTATTTGCAGGAAAACCCATTGGTGTGTGACTGTGCATTGATGGCCCTGTTGGAGTACTGGATCTGGAAGCAGTATCAGCCCCTGGTCGACTTTGGAGGGGAATATCCATGCAGAAATGATTCAAGAACGGGGACTATTTGTAGCCAGCAGGGAATGTGGGACACGCCCCTTGAGACACAGACTTACCAGGTGGAGCCTGGTAAATCACTGTTAGTGCCATGTCCAGGGTTGACGTCCTGGACCCAGGATGGGCTGCTGGTTTTCTGGGTGACCCCGAGGACTGTGGTGAATTCATCAAACTATGACCCAAGTGCCCACCTAGCAGTTCTTCCTAATGGCACCCTTGAAATCCAAGAAGCACTTGTGGAGGACTCTGGTACATATGGGTGTGTAGCCGCCCGTGGGCGACGCTATCACCTGCATGAGTCCGTGGAAGTCGACGTGGTGGTCGGCAACTCGAGCACCGCCCTCTCCGGCGGCACGTCGCATCGCAGCGGCGCCGAACATTTTAACACCGCGTTCACCACCCTTGCCTCCTGCGTGGTCAGCATCATTTTGGTGCTGCTGTACCTCTACCTCACCCCCTGTCGATGCAGGGAAGGCCCGGGCGGGGGAGCGAGGGGGTGCGGAGGAAGGGCCATCGTCCTGTGCTCGGACCCAAGGGACGTGGAGTCGGAACAGCGGCGGTCGAACGGGAAGAGGGTGGCGTTCCTGGAGCCTCAAGCAGAGAACTCAGATGCCGGCAGCCCCAAAACACCAGCAGTATACTTGGGTCATGTCACCACTGAGGGAATTCTAAAGAATGGAAGTAGGACAGTGGGACAGAGCATCACAGACCCTGCTCACATGGCATAGAAAGAAAATTACCTTTTGCACACTCCTGTGTCTGTACACTATGAAGTGATTTTTTCTGTGTCTTGTTTCGGTACATAATGAAAAAATCCCTTTGATGTGCAGTAGTGTACTGTGATTTACTGTATATGGAGTAGTTATGCAGTATAGGGGTCAGATCTTAAGTAGAATTTTAACTGTCTCTACAGTACGTGGTGTCTTTTTTCACAATAATAAGAGCTTTATAGGGAAACACAAAGATGGATGGATGGATGTGTGCTGATAAGCTGCTAGAGGCACTGGTAGTTGTAATATCCTATCTGCATGATGAGTATAGCTATGACAGTGACCCCTGATATTTTTAACCATCAGTCTCATCAGACACACTATGCCCACAACAAATGAGTTAAAATATGTTCATCCAGTAGAAAAAAGGGAAGAAACAATACAATACTATAAATTGGACTACAGTGTCGGTACTGGATAAAAAGAAAGAGACAAATACTTGCAGAAATAAATATAACTTATTGATAGACAATTATGAGATGATGTCAGACACTTTGACATATTTGACCTATTTCATCGATGGATAAAGGATGAAGCAGGAAATTTTACTTTGAAAACCAGAATCAAGTCACTCAAATCCACCTGTGTAAAGGGCTCTTCTTTTTTGGAGTATCCAGGCCGAAATTATTAGTGTGTGCTTGAAATTGAAGGCAGAGGAAGGCATATGAAGTACATGTCTTTATTGTTATTTAGGTGTCTCCTTTAAGATTGGTTGTCCAGAAAAATCAATAAACTGCTCCTCTTGGATATAATCTTGCATTTTACCTGCTTTGGTTTTTAATGTGGATAAAGCAACAGAATATAAAAGCCATCATAAAAAATATGATAATAGTGAATTTATGCAGAATTATTGTGGTTGGACTCTCCCTAAATTTTGAGCAAACAATAAAGAGGAAATGGCCGGTGGCATTATTTATTTGCGGGTCCCGTTATTGTAATAATATCATTCCCATAACAATAATCATTTGGAAAAATCCGATATGTGACAGCCCCTATCTAAGCCACGCGAGCTTATCTTGGGCTGTGTGGCTCTTTCACGAACAGGCTCGCTAATCTTTATTGATGATAGAAGGCGCGCTGGCACGGTAGCAGCAGGATGTCTGATGGAAAGATACACCTGTAATACTGCTTTTGGTTGTTTGCATCATCATGCCTAGCACCGGTTTCCCCCATGGGGAAGAGTATAATAAAACAGATTCACTAAGGTGATTCAGTAAAACTCGGGCTTTAGGTGCACAAAAGCGGACACTTGTCAACCTGATGTCTGTTGCTCCTGCTATTTGCCTTACCCTCCACCCTGTTGCACACGGGCTCACCGACAGCAGATTCACACAGGAATTGATCTCTATGTGTTCCGACAGGAGGGGGAAGTTTTGCTTTGGCAATGAAGTCTCCGTCGACCTAGATCAGTGTCACAGAAATCAGAAGGAGGCTGGCCGGCTCGCCTCCAGCCCACACTGACCCACATTGCTTTGTCCTCTCTTGTCGGCTTTCTGTAGGTGAGCGCAATGGCTTCCAAGGTGCCGAGAGGTGTGTTACAGTTTTGGAATTGTAGAGCCGTTAGCTTTTTGCCCTATATTCGTCTTTTCTCTAAAACACGGCATACATTTTAGGTGAGTGAAGATATCACTTTTTGAATGGCGAGTGTGTTTTGTTCTGTTTTCACCAGTAACTACAATGATGATGCTCTTATTTAAACTTAGCAGTTTCATCATTTTTGGTTCCACTCTCCTCTAGATTGGCGCTGAACTAAAATGAAAAGAGGCAGTTTGGGTAAAAATGTTACATCAGAAGGATTTAAGGATGACAACCTCTTAGCGAGTCAACAAATCGCATTTTTAAAAAATCCTCTTACAAGCCTTTCCAGTGGCTACTAAAAAGAAAAATGAAAAAAGCCAAAGCCTCTAAAAAACCTTTTTATATCTTATGCACTTGTTGGTCAGTACTTTTGCAAGGGCGAAGACATTCTTAGCAATATGAAAGCGTTGCGCTGTAGTTGCAGCAGGAGCCTCTTTCAACAGCTTCGCGCTTTCATAGGGCAACGGGCCAATGGCAGCCGCTGAATAGAGGCTTCGGGTAGCGATGGTCCCAGTGGGGCTAATTTAAACGTCCCTCACTGACGGTCTGACAAGGTGCTTTTCACGGGTCAACGTGGGGACAAGAGTGTTGCAGCTGTCGCCGGTCCGTCAGGGGAGAGGGAACAGTTCCTCCTAGATTAGTAGGTGGTCGCTTCAGTAAATACCACCTGATTTTGATTGCTGTTAATGATTGTGTTCCTCCATTTTGTGCCCTGACTAGAGAGGTGACCCTGATCGTGATCTCTTGATGACCTCACGTTGGCTTATGTTGCAGGTTCAAAGTGCTGGGATTCAACCAGCCTAGAGTTCATCCACGGTCAAGTATCATGCAGTCGGTTGAATTACACTCAATTACACTTTACGAGGTACCTGTATTGTCAAATTCACACATTGCAACTCTGCCATTAAATCTACTTTTACAAGGATATATTTGCTCAGTTTTGACGTTGTAGCAATTGGAAGGGTGATAATTCTACCATATGTTTGCCACAAAGGTTACAGTGGAAGCCAGGAGGTGGTACAGGAGTGCCGCTAATGTTTTTTTTCAACCCCTCGCTCATTTCAACACTGCAGCTAAAGCACAACCTCCTGAACTCTGATAAGCAGCTTAATGACAGATGTCTCCAAATTCCATTATCAGACTTATAGGAGGCAGTGTGTGAGTTTGAAGCCTGCTAGACAATAAGAGGTTACTGTTTTACATTTAGCTCCATCCCTAAAGTCACACAGGTGGTTTTTGACATTCAAAAATAGTCCTGTTCACATGGGGAACTGTGTCCTGCTGTGCAACTAAGAAACCAGGAAATTGCATCATGGGAACTGCGCCGTCCACTGTGTTTATGGCACACTAGGAGTCCTAAAGATGAATTTAACCATATCTCTGTATTACTGTAATTGGCTCTACTAGCAATGATGAAGCAGCAGGTGTAATTTATACAGGTTCTAATAGAAATGTTTCTCCAAGTTTTCCACACCAGCGCAGTCCAACACCATCTTTTCTGTGAATTATTTTTTATGAATGTAGTCATTTTCTAACTATCCATAATTCACATGCTGGAGAAGTGTAATGGATGTGTGGGTTGTAGCTGAAATAGAACCATTAACGTGAACACATTCAGGACATTTAGCAAATTTAATTAACACTGTTTTATTAATGGTGGCCTCTCAGCATACGTGCAATCAGCCCAAAGGAGAGTAATGCGGAGATCCCTGGGGGGGATCTGACAAACCTAGTGTTTCAAATGTAAACGGTACCGACAGCAACAAATGCTTTCAGGTTCATCAAAGGTGGTGCAACCCACCTTTTCCATGAAATCATTTCCCTTTGGAACCACAATCAAAATGATGAAAAATCTCCTCCTCTGGTTCTGCGCACACAAAAGGAGCAGTGTACCCCCCCACAGAGTAAGCTTCCATGGATGTGAGTGAAACTGTGAAACTGTATATAGGGAACTACAAAGATCATGTGGATGGATGGATGTGCGTTGATAAGCTGCACTGGTTATTGTAATATCTTATCTACATGGTGAGTATAAGGAGAAGGTCCTTATACTCAGCATGTAGATAAGATATTACAATAAGGAGTGTGTGTGTAAATGGTTGTCTGTCTCTTTGTTGCCCTGCAATGGACTGGCGATCTGTCCAGGGTGTACCATGTACCCATAGCCAGCTGGGATAGGCTCCAGCCCCCCCGCGACGCCCTCACGTACAGGATTTCAGCGGCAGAAGATGGATGGTGAGTACAGTTATTACAGTGACCTCTGTTATTTTTAACCATCGGTCTCATCAGACACGTTATGCCCACAACAAATGAGTTCAAATATGTTGGACCATTCGAAAAAAAGGGAAGAACAATACAATTCTGTAAAGTGGACTATGGTGCATATAGGGAAAGGCGGATTAATGAGTACCCATTAATTTGCCTAGACATGAATTACAAAGCTATAGCATAGTTACGAGCATAATTGGATCACATAATGGATGGATGAAAACGTATCTATTAAATGCACACATGCCAATTGTTGTTTTTTTCCTGGCAGAATATCTGATCAACAGCATCCTCTATTTTCTTTCCTGTAGAAAGCCTGTCTTGCAGTTCAGTTTTGTGACTCTGGTGTTATCCGTGTTGTATTCAGACACTGGGTTGAGGTCAGTGACCGTGCATGTCTGCACGGTCACTCCAAATCCAGCAGCTTTGTTAAGATTTGAGTGACCTTCCTCTAACCTTAACCAAGGCGCTTGCTCCCCTGCCTGAACCCAGCCTGACACCTGTCTCGAACCTCTTTGGCTTGTCTGTGTTGTGCTTCAAACATCCTCCATTCACTAATGCTGCCTGCGTTTTTGTATTCACCTTCTTCGTGGACTCAAACAAAATGCTTTTACATGAAAAACATGATTGGTTCCAGAAGAACAAAAATAAAATGCCTATTATTAGACTTTGAGTTTGAGAGTTTGACTCACCCCGGAGTCTTTCAACAAGACAATAACCCAAAGCACATGCAGCGTCTAAGTGGGTCAAGGGTAATGTCCAGTTTTCTGTAAATCTTGGACAAGCTGGTTGAATGAGCTCAGCTGCCTCAGGACACATGTGCCAACATCATTAGGAACATAGAGGTTGTTGTTTGCTGTGAGTCAGAATATCATGTTCATGGAAAAGTTAAGTTTGATTGAATTGAGGGTCTAGTCCTTAAAACTATACCTGTATAGAAATACGGGTCTTAGTAATATTTAATTAAGGAAACTTCTTCAATTAGGAAGCATCGATTTCAGAGACAGTGGGATGTAGCAGAGTGACCTCATCCATTGCTTTTTATGAAGGCAGTATAAATATGTGACCAGTGAGGTCAAAATCATTTTTGTTTGCTTGGTACCGTGCGATTGTATGCATGAGACTAAAAACACTAAGAGCGCATGAGGGGAGGTAGAACGGATGCTTCATCAACTAATGTGCTTTAAGGATTAAATGAGAGCGAGAGCGAGAGAGAGAGCGAGAGAGAGAGGAAGAGGCTGACGGAAGATGGGGATGGGAGCTATTTGCTGAGGAGGAGCCGAGTGTTCAGGTGCACAATAAGATAGGGAGTAATTCTAATGTTATGAGTGCAGGTTAGAGCCAGTCCCACCTAATACTGGCCAATATGGAAAGCAATCTGTTTTAAAAGCCTGCATGTGGTTGGAATGGCTGGGGTCTCACGTTGCACTTCCTTCAAAATGTGCAATGGCACATATGAAGTTTACTGTTAATTTGTGGTTCTGTACTGAAGCAACGGTCTCTCTTCTCATGGGGTTCTTGCACTGAATGGCAAAGCGGTGCTTATTCAAGTCAGAGATGGTGTCAACTCTAGGTTTTATGTCAAGCAGAGACATCAAAGCCCTAAAAAAATCAACAGTCAGGAACTGAAGGAAAGCACCAGATGTGTGTTCACGCGGAGCTCATGTTCTAATGTACGGAGTGATCATCCAAAATGTGTTGGCTAATTTATAAGCACATGAATCCTTAGTAGGTGCAATGTAATGTATTTTTTGATGCTTTTATTTATTTTTAATTATTTGTATCACATTTGAAGACACTGGAATTTGATATTTGTAAGTTTTACCTGAATTAGTTTTGTTTGCAAGGCCGGATATTAAATATAAATCATTTAGTTTTGAGATCTCTGAGGTTAATTTTCTTACGTTTTAAGGTGAACATGTACTGCGAAAGCTCCTGTGACTGGGCACATAAAACTAAGAAGGCTCGATACTGCTCCGCTGGTTAATTTAATAGCAGCACATTTTGTTTTCACTTCACGATTATTGTGAACAGGTTGTCATATTTGAAGTCACTGTCAACAGCAACATTGCTGTTGCTGCCTTTTTTCCCGGCCAGACCTAATTGGCCAAAATGTAATAAACAGACTTCCTTGCCCAGTGCCAAACAAGCAACCAATTAATGGACACGAGGGGAGAAGTCACTGCAGGAGAGGCCAAAACTAAAACAGCGGCGGCAGAAGGGTTTTACATGGGGCATGGGCAAAAACTGCAGCCACCACCCACCCTATTAAAAGTAACAGTTTCAGCAAGATTTCAATGGCGAATAAAGTCCAATTTAGTATAGAACCACAATGTGGTAAACAGCTATGTGGGAAGCTGATCTGCACTAGTACAATATCTTGTCCTTTTTTTCTTATCTAAATACCTTTGCTTATGTCTCTGATGGCCATTATACGAAAGGTTATGCTCATCACATCTTTTCACATCCATGCAGTGCATGGTGGTACACATGACTTTGTTTGCTCAGTATTCTGTTATTCTCTCTGTTATTAGAAAGTCACACTCGTCCAGCAAAGCCCCCCAATAGCTGACTGTTGGGACTATAGGAGGAGATGCAAAGCCTTGGTCCTGAGGAGACACAGACACAGCAGATGCGGCCGACCCACATTCCAGCAAAGGGAAGGTGAAAGGAAAGAAGCTGTATTGTCTGCTGTAATTCTCTGTGTCTCTGAGCCAGGCGATGCCCCTAAAATATGCCTCATTGAACATTACGGTGTGCATGGGGGGGTTAGGGTGAGGGGACAGGGGCGTCTGCCTGATTTTTCACCGCATTATTAGCCTTATTATCAGACCACTTTTGCATGGTGGGAGTGAATAAGACACAATTATGACCAAGCGGATATCACAACGGTGCAGAAGAGTTAACAGAAGAAAGGAAATTTAGTTTAGGGGTGATGGAGTTTTAAGACACAGGGATCAGATCCATTAGCGTTTGTCTGAACTTGAGCTGAGTATCTGAAGAGTTTTCTTGATAAATCCTCAAATGCCTCTATAATAAATTTTCATGGAACAAATCCATATTAACTCCCAGGGTGGGTAACAAATTGTAACCAAACTTCGAAGTGTTCTGTTATCAGGGTACAGAGAGTCCTCTCTGTAATTACTTTTGGAAAGAGGACTCCTGGTTTATTGCATAATTTATTTCACAGGATCACATTCAGCAGATGCGTGATGCCTGGACTCCTACTGTAGCACGATAGGAATCAAGCTTCAGCTTCATCAGGGTGACCTTATTAAATCTAATGAAAAGTAGAGCCTGTTTTGGAACACAAACAATTTTAGAATCAACATTTAAGAATGTTAAAGAATTATATAGCAGTAATGTTATAAACAAGACAGTGATGAGTCATCTCTTAAAAGACAGTTTTTTTATATTGACTTTCATTTTTGACCTCTAAGTCCACAAGTACAATTTCAAAGTGACACTTCCCAGTCGGTGAATGCCACAAAAAATCTCTTGCAGCTGTCATGTCAGAGAAAAAGTTATATTTGTGTTGTTTTTTCCCGCTAAAATCCTCTGGCTGGTAACAATCAACTTTGTTCCCATCAGTTCAGGGAAGAAATCTTAAAAAAGGGAACGAGGAGCACTAATGAGACTTTCAGACATACATGAGAATGAAGAGGGAACCAGAGATTGACCTGTCAGGTGTGTCGCCGTGGCAACTGCAGCCTCGAAGCAGCGCGAGCGTTTTGTTTCTACGTGTTTTGGTGAAGATTCTAAGACGTGACATCGATACCTCGCTTGTCTAACATCTGTGTGTACAAATAATACGCGGGGCAGTTTACAAGTGGGGCTCGTTTTCTCAGACACGGAGCCAGGCGGCGGAAGCCTTGACATTTAAAGCGAGAGCAGCACTCTCTGCGTGGAGCTCGGGTTACAAAGTGCGGAGCAGTGCAAATATTCTCAATCAGACTAAAAAGAGAACAAGGTTATACGGAGCTTTAAGTAAACCTTGAATGGACACGTCATCACATAATACAGATGATAGCACCTTTCATTAGAGGGAATGCACGTGTAATCAAAGATGGAATTGTGAAATGTCAGTTTATCGCTTCCCTTCAATGAAACCCTCCCTATTTTAACCAGTCAGGTCGGGTCAGTGGTGCGAGTTTACAGCTGTCAGTTATTATGCCCAAAGTCTAAAAGTCACTACGGCCGAGATCTTCCACATTCCTACGTTAGCTCCAATGGTGAGGGATAAACACAACAGGCGAGAAGTAAAAGACTTGAGTTTAATTTTAAGCATTGTATGTTGAATGCTTCATCAGATGTGCAGCCGAGGAAAGGCAAACGTATTTTAAAATAGAATTTCTCACTGCTTTGCTTACAGGTTTTCTTTCAGTCGTTTGACTCCCAGATGTTCCCCAGATGTTATTAATACACTACGATGTTCACTTTACAATTGACTAATCAAAGGACTGGTTATAATTCTGTGTAATATTGTAAGCATTTGTTGTAGAAGAAAATCTTAAAATTACTACTAATATTCTAAAGCAAAATTTTTCGATAGAGGAAAACGTTCAAATGAAGCAAACAAACAGTATTGAAGTTTGAGCTTTATCACTTTGCAACACGGGCAAAAGTGTTCTCCTGAATTCAGCCGCACCACATCTCGCGTCAGAGTTCAAAGAGCTGAGCTGCCAAAAGCCGAAATGAGGAAACGTCAGATATTATCCGCTGACAGCCTTATGTAACTCCTGCGCGTGTGTCAGGGGGTAATCCTCTTAGAGGGGAGGCCAGTCGCCGCAACAGGAAACAAAACGGCGTTGCCTCCTCTGCCCCCCTGCTTTTCATAATCAAAATGGAGTTTGTTGTTGAGACTGGCCCCACCGGAGTTAATCCATGCCGGACAAGCCCCCTCCCTCTAATCTATGATTATTTGTGTTCAGAATGGCCAGGCAGCGATCGACATCGGATAAACAGATGTGTTGGAGTATTAAAATGCATCTGCGGGGATTGTTAATCACAGAGGCATTGTGCTTTTGGACAAAAAGAACAAATAAGGCATTGTCACCTGTAGAAGCTGGTGGAAATTCATCCATATATTGAAATATTAAACACAGACCTGCATTAGGAGGAATGACGGGCATCTTGGCCCCGATGCAAAAAGTGCGTGACAAAAGAAAAAAGGTAGCGTGAGCGTCAATATTATTTAATTTTGGTTATTTGCACAAAATTATATTCATATCAATGAGATCCTGATTTAACAAAGCTTAATCCAAAGGTCGTCTTATTACAAATATGAGGAATAAATTAGAATAAAATATTTTGGGCATTAATTTAAGCATAGTTGACCTAAACGGTAAAGCTGTAACGAGTTGTAACATACCTCCCTCTGGTGGTAAGAAAGAAGACATACGTCTTTAGCTCATTTATGTCACTGGTAACTAACAACCTGACATCTTAAAATCAGCTCTGTAATCTTTCTTGTCACAAGCCTTCAGTTAGTACAGTACAAAGTGTTGAGGGCACACAGCTGCAAAAACAAGCTTTTTAAAAACATAAAGTATTTACTGTGATCTCATTTTACATTTTTGCAGAGCTGCAAAATATTCAACAGCAGAATAATAATAGTATATATAATAATAAATATAAGACTACATTAAACATACTTGTAAAGCTTGTACATTTGCCAGTAAAACTTTGCATATAAGTGTAGGATGTTAGTTATACATCGCTCAACACAGTACGTGTCAACCGTAAGACACGTTTTCTGTAAATATATATTAAGTAACACATAAGGTCAAGATTCTTTACAATAAATAATGTTTATTAAAGCAATTATCAATCTAAATTCAAATGGAAAGCATTTGTGTTATAGGCAAATTGTGGACACGCTGCCATGGCTTGGATAAAATACATTTTGTTTCACCAGCTTTTTTTAACTTCAAACTGAAACACATGCTGACATCATCTGGAGGTGACTCAGGTTAGGTCATCTGGAGGAGTAACCTTGACACCTTGATGGAGTAAAACATAAACTCTTCTAGATGATGTCATTTTCAGGTTTTCTGGTAGAAGCAGAGACACATATTAACATAAAGTAAATAAAAGCAATATTAAATACAATTAATACATCTGTGCTACTGACTAACAATAGGAGGCTTGTAAAAACCTTTGACATTGTCCTTTGAGTCATTTCAGTCTTTTGTTGCACTACACTTTAGCAGAGCAGATGGCCTGGCATTCATTTAAATATCTTTTATTTACAATAATGCAAAACATGAACTCAACAATTGAGGAGAAATGTAAACAGAGTTTAATGTTCAGTAAGCTTGAGAGAGTCTAATTCTCTCATCTAACACAATAGTCAAGAGTCTTGCTTGAAATCTACATTCAGCATCTGAAGATGTACACTTATTGAGAGTCCAGAGAGAAAAGTGATGGGCAGCAAAACCTGCTAAGTGTTAAAGAATACATCCGTTCAGAAGGGGTCTGTCCATTCTGCAATGCTGTTGGGAGCACTTTTACCACTGTCCACGCGGGGGCGCTGCTCTGACATGACATGAAGAAGATACGAGGATGATGCGGACATGCGGGAGACCCAGCGCCTCTCTCCTTCCTGTGTGCAGCACACCTGAGCGGACAAGCTGGAAATAGGAGAGATTTATGATAAAACATCCATTATTGTATTGTCTTCTGATGTGTCAGAATTTAAGTGGTCCTGCATTTATTGAGTTTTAATGTTTATAGTTAAATTCACTCGCTTTTGGAAACTCCGGGCATAAACAGAGCTGAGTAACCTTGAACCGGAATGGTTGGGTACATTCAGGGCCATTCCTTGTGATGGGGCCTGTCTTTCTTCTTCTTCTTCTTTTCATTTTTCTCCTTCTGCAGCCTCTCCAGCTCGGCCTCATACATCATCTCCTGGATAAGGTACTTCTCCCTGCGCATACGGTCCCGCAGGTCTTTGGGAAGGTCTGGAATCAGGTACGCAATCAGGGTCTTGATAGTGAAGACCATATGCTGCAATGGAAAGAGGAAAGTTACCTGAAATTGTAATGTTGTTGTTTGTTGGATAAGATTACTTAATCCGATTAATCAGTTAATCACACTAAAGGTTATTGTAATCATCCATGCATCCATCCATCCATTTTCTAAGCCGCTTATTCCCTAACGCGGGGTCAGGGGGGTGCTGGAGCCTAACCCAGCTGGCTATGGGCAAGAGGCTTATTGTAATCATTTAGGGTAAAAAGCTAATGTCTAAGAAAATATACAAAGATTAAATTCACAATTAAAATTAAAATTCCAACCCTTGCCTGGTGCCTAAAGTAAGTGATCAAGACAAGATCTGACCTCAAACACAATGATGAATGCCAGCCGGGCTGCCAGTACATGCCAGAACTGCAGCGTGTATGAGTAGGGCTCAGCAGAATCTGGAGGCTCCCTGTAGTCACGATACCTAGGGTGTTGAATTGTCAAAGTTCATCACACACTGCTATCTAACCACAGAGCGGATTTAAAAGGCTCGGGGAAAATCAGCTTAGAATCCCCAAAACACCTGTAGGAACTCTACCTGCAGTATTTCACAGCCTCTCCGAACAGCTCAGTGCCATTTGTCCTGGGCTCTGATCTCTTCTCAAAGTCAGACACTCGGAACACCGACAGGCTGGCGTTGACATAACCCATCATACAGCTGGGGAACACAACACACAACACGTCTATAAAAAAACCCAATCCTTTAATTAACAACATGATCGGCGCTTAATCATCACTCACCCCTCCCCGGCCCGGCCCTGACCCGCACACGGCCCGTACTTGTAGGCGTAAACAAGGCGAGGGATGAAGTCTGAGGTAACGGCGATGACGAAGGCGTTGGTGATGACGGACAAGATGCCAATGCCCTCCAGAATACCATACCAGATCCCTGCAGCACACAGCGAGGCGTGTATCAAATGTACGCTTCAAAACGGTGTTTTTAATGGGTAGATCGTTTGACTTACCTATGTCTTTGGCTTGCGTTGGCAGAGGTCGCCGCCACTGCGTGACAAACTTGTAGGCGTCCAAGCGGATCTCGATGATGTTGTTGAGCAGCGCTAAGAGCGGGGCCAGCGGGAAAGCCGCCACGAAGATGGTGGTGAAGCCAAATTGTAAAACTGTAAAACACAAGCACACACACGCAGTGAAGGTCTTTGGGTCCCGGACGCCTCAGATGCCGATGAATTGAAATGAAGTGCTCTGCTGAATAAAACGGAAACCTACTCATCTCTAAGTATTCATCGAACAGCCCATAGGCGTTCATGGGCTGCAGGTGGTAATCGCGCTCCCACTGAGGGAAGCAGGCCTTGGCGTTGGGTCCGTGCTCTCGCCTCAGTTTCCGCCGTGTCCACCAGTTCTGGATCAGCCTAACAAAACAAACGGCAGCGTTTCCAGGTGCTTTCCTTTACAACAGTCCTTTCCTTTTTGATCCCCTTTGCTCACTCACGGGCAGCCAAGCTCCATGAAGTTGTTCCACGTCTGCTTCAGCACCATGATGATCCCCATCTGCATGCAGAGGTCGATGAGGCAGCCGCTGGGATGGCACTGCAGGGACATTGGTATCAGTTCGCTGTGCTTCTTCATGTGCGACCACAAAAAGGCTGACAGCGTCTCGAACACGCTAAATTAAAAAGGGAGTTTTTCCCATATTCTTTCCTGTGTGAGAGCACATGAGCTCAGCACCTAAAAGCGCCGACTTTTGTTATTTCCCTGCACATATCCGTTGCTTTGCTGCTGATGGGGGTTAAATGCATTGTTGTCGGACATCTACCAACAGCATAACGTCCTGTTTAAAAGCGGTCGGACCCGAGAGCCCTTTGAGACCCAAAGCAATTACTCACTTCTTCCAGTTTCCAGCGATTGATGAGGCGTAGATATGCACCAGGCCTGCCTGTAAATCTGTCAAACACGGAGGCACATCAGTCATCTTTCTAGTTTAGAGTTCAGAGTTTTCAGTTCAGAGTCAGAAAACAACAACTGTCATCAAAAAATGAATTCACACTGTCAATTCTAAGCAAATTGATTTGGCACGTGCTGAATTGTGAGTTGCTGGACTTTTCTCACCTTCCCAAAAAGAAGGCGATGTAGAATGTTGAACTGTTAAGGTTGACAAACTGAAACAGGAACATCTTGAGGGTGAAGCTGTTCTCCCACTCGGACTCTGTCCTCGGTTGCTCTGCAGATGCGAAGGACCGAGACGGGGCGTTAGCCGTTGTGCTCCCGGTCCTTACGGAGGTGCTTTCATTTCTTAAATCTGTTTGAGAACATTTCCTTTTCCCTGACAGACTGGTCTAAGGCCAATTGGATCCACCTGTACTCTGTCTACAAGGACTTGATATTTACACCGTGTTTGTGGTGTTATCTCTGCTGGTCTCTTCAGGGTTACGTGCCGTCTCTTACCTGGTACTCCCTAAAGTAAGTTTGTTTGGTTCCTAGTGTTTCTTAGAGATTTGTATCAAAGCGTATTACTTCTTGTTTGCTTGTTTGATTGTTATTAGTTCCAATTCAGAAGAAACCTCCAGCAGAACCAGGCTGAATGTGGGCGGCCATCTGCCTTGGGGTGAGGGGATAGAGACAGAGAGAACTATCTACGTTTTCACCGTAGGTCAGTGCAAATTTTCCTGCCCTAGAATGAATTTCTCATGGTTATTAGTGTGTCTTCTTGGTTCACCTTCAAGTAAATTAACAGCAGTGTGAAACGCTGAGTTGCTGTATTGGTGCAGGCAACTTACCTAAATTGGTGAGCAGGAGAGCAACCTTCTCATAGAGCTTAAAAAAAGCAAATGGTATGTTAGAGGTGAAGGTACTGTAAGACCCTTTTATAAAAAGTAATATAACATGATCTATAGAGCATCTTGTGTTGTTGGCTGCTGCTTTTGCTATGAATGAAAGTTGCCTATTTATACACAGCTGACGGAAAGCGGACTCCTCACCACGTTCAGGAGCATGATGACACAGAAGTTGATGCAGACCGCCGTGCCCGTAGTCGCCACCTGAGAATTGTTCCGGATCAGAGCCCAGCCGAAGGCGGCGAAGGTGCTGACGGTGATCACGCGGTAAATGACGATGCCAAACACAGCAGCAATCACCACCAGTATCTGGTATTATAATGATATGAGAACCTATGTCGTTATACTGTCTTTTTAATGCTAGATTCTATTAAAAATTACAAAAAGGAAAATGCAACATTTAAAGGTGGATTTGAATTTTGTTTATTCTGAAACTCACCATGAAGAAGATCCCTGATGTTGAGACAATGAGGCGACTGTATTTGTCAGTGAAGGCCTGGTATGGCTCTGGTTTTCCAGATATGGGGTTCATTCTCTCCTTCTTGGAGTATTTTGCCTCAAACTGAGGGCGTATTTCATCCTGAAAGCCAAAAAAATATATATCACAGCTACAGCTAAACTGTGCAGTGATTCTACTGTAAGTCTAGATACACAGTGGCTTTCGGTGCATGTCTGAAGGCAGCCAAACTAACTCCTTCACCTCCTCTTCCTCCCAGTCGATGAGGTCCCAATCGTATGCGAGGACGGCTCTGCGTCTCTTCCAGAACTCCAGGAAGACTGTTGCTGGAACACCAGTGAAAAGGACATAAACAACTGTACTACTCCCATAATTCTCTCCAGTTGGGGTAAGAACCTCAGACTTTGTTGTTTTACTGTGTCTTGTATTGTATTTGACTGTAACAACAACACTTCTTTCCACTTTACTTTAGCAGTCTGAAATATGTTGGTTAAAGCACATGTGCTTAAAGTTGTGGGCTGTGTTGTGAAAGATATTTCACAGAATTTTTACTGTACAGTACTGTAATAATCTCATCTTTTGTTCCTATCCATTTAACATTACACATAATAAATAAAAAAATAAAATAAAATAAAATAAAATAAAATAAAATAAAATAAAATAAAATAAAATAAAATAAAATAAAATAAAATAAAATAAAATAAAATAAAATAAAATAAATATTCAAGTGCATCTTTGCAACATGGTACTTTACAACTTTACTACTTCTATAGATACCTGTAAAAAATGCCTATATTACTATTTCAATAAATATCATGTTAATTGTTTTTATTAAAATATAAGAACTAAGCTATAAAATAAAAACGCGTGACCTACAGATGACAGCATGCGGTACTGAAAACATTCAAAGGGCAGAAGCCAAAGTCCAAACAGACCATAATGGACTGGCTCAGGCTGGTGGTGACATGTAATGGATAATTGTACTGCATGTGACCAAGCATAGTGTGAGAAACCCTTTAACTGTGTTTATAATGTTTGTGTATCTGTTCTGCTCAAAGGTAGCTTGCCTCCAAAGCTTAATGGGACACATTGATTGTCGTGTTTGGCATAAAATGAATCCCTTTGTCTCCAGCGAACTTACTATGTCACGGTCAGTTATGAAGGAGATGTTTCCACAACAATGCCAACCTTTGCAATGAACAAATAGAGTAGAGATACTGCTGAACAAAGTCCTATTGATAGCTTACTTATTGCACGTCACCAATAGCAAAGTCTTCACTCGGATCAGACGCTTCTAGCCTCAGTGCTGTGTTTTTTTGGTTCATTTTGGTTATTTATTATTCTATTGAATCAAAGCCCCTTCTTAACATACAGCAGAGTAAGATGCTTTGATCGGGAAGGAGGCTCTGCTGCGAATGGACGCCGTATCCCACGTGAGGCCAGCAGGGGTTCGTTTTTCTGAGGAACCTTTTAATGAAGGGACTGGAGCTTTACTCTGAGCTGCAGTTGAAAGCAAGACGTGCTCTGGCGGCAGCAGGAGGAGCAGCTTCCACCGCTGAACAGCTGGCACTGTAAGGTCAGTAGATTCAAGCAGTATTAGACTGACTTTTTGACGGGATCTAACGTAAAATCACAACAAACACATGGGCTCTGTCTCGTCTGAGCACCTGTGAAAACAGCTTTTTACAGTTTTCTATTATGAGGGTGTCCCTTTGAGTTTCTTACATTAAAGCAAATATTTGTTTTTAATACATTACTAGTTCAGTAAAATGTGTACAGAGGGTTGAGGCTAAAATGTAGCTTCCAGTAGAACTCTTTTAATGTTTCTCCAGTTTTACTAGCTAGAAGTCAATCTGCTCTCAGCACAGACTCCTGTTACACATCACATAAACGTACAGTTATAAAACTGATGTACAGAGGATGAATCCCTCTCAGAACCTAAGTTGATGAACTCCTCTGTCTGGCTGCACAGGGACTCTCCTGACTGTCCGATGGGGATTGTACAGAACCTCACTCTGGGATCTGCTCAGCTGGAGGTCACCCACTGGGAGTCAACACCACTGCTATCCTCATCTGGTACTAATATTACTAACCCAAGTGCTTTTCTTTAGATCTTAAAAAGGCAAAGATCTGAATTCTTTTAAGGATATCAAACTGTAATGTTTTACTTCCAGTTACTGCATAAGGGTAAATGTAACAGTGGGATTTGATTGATTGTGTCACTTTTTTTCCTGTGCAATCACAGCTCTATTTAAAAATATATATTTACCCCATTTTTCATCTTTTGCCCTCAACAGTTAACAATTCTGTTATTGCACTGGGTGTGTTGACCTTTGCCCTCCAGCTGTGTTTAGTTCTGCTCTTCATGCTGAGATGTTGGAGATCTGACAGCCGAGCACAACACCCCGGTGAGAAACTAATTGGTGAGTAGTTGGCTTGCTTTGTCTGAAGTTCATGTTAGAGCACATTTAAATGCAGTTTTGTTTAGACAATGAAATGAATCATGTAACCAACACAAAGGCAATAAAATATAGTATTATGCTACAGTACCTCTCTCTTTAAATATATAATGCAATGTTGCAATGAGCAGCAAGCAAAACTGAAAATGGGGAACATTTACATTTGGTGACTAGACAAAATATGAATGGGTGTAATGGACGCCTCGCTGTTTTTTTTTCTCCAGAAGCTTCGACGTCTCACACAGACATGTATAACCAGCCGTGCTATGCGGCCATTACTTCGTCATCTGCAGTGTCTTTAAGTGACGAATACGAATATGAGCCCAGCACAAACTCCCTGTTTGCACCTTCCATACCCTGGGACCTCGTTCAGCGCTGACTTAGTCCTGGTCTTTTCCATAAGTAAACAATATAACAACTGTAATGCAAGGTTTTTAATTGTAGCTATACCTCTGATTTAATTTTCATAACCTTTTCCATGTATTTCTTTTTTTTAATAATTAAAAAAATTTAAATTAATTTTTTTAAGAAAACCTTGAAGCTGCACTCCACATCTGTATGACAAAGAAGAAACACAACTGTTGCCTGCAGACAGCGTAAGCTTGACTCACCCCAAACAGCCATGAATACGGCAAAGAAAACTGTCGCCCCATTGTCAAAAAGATGAGTGACCTGAAATAAAGAGGGGCAGATGGGTCATTCATATTCGTCACACTGTGTGAGTCTAACACCCTTTGGCATAGGGCTCGTCTTTAATTGACGGCTAAAAGGATGAATGATTTACTTGCTCAGTTACGTTTTAATTCAGCTCGGTTGCACATTTTCTAACTCGTGAGGCCGAGCGCACACGGCTCCCTAATTCCCTAAACCGTACCTTAGCGTAGATGCAGCTGTCGGACAGCCTCAGGTAGGGGCAGTACTGGTCGCAGATGGGACACATTATGACGTTGGTGGCCTGGCAGATTTCTTTACTGGAGGAAAAACATGGACACAATCGAACCCTTAGAAAGCTCATGGTGTTTATCGCCAATCAAACTCTAGCAGAAACAGTAGAAGTTATGCTCTTCTGAGAACACAGTGCAATATTTCAGACAATAAAAAGGTAACTCCTTCCAGGTTTATCCTATCAGAGGTCGCTACAGCAAATGATTTGAATGATAGATTTGTCAAGTTTTTATGCCGGATGTCCTTCCTTGCGCCACCCCTCCCTGAGAGGATTGAACCCACGATCTGGCAAACGGACAGGGAGCAATATTTCAGCCAATCTTATATAAAAATTATTAAATTGCCACAACTAGTGTTCTATTCTATCCTCTAAACTGAAAAACAAATATTTCAGATACCTCAATCATTGAGCCAATTGAGGCACCACTTTAGAAGGTGAAAATCAAGTGTTCATCTAAAACCATATTGATTATTTCTCTGTCCCAGATAATAATAGTATATAGTAATAAAATGTCTGATCAGCATAGAGACGGTGTGTTTACCTGACCTGGCAGTGCTCCAAAGTGAAGATGCCGTACAGGAATACCAGAAGGCCAACCAATGCGGCGGGAAAGAGCATCCCCGTGTACCAGCCGAGCCACGCGAAGTACAGCCCGATCTTCTCCCCGAAATATCTCCTGCAATGGCAGCACACACTCGTCAGCAGCGTTGTCCCGCCGCTGAGCAACTGCAGTGGGTTTGCCGTCGCTACCTGATGAGGTCCAGCGGCTGGTATTTGTACCAGACCCCCCACCAGGCCCAGCACTCGTACAGCAGGTGACGGTGGTTCTCGGCGCCGTGCGTTCGGACAGGATTTTTGCTGTGGTAGCTCCCCTGTCGCAATGTGGCCGTGGAGAAAGTCAGTGTCAGTGCATGGAAGGGCCCCGAGACAGGCGTGGTTACAGGAGGACGGGATCTGTTGGATTTACCTCATGAAGGGGGAAAGCCGCTTCATAGGAATTATTGCTCAAAAGACGGTTAAGCCCTGGAATGAAAAAAAAGAGAGCGTCCTAAAAGAAGAGCAGCACATAATAAGTCTGATGTTGCCACTTAGACACACCTCATTGATATAGTCTGAGTACCTTCCATTTTCTTCTCTAAACCCACCACTGCTCACGATAGGCCCCCATTCACATCACCCACAGGGCTCAACCACCCCTACAGTACCTCACACACAATCACCACAGGTCAGGTGAGAAAGGAGCTGAACAAGGGTGCTGAAAGTCTATGCTTCCCAGCTACAGTATGTGGTGTCCTCCAATTGTGCCAGTGAATAAGACGCCACGTCCCAGAGTCCTCAATGAATAGAGACCCGTGGCTCTGACCTCTTACTGTACATCATGAAGGCTTTTGAGAGGCTGATCCTGGACTCCATGCGTTCTCTGGTCAAACACTCAGTCGACCCCCTCCAGTTTGCATGTCAACCCCATCTAGGAGTGGATGACGCCGTCATACTCATCATCATGCTCCATCATCGCCATTATGCTCCATCGCACCTACAACCATCTGGACAAGCCTGGCACCTCAGTGAGGATCATGAAGATCAGCACCTTCAGCCAGAGGCTGATCAGTATTAGGTGCTCCACAGAACACCACCCGAGATCCTTTCTACCGGGGCCATCAGTCTGTCCATTTCCTCTTTTCTGTAAGGGTTGATCTTCATTTGTGCAATAACATGTATAATAAAAGTTAGTAATTAGATGTGAGTGTGTGTAGATTTGTTAGAATTCTTATTTTTAATCTCCCGACCTTCTTGTGTGTACCTGCAACTGTGACAGCGATCAAAGTGTGCAAAATAATTTCCTTCTGGGATTAATAAAGTCTTTTGAATCTTGAATCGTAAATCTTGAATTTTTATGTCCGTGTCCAGATATCAAACTCACCCATCTTATTCTTCCCTTCCTCGTATCTGACCCTTTGGAGGATGTGATGCACGATCCGACTTCTCGTGGCGTTGCTGAAAAAACTGTCTTTGTTGTGGATGATGAAACTGCAGTGAAACAAGACAGTTAATGTGCTGGAGTCCTGTCAAGCTGCAAAAGAAAGTGTGTGTGTGTGTGTGTGTGTGTGTGTGTGTGTGTGTGTGTGTGTGTGTGTGTGTGTGTGTGTGTGTGCGCGCGCGCATTTCTGACAATTTGTAAGAAAGACAACTGATGTCAAGTGGCAAAAAGAACAGAAGGAGGAGAAGATCAAGTTCTATGATCATGAGGTCTGTGGAGCTCACTGATGTATCCTCGACCGACTGAAGGGGGCGGTGAAGCTCTCGTTCTCCTCCAGGTCCGGCAGAGTGTTGTTGTCGAACTTCATGGGCTTGCGGGGAAGCCAGCCGCGAAATTTGTTGATGCGCTTTTCCATCCTGCAAATGAGATTTTTCTGTTAAAGCCGCCCCGTCAGCTAATTTCCTCCCGCCACCACCCTCGACCCAAACCGGGAACCCACCTGCTCATAAACTTGTGCCGTCTGTGCATGTAAAAAATTTTCCTCCTGGAGTGCGAAAAGTAGAGCGTTCACACTTTTATCAGACTCCGTTTTAAGGCTGGGTCTGTGCTGATTTCTTGATGCTCTCACCTGAAAGGCATCCGGATGTTCATCAGCTCCGCGTAGCGGCACAGCACGTCCCACGGTGCGTGGAGCTTGAGAAAAATCACGTCGCTGTTCGTTAAAGACGCCTGGAGGACAAGCAACCACAAAAGCAAAACGGCGTTGACACGCTTTGCACTAGTGATGCGGGCAGTGGGGTTGGCCTCCTTCTCACCTTTTATGCCTGAATGTCTGACAAGAGTGGGAGTCATGAATCAGCAGCTACTGTAACTGTAAATAGACCTGAAAATAACAGAATGACTCAAGGAACTAAAACAAGCGGGCTGTTGAAGGAGACAAGAACCATTGTCTTCCCCTGCATGTTCCAGATAATGACCTCAACACACACACACACACACACACACACACACACACACACACACACACACACACACACACACACACACACA
Source organism: Betta splendens (assembly GCF_900634795.4). Taxonomy (NCBI): domain Eukaryota; kingdom Metazoa; phylum Chordata; class Actinopteri; order Anabantiformes; family Osphronemidae; genus Betta; species Betta splendens. Next base: position 2,787,991 of record NC_040889.2, on the reverse strand, counting down.
CACACACACACACACACACACACACACACACACACACAAAGCAATATAGACATTTTCTCTTTAAGTGGCACTTTGACTAAACAAGAAGTCAACGTGCCACAAGGCAGGGAGACAACTTCCATCAGCACGTCTGTTTTGTCCATGTGATGTGTAGCCCAACAGCCTCTCACTCAGCTATCAGTGCATGAAGGGTGGCCATGGAGGTGATGTACATGTTAGCGCTGAGCATTAGTTTGCTTCTTTACCTCCTTTTCCATGTGTAGGCCCTCTGCACGGACATTCCTTTCAAACACCTCCCTCTTCTCGGACTGTGCGCTGGACTTCCTATAGACCAGGATGTAATCGATGCGACTCTTTCCATCACTGAAGCAGAGACCACTGTACCTGCTCCTACCCTGGAAAAAGACCAGCAAAGCGATAATAATGAGTGGATGTGAAGGGATTACTGTATGTGGGGACGAAAAACAGAGCGATGGCTCAGAGGCTGAGTCTGACCTCGGGGACGCCAGCGTCTGACTTTGTGTTGTCGTCCAGGATGCTGCTGTGGGTCGCCGGGTTCAGTAGGGTGGAGTCGTTGTCTCCGGTCGGGCTGCTGCTGCTCACCGTTCTTTCCCTCTCAAGAAGCACATTAACGTCCCTCGCAGCTGGAGGAGAGACGCTTGCTTGTTAACCTACATGTGTTATAGAGTTAATGACAACTGAAACAACAAATAATGTCTCAGTCTAGTGCAGGTTTCCAGAGTCTGATCCACAGACGCAGGTGCGCCCTGTTTATTTTTTTAGATCCACACACCCTCATTTCAACTCTTACATGCATCCCAGTGTTTCACTGTAGACCAACACGGGGTCTCACCTAGGGGAGGCCCCTCATCCTGAGTGCTTGAGTCGGGCGCTTCAGCTGAGGTGTCCTCCATGATGATCGCCTTCGCACGGATGGAGAAGGCAAGGGGTCTGTCCGTCGCCTGGTAGCCGGAGGCTGAGGACTGCAGCGGAACGTTGCGTCGGTGGGGGCTCTGCCGCTGGGGCTCAGACCCATGTAGAGATAAACTCACACCTAAAGGGCACAGGGAACATTCTCTGACTGCATTTCCGAGTCTTAATACACAATTTGAAACATTGCATCACAGACCGGAGCTCACAGTGAAAACTGCCCATGAGGAGCTCTGAGCACCAACAACATCAGCAACTGGCAAAAGCATTGACTGAGTCGCTGCTATTGATTAGCCAGTCTGTCAATCAAGGCTGATATATTATAGCCCCCCTCTAGATGCAGAGTGTGTTAACAGAAAAGTTGTAAAACCTCTTGCAGTTGCCAAATGCAACTTACTGTCACACACCATTTGAAATGTTGTTTAAAGGAATATTTAAATTTAAAGACTCACAGCAAATTTACAAATTGCGTTTGTGACACCAAAAGTGACTCAGGTACATTTTCTCTGCTGATACTGATGAAGCTTGCAGAAGCATCTCAGCTCTTAATCAGCCATTGATACTGTGGAACATTAACATAAGCCTACGTGAAGGGGCCTGTGCTCGGTTTCCATGGTGAAAACATCTTATCATGTTGGAGATTAGCTATCCAAACCGGATCTGTGGACAATGCCGCGTAATTAAAACACTTGAACCAGAACCTAGTATTACTGTAGTAATTTTTAATGAATAGTATGAATAACTCCACCTGGCTGTATTCAAGACGCACCCCACCGCTCCTTTTCGTCTGCCTCATTAATGAGGAGAGACACTGCTTTCTATTAATATGGGCACTCATAGAACTATATACAGCCCAGCCTACATGACGATGCTGTGGCCAGAGCAGGGACGGACAATGCGTCCATCAAACTTTTTGGCGCTATGGACAGGTCTGCAACCGGAGCCACAACCGAGGTACTGAAAGCTGCGGAGGCAGAAAAGCACGAGTACAATATTTGCCAATAACGCTACTTATTACAGTCGCTTTAGTGAGCTTCAGCTTCGGATCTTCAGCAGCTAACGCCAAGATGTAGATTAACAACCCAACAGTAGGTCACCATCGTCTGCAAAGAGTCATTTTTTTCCTCATCTCCAGCGTTAGATCCAATTCTTACAAAGCTTGACCCGTGCTTGTCACTAAAAAACATCACGTTTGCATCTTATTGATTCATTTAGTCTGCAGTAGCACAACATAAGCGAAGGCGCATGACACAATATGTAACATCATCTGGTGGCGTATTAGTGATAGTATTAGTAATAGTCAGATGAGTATGAGATGAATTGGGATCTGGGCAAGACAGCATACAGCAGCTCGCTGCATACAGTATAGGTCACAGAGTGCTGTGTTTATGCAGGTAAAGAGACCTATTGTGTCTACAACAAATAATTATGTTCTTTGCTTAAAAACATTATATGGTTCTTTGCTACACAGGACCCCCCTTGGAGATGAGAGCTGCCTCTGAGGATGCTCTAAAAGATTACAGCTGGAGATAGAAAAAGGAAAAGGATGGAAGGTGGTGGGGGCGCCTAATGCGTTGCCAAGGAGATCCGGTGTCACTCACTTGTAGGGAGCAAGCGTTCGTTCCATGTGGACGTACCCGTCAATGCTCCGAGGTGAATGGGGAGAGTTGCGTGTTCTCCCAGATACCAAGAAAAAGAGATTTCACATCCGCCAACCCGCTACCGGTGCTCTCGATGACACGATCGCAGAACACACACAAACACACACACAATCCTCACAGAGACATGACCCATTTCTGTGTCTTAGAACTCCTACATTATAGTGGATGAAGAAAAGAAAAATCACATTTAAATTGATGAGAAAGTGGGACGTCTCAGAGAGGAAATGAGAATTTGAAGGTCAAATGTTTGCGTGGTTACAGGGACCCGCACGTAAGAGATGAAGAGAGACCCATGCATTAGAACGCAGCGGCAGGTGAAAGAGTAAAAAACAAATCTGCCTTTTTCGCAAAGGCAACTTGAGAACACTCACCCCGCAAAGGTGAAGAGAGGTAGCATCAACCCTCAAAGGGGAAGAGATAAGAGGGGCTTTCCAGTGGAGCTGCAGCGGACGCCAAAACAACCAGAAGTCTCTTCCCCGTGTGCACACGCATGAACACACACTTGGCACTCAGCCCTCCTTTCCCCAGCATCAACGTGGAAATGACTTCACTGAGGGAAATAAACAAACACAACGTCCCACGAGGGAAACCAGCATCCCTACTTTTCACTTCTCGCTCCTCACCACTGCAGCGATCCATCCAGAAATCACCCTACACACGCGCGCACGCAGACACTGACGCCATTAAATGGCAGGAAAAACGTCTGTCAAAGTTGGTGTCTCAAAAAAATACAAGAATGAGCAGGATGTTTACACAGATGGAGAGAGAGCAGGAGAGAGAGGGGGAGAGAGAGAGAGAGAGAGAGAGAGAGAAGACGTGCATGCAGATAATCAGCAGCCAGGCTTCCCTGACAGCCAATCAGAGGTCAGGTTGCTCTGGCAGCAGCCAATCAGAAAAAAGGTCCAGTTGTGTCAGTGTTGCTGTAGAGCAAAACAATGACAGTTGGCACGGGTGACAGCGGCAGTGTGTACCTGGGATGATGAACACTCAAGGGCACACACACGCACACGCACACGCACACGCACACGCACACACACACACACACACACACACACACACACACACACACACACACACACACACACACACACACACACACACACACAAATAATATGCCCTCACTGGTCTCCACCCTAAATCCGGTATCCTGTAACAATTGTGGGCCAAAATACACAACTAATCTGTCACGTATATATATTGAAATTAATTTCATTAACTTATGTACACATTTCCTTTTTGTGTTACTGCTTCCCTTCCCCTGCATAGGGAGAACACCTGCAACGTGCCGTCATCGTGTACACAATGACATGGGGGTCACCATCCCCACAGACATGACTTTCTTCACGACACACTTTTCACAAATGGGCGAGAACTGCTTCAACTGCTTCCAGGCTTTCGTTCGTATTCATCGATGGCAGTCTACATTATGCGGTCTTGTCTGTGCATACTGGACGGAGATGACCCCTGTGCTGATATGCTCAGCTCACTGCTCTGCAGTGGAAAAACCGTGCATTTCATGCAGTTGAACCCTTTGACTTTTGTGAACAGCTGAATTGGCCTCTTTCGTGACATATCAAATGAAATTTCAATCCTAATATTACAAATACTTAAGTGGAGTCTAAGGGTATAAGATATGTGATATATGATCCACGGTGTCTGCTGCAGAACACATTTTGTTCTTGATTTAATGTATGAGTGTGACACCTGGACACTTTTAGTGCCTTTACTTGTGCTGCTGTCGCAGAGCGTCTCCTGGCTGGCGCTGCAGGTGGGCAGTGGCGTGACGGACAGCGACGCCGGGCACGACACCGGCTCAAGGTGCTCGCTGATGGGTGGGACAGCGGAGGCCTCCGAGCGAACGCAATCCGGGCTTGGCAGGTCCTGGCCATGGGCCGCCATGGGACTCTTCCAGTGGGAGAACTCGATGGCCACTTGACCCCCAAGGTCGATCCCTGCATAGGGACCACAGTTGAAAACGGAAATGTCACACAATCCTCAGAGCCCTGTGTGAGAAGCTATTATCCTACTGTAATGTTGTCCTCTAATGGCAAAATAGGTCAACAGCAAGTTTAAAATGGGCAAATGCTGTATGACAAAGGTGGCCCTCTTATTGCAACATCTGCCTGAAGACCCAGACAGACCACCATGTTTCCCCCTCTCTTCTCCTCATGTTTCTTTACATGTACCTGAAGACTGCTGAGCCAGCTCGGCTTGCCTCCGGCCTTCGATTTCATCTCAGCAGGCATCGGTTTTCACCAGGCAGGTAAGCTCAGTTTCCCTGGCTGTTAGAGCACATTATCTCGTGGTGATCTGAAGATCAAGGCACTGATATTTATGGCTCGTTTTTTTTCCCCGACTTTCCAATTGTTGCAGAATTTGAGAGAACTAACTCCTGTTTAGAGTCCCTGAAAATAGTATATAAAGTTTTAGTAGTTTCTTCTGCCTACCGCCCATGCATCGCTATGTACAGTAGCGCACTGGGGACGGGTGGAACTGGGGAATGCACCCCCCCCCCCCCCCCCCCCCTTCGCCTCCCCTATCCCGTATAGCCCAGCAGATTTTGGAGGAACATCAGCAATGAGCAAACACACTCAGATCAATACTAGAGCAGAGTAGAGGAATGCCTGGCAGTCCCTGAGCCTCCCAGCTTCCTCTTCACAGAGCACTTTCAGCTGGGGAAGGGGGGTCTGGGGTAAATCCAGGCCATAGTTATCAGCTGTTCTGCAGCTATGAGTTCTGCAAATAAATAAAAAGTGGCTTTCACTGCAGAAAGTGAATGTTTTTGTTTGGGCATATCAGCTCTCATTTTAACTCATTTGCAGCAGAGAGACTACTCTGACACACCAACTCGTCTGTGCACATCTTGAAATTCAAAGTAAAAGAGAGTTGTTTTTCCTCCATGTTCACGACTTCCTGCCTAATCGAATTAAACTGGCGCTGTGAGTGTTCGGGCTGTTTCACACCTCATTTGAACCTCATTTGATTGATTGGTCATGGCCTCTAGCCCATATTCATCCTGTCTGTCCTACTTTGCATACTTACAGTAAAAAAACCTTGGTACAGATATTGGCCTCTGAGTTCTGAGGGTGCTGTATGTATTGGCGCCACCTTGGCTGCAATGCCTGCTTTTGCTAAGAGTTACTACTTCTCTCCTAACGATAAGTGCAGCTGAATCTGCACGTTCACCAGGTCAACACAACTCACAGGTACCGCCCATGTGCAACCAAACCAGCCAATTACTGGCAGCAGCATCCAGTTGATGCCCGGTGAAAGTCACCTGAAACACTAGCGGGGCTGAAAGGCCGGTAATCTACACCTGGCGTTCCACGGAACGACCTCCAAAACTCATGGGTGCGGGCAGTCTTGTCGGCGATAGTGTGTTATAAGCACTATCTGTGTCGCAGTCATCAGAAAAAAGTGCCCGCGTGGCTCTCAGAGGAGAGGCAGTCCCAGATATGTAGCACCTCCACTTCCTGACACCGGAGGTAAGAAAACAAACGCAGGTGCAGGTATCTGGGCCGCACTGAACTATTAACATTGACTACAGTAGTGATGGACTAGTGGTAGATGGAAGGCCTATGTGGTGGGAAGAAAATCCTCCACCTAAAAAGACTACACTATATTACTATACTGTAGGAAGGTAACCAGGGGCTATTCTTTGTATAGTTTCATTCCTGGCACCCCAAGGCAGAAATCTGAATCACTTGTAGATGTAAGTGAGGACAGCACTGACCCTCTGAAATTAAATATGAAACTACCTGGACGGCCTGGACCAGCTAGAAGATGATGGTTTTTCCAAATGTGTCAAGCTACGGCATTTTCAAAACTGACAATTAACGCAAATATGTAAATATCCAAGCAACGCTCATTTCAAGGGATGCAGGAAAATTGCAGTAAACTCCTCCAACGACGAGTGAAGAGTGGAATAATGGAAGATCCTAATCGATTAGCACTTTTAAGATCCTACGATGCTGACTGGTACTTTCCTCCCAAACAAGGCCAGGGCTTTTAAATCACAGACGGCACTCTAAGTCTTTTTGATGAGTGTGGGGCTATAGATCCTTTCCCCTTTGTAAAACCATAAGGGTGAGACTCCAAACTCCACAGCTCTCTCCCTCAGCCCTTCATTACACAGTTGTTGTTGGTTGCACGGAGAGAAGTCACCGACTACAGTCCTTTCAGCTTGTTTTCTTAATCAGTTGTGGCTCTAAATAAAAATAGAAATACTGCAAAGCGCAGGAGTTTGCAGTATTTTGACAGATAGGGAAATTATTTTAGACACTTTATCAACAATGCACTATGCAGCAAACAATGACTGACATACAGTAGAGTACAAACAAGACTGCATGTTAGGAGGAAATCATTAATTTGCTTACTTCATTCTAAATCCAACCCTTCCCATGTGATACAGAACCGTTCTATAATGATGGCTTTCTTAATGAACAGTACTTATTTGTTACGACTTCATAACGTAAAGACAATCTGAACAGAAACAGAGAGACAAACCTTTACTTGCCATAAAATGTTTATGTATTTTTAAGTAATATTTGGCCATCTCTTGTCTGACAGAGCCGATAGCCATGTTGTTCCATGTGACGATGAATACAAAAAGTCCTGTGTTGCATAAGTATGTTTGAGCACTGCACATGTCGAAATTTTGGCAAGTTGGCTCAGCTATAAGGTAAGAGGGTAAGGTGCAAATTAATCCTACCACATAAACAAGAGTCTTTATTCTCAGTGAGTCAGGACAAAAAGTGAACAGTACGTACCAATGGTGATCTGACTGACACAGCTGTAGAAGGTTCCTGAAGAGACATTGTAGCTGCTGCTGCTGGGCTCGCGGTCTATAACAGAAGCGTACACACATAACTCATAATATACTGTATAAACTATGAGCCCACACTCTTATCTGAGCTAATTCACAGTGCAGCAGTGCCATTGATTTATTTTTTAAATCAAGTGACTATTAGATTTAAAGCAACTTCTTCTTTAATGGATGATTTCTGGACATTATATATTTTACAGATACAAAAGTGCCCACTAAGCCCCCAAAGCCATGACCCTGCAGCGTAACAGGAATGAAACTCCTAATCCTGCAGGGGTTAGCGAGTGCCCTGCGCCGCACTTACAGTACTGCTACATGGAGAAAATCTCATGACCTTGGCAGAGTTAAGGGAGTAAAATCCACAAGCCTGGCAGCTTTAGGGCCTCGATGCACTCGTTTATATAGAGATGCAATGAAATCGCCCTCTGTGGCAGAGTAACGCCTGACACCAGCAACACGATGAGATCGAACCCACGACACTGGAGAATGTACAGAAAAAAAAGTGCTTTAATGGAACAATTCTATAATGAGAGTTTGTGTGTCATTTCCTGAGACTAATGCATCCAGGTCTAATGCTTATTTAAACTTATGCTTACTATCAATGCATTATTTTAAAGAATTTTACTGACCTGAATAAAAGTGCTTCCGCTCATCTAACAGCCTGGGGAAGTTTTGCTCTCCCTTATTCTCTAATCTAACACCTACAGCTGCATCGCAGAAGAGCAATGACAGCACAGAGAACACATTTATCACAGGCTGGGGGGGATTACCAAACCTATAGCAAGCCCCCACCCCCTGAAACTGTATCAGTGTCCTCAGTGACACCTGTAATTTATCATCCTATTGCACTTTAAATTGCCTTGAACAGTATTTAAGATGTGAGCTCATTTCACTCATGTGAATGTAAATGTGAATTATAAGCTGTGTGAGAGAGAGTCTTTAACTTTTGATGTAGACATTTTAACACAGAATATGTCAGAGGTTTTAATGCAAATAAAGGGAACTTCATCTTTTGTGGGCACTGTCATCACAAAACGCATCTAACTCCTGATAACTGTTAATTAATTACAAAATTAATTAATTGCTTACACCCAATCTAATGTTTTAAATGCACTAAACTGCACTGATTCTGTGTTGGTGACTAGAGAAGCAAACCAGTGCATTCCAGTGCTTTATCCCTTTTTTTTCTCGTGCGCAGCATTCGACGCCGTTACCTGCGGATCCGGAGGAGAGGCGCGTGGCGATGGCGCGGCGCGGACTGCGCGGGCTGCCCGGACAGACCCTCAGCACCTCGTCCTGACACTGCAAACAGATGACCTGGCTTTCCTGGCTTTCGCCGCCCTTGCCGGCGCCAATGTGCTCGCCCCCGGCCTGGATCTTCATAGCTGTGCTCAGCGGATGGACCGGTCTCTTGTCCGCTCCTGCCTCATCCTCGAGCATCCTCCTCTCACCGAGGGCGGGTCACGCTTCCTTACGCATGGCTCGGTGAGCGAAGGCGACAACTTCTCCAACACCCAGAGCATCTTTTCAAGTAACTCCACCCACTGCTACTTCACCCAACCACCGTTTATTACAAATCTGCTTCAAGCGAACCACCCCGCCCCTCCTATATCCCCATATACCATCGTGGCATCCTCTCTCTTCTCGTGATGTTGCAGTCTTTACGCACGAGTGCGGGCGTGGCTGCCTCGCGGTTGCGAAGTCTCACAGATACGCATGTCACAAAATCATGGTGCTCTGTTAAGACGATGTGGAGAAGCCACAGACATTTTAAGTCCCCCAGACCCCACTACCATTGAAATGTTTGGGGTCACTTAGAAATGTCCCTATTTCTGACAGAAAAGCTTTAAACTAATTAGAAATACACTGTATACATAAAAGACTATTTTAGCTGCAAATGTCTGGTACAAAATATACAGTATATATATATATATATATATACAGAAGATATATATATATATATATATATATATATAAGTAGGCGAGAGAAATATATAGAGGAAAGATTAGAGAGAATTAGAGAGGTAGAAAATATTAGATAGACTCTCTAGTAACATATAGATTGATCTTACAGTCTAATAATATATACAGGAGAGATATATATATATAGATATATAAATATATATATAGAGATATAGATAATCCTATAGAATATAAGAGATCATATACTCCCCTATAGATATATATATATATCTATATATATATATATATATACAGTATATATATATATATATATATATATATATATATATATAGGAAATGTGGCATATACCAAGGAGATGCACTGTCCCCACTGCTGTTCTGCATAGGTCTGAACCCCCTCAGCCAAATAATAAACAAGACTGGCTACGGATACCGACTCCGGAACGGGGCCACCATAAGTCACCTCCTCTACATGGATGACATCAAGCTGTACGCCAAGAGTGAGCGAGACATTGACTCGCTGATCCACACCACCAGGATCTACAGCTCGGACATCGGGATGTCATTCGGACTCGAGAAATGTGGGAGGATGGTGACAAAGAGAGGCAAGGTAATCCACACAGAAGGGGTCTCACTCCCAGAAGGAACAATAGCAGACATTGAGGACAATTACAAGTACCTTGGAATACCACAGGCAAACGGCAACCTTGAACAGGCAACAAGGAATGCGGCAACAGCCAAATACCTCCAACGAGTAAGGCAAGTCCTAAGAAGCCAGCTCAATGGCAAGAACAAATCCCGGGCAATAAACAGCGACGCTCTGCCAGTGATCAGATACCCTGCAGGAATAATAAGGTGGCCAAAGGAAGAGATACAGACCACAGATGTTAAGACACGAAAGCTCCTCACCATGCACGGAGGGTTCCACCCCAAATCCAGCACCCTGAGACTGTACGCTAGCCGCAAGGAAGGAGGCAGAGGACTAGTGAGCGTGAGAGCCACTATCCAGGATGAAACATCCAAGATCCATAAGTACATCAAGGATAAGGCCCCGACAGATGACGTGCTGAGTGAATGTCTCAGGCAGTGGAGAACAGAGGATGAGATGCTGGAAGAGGGACCATCATGGGAGGACAAGCCCTTGCACGGGATGTACCACCGGAACATAACTGAAGTGGCTGATCTCAACAAATCCTACCAATGGCTTGAAAGGGCTGGGCTGAAGGACAGCACAGAGGCACTCATCCTGGCTGCACAGGAGCAGGCCCTGAGCACCAGAGCCATAGAGGCCCAGATCTACCACACCAGACAAGACCCAAGGTGTAGACTGTGCAAAGAGGCCCCAGAGACGGTCCAGCACATAACTGCAGGGTGTAAGATGCTGGCAGGCAAAGCATACATGGAACGCCATAACCAAGTGGCTGGCATAGTATACAGGAACATCTGCGCGGAGTATGGACTGGAAACCCCAAGGTCAAAGTGGGAAACACCTCCCAAGGTGGTAGAGAACGAGCGAGCCAAGATCCTGTGGGACTTCCAGATCCAGACTGACAGAATGGTAATGGCGAACCAACCAGACATTGTGGTGGTGGATAAAGAGCAGAGGAAAGCCGTAGTGGTGGATGTGGCAATACCAAGCGATGGCAACATCAGGAAAAAGGAACATGAGAAACTAGAGAAATACCAAGGGCTCAGAGAAGAACTGGAGAAGGCTTGGAAGGTGAAGGCCACAGTGGTGCCTGTGGTGATCGGAGCACTAGGGGCTGTGACCCCCAAACTGGAGGAGTGGCTACGACAGATCCCTGGAAAAACATCCGAAATCTCAGTCCAGAAAGGTGCAGTCCTAGGAACAGCAAAGATACTGCGCAGAACCCTCAAGCTCCCTGGCCTCTGGTAGAGGACCCGAGCTTGGAAAGTGGATGAGACCACCCGCGGAGGGTGAGAATAGAGTGTGTGTGTGTGTATATATACACTCTATTATCACCCTCTGCGGTTGGTCTCATCCACTTTCCAAGCTCGGGTCCAGGGAGCTTGAGGGTTCTGCGCAGTATCCTTGCTGTTCCTAGGACTGCACTTTTCTGGACTGAGATTTCGGATGTTTTTCCAGGGATCTGTTGTAGCCACTCCTCCAGTTTGGGGGTCACTGCCCCCAGTGCTCCGATCACCACAGGCACCACTGTGGCCTTCACCTTCCAAGCCTTCTCCAGTTCTTCTCTGAGCCCTTGGTATTTCTCTAGTTTCTCATGCTTCTTTCTCCTGATATATATATATATATATATATATATATATATATATATATATAAATTAAAACAAATTAGAGACAGAGATGTTGTTTTGTGGCTATATATATATATATATATATATATATATATATATATATATATATATATATATATATATATATATATATATATATATATATATATATATATATATATATATTGAAGAATTGCTAAAACTGCACATAATTTATTTTTTCTGACCTAAAGCTGAATACATTTTACTTCCTTTTATTTTATTATATATATATATAGCCACAAAACAACATCTCTGTCTCTAATTTGTTTTAATTTAATTTAACTCTCAGTACAGCAGAAATAATCATGCCATGTGTGACAATGCTCAGCCCAGATTTTGGATTTTTGCCTCCTGCAGAAACCCTTGAAGGGGTTCCACATTTAAACTGAAGCGTAAACTGAACAATGTCCAGTCTGTTATCTAATAATTGACTAATAATTGACCAGCATGTGGTTTAAGACCAGTATTTGCTTATGCCAATTTCCATTAGATTAGCAGTTCAACTTCTTTAATTAAATTGGTTGTTCAAATGTTGTGTTTATATATACTAAAAACCCACAACATTTAGTTTATTTAGTAGAATTAGTGCTTGTTCCAATCTTAGTGATGAGCTAGGCTTTTTTCAGATTTTTCCTGTGTAGGACACAGTGTGGGAGGGCTTGTGGGGAAAGGCAATGAACTCAGGCACGCTGCAGCATTATACTCAAACATTACAGGAAAAGTATGCAAACCAGCTGACTGGGAATAATATTACACCACAGGATAAATCAGTGTGTTTGGTCTAAATAAGTCTCTGCTGAGGTACGTAGGTGGTTGTATGATTTCAGTTTCTAATTTTAATATTATTATAAGTTTGTTTCAGTAATGTCGTTTCATGTAGTTTCAACCAGTAACTGCTACTAATTATTTGTCATTACATGTTGTCAAAACACGACAACAGAAAACCCTGGAAGCAGTGGATTAATAAATAAAAAATAATAATATAAAGTGAGTAAGTAAGTTAAGTCATTACATACTGCTCTTATTAGAGCCAAAGATATGTTTCCTGCATTAGAGCTAACACCAACACTCTACCAACTGAGCTACCAGGCTAACAACAACTGAGCACTATGTGATGTGTTGAGTGCTACAGTATGTGTGTTTTCATGTTTCCATGAGAAAACCAAAGCCTAGTCCGTGACAGGGCTGATGAACACAGACTCACACACAAGATTCTGGGCTGCCTTCTGACAGACCTGCAAATTTTTTTACTTTTATGTCAGTTTTTTCCACAGAGAAACATACAATTATTTTTACAGACAGTCAGAACTTTAATGTGGCCCATTCCACCGCTTGAGAGAAGCGGTGGAATGAGCGGTGGACAAGCGGGCGCGCCCTCCTTTCTGTAACAGATACACACAGGAACACACAAGATTTTTTGCTGCTTTCTGACAGGCCCCACAGTACCAATGTTGGTACTGTGTGTTTTCATGTCACCGTGAGAGGGGGTTTGGATGACCACAGCACATCACAAAAGCCTGAATGCAAATGACATTTGATTGAGCATCACAAAACCTGAATGCAGTTTGTCCGACACAAACTCACATTCCTAAATATATTGGGCCCCACAGTACCAATGTTGGTACTGTGTGTTTTCATGTCTCCATGAGAGGACCACAGCATAGCCTGTGACAGGGCTGATAAACAAGTGGCTTAGCGTGCCTCCCCGCTGTGGTGCGCCGGTAACAGCCCCGTTTATAGAACAAAGGCTCAAAGGCTCAGGTTCAAATCCACTGCCTTGTAGGCAGTCCTCCCAAAAAGCCATTTTGACTGCTCTGTAGGTATGTTAGTGATAAACACCTTTGTGCAATTTGATTGGATTTGCCAGAGTAATGTAATATTCACAACCCACAGAACAGGTTTTGTGACTTACCAGCAGCTATAGTACTGTGGGCGTTTCTCTCTTGACACTTTCTTTCCACTGCATCATTTTTTTGGCTCACTTTCCTTGGTCATCCACTGGTTCTGACTGTGCTACTCTATTATCTTTATATCCAGATGAACAACACAACATAAGAAACAACACAACACAAAGGACGATGGCCAGTATCTGTAAGAACAGACAGGGAACTATCTGTTATTTCATCATCATTTGTTTGTCTATGATCACTTTAGTCTACATGCTATGCAGTCTGGATGTCTGGCAGGTAAGAACTTTGAGTAAATATTGTAGAAACCTATACTTTTTCATTGCAAATTGTCCGACTAATCAGTAGAGCAGTTGTTTGCAATTTATAAATCCATACAATACTACACCACATTGTTAGGATTTTGTTATTTATTCATAATAACCACTCTAAAAGGCATTTGCAGACTATTTTTTAGCTTATTTACTTGGAAAATATGTAGCTGAAAGTTTCAGTTGGGATAGGGCACTGCTTTCCGGTAACTTGAATCAAAATTCCATATAGTCTCTCTAATTTATGACGGAAACTCTAGATTTTACAGTATATTCAGAACCGTTTTACCACATTTTTCCATTACAAATAGATACTTCAACATAAACTTCAAACTGCCCAGGTGCACCTGTTTGACTGGTTGGTTTACATTGCTGTACTATGCACCCAGTACCAGTTCCTCAAAGTCTGCAAAGACTTCAAGTAAACTGGTGAGCTAAGATAAGAATAACATGTTTTTTAAAATTAATTCATTTACATTCATTGTCATCTCTCAGGCTCAGAATAGAGTTGACTACATCACCACTACCTCAAGAGATAACACTAAATCTAAAATGACACAGAGTTTCTGCAGCTTCCAACCACTGTCTCCTGAAGACGCCCTGGAAACACAGCTCCTGTTGGATTCCACTGCTTGGCCTAAAGACCCTCCATTGTCAGTTCCAATACCAGTGGATCAAATCAGCAGTGCTGCTAAAAGCACCTTTACAATACTCCAAGGCACGGGGCGAGGACAGTGGCATGTGGGAGATCAACTGAAAGTTCTAATCACAATGTATGACCTCCGTGGCCGTCCAAAGAAATTTGGAGGAGATTTCATTATCGCCCGGCTTCACAGCCCAGCACTTGGTGCAGGTGTGGCTGGACAGGTGGTGGATCATCTCAACGGCAGCTATTCTGCTGTATTTTATTTACTTTGGGAAGGAACCGTGCAAGTTGAGGTAACTAAACTATGTTAATCAGCCAGTCTTGTTTTTTTGGATTTTAATATTTAAAATTTCCTAATATGAATTTCCATTAGGTGACACTGGTTCACTCTAGTGAGGCGATCGCGGTACTTCGCAACCTGACCAACAAGCAGCCAGACAGGATTTACTTCCAGAGCTACTTTCGTTCAGGCTCTGTCTCTGAGAAAACCATGTGTAACGTCTGCCTGAACATGACCCAGCCAGTGTGCAACTACACCGACCTCCACACTGGTGACCCTTGGTTCTGTTACAAACCAAAGAAGCTGAGCTGCCATGCCAGGATCAGCCACTCCAAGGGAGGATTCAAAGAAAACCTCAAAGACTGGGAGAGGAAGCTTTTTGATAAGTAAAAAACAGGATGTCAGCTAATCACGTGTCCATTCAGGCATGCTAAAATTAGGATTGTGTAGACTTTTTATGTATTTATCACTGTCAGATATAGTAAACAAAAATAGATTGAACTATTATTGTTTTGTAAAGTTTGTAAATGTGGAACTTTTTCTTTAATTCTGGTGTGTATAGTGCACCACTAACAAATATTTCATTCTATTTTTTAACAGGTCTGTCATAAAAGTCGCTATTCAGGCTTCAACATATCCCAATGTTACTGTGCTGCCTAGCAAGTCAGGTAAAGAACCATTTTAGTAAAAGTAATGACCTAACACTTGTTGGGTCATGTACTTGGTGGTGGACGCCGGAGGTAAGGGGCTGAAGAAGGAGTCCTATCAGCTCTGGTTGACCTGTGGGTAAACTCCTGAGGCAGCTGATGGGTACCGACAGGCCAAAGGTGCTGCAGCCCGTGCCGTTGCAGAAGCAAAAACTTGGGTCTGGGAGGAGTTTGGGAAGGCCATGGATTCTGGCAAACGCTTCGTTCGACGCTTGAACGTTGGTGTCTGAGGGTTTGTGGGAGTTTGCCCAACCAGTCTACATGTATTTTGTAGACTTGGAGAAGGCATTTGACCGCGTCCCTCGTGGCATCATGTGGGGGGTGCTCCGGGAGTATGGAGTCCAAGGCTCTTTGCTAAGGGCTGTTCGGTCTCTGTACAACCGGAGCAGGAGCTTGGTTCGCATTGCCAGCAGTAAGTCAGACCTGTTCCCATTGCATGTTGGACTTCGGCAGAGCTGCCCTTTGTCACCGGTTCTGTTCATTATTTTTATGGACAGAACTTCTAGGCGCAGCCAGGGGCGGGAGGGGGTCTGGTTTGGGGACCACAGGATAGCATCTCTGCTGTCTTCATCGGGCCAGGACCTCCAGCGTGCGCTGGTGCGGTTTGCAGCTGAGTGTGAAGCGGCTGCAATAAAAATCTGTTCATCGAAATCTGAGGCCATGGTTCTGGACCAGAAGAAGGTGGCTTGCTCCCTCCTGGAAGGAGAAGATCCTGCCCCACGTGGAGGAGTTCAAGTATCTTGGGATCTTGTTCACGAGGGAGGGAAGGAAGGAGCGTGAGATTGACAGATGGATCGGTGCGGCGGCTGCAACAATGTGGTCGGTGTATCGGTCCATCATGCCGAAAGGCAAAGCTCTCAATACAATCTATGTTCCTGTCCTCACCTACGGTCATGAGCTTTGGGTCATGACCAAAAGGGCAAGATAACTGATACAAGCGGCTGAAATGAGCTTCCTCCGTAGGGTGGCTCAATGCTCCCTTAGAGATAAGGTGATGAGCTCTGTCACCCGGAAGGAGCTCAGAGTAGAGTCCTGCTCCTCCACATTAAGTTGAGGTGACTAAGGCATCTCGTTTGGATGCCTCCTGGACGACTCCCTGGGGAGGTGTTCCGGGCATGTCCCACAGGTAGGAGGCCCAGGGGAAGAACCAGGACATGCTGATTGATTCCTCCAGCTCATTGATGAGCTGGAGGAAGTGTCTGGGGAGAAGGAACTCTCTGCTCAGGCTGCTGCCCCCGCGACCTGGCCCCATATAAGCGGTTGAAGATGGATGGATGGATGGATGGATGGATGGATGGATGGATGGATGGATGGATGGATGTTAAGTTGAATTCTTCTTATGACACATTTGCAACAAACTCAAAGGCTGAGAGAATAAAAGTCTGAAAGTTTACAAAATTTTTACAAGTGTACAAAATCAGCACCACCGTCCACTTGAACTTGGTAAATGTGATAATTCACCTGAGAATTCTTTGGAGTCATTTTTCATGACCTCCTGTCATGACTCTCAGGTCAAGCTGAAATGCAGAAGAGCAGCGTGAACTCTGAACCCTCTGGCTACTACTATCAGGGTGTGTGGCGAGCACTGGGCTCCACAGTTCTCCAGTTTAACACCTCTTCGGCTATGAGTGAGTGCCTGAAGGAGAAGGTGGTCCACCTGTACGGAGACTCCACCATCAGGCAGTGGTTCGAACACCTCATCGCAGCAATGCCAGGTACTGGATCTGATTGAACACTTTGTTGTTGATTTTGACACTGAGTGCATTTCTTTTGTGATTAATTTAGATCTCAAGGATTTTAACCTGCACAACTCTAAGCAAAATGGACCGTTCATGGCCTTCGACTTTGCAAACAACATCATGGTAACATACCGTTGCCACGGCCCTCCTCTGCGTTTTATGGACGTCCCAACCGGTGACCTGCGCTACATTGCTAATGAACTGGATGGCCTTAAAGGAGGCGCCGGTACCACTGTAGTCCTTAGCATCTGGTCTCACTTCAGCACTTTCCCCATTGAACTCTACATTCAGCGGCTGCGGGGAATTCGCAAGGCCGTGCTGCGCCTGCTGGACCGATCCCCAGGCACACTGGTCATTGTCCGCACCGCAAACCTCAAGGCACTGACGCTCTTTGAGACGCTGACGAACAGCGATTGGTACTCACTGCAGCGTGACAAGGTGCTGAGGGCTATGTTTAGGGGACTTAAAGTGCACCTGGTGGATGCCTGGGAGATGAGCCTGGCTCACCATTTACCTCACAGCCTCCACCCACAGCCCCCCATTATCAAAAACATGATCAACGTCCTCCTGTCATACATATGCCCTCCAAAAGGTGGCTAGATGTGATTGGGGGCCAAATCAAACGCACCCGCTGTGTTAACGAGTTCTCTCTTTGCTTTTTTTCTACCTCTTGCTGTGTTTCTTTCAGTTAACCTGGAACATACACAACCTATGTTGTACCTATGTAACAGTTTATGTGAACAATGGTCTGAAGTGGGATATTTGGGTTGGGTACATTTTTATATTGGTTATCTTTTTTCTTTTTCTTACTTAGTTACATATTAATGTTTGTTTCAGTGCAGATGTTGGTTGTTTACAAAAAAGGGTTTTATCCATAAATCATAGTTTATACATTCATACAAACATTACTGTCATTTTGAGACATATGCTGTATAACTGACAATAAACACAGACAGAGGAAGGTAAAAAAGACAACAAATGACACTCACCATACAAACGTTAAAATAATACACAAGTTGATACATGCATTGCTCAATAAACTTGGTTAAAATAACTCATTTAACAATTGAAAAATATTCACATTCACCTTTATTGATTTATTATTATTTATTTGATTTGTGAAGAGTGGTTGCAACCAATTACCACACTCCGGTATACAGTATAAGCTACAGTAAACAGCCAGAGCTCTGCCTTTTGCCGGCAGCTGCCACAAGAGGAGGGCAACAAACAATTTAACCATGGTAAATAAAATTTATACCTTTATGAAGCAACATACAGTATATGTCTCTTAAGAGTCTTCATTTGAGAAAACACATCCGGAGGGTAAACTGAGCCCTGGGCTGAGGCCCAGTCTGCTGTAACCAGCATGCAGTGTAAAACAGTTGAAAACACTTACTAATAGTTAATTCCAAATAATTCCATTAACTTAATAGATCAATTTCACCCATAAATGTTCATATTTTATTGAAGATGAGCCAAGCTTTTTTGGTATTATCACTTTTTGCAGAATTAAGTAATGCTCCTGATTATCAACTATTTGCAACCCTGTGTCAGGGACTCGGGCAGATGGCGGACCCACATGCACAGCACGGAGACGATATTATAATCAACAAAAGGTTTATTCCTCAAGGCACGGTCAGACGGTCCAGGTCAACACAAAAAGGCTCGGCAAAAGTACAGGCAGGGAACAGGCAAAAACTCACGGTAAGTAGATAATCCAGGATCGGGCAGGATACACGATGCGAACAGGAACAAAACACGAGAAACACGAACACTCAGGGAACACAGGAAACTAGGGACGCTCAACTCATTCTCAACTCATTCTCAACTCAACAATCTGGCAAATGACTACGGGAACAGGAGGTGACTAAATACACAGGTGGGTGATTAACTGATTCAGTGCAGGTGAGGATAACGATCAGGTGGAGCAGGAAACAGCTGTGACAAAAACCCGGAAGTAAAACTAAAGCAGGAACAGAAACCAGGAGACTATCAAAATAAAACAGGACGTAGTGTTACACAGGACATGGCGTGAAATATGACAAGCAGGACATGACGTGAAACAGGGAACAACTAGAAACAAAGACACAGATCATGACAGTACCCCCCCCCCTATGGCGCCTTCCACGGCGCCCACGGAAGCCCCCCCCCCCAAACCAGGGCGGGCGGAGGGTGGTCCCAGGCGGAGGGACCGAATCCCTACCCCTCAAGGTACATGAGCAGGGTGGGTGGAGGGAGGACCGGGGGAGGGCCAAAACAAGAGTCCACATAACACTACAAAGGTCCATGACCAGGAAAAACATGAAGTTCAGGGATTCCCTCACGGAGGGTGATGGCGTGGCGAGACCCTGCCCAGCAGCCGCTGAGCCAGGGTGGCACTCTTAGTGCCCTTGGGCTGGACCGATGTCCCCGGGGCCACCCCGAATGGCAACGTCCTCCAGGCGGACGCCGATCCGATGGGCTGAGGAGTCGAGGCGGACGTCGCCGCAGGAGGCAGCGCCATCCGGGCAGCAGGAGGCGCCGAGGGCGAGGCCACCAGTCCGGCGGCCGAGACAAGGACGAGGCAGGAACCAGCGGCGTCCTCCTTGGACCACCGCGACGAGAGCCAGGAACCAGCGGCGTCCTCCTTGGACCACCGCGACGAGAGACAGGAACCGAAGCAGATGCGGTCAGCGCCGGACCGCCAGGAATCAAAGCAGATGCGGTCAGCGCCGGACCGCCAGGAACCGATGCAGATGCGGCCGGAGCCGGACCGCCAGGAACCGATGCAGATGCGGCCGGAGCCGGACCGCCAGGAACCGATGCAGATGCGGCCGGAGCCGGACCGCCAGGAACCGATGCAGGTGCGGCGGGAGCTGCGACGGGAACGACCCCCTCCTGGAGGTCCGCCGGGACTGCGACGGGCGCGACCCCCTCCTGGGGGTCGACAGGAACTATGACGGGCGCGACCCCCTCCTGGGGGTCCGCCGGGACTGCGACGGGCGCGACCCCCTCCTGGAGGTCCGCCGGGACTGCGGCTGGCGCGACCCCCTCCTGGAGGTCCGCCGGGACTGCGGCTGGCGCGACCCCCTCCTGGAGGTCCGCCGGGACTGCGACGGGCGCGACCTCCTCCTGGAGGTGCGCAGGAACTGCGGCTGGCGCGACCTCCTCCTGGAGGTGCGCAGGAACTGCGGCTGGCGCGACCTCCTCCTGGAGGTGCGCAGGAACTGCGGCTGGCGCGACCTCCTCCTGGAGGTGCGCAGGAACTGCGGCTGGCGCGACCTCCTCCTGGAGGTGCGCAGGAACTGCGGCTGGCGCGACCTCCTCCTGGAGGTGCGCAGGAACTGCGGCTGGCGCGACCTCCTCCTGGAGGTGCGCAGAAACTGCGGCTGGCGCGCCCTCCTCCTGGAGGTGCGCAGAAACTGCGGCTGGCGCGCCCTCCTCCTGGAGGTGCGCAGGAACTGCGGCTGGCGCGCCCTCCTCCTGGAGGTGCGCAGGAACTGCGGCTGGCGCGCCCTCCTCCTGGAGGTGCGCAGGAACTGCAACTGGCGCGACCTCCTCCTGGAGGTGCGCAGGAACTGCAACTGGCGCGACCTCCTCCTGGAGGTGCGCAGGAACTGCAACTGGCGCGACCTCCTCCTGGAGGTGCGCAGGAACTGCAACTGGCGCGACCTCCTCCTGGAGGTGCGCAGGAACTGCAACTGGCGCGACCTCCTCCTGGAGGTGCGCAGGAACTGCAACTGGCGCGACCTCCTCCTGGAGGTGCGCAGGAACTGCAACTGGCGCGACCTCCTCCTGGAGGTGCGCAGGAACTGCAACTGGCGCGACCTCCTCCTGGAGGTGCGCAGGAACTGCGGCTGGCGCGACCTCCTCCTGGAGGTGCGCAGGAACTGCGGCTGGCGCGACCTCCTCCTGGAGGTGCGCAGGAACTGCGGCTGGCGCGACCTCCTCCTGGAGGTGCGCAGGAACTGCGGCTGGCGCGACCTCCTCCTGGAGGTGCGCAGGAGCTGCGACTGGCGCGACCTCCTCCTGGAGGTGCGCAGGAGCTGCGACTGGCGCGACCTCCTCCTGGAGGTGCGCAGGAACTGCGGCTGGCGCGACCTCCTCCTGGAGGTGCGCAGGAACTGCGGCTGGCGCGACCTCCTCCTGGAGGTGCGCAGGAACTGCGGCTGGCGCGACCTCCTCCTGGAGGTGCGCAGGAACTGCGACTGGCGCGACCTCCTCCTGGAGGTGCGCAGGAGCTGCGACTGGCGCCGCCTCCTCCTGGGGGCCGGCGGGCGCTGCGGCTCCAAGGGTGACGGGGACTGGAACGACCGCTACAGGGCCGACAGGAACGGGGACTGGAACGACCGCTACAGGGCCGACAGGGACGGGGACTGGAACGACCGCTACAGGGCCGACAGGGACGGGGACTGGAACGACCGCTACAGGGCCGACGGGAACGGGATCAGAGACAGGGGTGACCTCTACTTGGCCTACGGGAACGACCTCTACTTGGCCTACGGGAACGCCCTCAACTTGGCCTACGGGAACGCCCTCAACTTGGCCTACGGGAACGCCCTCAACTTGGCCTACGGGAACGCCCTCAACTTGGCCTACGGGAACGCCCTCAACTTGGCCTACGGGAACGCCCTCAACTTGGCCGACAGGGACAGGAACTGGAACGACCTCAACTGGGCCGACAGGGACAGGAACTGGAACGACCTCAACTTGGCCGACAGGGACAGGAACTGGAACGACCTCAACTTGGCCGACAGGGACAGGAACTGGAACGACCTCAACTTGGCCGACAGGGACTGGAACTGGAACGACCTCAACTTGGCCGACAGGGACTGGAACGACCTCAACTTGGCCGACAGGGACTGGAACGACCTCAACATGGCCGACAGGGACTGGAACGACCTCAACATGGCCGACAGGGACTGGAACGACCTCAACATGGCCGACAGGGACTGGAACGACCTCAACATGGCCGACAGGGACTGGAACGACCTCAACATGGCCGACAGGGACTGGAACGACCTCAACATGGCCGACAGGGACTGGAACGACCTCAACATGGCCGACAGGGACTGGAACGACCTCAACATGGCCGACAGGGACTGGAACGGCCGCAACATGGCCGACAGGGACTGGAACGGCCGCAACATGGCCGACAGGGACTGGAACGGCCGCAACATGGCCGACAGGGACTGGAACAGCCTCAACATGGCCGACAGGGACTGGAACGGCCTCAACATGGCCGACAGGGACTGGAACGGCCTCAACATGGCCGACAGGGACTGGAACGGCCGCAACATGGCCGACAAGGACTGGAACGGCCGCAACATGGCCGACAGGAACAGGAACAGGGACTGGAACGGCGTCAACTCCGGAGCTGGCATGACAGCTTACAGCTGCCGAGCTCGACGGGGAAGACGTCGGGCCTGATTGGGTAGGACTAACAGTCGTCAGACGGACGGTGCTCTCTGACTGGGACAAGGACTGAGCGTGACTGGGCTGAACTGGGATCTGGACTGGGCTCGACTGGACTGGGGCCTGGAGACGACAGGGCTGCACCGGGGCATGGGCATGGCGAGGTTGAACTGACTGAGAGGTGGGGCATGAAGCGGCCGCTGGCTGCAGGCCAGGGAGTTGCAGGGCCTCACGCAGGACAGGCTCCCTCAGGACGAGAGCGGCTGCTTCCTTGAACAGTTGTTCTCTCGCGCCCTGATCGGCTGCCGAATCGGCGGTGTTCATGAGGTGGGCGAAGAGAAACGCAACTGGAGGAGAGCAGAGGAGGTGGACCCGTCGGGCGACGCTGTCTGGGATGCCTGTTATCAGAGGGACACAGTCAGTCAGAGAATCAAGGGGCTCCTCTGTCGGAGAAGGAGACGGCTCGGTCCCCATGACCGAGACCGCGGGACCCGGAATCCTGGAACCGCGCCGCCGCCGTCGTCGTCCGGAGCAGCTGCGACTGTCCGTCGTTTGAGGCGCTGGGAGCGGTGTGGACCGGACCTCTGTACCAGGACCCGCATGGTGAAACGGGACCGCGGCGTCTGGAGCTTGGGCTGGAGACTGGGGAAAACACGACTGAACTGGGGTCTGGGCAACACACGGCTGAACTGGGGTCTGGGCAACACACGGCTGAACTGGGGTCTGGGCAACACACGACTGAGCTGGGGTCTGGGCAACACACGACTGAGCTGGAGACTGAGCAGCGCGCGGCTGAACTGGAGACTGAGCAGCGCGCGGCTGAACTGGAGACTGAGCAGCGCGCGGCTGAACTGGAGACTGAGCAGCGCGCGGCTGAACTGGAGACTGAGCAGCGCGCGGCTGAACTGGAGACTGAGCAGCGCGCGGCTGAACTGGAGACTGAGCAGCGCGCGGCTGAACTGGAGGCTGAGCAGCGCGCGGCTGAACTGGAGGCTGAGCAGCGCGCGGCTGAACTGGAGGCTGAGCAGCGCGCGGCTGAACTGGAGGCTGAGCAGCGCGCGGCTGAACTGGAGGCTGAGCAGCGCGCGGCTGAACTGGAGGCTGAGCAGCGCGCGGCTGAACTGGAGACTGAGCAGCGCGCGGCTGAACTGGAGACTGAGCAGCGCGCGGCTGAACCGGAGACTGAGCAGCGCGCGGCTGAACCGGAGACTGAGCAGCGCGCGGCTGAACTGGAGACTGAGCAGCGCGCGGCTGAACTGGAGACTGAGCAGCGCGCGGCTGAACTGGAGACTGAGAACCGCGTGAGAGCAGGAAATCCTCCCAGGGGAACAACCATGGAGCTGGGCAGGTTGGTGCAGGCACGACGATCCGACGAGGCGGAGAGGAGGAAACCGAAACCATACTTCCGCGGGAGAGTTATATTTGCCGTAAAAAACAAGGAAAAACAGTCACTGACCTGACCGGAGGCTAAGTGCTGGCTGGGTCCAAGTTTGGCCAGATTGTTCTGTCAGGGACTCGGGCAGATGGCGGACCCACATGCACAGCACGGAGACGATATTATAATCAACAAAAGGTTTATTCCTCAAGGCACGGTCAGACGGTCCAGGTCAACACAAAAAGGCTCGGCAAAAGTACAGGCAGGGAACAGGCAAAAACTCACGGTAAGTAGATAATCCAGGATCGGGCAGGATACACGATGCGAACAGGAACAAAACACGAGAAACACGAACACTCAGGGAACACAGGAAACTAGGGACGCTCAACTCATTCTCAACTCATTCTCAACTCAACAATCTGGCAAATGACTACGGGAACAGGAGGTGACTAAATACACAGGTGGGTGATTAACTGATTCAGTGCAGGTGAGGATAACGATCAGGTGGAGCAGGAAACAGCTGTGACAAAAACCCGGAAGTAAAACTAAAGCAGGAACAGAAACCAGGAGACTATCAAAATAAAACAGGACGTAGTGTTACACAGGACATGGCGTGAAATATGACAAGCAGGACATGACGTGAAACAGGGAACAACTAGTAACAAAGACACAGATCATGACACCCTGTGCTCACGCAATGTGGACTTATCTCTACCACAAGCGCACATCAACATGAGAAACATGCAAAATGTTCTTAGTTGTTAGTTGTTTTAAAAATCAATTAAATATTTAATACAACATTATTCAACACCATCTCTTAGTTTTAGAATAGATCTACGATGAGTCAGAGCGTCTGTCGCTTCCAACCACTGTCCCCTGAAGACACCCTGGAAATCCAGCTCCTGTTGGATTCCACTGCTTGGCTTGAAGGCCGCCCGTTGTCTGTTCCCGTCTTAGTTGAAAAAAACAGGAGTGCTGCTAAAAGCACCTTCACAATACTCCAAGGCACGGGGCGAGGAGAGTGGCAGGTAGGGGATCCACTGAAAGTTCTGATCACAATGTACAACCTCTGGGGCTGTCCGAAAAAACTCTGGAGGAGACTTCATTATCACCCGGCTGCACAGGCACTTGGTACAGGTGTGGCTGGACAGGTGGTGGATCATCTCGATGGCAGCTATTCTGCTATGTTTTATTTACTTTGGGAAGGAATCATGCAGGTTAAGGTGACTAAGCTACATTTAGTCCATGGAATATTCATTTCTAATATTTCGCTTTTCATACTTCACTACCATTACTTAACATTACTTGTATATTAAGTTATTATTATTTATTTAATAATAATTTATATTAATACAATTGTACAACTTTCCTTTAGGTGAAACTGGTTCATTCCAGTGAGGCGATTGCAGTGCTCCACAACCTGACCAGCAAGCAGCCAGAGTAAATCCTGTTTGTTCGAGCTACCGCTCTGAGATGACCACATGTAATGTCTGCTTGAACCCAACTCAGTCACTATGTAACTACACTGACCTCCATACAGGTGACCCTTGGTTTTGTTACAAACCAGAGAAGCTGAGCTGCATTGCTAGGATCAACCACTCCAAGGGAGGGTACAAAGAAACCCTTAAGGACTGGGAGAAAAAGCTTTTTCAAAGGTAAGACAGGATTTCACTTAACCATCTGTGTCCATTCATGCATACTACAAAAAAAGATTGTGTACTCTAGGTTTAATGTTTATGTACTTATCTATTTGTGCGATTCTAGATTTAGCAAACAAACATATATTTAAATGAACTTTATTTGTGTACTTTTACTTGTAATTGGTAGAAGTAAAAGTAATTTGGATGTCAGCAGCAGAGGGAAACACACATTAATCTGTCAACTTTGTCAACTAGACAACTTTGGTGTGAAAATTTGCAGTTAAATGTTTTTAATCCTCAGACAGGAATTCGGAACTGCAATCTTGTGTAAAAATACATCCTCTATTGCGTGAAATTATCTCTAATTACCAGTTATATGTAAAAAATATGTAAAAGACCTCCCATGGTCAGGGCGCATGGATACAACTTTAATAGGAGAACACAGAATTGGACCTTGATGTGTCAATAAAGTGTGTGTAAGTTTTCATGCCAAAAAGCCCTGTTGTTTTGTCACTGCCCGTCTCGAAGTGTGTATTTCCAGCCCCCTGGTGGAAAACATTAAATTGATTGCCACACCTCTTAGCGGAAGCACGTACAGTATGACATCATTTGGGTCTCAGGTCACAGCATCCAGTTGGTTGTTTTTATTTTGTTTGAAGCTAGCGCCTACTTGACATGCTAAAGACTACAGGATGGCAGTTGGTTCTGTGAGGGTTGTACGAGAATCGTAAAATGTGGAACTACATTTGGTCAGCTCTGTGTCTTCTCAGAATAGGCTCTGGCCATGCAGCTACCTCTATTGACAGCTTTTCTAACTGTGTGCCTGGGGTACTAACCGGGTTAGCTAGCTACTGTAGCGAGCTGATGCAGCACTCTAGTCATGCTCCCCCTTTACTGGCGGGCCCTTCAGCTTTGTTGGCTTCTGCTGGTTTTGTGGTCCACAGGGTCTGCCTTCTGCAGCTCGCTCTGGCATGGCGTCATTGCAGTGTGGGCCGTGTCCATGCTGACTGCCTGGCATTTTCTTGGCCTGTGCCGAGAGCATGTGCCTCTGGTTTGGCAGGCACTGGTCTCTGGACTTGTTGGCCCCTGCCATTGTCAGGCCAGTATTCATGGCAACTGCCTTTGGTCACCTCGTGTGGGTGTGGTGTAATCTCTCTGAGTACTGTGAGTAGGCCTGTGAGAACCATCTCTGTGTTGACTGCCTGGCGCTGCTTTTGGCCTGTGTTTGTAACATGTGTCCCTGGATCGGCGGGTGCAGGCTGCCTCTCTTTGGTCAGTCTGCATTACTATACCAACAGTGCTCTGGTCATGTTTTTCCTGCATGCTGTTGCTCGGGCTCTCCGAGCTGCTTATGTTGGGTGGTGGTGGCGCCAGTGCGTTGCTGTCAGAGACAGTTTTGGACGTCTGTGTACACTTGTGTGTGACTGTTGTCACCTGATATTGGGTTTGGGTTGCCTGGTCTCCTTGTGGTGTGACTTAAAAAGTTCCTGTACATATGTAATATGTAACTGGAGAAGAAAGATCTCTTGGCTCAGAGAACTGGGGTTAGATCTGTAACCCTGACTGTTACCTTTTGAATGAAAACAGTACACCACTAACAAATATTTCATTTTATTTTTTGTGAGTGATGTCATAAAAGGTGCTTCAGTAGCATCCAGTGTCACTGTGCTGCCTAGAAAGTCAGGAAAAGAACCATTTTTCTAAAACTAATGACTAATTAAGAATTTTGGCTATGAGTGCCTGAAGAACAAGGTGGTCCACCTGTACGGAGACTCCACCATCAGGCAATAGTTCGCACACCTCATCGCAGCAATGCCAGGTACTGGATCCGACTCAGTTCTTTGTGTTTGTTGACTCCGAGACTTGAAATGCGTTTAGATCTCAAGAATTTTAACCTGCACAACTCTAAGCATAATGGACCGTTCATGGCCTTCGACTTTGCAAACAACATCATGGTAACGTACCGTTGCCACGGCCCTCCTCTGCGTTTTATGGACGTTCCGACCGGTGACCTGCGCTACATTGCTAATGAACTGGATGGCCTTAAAGGAGGCTTCGGTACCATTGTAGTCCTTAGCATCTGGTCCCACTTCAACACTTTCCCCATTGAACTCTATATTCAGCAGCTGCGGGGAATTCGCAAGGCTGTGCTGCGCCTGCTGGACCGATCCCCAGGCACACTGGTCATTGTCCGCACCACAAACCTCAAGGCGCTGACGCTCTTTGAGATGCTGACGAACAGCGATTGGTACTCACTGCAGCGTGACAAGGTGCTGAGGGCTATGTTTAGGGGACTTAAAGTGCACCTGGTGGATGCCTGGGAGATGAGCCTGGCCCACCATTTACCTCACAGCCTCCACCCATGGCCCCCCATTATAAAAAACATGATCAACGTCCTCCTGTCACATATGCCCTCCAAAAAGTGGCTAGATGTGATTGTGGCCGAAATCAAATGCACCTGCTGTGTTTACAAGTTCCTCTCTCTGTGTTTTCTTCAGTGAATCTGACTCAGAATCAGATTAAGAAAGAGCTTTATTGCCAGGTCCTGTAGAGTGCACTTTACAGAACTAGGAACTTGTCTTTGGTGTTGGCACACCTAGACAGTCGTCTATGGCGCCACGTCCCATCTGACAGTGGAAGCAAGTTGCAGTACAAAAGAACACAATCCAAAAACACATGGACACACACAGTGGCACACAGTACAAGTAAAAACCTTGCTGGAATATTTTCTTGGATACATCAGGACAGTTAGATAAGGACAGAGAGCAGATGGTGAGACTGTAAAGTGGGGTGGGGTGGGGGGGTGGGGGGGTATCTGCATCAGTACAGTGAAGTGTTGTTTATAGATGTATGACAGAGGCCAACCAAGATGTTTACAAGCCAGTCCAACAGTCCTCACAGCTGGTGGGCTAGATTGGACCTAGGGAAAGAGTAATACAAAGCCAGCCTTTAACAACCAAAGAGCCATTTGGACCCGGCTTACACGGAAAAGAAAACACTGGGAGCCGTGGGGGTGGTGGGGTAGAAACACACTCTGAGGACAAACAAGAGAAGGCACAGGCATAGATGCAGGGAAACACACCTGAGGACGCAAGAGGGACACGAGGAGAGGAACCAAATGGAGCAACGCAGCAAGGAACAGGAACACAGCAGAGATGACACGTTTGGTTGTATTCTGGCGGAGCTGTGGTATCAACAAATCCATAGTCTACATATTGAACAGAAGGTGACATTAACACTTGTTTTACGACATTGATTACTGGTGAGACACTCTGCCCTAACCGTCCCCCAAGGAGAACAGGAAAGACTTTCTACTACAACAGGACTGTTGCTTAAAACAACAACACACATATGGTTCCAGAACTCTTAAGTGCAACATCAAAAGACCATGGATGCTCTAGGTTTGAGACTTTTTAAAATCTTAATGGAATCCCCCTCTTTATTATCCGTAGCCAGACTCCTAGACTGTCACATAACTCCTCTACCAAAACCTGGAATGCAGACTAATAAAATGGGAAAAACTTTCAGTTGGACCCAAGGTTCTGAATTGGACACACCAGAACCTACAGGTATCATGAAACTGACACCATGTTGGTTAGTGGACAATATGGTTCCTGTGATGTGACTTTGATGTCATGTGACTTTGAATTCTGTATGATGAGTTTTCATGAAGTTATATGTTTCCAGATTCACCACATTCCTTGTTGTATTGCTTATAAAGTTGTTGTGTTTTTCTATTTATTCTGTACGCCATGCATATATATTTATGTCCTCAGGTAAAAATCCATAGACATAGTAATCAAATCAAAATGTAGGAAGTATGTGAATAATTCCTGAATTTGATGAAAGATAGCTGAATGTATCTGTGGTGGAAATTTCCCATAAAGACGCAGATGTAAGAGTTGTCTTTTTTGAGTGTGTGTATGTGTGTGGAGATGTTTACATTCTCACACTTGCATCACTGGTGTCTGACTGTCAGAGAGGAAGGAGCGCTTAGTCTCAACAGACAGAGAGACACAACTCCCCAGCCTTGGGTTTGGGAGCTAGAGTCCAGAGTCAGTCCAGAAATCAGGCAGAGACAACCATTGAACAATCTAGGTGAAATGTCAAATACATAAAACAGAAGTAAGACAAAACACAAGATATTAATTGCAGAATATAAGTCATAAATCATATAATCAGATAAGATGTTTCACACATGACTAGCGAACGACCTGTTGCGGACAGGTTTCAGACTAGGAATTCCTGCATCAGAGTAAGGCTCCTTAGCCACTCAACCACAATAGTTGCTTAAAGCACTGCTCAGAGGAGCAGTATACATAATAATGGAAAAGCTAAAACTTTCTAAAATTTCTTCATCTATGATGATGATAGATTACTAATATAGTAATACCTTAAGCATATAACTCAATGTATCTAGGAAATACATATATTTATGTTATAATGTAATTGCATAAACATGACTCATACAAGTATTGAACCCAGATCTCCTAATACAGAGTCAAGAATTTAGGCCATTGAGCTACAAGATATAATAGCTGAAAGACAACGTAGCTAAAGAGCTTCCTCCAGATGGAAAGAAATTCTTAATTTTAACACATTTATTTTATTAAACGTAGACTTGAATGTTGCAACAGTCTCAAAGGCGTCAACCTAAAAACAAATGTAAATATTTTAATACAGAACAGAATAGATTACTCAAACAAGTTCTACCTTTAATTAGCTTGTCCATATCAAATCAAATCAACCAATCTTTACTTTTAGGCTATGTACCACAGGCTTTTAATGTGGCTGTAGTCAAACCTTTATTTATTTCTAAGATTCTTGAAAAATTTGTGGCTAAACAATTATCTGACCACCTGAGTGGGAATAACCTGTGCAAAGATTTTCAGTCAGGATTTAGAAAACATCATAGCACAGAAACAGCTCTGGTGTAGCAATCCACGTCTGGACTGAGGTAACCTGACCTACATGTGAACTTAACTCCCTCATTGAAGAGCCTCTACATCCTTTCCAGTCCCCAGAGATAAGGGACCCTGAATTTTTCTCCACCACAGGAGACTGGTTTCCATCAGGCACCAATTGGCGCCAACATCTTAAATGTCCATATCAAAGAACCATGAGTCCACTTTGTTGATCTACCTTTAAATCTCACAGGATTCCACCTCTGCTTATCATTCCAAAAGGACAGGCTGTCACATTTATCACTGAGAAGCTGCCTCTCCCAGAACTGGGACCACCAGCCATAAAATGTGGAATGTGCTCATTAAGAGAACTAGAGACTTCATTTGAACACACGTTCTGGTTCCGATGCACCAGAACTTGCAACTTCCATGAAACAGATGCCATTGTATTCTGTGGACAAAATGTTTTAATTTGATGTTAGATTGGTTTCTGTGTGATGTTTAATGCCTGATCTACAGATTTGCCAGAAAATTCGTAAAGTTACAAAGGGACTTCAACTTATCACGATGCTTTCCTTTGTGTGAAGACACAAAGTTGAAATACAGATACTCACCTTCTTTACTTCTTTAAATCTGTGCAACATAGACTATGTCCACCAGCTACAATTAGGTATCCTCATTATTGTATTACATTTTTAAGTGTTACAATTGTTTAATTAGTAATGTCTAGATTAGGTCATTCATAATTTCATTTTGCTTGCATATATTATTCGTGTATGTTTCAGTGTTTACTGGCTGTTACATAAGACAAGACCAGTCATTATGAATAACATTTCATTTGTTACAGCGTTGTAAGGGACCACGTATAAGACCTTAATGTTCTATGCATTTAATATTGCTGTTTAACCATTCTGACTTCTCTGCTTATTTGAGTGTCAAAGTGATCATTACATGTTTATTGTGTTATGGTGTGATGGAACTTTGAGCTTGATGAAAAGAGGAAAGCTTAGTTATTGTCACGGAACGGCAGAGAGAGGACCCAAATGCACAGTGCTGACGCCGTAGACAGATGAAAGTAAAAGGGCTTTAATACAGAAATCGTAGTCACAGTCCAGGTCATGCACGGATAAACAAACGG
This sequence comes from Betta splendens, assembly GCF_900634795.4. Taxonomy (NCBI): domain Eukaryota; kingdom Metazoa; phylum Chordata; class Actinopteri; order Anabantiformes; family Osphronemidae; genus Betta; species Betta splendens. Next base: position 2,756,313 of record NC_040889.2, on the reverse strand, counting down.
ATTGAAGTACAGGAGGGGCAGGCGTGATCGGTTCCAATAGCGTTCGTGGGTCAAAACCAGAGGACTCAGATTTCCAGGTTTGAATCGACAGACTAAGTCGTGACTAAGGCAGTTCCAGTAACAGGCAGAGTTTAGCAACAGAGAGAACAGGTTTACAGGACAGGTGTGGTGCCAAAAAGTGACTGTCTGCTAGAAATTGATTTCCATACGCGGGAGCGCGCACCGCCTCGTTAAGGCGTTTAGCTTGGTTTGTGTAGGACTAAAGCTGCTTATTTCGGTTTCAAACGGCCATAACTTGTAAATATGATCCGCTACACGTTTTCTATTGGACGTAGTAACGCCACGTCTTTTATATTTCGTGTAAACGACGGAAATAATCATCGTAATTCTCTTTACAGCGATCGTAGATCGTGACTGTTTAACTCTTAAGACATGACGCTAGGACTCAGATCTACGACCCAATATTGCTGCAACATGTTTGTTCTTCACATTTTGACTCTGATTGAAACTGTACGAGTGACCACCGAGTTGTTTCACCACTTTTAACTTCCTGTATGGGACCAGTTAAACCAGTAAGATGCTTTCATGTTGCCAAAACGTGATTATTAGAGCCAAATCTTTTGTTCAGAAGCTTAATTATGTCTTATTTTAAATACACTGAGCTCTGCTTTGTTATATTTACAGATGTAATACACCAAGACCAGTAAAACCAGTAGCATGCTGGTTTTATGTTGCCACAAAGTGAATAAAGCCAATATCTGTTTACTGAAAGCTTCTTTCTCAAGTTCATGGAGCTCTGCTGGATTATAATAGATTTCATGAACATCCAGTACATCTTATCACTTTCCACACCTGTCTGAGACCAGTTAAACCAGTAAGATGCTGTGTTCACGTTGCCAAAATGTGATTACGCCAATATTTTTTAATAAGAAGCCTATTTCTTCCTCATTTTAACTTCATCAATCTCTTCTTGGTTATATTAACAGATTTAATAAACATCCAGTTCACTTGACCACTGTCTGTACCTCTGAGACCAGTACAACCAGTAAGAAGCTGTTTCCACGTTGCCAAAAAGTGATTCATGTAAATATATTTTGACAAGAATCCTATTTCTGCCTCATTTTAAGCCAGTTGAGCTCTCCTTGTTAATATTAGACAGATTTAAGTTAACTTGACCTCCATCTGTACCTGTCTGAGGCCAGTAGAACCAGTAAGATGCTGTCTTCACATTGCCAAAAAGGGATTCAAGCCTCTCTGTTTTGATGAGACACTTATTTCTGCCTCATTTTAACTTTAGATGTGTTGTGTTTACTGGATCAAACTTAAGATTTAGTTAACATCCAGTCCATCTGATCACTTCTTGTACCAGTCTGAAATCAGTAGACCCAAGTAAAAGCTTATTATCATGTTGCCAAAAAGTGATTCTACCTCACAGGTGCAGACTGTGGTCAACTGAACTTAAATCTGTTAATATAATCAAAAAGAGCTCTGTGGACTTAAACTGACATAGAAATAAGCTTCTTGTCAAAATATATTGGCATAAATCGCTTTTTGGCAACATGGAAACAGCATTTTACTGGTTGAACTGGTCTCAGAGAGGTACAGACAGTGGTCAAGTGAACTGGATGTTTCTTAAATCTATTAACATAACCAAGAAGAGATTGATGAAGTTAAAAGAAGAAATAGGCTTCTTATTAAAATATATTGGCTGTGATCACTTTTTGGCAACATGAACACAGCATCTTACTGGTTGTACTGGTCTCTGACAGGTACAGATAGTGGTCAAGTGAGCTGGATATTCATTAAACCTGCCATTTTAACTTAATGAAGTTAAAATAAAGAAGAAATAAGCTTCTTTTCAAAAGATACTGGTTGTAATCACTTTTTGGCAACGTGGAACCAGCATTTTACTGGTCATACTGGCCTCAGACAGGTACAGACGGTGTTCAAGTGAGCTGGATGCTCATTAAATGTCTTAAAATTAACAAGGGGAGCTCTATTGACTTAAAATGACACAGAAATAAGCTTCTTGTCAAAAGATATTGGCATGAATCACTTTTTGGCAACGTGGAAACAGCTTCTTACTGGTTGTACTGGTCTCAGAGAGGTACAGACAGTGGTCAAGTGAACTGGATGTTTATTAAATCTGTTAATATAACCAAGAAGAGATTGATGAAGTTAAAATGAGGAAGAAATAGGCTTCTTATTAAAAAATATTGGCTGTAATCACATTTTGGCAACGTGAACACAGCATCTTACTGGTTTAACTGGTCTCAGACAGGTGATAGACATAATTAAGCTTCTGACCAAAAGCTTTGGCTCTAATAATCACATTTTGGCAACATGAAAGCATCTTACTGGTTTAACTGGTCCCATACAGGAAATTAAAAGTGGTGAAACAACTCGGTGGTCACTCGTACAGTTCTAATCAGAGTCAAAATGTGAAGAACAAACATGTTGCAGCAATATTGGGTCGTAGATCTGAGTCCTAGCGTCATGTCTTAAGAGTTAAACAGTCACGATCGACGATCGCTGTAAAGAAAATTACGATGATTTTTTTCCGTCGTTTACACAAAATCTAAAAGACGTGGCGTTACTACGTCGACTAGAAAACGTGTAGCGGATCATATTTACAAGTTATGGCCGTTTGAAACCGAAATAAGCAGCTTTAGTCCTACACAAACCAAGCTAAACGCCTTAACGAGGCGGTGCGCGCTCCCGCGTGCGGAAATCAATTTCTGGCAGACAGTCACTTTTTGGCACCACACCTGTCAGGATCAGACAAGAAGCGGTCGTCAGGAACACGGAAACAGGTCGGCAACGGGATGAGCTGAACGAGCGAAATGCTGGAACGCGGAGTCATGGATTCACTAACGATGATCCGGCAACTGGCTATGGTAAGTACTGGTGTTTAAATACAGAAGAGTGATTAGCTAAATTACTAACAGGTGTGCGTGGTGAACCGGGAGTGACAGGAAACAGCTGTGATCTGGGGAACACAGGAAGTCCATCAAAATAAAAGACCGGAACGAGAACATGACAACATGGATAAAACTCAGACCTTTCAACATAAGACTGGAAACAAAACCAAAACCTGACAGTTATCCCAGATTTAGGAGCAATTCAAATCCAATAGTTTGATACTTGATCTAAAGAGGTGGAACTTTCACCACTGGTTGAACTAAATTCTCCGCCCTGCAGTGACCACTGCCCCAGGGGTATATAAACCAGTGACACCCTAGTGAAATCGGATTTCCCTCTACCTTCAAACTTCTTTCACCTTTTCTTTTGCGTCGCATTACTTTTCTCTAATTTAGATAGAATAGAAAGTCATCAAGAAACTCTGCCAAACTGAAACTATTACAACCAGTCCTTAATTGACTCGCTAATTATGATCGAACTAATTAAATTAGATTCCAGCCCGTTTCCTTTTTGGGCTAGTTTAAGCAGCGCTGACGCTTTGAAACACCTTGGACAGTCCAGCCTGGCTGACTGTTACTTCGCTGAACCCGAGCCGTCATCACTGCGGGCGACGATTCCTGGCCCAGAGGCCGTGGCACCTGGACCAGAGAGGGCACGCCTGCTCCACCAAGCCGGTAACGGGAGACGCTGCACAGCGGCCGACAGCTCGATCAAAGCCATCACACACTCAGGTCTTGACCATTCTTTGTGTTTTCACTCATTGACTCATTCACTGTTCATCATCTCATTCTGACTGTTTTCTCATTTTCTGTTCTGTTTATTTGAGTATTCCATATTATGTTATTCATATATCCAGTAGTGTTAGATTAATAAAACGTTAGAAGGAATCTGGTTTTGTGTGCATTGTTCTTCAGATTTAAGCAGAGGTCCCTGAACCGCGACAAGAATTCACGGCATAAGAGACTGATTTGGTTTTATCACAAGAAAGTTGTTATTGTTGTCCATAACTGGTAACTCATTGAAATGACATCTGGCGTTGACTAGATTGATACAAGCGTGGTTTCAGCTTTAAAACAAACCTGGTGCCCCAACTTTGAGGTATATTAATGTTTCTGCATTAATATCAAACTATTAATAATTTGAATCTGCTACACTGGTTAGAGTCAATAATGATCTTCTCTTAGCTTCAGACACTGGTCTAGTTTCTGTCCTTGTCCTATTAGATCTTAGTGCTGCGTTTAATACAATCATAACATTCTAATACAGTGTCAGGTTGCGGCAGAGAGCGGACCCACATGCACAGTGCAAGGACACAAGGTAGATGGTGAAAAAGCAAGGTTTTAATCCAGTAATCGATAATAAAAGACAGTCCGGGTCATACACAGCCAGGCTCAGGTTTAGGTACAAAAACAGCAGGCATAATCAGGTCCATAGACGGGCAAGGTTCAACAACGGATTAAACACGGCTACGGTGCCAGCCAGGGTTAAGCAGGAGTCGGTGGTCAGGAGTATGGAACACGATCAAAACGAGGTGAGCTGAGATGAGAAAATGCTGGAAGGTGATGACTTGCATGCGACGATCTGGCAACTGGCTTGGGTGAATACTGGTGCTTAAATACTTGTGGGGTGATGACTAATCTGAAACAGGTGTGTGTAATGAGACCGGGACGTGAAGCGGGAACTAACAAGATGAAAACAAAAACCGGAAGTACTAGAAACTAAAACAGGAAACTGGAACCAAAACATGACAGTTAAGTGAAAACAGAGAGTCCTTCAGAATAACACAAAAAACAAAAACCCAGATCGTGACACAGAGACTGGAGCATAGAATCGGAATTAAAGGAAAAGCACTGGGATGGTTTAAATCCTATTTGTTGAACAGATTCCAGTCATGTTAATGACAAATTCTCCACATGCACAAGGATTAGCTATGGAGTAGGGTTCTGTGCTTGGTCCAGTTCTGTTCAGCCTATACATGTCTCCTCTAGGTGAGATTATTAAGAAGCATTCTATTAACTTTCATTGTTATGCAGATGGTACTTAGTTATTTATGTCTTTGGAACCAAATAAAACAGATCAACTAGTCAAAATTCAAAGTTGTTAAAAGACATCAAATCTTGGATGTCCCCAAACGTCCTTCAACTAAATTCACATACAACTGAAATTCTTATCGTTTTGCCTAAAAATCAGAGGGAGACATTATTGAGTCAGATAACCACCCTGATTAGCATAACATTATCTTCAGATTCTCTACTATTCTACTACTAGAAACCTTGGTGTCATCTTTGACCATCTTTGACCTCTTTTACATCATACATTAAACAATCTCCAGAACCGCCTACTTTCATCTTAAAAATATAACTAAAATCAGAAGCATCCTCTCTCAGAGCGATGCAGAGAAACAGAATAAGGCATTTGTTACCTTTAGGCTGGACTACTGTAACTGCTTACTCATAGGATGTCCTAACAGCTCCTTAAAAAGCCAATAGATTATTCAAAATGCTGCAGTCAGAGTTCTGACAGAACTTAGAAAGAGAGATCCTACATTAGCTTCTCTGCACTGGCTACTGGCTATAGAATTTAATATTATCCTACTCAGCTACAAAGTACTTAATTATAAAGCTCCTTCTTATCTTACAGTTTTTCTTAGTCACTTTAGTACAGTTCTAAGATCAGAATTGAAGTTTGCAAATATGTGTGTGCATTTCTCAAAACAATTTGTACAAACAGCAAAACACTGGATTTCTTGTAAAAGCCTGTAAATTGTTCAAAATCTTTAGTTCATCTCTCGAAACTAAGTTTTTATGTCATTGAACGTGTCAGTGGCGTCAGAATATTAAGTCCTTGTGTCATTGTCTACGAACAGGACAGTCAAATTACTTAGTCATGTTGTCAATATAACGGTGTACTTTGGAGGGAGGTTCTGACATAAACTATGGCTAAAGTTTCGATGAAAATTACTGTAAAATGTAAGTTACACCTTTTTGTTTGATTGCAAGAGACTGAACAATGGCACCCAGGAGGGTCATTTGTTTATGTGGCTGGTGATCATAAACTTTCCATCCTGATGCCTGATGGTGTTGGAGTGATGAAAACTCACATTGTCCCAAACTATCACATATTTTGGCAGGTGATCTCCACTCCGACCCCTCTCTTCTTCAGGGATGAGATCTCTGTAGAGAGTTTCTAGAAAGGTGATAAGATGCTGTATAAAGATGTTGTATGGACCAATTATGGGAATATGAGTAAGCACACCATTGTCAGACATAGAACATTGTGTTGTGCTCCAGCCATTCATATATACTTTCCAGTTGATGGTTAATGATATGCACCTTTGTTAGAGAAAGTCAAGTCACCTGAGAGCAATTTACCAAATCAGGACAGATTTAGAAAAAAACATATAATGGAGATGTATAGAAATATGTTTGTCACATTATGACAACTTGATCAACCATTTTGCAGTTATAGACTACGATGAACTACTGAACTACTGTACTAAAGCGACTGAGAAAAACTGTAATTCATACACCGAGCTCCTCTGTTTTTCTTTATCTCTTCTGTCCAATAACCTCCCATCATTGCTCCATGTTTAACTAACCTTGCCTCTTTCTCTCCAGTATAATATATGCTTCTCCCCTGCTCTCTCTTTCTCCTCCATTCTGTCCTCACCTACAGTGTACAGGTATCATTGGACTCAAAGTTTGGTGTCTGTGATGGGCAGCTGTGGATCCAACCATCCTGCCTGTGTCCAGTCCCTGGTCCAACCATCCTGCCTGTGCTCTGTTGTTGCTTGTTGTTGTTGCTGTGCTTTGCTCTCTCTCTATTCCCTCACCCCAACCGACCCATGCAGATGGCCACCCACATCCAGCCTGGTTCTGCTGGAGGTTTCTTCCTCGTAAAAGAGGGAGTTTTTCCTTTCCACTGTTGCTGTCAAATTAAAGGCTTGCTGTATGTGGGATCTGTTGGGTTTAGTTATGTATTTCAAAAAATTTCAAAGATATGAATCTGAAAAATAATAGTCAACGTCTCCTTAAAAAGCTAAATATTTTGATATTTAAATGGTTTCCGTAGCTTAAACTATGTGGGAGACATCACACATATTTTGGATCAGCTAAAAAAAAACATTAAATAAACCATAAATCAAGAAGAGTATATATATTTTATAAATACTCCTCTTGTCGAAGCAAAGCTGTCCATCACAATATGGCATTCAGCGTAAGATATGCTGCTTGTTAAACTGCTGGACAGAACAAAAAAAAAAAAAGCCAAAGGCAAAGCTATGAATGTTTACATGTTCTACTGAGTTTATATTTGTATTACACTGTATGTTAAGCTCTTACATTTAATTTTTTTAAATAAATTGCAACATGGGGTTAAACACAGGTGGACTTTTCCGGTACAGACTTGATCATCATTCTGGTGGCCTTGAAGGAATACGCCTCAGAAGACTTCCAGGTGCGCCAGTGAAGGCCTGACTCCCAACCGATGTGGCTTCCGCTGGGGTGCCACTCACCATTTAGCCCAGCGGAGCCACAGCGGCTGTACCACCAGCCACCTCCTTCGGAAGGGGCGCATTCGTTCTCCATAACGTCCCCGAAGATGCAGGGGGAGCAGCCGTCGTTGTCACGGTCGGCCGTGCTGAAGCCATGGCCGTTTTGATCGACGCCTGGATAGACCCCACGGATGGCGTCGCCTTTGGAAAAAGTGGGAAACTGGTTCTCTGTACAATCGGACCAAAAGAAAAGTCAAATCAACAACAAAGACCACATTACCTGCATTTCCTCTGTATGGGCCAACATTAAGTTTGTATGCGGCTTTCTCATTTCCCAGTCTGAAGTTCCTGTACTCAGCAAAAGCTGTGATGTCGCTGTGGTCCCACAGGTCAATCCTCATGGTCCACTTTTTAGTCTTGTCCTTGGTCAGGGAGAAAACCTTTCCCAGACCGAGCCAATGATCCTCTAAGGGAATTGGAAGGGCACAGAAAGAAATTCCCCTTTAAATACCATCTGATAAACAGTTTTTTCATGACCTGCCGAGACATAAGCTAAAAATTCAGGCTCAGTCTGAAATCAGATTATTGTAATTTGGGCCTCAAGTTGTAGATGATGTGTCTGTTTGCTCAGACAATGTTTTCCTCCAGGTATAATTTGGATCAGAGCTTGATGCATGTATTGCTCTAACTTAATTGGAAAGCTGCTGTACTGTAGCTTTTAGTGCTGGGCTCATTGTCTTGGTGAATTGCTACCTTTGTTTTTTTAGGGTTTAAGGGACTTTGGCAGTGTGTCACATTCTTTACAAAAAGCATTAAAATTGGCTGAATTTAAATTCCTACGCTTAACTTACGTGTCAAAGTTCCAAAACCACTTTTATATGCTGCCCAGTTCCTTTTGAAAGAAACTGCTCCTCCACTGCGCCTCTGGAACACCGTCCAGCCTCCATCTGCCCTCATCTCGCAGTACACCTGAGCAGGTATTGTTATTGTGGCATTGCATATTACTTGACTAAGTACAAGAAAAAAGCAATAACAATCATGATCATGTGTTATTTGGTGTCAATCCTAAAGCCAGGTGTCTCCCATACAACAACAAGTGCATCATCTACTGTGGGTTAAGTCAGTGGATGAGCAGTGTTCATACATTTATAATAACAGTGCAGGACTGTAGTCTGTATAACTGAAGCAACATGTTGTAATGTCTGTGACTAATATGGTGTAATACTGTGTGACTATGACACAACGCTAAAATTAGTTGTATTTCAGTTTAGAGCAATGGTGTGTTTCTTTTGTCATTTAACATTCTTATACAGTTAAATATCTCATGAGGTGCCTACACATCATGAGAAACCTCAGTGTGTTTTATCTTTTTTTTCATACTGCACATTCATGCAACAGACGTCCATTTTCTTCATCTCTGTCTACTTGTTTTGTACTCAACAATACCTTGAATGGTGTCTTCACTCCGACAGGCTGAATGACATAAAGCCCACTGGATGCTTGGGGTGAGAGAGCCTTAATCTGGGTGCAGTCTGTTCCTGATGATGGAAGAGAATAGCCGACATTAAGTGTAATTCACCTGCATTATCATTTGTATTATTTTTTTATGAAATAGTTCTTGTACTGTAAACAATGATAACATGCTTCATACCTCGAGGAGAAACTGCTTTCTGCTGTTGTGTACAAAAGAAACATTTTTTTACAAAAGTAATGAATTTAAATATAGATATTTTCTCTTACAATAAAGACAATAAATTAGATGTATTATTGTTTCATCTATTTATGTTTTACCTTAGCTTGTTTTGAGCAGGTCAGCACTAATGCCAAGAGGATTCCACAAAAGCCAGTCTTCATTTTGTCTCCAAAGCCAACAGACTTGTTAGTATATTAATAGATGATCATATGTGTCACAAACAAACCTGAAGCCTACAGCTTGTCTTCTGTGAGGTGACAAACTAATGGTCACAGTAAGTAAACCACTGTTCCTCTGCAAACACTTACCTGCTTGCTGGACGGCCCTTGGTTCTGCTCAAACTCCTCAGGAGACAGCACTGACTGACTATTGTACCACACCTTCCTTATGTTTATTATAGGTTGAATGCTGCAATTTCCTGTTAAGCCATGTAGAGTAACTTCCTGTATATTGCTGAAAGAAAAACAGCTATTTCTTTATACTTAAAAACAAAATTTCCTTTTGCATGATTTTTGTAATTGTATGGCTTACCTTTTTTACCCTCTATGGCTGGGTGTTGCCTTCAGAATTCTTTCTTCTAACTGAATTTGTTGGGGACCATACTTTTCTGTTTGTTGCCTCAGGACTATATTGCACAGTCAGACCACTCTTGTTTTGTTTGATTCAACAATAGCATGCACATGGCTGGAAATTTGCAATTTAGTAGAATTACATTACAAGTAGTAAGATAAGATAAGGATGCCTTTAAAAGATCACAGCAATAATAATAATAATAATAATAATAATAATAATAATAATAATAATAATAATAATAATAATAATAATAATAATAATAATAATAATAACTCAATGTCTCTGTTTATAGCTTCTCTTTAATCACCCGATGTTGATGACTAGCAGTGGCAGAAATAGTCCCACAGAGGGAGGTCTAAGCTGAGAATATTAGAAGCAGTTGTAGTTGCAGTATTTGTTGCTCCTTGTTGACCAAAAATGAATGAATATAGGAAAAAGTAGTGTACTCACAAAATAAATGCAAGATTCAACGTTAAACAGCTTTAGTGGTTTATTTTTCTTACTCATACAGTACCAAACTAATGTTTGGAAACACTTACTGAGGTTTTTTCACAGAAAAAATGTGTTTCATATTTTTGATTCTTCAGTGTTTCCACTGTTTAGCATGATGAAACTTTGTAGACGCTAGAACGCGTTAAACATTAACCGATCGCTCTTATTATTATCATTAGTGTTACATGTGAAAAAAGGCTAACTGATGATGCATCAATAAATAAAAACATGATGGTCAACCAGCGTCACAGACTTCAAAGCCATGATGACATTCCTTCATGAAATGCTCCGTAACAAAAGTTACACCAGCTGTGGAGGTCAGATTTGTGCCCACGTTAACAGGGCACAACTATTTTGCATAGACTACGTGAATCAGACCTTCGAAGATGAAATGCTGCAAAGAAACCTGAGTGAAACCAATCTGTAATTTGGGCTGATGTCTCAACATGATAATATCCACTATTAACTGTATACTACACCGTTGAACTTAACTGAACTTAATCTAATGATTAAAACCTTGCTTGAATTACTTAAAATTCATCAACTCTCTCTGCGCTAGCAGACCGGGAAAGTTGTGACACCCTCGCTGGACAGATAATGACAGAACAGTCATGCCCCTGCATCGCAAACCCAGGGTAGAACGGCTCAGTGAAGGTGCTGTGGAACGTATAAAGGTGACTGAGAGTCCCAGATGAAACACTGTAGAAGGACAAGGTGCCTCCGGGCCAGTCTAGGTACCCTTCAACCCTGTGGGAGTGGGACATGGGGTTGGGTATCTCCATAGACAGGTGGTTGTGACGGGCACTGTAGTGATCCTCGAAGCAGTACAGGCACCAGGATTCATCTGTGTTGCCAAATCTACAAACCCTCGCTGCCACAGCAACGTCCACCCATGGCCCTCGCCACTCCACCTCCCAGTAATGGCGTCGGGTGAGACCTTTGTCACAGAGCACCTCGGCAACGCTCTCGAACCTCTCCGGGTGATTTGGATACGGCTTTTCCTCTCTGACCCATATCATCTGGGTTCCCCCATCGCTTAGGAAGACAGACTTGGCAACTGTGTTCATGTCAAATTTGACTGTACATGCATCTGAAGGCACACATAACAACTTCGCATTAGTTTCCCACAGTTTCAGATTTCAAACAGATGTCTGTCCTGCCATCTGCTTTTGGATTCTGTGCACAAATTAATTTTATTTAAAAAATTAAATTAAATTAAATTAAATTTTGTTGCAGTATTTATAGATTGAATTCAGACAATCTCAAACAAAACTATTACTATAATTATTACTTCAAAATAACAGGAAACAATCACGCCACTTACAGTTTTTCAGCATTGATTTCAAGCAGCACTCAGCGTTGTGTTCCGTGCTGTACACAAGATGGTGTAGAGTAAAGTAAAGTAAAACCGAGTCGTATTTACTAATAAACTTTCTCTTCCCAGAGGTTTGTCATGTGTACAGCACATGTTTCGCAAAGTCACATTAGTGCACAAATACAGGAACTTGATAATGAAATGAAACTGCGAACCACGAGGCTCTTCTCTCTGAGAGTTCTGAGATTCTGAGAAATCATGGATGTATGGATTTCTGCTTTTGTATTTTATCAATTTTGCCTCGAGTCAACACAACTATGAAACTAAGCCACACATATCACCAAACACAAACTCTTTTACCTGAGCTTTTCCAGTCTGCGCAGTGGGTTGTCCCGAAGAACTGTTTCAGTCCAGAGTCCTGCAGATAGTTATATAGCAGAGATCCAGGTGTTTCAGGTAGGAACGCCTACATACCTGCAGGTCTGGCTGCAAAGCATCATGTAAGTGTGAATGTGCAGTGAAATAAAATCAAATTTCTCCTTCACTTGCTTTAGTATTTCTAGTTTGCAGTGTGGACTCATCAGGGCAGCAGCAAGCAGCGATGCACCATAATCACTCAAACTGTTGCCGAGGCAGACGAGCCCGAGCCTAAAACTGAAGCCACGTCTGCACAGCAGCTGTCTCTCAGCTTGCACCAATCCAGCCTGCAAATAAACATAAGTACAATTGATTGACAGTGATTATAGTCTCCCTGATTTAATTTATGTTGAAGGATCTGGTGACCTAACCATAATGTTTTTAGTTTGCAGTGTTGTCTACATAGCCCTACACACAGAGTCTTAATTCCTGCCTCCTGGAAATCATTAGCATTCAGGTCCAGTTGTGCTGTGCTGAGAGCAACAGCCAGCGCTTCAGTGCCCCTCCAGATTACACTTACGTAATCTGAAAATGGACAAGAGAATGCTGTAAACATAAACAAGTACACATGCCTAGTAATTGATTGGTATTGTATTGTGTGAAACAGTGACACAGGGGTGTCGAAGTCCCTTGCTGGTTTTCCAACTCTCCCTTTCCCAGAGCCTGCTGATTATCATAACCAAGTGTGTTCAGTCAATCAGCAGCTAACTCACACACTTGTACGAGGTAATGCAGGGTGAGTTGGAAAACCAGCAAGGACACCGGCCCTTGAGGACAGCAGTTTGACACCCCTGGTTTACAGTGTGGACCCACTAATCCAGCAGAAAGCAGTGTCAACCCGGAACCCTTCAGGTTGTTGATGCTCAGGGTTTAGCTCAGAGATTCTGTCAAGCGCAGAGGCTACAACTTCACAGCGGCTCTCTGTTAAGTTGCAATGATTTAGCCTAGAAAATGATAAATTGAATATTTCCAACTCTCCAAATACACCATACATCGATTGCATCATAGAAAGCTAGTAGAATAAAGGAGGAAGCTATGTCAGCAGCTTCACTACCCCTTCCTCTGACCTTATGCGGCTGCTCCAGCTGATGAAATGCCAGCTCCGCTAGCTTTAACACAGCACTGTTACTTTCTATTGTGTGTTGCCTTTCAGCCATCATATGCGTACATCGCACCCAGTCCTTCCATGCCTTTCATGTCAGGGAAGAACTGATGCAGACGTTGCATCAGACTACAGTCCCTCGCTCCAATGTTAGGATTCAGTTCGCAGAAAGGAAGTGGGAAGAGAATGGCTATGTCCTGCTTGTCTGTCCTTCTGCCCAAGTCAGGGTGAACTTCTGGGCCCACACTGTTTTCCCTACTCCAGGTAAACCCAGGGAGAGAACAGTTCTGATATGCTTGTCTTAATTGAGCTTGGCTTTGAAAATGTCAAGTTTTGACTGAGGTTTCTTTTGTTGTCACATGCTTGGACATTTGCTGTCTGATCACATGCTCCTCGCTAAAGCTTCCCTCTGCCCCTTCAATCACATGCAACTTAGTGTAACTTTTATGATTCTGGGGTGGCCTCTGATGTCCACTACGCTGTAGTCTGCTATGTAGTCTGTCTGTCTGTCCATCCATCCATCCATCCATCCATCCATCCATCCATCCATCCATCCATCCATCCATCCATACATACATACATACATACATACATACATACATACATACATACATACATACATACATACATACATACATACATACATACATATTTTATTTAGGTAAACACTGTCTCCTTCATCAGCATTTCCTTCATAAATGTTTTGGTACTTTTCTTTAGGTACTAGTTCTTTAGGACTTTAGTTTAGTTCTTCCTGGATAGCGTTGTGATTAGTCTCTGTTCAAGAAACAAATAGAACAAACAAATCCTTAATTTCTAAATTTTGTTTTGTGTATGGATGTAAGAGTCTGTTAGTTGATCTTTTTGTCTTACCTTTGGTATCTTGGCTTTTTGAAACTGGAATAAAGAGCTCAGTAGAGGCAGGAATTTCTATATTTTTTGTACTTTTATTTAGCAATTCTTTTTATACAAATTCTTCAGTGTTTCCACCCACAGTTTGAGCTTCATCCTTGTCAGTATATCAGGACCAGCACCATCAAGGCTGTATGTCTGCACAAACAGGTCCACTGTGCCTGGCCTGTCAACACTCTCTACACGAGTCTTTGGAATATGAAGGACTTCGAGGACATTACTTTAAAGAAACCACTGGAGGATTCTTAGCTGTTGGTCAAAATATCCAAGAGCAGCTCTGGGACAGATGCCATATCGCTTCCCTCCCCAGATTATATAATCAAACATTACACATGTCTGTCCATTAACATGTGCTAATTTCACAGGAGCAGTTTGAGTTTTGAGTAGACATAAACTCAGAGGGCCATCCTTGCATCACACGATTCCTGCATCCTTTATTTAGAGCACATGTTGTGTTTGCTTTTTTTTTGTTGTGGTGCACTTATTTGCGTGCCACATGTGTTGAAACAATTTAACCTTATCGTCTATTCCAATGACGTATGCAACAGACCGATATGGGGGTGAATTTGAAAGACACACTGCACGGCTTGTCACGCTATTATTACTTTCATTCTGTGATGCATGCAGATCAAGGTTCTTGCTTTTGAAACTAGAGAAACCGAAATAAGGACAACCTGAAATGCTGAACTAGACAAAAAAAATGACTGTAAACCACTTACAGAAGACACAGGTCAGTGTGTTTTAAAATATTTAAAATAATACATTTAAAATAAACACTCTTAATCACACTAGTGATACATTAACATAAACAGTGAGACTTGTTAGATTTTGTGCCAAATAATACACTGAATCTAGTGTCTATAAAATATTATTTTCAGGGTGTTCCTGGTGTTTCAAACCTACGCAGGCCACTGTGGGACCTGAGCCTAGCAGCAACACATCCTGCACACTCAAGCTAAGCAGGACCAGCGCAAGTTGTAACAGGAAGCATTGCCTGAAGAGTCAGAATTCAGGAGAAACATGCTGCTGGTACCGTCCACGACCCGGTAGAGGCCTCCATGAAGACTGGAGCTTACAGACTTAGACCCAGTCACTTGGAATTGCGTAGTGTACAGTTCTTACAGTATATACTTCTGTTAGACTTCTGAAGAAACTACAATAGTCTTTATTTAATTTTATTTTTTAATATTTAATTGAATTAAATGGTCGTTTGAAGTAAATTTTAGAACAGGCACTTTTACGATTAAATGCTGTAATAAAACAGTTTTTCTCAGTTGCTTTAGCACAATTCTCAGATCAGAATTGATGTTGCAAATATGTGTGCATTTCTTAAAACAATTTGTACAAACAGCAAAACACTATGGATTTCTTGCAAAAGCCTGTAACTTGCTCAAAATCTTTAGTTCATCTCTCAAATCTAAGTTTTTATGTCATTGAACATGTCAGTGCCATTCGAATCTCTAATCCTTGTGTCATTGTTTATGAACAAGACAGTCAAGTACAAGTATTGTAAATTGTTGACAGATCATGTCATACAATGTAGAAAAAAACCCACTGCAAACAGTAACACAACGAAAAAAAAGATAGGACAATATTCTGTAAAACAGTACAAGCAGTGCTGTAGGATAGGACAATATTCTGTAAAAGAATCTTTTAGAGTGTCTTTTCCAGCCTCTGCAGGTGTCTGCTGTGATGTCATCACACGCTGGAGGGTCATGTGTGTGTGCCTGGCGATCATAAACTTTCCATCTCCATGCTGACAAAAAGTTCCTCAATAGGGTTAAGGAATGCACCTTTGTTATAGAAAGTCAAGTCACCTGAGAGCAATTTACCAATTCAGGAAAGACTTAGAAAAAAACATGTATAGAAATATTTTTGTTACAATATGACAACTTGGTCAACCATTTTGCAGTTATTATAGACTTAGACAATGAAGTAATGACTAGATGTTTTGAGGAGTAAGACTATTGCACAGTGAACTATATAATACATTTTGATCAACATGAGATAAACAATTGATAATATAGCAAATAGCAGGAAATTGTACATAATTATTTGAATGCATGTACCAAAGCAGTTGCAACTTGTTCAAAGAAGTGAGAAACTACTTATATGATGTGCACAAGTGACATCATGATGTGATTGAACAAATAGTTTTGAGTATTTCATTCTGATCTGAGAATTGTACTGTATCTGAGAAAAAACTGTAATAATAGTTGATAATGTATTTTTACCAGTGTTTTTATTTCAGTGCAGATGTGAAATATGTCCACAAGGTGGCAGCAACAACACAATCATCGCGTGGGTTCAATGTAAATAGAGACGAAGAAGAATTAAAGCCGTCTCTGATAGTTATTTGCCTAACGCCAGAAGAAGAAGGACCCAATCTAAGTACACCACATTTGACTTGTTTATCTAACGCTATAACGCTCTAATGCGTCTCCTCGTCTACATGTTTTGCAGCTACTACTATAATGTTGGTCTAAATGTCTATAAATTCATAAATCAATAGTAGGAGTCAACTGTGATTTAGTAGCTGTTAGCTGCTAACTAGCAAAGGCCAGTCAAAACTTTATAACACCAGTACGAGAAAATGGACACGGGTGCTTTCACTGTCATTTCCAAAGGTTGGTGAGTCGGCTGACAGTGAACGAAATAATGATAACATGCTAAGAGATTAGCTTAGGCAACGTTGACTTTTTTATGCTAGTAAGATAGCCCAGCAAGCATGTACTGTATTGTGTCACTGTGCATGTATATTATGTGTGTGTCGGATTAGTGTATAGCCAGCAAAACGCAAACGTTAGTCTAAGAAAGAAATTGTACTTATTGAATAAGCACTGATCCAATACTGGCTGCATTCAAAACACGTCACGTTAACTAATGGTAAAGTTGAACACTATAGTCATCAATATGTAGGTTATCTAATCCAGTATAATTTACTTTATACCCTGTTATTATTTAGATTATTGTATGCCATTTGGAGACCGGTTTGTTTATGATTTTATTTTGCTTGAATCGGAGTGTGTTCTGTTCTTTGTAGATGTTCCCTTACCTCTGGCATCACTGCGCCTTTTGGTTCCACCTCTCCAACTTATGACAGCCTCAATGTGGCAGGTTGTCAAGACACAAGATGTCGGCAATTACTGGAAAGTGGCAGAATTTGTCTCTTTTGTTATGGACATGGTCCCCGAGCTCCTTATGTACAAGCACAGGACACATCTTAACCTGGGATTAAGAGCGAGAGTGAGTATATCTTGATGCCATAAGGGATGCACTGGGATATTGGGATATTCAGTTTTGTTCAGTGTCTTTCTTATTCTTTATTTTGGCAGTATATCCTTGAGTTATGCCGAAATGAGTCTGTGGAGCCTGGTTTTGTTTTGTGTTACTTGGACAAGATTAAATATCCCTCCAAGGTACAGTAGCTCTAATGTAGTGACTCTCAAATAGCTACATTATCCAAATTTTAAGAGTTGAAAATGTTTATAGTGTTTAATTTTTAGTTTTTAGTTTTAGGTCAGCATTTATTTATTTAAAATAACGTTGTTGTTGATTGAACTACAAATTGATTAGCGTCACTTGTGTGTATTGCAGATGGAAGAAACAGAAAAGGAAGAAGCAACAGATCACTTTCTGGAGCTAATTCAGACTCTGCTTGAAAATCCAGAAGCGAGAGAAGAGTTTTTTCTTGTAATAAGATATTATCTACACCTCATGCGTAAACCTACTTTCCTTTTTAGCAGTGTAGGTCAAAAACCCTGGGGTGCTAGTGGTAAAAGTGATATGATGTGATATGATATGAAATGGCTTTTAGGCACGTTTAAATTTGTTGTAGCATCGTAATGAATTGTAGCATAAGACAGCAATATTTATAAAATTTTCACTAACCAGCTGAAATATTTGCCAGTTTTGTTTTTGCACATCAGTAACAGTTGGTACTGATGAATAAGAATGGTACTTATTTCTTTATAGGAGGATTTTCCTGCTGTGTTTGGAGCTCAGTATGCCAGTGACCTGTGTACACTGTTCTGGGAGTTTCTGTCTCGCCTGGCCCAGCTGTTGCCAATTCCTGACCTGGAACAGGTGAATATTAAACATTCAAGAAAACAAAGAAATAATTCACATAAAAACCAACCTTGGCAGTACTTTTGCCACTCATAAGAATATTTCCAAAGAAGTTGTATACTGGGGATACTGTATATCTAAGATGAATTCCATCAGTCCTTTCATAATTGGTTAATAATACAACCCAGTGTGGGTAAATTGTAATGATAAGGCCTCTAGATCAGTAACTGTTTTCATACATCTCTCCCAGACTGTTTCATGGCTTGGAGTTGAATGTTCTATGCTGGAGGACTGTGTGCAGTCACTGTCTAAACCTACAGACCTGAAGAATTTGCTACAGCACCACAAAAACCATGGGCATTTAGAGCAACACTGTGAGTCACTGTCTAAATCACTGAATCACTGTCTTGAAGTCTGATGTTACAATAACTCATGAATGCTCTTGTTTTTTTTCTGCAGTTCCACCATCCAGCATGGGCGACAGTATTATTTCCTCCCTCTCTGCAAAGCCTCTACACAGAGTGTCAAAAACTACTTATCAATTCAGCCAATCAGAGTCACTTGATGTTGGGAATGTGGGCACACATGCTGTTTCATTTGTGGATGATGTAGCTGAAATAATTGCAGTGACAGACTACGCTGAGGTTGAATTGGGTGCAAGCACAGAGATTGAGGTTGTAATGGGAGAAAGCTTCTATGAAAGAACGGATAGTAAAAAGGCTGATACACCAGTAATAACTGAAGAAACAATAAGGCAAGAGAATGCAGAAATAGCACAAGAACAAACTGAGATAGTTTCCATGGACGTCATCCACCCAGAGGTTAACAGCGGCAAAGTCGCTGCTTCCTCTCAACTCAGAGTCTCTGTAGGGCCCCATGACTGCCAAGACTGTGAGAAGAAATTTAAATTTGCCTCTTCATTAATCGCCCACAGGGTCATCCACACGGGGGAACGCCCCCACCGGTGCGAAGAATGCGGCCGTTGTTTCTCCTTCAGGCAATCCCTTGACAGGCACAGACACACGCACAAAACTGGACGCAGGTATGTCTGCGCCCTCTGTGGGGAGACCTTCCGTTCCCTGTCAGCCCGCACGGAGCACAAGCAAATGCACATGGAAGATGGAGTTTACGCCTGTCAGCAGTGTAATAAGACGTTCAGCTGGGAGCTGCCATATGCAAGGCACCTAAAAACTCACACAGAAAATCAGCACACAAACAATAATACAGAGAACCATGAGAACGGACAAGAGGTGGTCCTGTGCGATAATCATGAGAATGCGGCTCCTGTTGAACCTGTTGAACCAATTTGCCTAGTACAGGTGGATGACAATGGCGACCCAGCTGACATAGACGCTCAAAGCAGCAACTGCACCTCCTCTGCGCCTGGAGGTCTCGTACCTGACCTCGACAAGGAGCCCATTTCTGTGGTTACCGTTCGTACAAGTGGGCGACTACGCAAACCGACCATGAAGGTCCAGGTGATCAATTTCCAGAAGCGGATAGCCTCTAATCGAAAAAAAGAAGTCACTAAGGCGAACCCACCCAAGCTTAAGCTTTTACCTTTTGCCAGGTAAAACATCTTTACCAACACTTCTGAGTTCCTTAGTTTTGGTTTTCCTTGTTTAATTGCTTTACAGATTTGCTAAATAGAAATAGAAAATATTTAAATGCCATTAGTAAGACTAATTACTAATTTTTCCTTTCCTAACAGTGCTGAGCACTCCTATGGGTCACCAGTGGTCAAAGACAGCAAGGAAAGTAGGTGGAATTGTTCAATTTTCCCATTGGACCACATTTCAGTAGCATAATTCTAAAATAAAATATGCCACATCAAGATATGTTTTGAGATGCACTTCATCACTGAGATAGTGAGAAATTGTGACTAGTTCTAGTTTCTCATAGAAGGTTCTGTTGCAGACGGGTCATCGGCTGCTTTCTCCTGTCCAAAGTGCTCCTTTCACCATTCAGAAGAAGCATGGGCCCAGAAGCACATTGACAGCGTTCACTCTGTTGAGACGAAAGAAGACAACCCATGTCTGCAGCCTCCGGAAGAGCAAGAAAAAAGTTTCAGTTGTTCAGACTGTGAAAGAAGCTTCAAGTTCCAGTCCTTACTGAAAGCACACCAGCTCATCCACACGGGTGAGCAGCCCTTTGTGTGTTCTTCGTGTGGGCGGCGCTTCTCCTTCAAGCAGTCATTGGAGAGGCACAAGCAGACGCACAAGTCTGGACGTAAATATGAATGCTTGATCTGTGGCGAGTTCTTTAAATCCCTGATGGCTCAGAGGGAGCACCAAAGCACCCACATGAAGAACGGCGAGTATCTGTGTTCTGAGTGTGGACGGGCATTCGCCTGGAAGTCAGCACTGGTCAGGCATCTAAAGACCCACAGCGAGGATGAGGACAAGTTGGAGCATTCATATAAATGTCCTCGCTGTAACCTGAGCTTCAGCTGTGCCAGCTATCTCGGCAGGCACCTCCAAAGTCACCAGGAGAAAAAAGATCACGCCTGCAACTGCGGCAAGAGCTTTGCCTACAGATCGGCTCTGGCGGCGCACCAGCGCATTCATCAGAAAGAGCGGCCGCACATGTGCGCGCAGTGCGGAAAAGGATTCCTCTACAAGGGGGGTCTGCTGAACCACATGAAGATCCACTCCGAGGAAATGCCGTTCATGTGCTCCCACTGCGGCAAGAGCTTCAAGCGGGAGCGCAACATGAAGAAGCATGAGCGCTGCCACACCAGGGAAAATGTCTTCAGCTGCTCGCAGTGCGAGAAGACTTTTGTGTATAAGGCGACGCTGATAAGACATGAGCTCACTCATTCGGGCGAGAGGCCTTACCTCTGCTCCGACTGCGGGAAGGGTTTCTTTTCCCACGCCGAGCTTTTGAAGCACGAGCGTTTTCACACGGGCCACAAGCCCTTCCAGTGCCCCCACTGTGGAAAGAGATTCACCCAGTCCTGCTACCTAACCATACACTTGCGGTACCACACCGGAGCGCGGCCCTACACGTGCAGTGAGTGTGACAAGAGCTTCCTCAGCGCCAACCGCCTGAAAAGACACCAGCTAACGCATTCAGGGGAAAGACCGTACCTGTGTGGGGAGTGTGGAAAGGGATTCAGGCAGTCGTACAATCTCAAAATGCATCAGCGAACACACATGATGAAGTGACGCTTTCGACTGGGACAACTGGAGGCTCATTGTGGCTGTATCTATCATGAAGTGCAAGGTAGAACAGGCTTCCTAATGACGTGAAATAATTGTATAAACAAGAGTTTTACATAAACAGACTTTAATTGAGACATTGGGCAGGTTTTACAGAAATGTAACATTTGTTTGGAAAACATTCTCACAACTGATACATTCTTTTAACAGCAGTAGCTTAAACTGGGAAAAAAAGCACCAATGTGTCTAAGGTGAACAAGTAAGGAGGAGCCACACTCAGATCAGCTGAACATGTTTTAGTATATAGTGTTTTATTTGTATATTTTAGAATTGAAAGAATGAATTGGGTGTATAAACTTCAGCTACAGGAAGGGGACTTTGTGTGTGTAATTTCATCACATTTACGTGAAATGTACCACTGATCTACTGGACGAGTGAACCCCTCTGGTGAGAGACTTCCTTGACTGGATACAGTAAATGTCGCTTTAACTAACGGAGCACACACGAAAGGTCAGGCCACATTGGAATGGTATTATGAAGCCAGTGTAGACTATGCAAAGCAGTACCCTTCATGACCACACAGTGACCTACACTGCTAAGTGCAGAGTGATGGGGCAGTGGTCGCTTCCCATGGCCTTGTTGCGGATCTTGCTGTCACACAGGCCTGGCAGTAGAGAGGAGGACAGCACAAAGTAATCAAGCCTCCAGCCCACATTTTTTGCGCGGGCATTCATCATGTAGGTCCAGAAGGTGTAGGCGTTGGCCTGGTCGGGGTAGAGCTCGCGGAAGCTGTCGACGAAGCCGGACGCCAGCAGCTGGCTGAAGCCCTCCCTCTCCTCGGGGGTGAAGCCTGCGTTTTTCTTGTTGCCCTTGGGGTTCTTCAGGTCGATCTCCTGGTGCGCGACGTTGAGGTCACCGCACAGTACCAGGGGCTTCTGCATGTCGAGCTCGCTCAGGTACGCGCGGAAGTCCACGTCCCAGGTTTTGCGGTAATCCAGCCGCACAAGGCCTCTGCTGGAGTTTGGCACATAGGCCGTCACCAGATAGAAGCTGGGAAACTCTGCAGTGATGACTCTGCCCTCTTTGTCATGGTCCTCTTTGCCTGGAGAGTTGAAAGCAGCAGACTTTGATGAAACTAAATCTATGAAAGCTCCAAAGCCTGTTTTCACAGGTTGTTTCAATTGGAACGGAAACTTAAAACACTGCTCACCAATGCCATAAGTCACTTTCAGGGGTTCAGTCTTGCAGAGCATGGCCACCCCACTGTAACCCTCCTTGTCATCTGACACAGCCCAGTACTTGTGAGGGTACTCGGGCATTGAGGTGATCTCAGCAGGTAGGGCCTTTTCTGAACACTTGGTCTCTTGCAGGCACAAGACATCAGGATCCTCCTCCCGCACCCACTGGAGAACACAAAAGGCATGAAGTGAAATTTTCATGATCGGTTTTGACTTTCAACTGGTCTTTCATCAACATGGCAACCAACGAATGTTCATGCTGAACTCACATCGAGGCCATTCTTTTTCACCCAGGCCCTCAGACCGTCGACGTTCCAGGACGTTATCTTCATGTTGGCGCTGCGTTCGTCTTTACTGGTCATTTTGTCAGGAGGGTCCTCGTACAGTATCGGGGCCTCTGGTTCCTTTGCCTTCTTTGCTTTCTTCGTGGCAGCTGTGAATGGACAATTGAACCTGTATTACAATAGTAACAGCAATTTGAATACATTTTAAAGCTACTTTACATTTGTTACTACAAACTCTACCGGCTCCCGTGTCATTTTCCCCGTCTGCAGCCGCTGCCTCCTCTGCTTTCTTGCCTCTCTTCATACTGGCTCTGAATGCCGACACACTGCGCAGACACACAACACGCACACACAACTGCGCACACACCCCTGCAAAAGCAAAGAAGCTATATCAGTGATGAGTGTGACAAAATAAAAAAAAATAAAAATGACTTAAAAATAGAAACCGGTAAAGTTTTGTGGGAATGACAACATGTGGCTAAAAAAACTTTTTTTCAACGGTAAATCTAATGAATTGCAATGGCTATTTTAGGGAGACAATTAGATTAACTGATAACTATAAAACTAGTACTGAGCCCTATGTATAATGGATGCGTTATATTTACTGGTGAATCGATTATTTTCTCCTTGCAGAATAACGACTTCCGCAAACATAAATGTTCAGTAACATCCGTACAGACGCGCATCAGGAGTATCGGCCTGTCGGAAGCTGCCCTAATCCCAAATAGTACACACCTTAGAATAAAATCCATCAGTTTCACTGTATTTTTAAGAGTTTGCAAGGAAGTGAGTTTCTGAAGATCTAAATGAATTCTGAAACCGAGTGGAAGCATTTATTTTGATGCGAGTCGCTGTGGAGGAAGATGTGACACATTATACCAAATGCTAAACTACGCTAAACATGAATCTGTGATCCGCTGCATGCAATAACGATCCACACGCATGCAAACTAATCAAAGCGAATATCCGACGCGACTTAGGGAGATTTGCGTGTTACACAACAGGTTAAGGAGCTACTAAGCTATGCTAGCTAGCTTTGTATCCGTGACAAAGAGCATCGAGCCAGCAGGAGACGGCCCGCACGCAGAATCAATGGAGGGTGACCTATCGGCTAACTTTACTTCCTTTGCAACTTATTTTTGCCAACAACAAATGCAAATGTGGCTAAATAATGTTCGCGGTTCCCTTTCAAACAGGAAAACGAGTCCCAGACAGAAAACATGCAAATAATATTACTTGCGCTCTGACGACAGGATGCAATGATCAGACAACTGCTGCTTCTCAGTCACTCCCCCCAAAATTCAGCTTCTACACAAAGCGGGGCACGGATTGCCTGACCACATGCTCGTTGTACGTAGCGACTGTCCCAATACGTGCCTGATTAAAAACAAAAAAAAAATGTTTTAGTAAAAAGCAATTGCTCTGGACGCGACAGTAGCTGCTTTGATGCCCTTCCCTCTGCACACCGAGGTACCATGTGTCTACAAGGTAAATAAAAGCTGTGAGGAGGCAAAAGCTACAGCCTCCAATGTTTGGGTCCTTACCACCTCCTCGTTGAGCAGTTAAACGAGGTAAAATTAATCGGCTACAAGTCTCTTGTGAATTTATATGGACGTGAGTTATCTGAGACAACAGAGTGGGGTTGGTATGTTCTATTATTAAGTACAGGCTGGGGGAGGCGATGTTAATGACGTGTAGCATGGTAGCTCCAGAGCTAAGTGCAGTACAGTGCTCGAGTTTGCGCATCAAAATGTGAATCCGTGTAACTATTGTACGCTTAAGTGTGGGAAATAAATGATCAGATTAAAGTTTATATCAAACTTCTATTAAACTGTTTTCAGCTGCAATGACTGTCATAATTGGCTTTGAGGGAAGTGCCAACAAGATCGGCATTGGCATCATCAGGGACGGAGAAGTGCTTTCCAACCCTAGACGGACCTACATCACGCCCCCTGGTCAAGGCAAGTCAGGCGTCTGCTAAAAACGTGAATGTGGTAGCATTAATGTGTATCCCAAAACATGCATAATTTAGGTCATACCTTAACAACCTTGCGTGTGAAGTTAATGGCATTTTGGTAACCTATCAGGGTTCATGCCCAGTGACACAGCCAGACACCACCGTGCTGTCATCCTGACTGTCCTGAAGGAGGCCCTGGAGGAAGCAGGGCTGAAGCCTGCGGACATTGATGGTGTTGCGTACACCAAAGGTAAGCTTCCCTTTAATTGAGGTGATGCTGGCTATAGTGTTCTATCAAACATGGACTTTTTGACTTTGTTTTTCTTTTAGGCCCTGGTATGGGTGCCCCCCTGGTGACCGTGGCTCTGGTAGCCCGGACGGTGGCACAGCTTTGGGGGAAGCCGCTCCTCGGTGTCAATCACTGTGTCGGACACATCGAAATGGGCCGACTTATCACCAAAGCCAACAACCCCACTGTGCTTTATGTTAGTGGAGGGAATACACAGGTTTGTTTTTTGTATAGGGGTCTCAACTCGACTGCATTAACTACTGTATTACTGTTATAGTTATAAATGTCCTAAAATACTCTTACGTGTTTGTGCATTTGCTCATTTACAGGTTATTGCATACTCAGAACGGCGATACCGAATATTTGGAGAGACTATTGACATCGCTGTTGGCAACTGTTTGGACAGGTTCGCCCGAGTTATTAAGGTTAAATCAAAGGTTTAATTTTTATCTTCATTACAGCAGTTAGTTAGTTCAGGTGCATTGTTACGATTAATCAGTGTGTAACTTTGTGTCCAGATATCCAATGATCCCAGTCCAGGCTACAACATAGAGCAGATGGCCAAGAAGTGAGTGATGTTACACACAAAAATATAATTACACATTAGGTTCTACTGTTAATCACAAAGCTGATTGGGAATGTGTTATCTGCCCAACATTAGCATTTCTTGCTTCTTCTTAGAGGGACTCAGTATGTGGAGCTGCCTTACACAGTTAAAGGGATGGATGTGTCATTTTCTGGAATTTTATCTTACATTGAAGTAGGTGTTTTGAAAACACTAATCATCAGATGAATACACAGGCATGAAACTCATTCTTTATGCAAACATTAATCCTGCTCTTAATTAATAGGAAGCCGCTCATAAGATGCTGAGCTCGGATCAGTGTACTGCAGAGGACCTGTGTTTCTCTCTGCAGGTCAGAACCAGTTATTAAATTGCTTTGCGTAGTGCTATCCCTCCCTTCCATGTAGAAAAGTCAGTATTGGCCAGCACTGATGACGCACTTCCTGCAGGAGACAGTGTTTTCCATGCTGGTGGAAATCACAGAGAGGGCCATGGCTCACTGTGGCTCCCAGGAGGTCCTAATCGTTGGGGGCGTTGGCTGTAAGTACATCAAAGATGGACGCTTAAAGAACAAACCTGAAATATTGTGACCTTAAATATTTTGATATGAGATTTTTAAGCTTTTGCTTTTGTCTTTCTTTTTGGTAAATTGATTAGTTTTTTCTTAGCTTTGCAGTAGCCATAATGTGTGATGTGGTCTGATTAACCTAATAAACTTTTTAACAAAAAGTTTGTGGAATATATGTAGAATATAAATCCACACTTGTATGCAAATTGATATTTTAAGTATTGTAAAAGTTTTGGCCTTTTAAAGGTAACCTGCGTCTGCAGGAGATGATGGGGGTGATGTGTAAGGAGCGAGGTGCTAAGCTGTTTGCCACAGATGAAAGGTAAGGTAGTGTGGATGTCAGGAGCTGAGTATTGCAGGTTCAATCCTTATAACAATTTGCCTTTTATTCAAAAGATTCTGCATAGACAACGGAGCAATGATCGCTCAAGCTGGCTGGGAGATGTTTAGGTCAGGTCAGGTAACCAAACTTGAAGACTCGTGGATCACACAAAGGTAAATGCATTAGTTACTCAATAACAGCTTATTTATCACTTATTTATCACTTATTTATTTATCACAAATATTGCAAGAAGCAGAATGCAGTTGTCTGTCTAAATTACAATCAGGATGTCTGAAGTGAATGTTCTGCATTGTCATTCTTTGCTCAGTGAGCTTTAACATTCCATAGGTACAGAACAGATGAAGTAGAGGTGACGTGGCGAGACTGATTGATGGAGACCCATCTTGGCGCTAATGGAGCTGTTGTAACAGTGGGTGTAGTACTCCTAGCCTCTGACATAGATACAGCTCTGTTGCATTTGAGAATTTTCATGCAGAGTCCTGCACACTCCTTACTGTTCAACCTGTAAACACATCTGAAGAGCTCAGAATGTTAGTCTCACATTTAATTTATTGTATATTTGTTTAGGTTTTGTCAGACAAGCTATGGCTGTTAAAAACAGGCTTGTTTTTTCACATTTGAACACATTATGAATTTAGATCAGTCTTTGATTATGCCTAACAGGAGCAGTGTGCTAAAGTAAACAAGGCCAGAACAGGTTCTGTATAGTAATAAATGTATACTTGATAAAGAAAGGCAAAAGATGTTTATTCATTTTTATTATGCAATACTGTTCACTTACATTTCTCCAGTGTATTTTTATTTAAATTGTCCTCAAAAATCAAATACTAATATGATGACAACCAAATAAAAGGAACACAGCATTAAGAACTGGTAAAGGGTAAACTCCATTGTGCCTCTAAACCGAAGAGACATACAGAAATTCTCTGCATACATGAACCATAAAACTTGAGCAGGAATAAGACACTGCTCTGCTTCTAATTTGGGGCAGGGGAATAAATCACTCTGGTGAGGGTTTCTTGCACACAGGAATTGGTCACAGATTTTTTTTTTTTTTTTTTTTAAACAAAGTGCTTGATTGACCACTCGCTTTACAGAGGACAGAGTCTGATAAAATTGCAGTTTTCAAAAAAAAAAAAAAAAAAAAAAAAAAGGGGGGGGGGGGGGGGGTTGCATTTAAATTACAGCTTGTCAGATGTTTAAAAGAAAAACACAGAACAGCTCTACGCGAACAAGCTAAAAATAGTAACAAGGTGTTGAAAACATGATTATTTATATTGTATATAGATTACTTAAGGCAGGCTGTAAGGCGTTTAAGTCCATTGCTGTAAGATCTCAAAGGAGTTAGTTCAAAGTGTCTCAGTGTGGCTTTGCGTGAAGACATCATCCTGAGTGCAGTGTGTGAAAGGGACTCAAAGTTGTCCGACTTTACGTGTTTTCATGTGCATGTAGGTGTGTACTGTATGTATTTATATATACTTTGGGCTTCTTGTGCTGCTAGGCTGGGTGCTCCTGGCTGTCCTTGTACCAGACAACCCCATCTGGATCTAGAAAACAAAATGACATTGCCTTAAAATGTAAAGCTCGATTTGAAGGAAAAAAAAAACAAAAAAAAACAAGACATTACACAAGTTGTTTCCAAAATATATAAGCTCACCTTTTTTCTGTCTGTTACGGGTAGTATTCCATTCTGGGAAAATAAATAAATCTCACTGTTAGAGACTTTGCACAGAAGTGTCACCTGACATTGCATGTCTTGGCTGCGCTCAGCCCTTACCTCTATTGTGATAGTTGAATGCCTCCACTAGATGGGGACAGCTGAGCAACAGCTTTCCGTTGCTCTCGTCGTCCTCTGGATGTGCGGCAGGGTTGACAGAGGTAGCGAGTAAAACGGGCATTTCTTCGGGGGGCTGAACTGTGAGAACTGTGTTGGACTGTGGATCTGTTGACTGCTTAGCGTCTGTGTGCTGAGTAGGGAGGACATTAGCAGTGGGACCCTCTGTGACCGGCCTCGCCTCGCTAATAAAACTTAGACCCCACTGGTTTTGTAGCAGCACGCCGATGGCAGGCCGATCCTCATCCAGCCCTCCGTTTCCTGCACCCGCCTTCACCTTGGAGGCGTAGCTGACAGCAGGCTGCAGTTTGGCTGGGCTGTCCTGCACTGGGAAAGCAGGAGGGAGCTTAAGCAGCGACAGACTGTCCTCCACCCACCTCTCCTTTTGGCTAACTTTCGTTGGGCCACCAACTCGACTGAAACTCTTCTGGCTTTCCCTACGGAGGCTGCGCCCTTTGTGCTGCTGACCCTTGCGCTCCTTTTCCCTGCGAAAGCTCAAACTGTGTGTGTGAACAGGTCCAATTAGGTCGCCTTCAGGTAAAAGCTGCCGCTGGTCACTTTCAGAGATGCAGCCTCCACCCCCACCACCGCAGTTTCCTGAGCCGGGAGACAGGCGACGGTTGCGAATGTGTGGCTCCGAGTTGGTGGCTGAAACGAGGACTACTGCTTGATCACACAGGGCATCCGACTCACATACAGTGTTGCTGACGTCCCATGTACCTGGAAAAGCAGTGTTAACACCTCAGTCAAAGACCTTCTGATTGCTTATAATATTATACTTGGAGTACAATTACTTCAAAGAATCTTTGCGCAACCTTTGGTGGTAGTTAAATTGAGGCACAACCGTTCCCTGTACTGTGGAAAACTTGCAAAATTGTGACCTAGTAGTAAAGCCTCGTTTTCTGCAGGGAACACTGAAATGACATTGTATCGTTTGTAACTTAAGCATAGATCTTAATGTAATCTATGAATGATTTAGTTTAACATCTTTCTATAAACCACCTGAACACAATAAGCACAAAGACCGGGACATAACACCAGGCAAGTCGCTAACTGAATTAGTGATCTCCCTTTCATAATTTGATGATGAAAGATTATATAAAAAAAACATTACCCATAAATGTCCTAATATACGTCAGCACAAAAAAGCAGCATTCGAAAAATAAACCAGCGACTAATTTAGACAATTACTGCCTACAACCATCCGTATTTTATACTGGGATTACTGAACTTGATGGGTCAACGAATTAGGTACACACTATAAAAAGCGCGTTTACGGGACCGGCTGGCCTGAAGCTCGAATCTTCTCCAAGGCGCCGCGTTACTAGGTCGAGGAGAGTTTCATTCATCACGAGAGACATTTTGAGAGATTTTTTTTCTGTTGTACGTCGTCTAACTCTAACGGCAACTGTATTTGTAGCTTTTTGGATGGGACAATGTATTATGATACATGGAAGTTACACGGTGCTAGCTGCTAACAAGGCAGCTATTAATACGCGCTATCACCTGTGTTAGCAAACTTTAATTAGCCATGACTAGCGGCATGGCGCGGAGAATTAAGATCGACGACTTTATTCACCTTCCATCACAATGGCAAAGGTGGATACGCGGCGTTTCGAGGACAGCTATCGTGGATGACATGGGTTCATTAGACCATACGACGAGAATTAACAGCTAGCTAGCGTGGAGTCCAAGTTTCGTAACCCCCATTCAAAGCGACAGGCTGGCCGCTATGGTCGTTAGCAGCAATGCTAACACCGTGGTAATAGGTTAAAACACCGCTGAACATAAAGTATTTCGGTAACAGTCGTCAAAAAGCTAAAGAAACTCACCTGTTTTGATATGCATTTCTCTTTGTTCAATGTGTCGCTGGGGCGAAACCGTTAAGTAACTTTTGTTTACAGCGTTTGGATAACGTCGGCTCGCTGGATGAGTCTTGACTGGCCACGCGGAAGTGACACGAAATGCGGGTGGGACAGGAAGTCCAGGCAGATAAGCAGTCCGGCGGGAAACGAAAAGTAACAGTTATTTGACGCAAGCCGATTTGATGGACTGGGAGCACAATGAGAGACTCTGGTGTACTGTTTGTATTTACAACTTGGGTTGTATAACATGATTTCAGTAGGGTAGGTGGCGGTAATGCACCTTCTAGAACGCCAACCGCCGTTAAATGCTACAGAAGAAAAGTAGTAGAAGAAGAAAAAACTGACGAGAATGTATATGCTACGTAGAAGCGATTAGGATATCCAAGACAACTTCTTGGATACAGTAATACCGGTTTTTCGATACCAGTTAACAGTTAAGGTACTGGGCGACAATGTAATTGCTTACTAGATAATAAAATGGGCAATTACGTCGATTTTCCTGTTTGTATGAACAATTTATATGGAGGGTCTGGATGTCAGACAACCATTTGATTCGTGCTGTAGGGCTCCAAATAGCAAGTCTTTCTTGCATGCTGCATTCAGAAGAACCTGTTCTCTATCTCTAGATAGTCTCTTCGCTCCGAGAACCGGGGTTACACCCGTAACCGCGACGATCACCGATTCTGAACCTATCACTCAGGATTTGGAGGTTCCTGAGCCTTTGTACGCCGAAGTTAATTTGAGCACATTCTTAAAACATGAAAAGCAATGGTGGATAAAGTAAAAGCTCTGTCACGGCAAACTACTGGCCGTTTGACTAGAAAATACTGATTACCGTTGGAGGTTATTTTTCTCTAGTATTTGGGGAATCAGAGCAGTGTAGCTGGGACCGACTTAAAATAAATAATGAAAAGTAATTTTTGGCCCCTAAAATGTCATTCTACAAAGTGAAAACACATTGTCCAATAGTAAAAGGTGCAATGACAGGGACCAGAGAGGAGGTGAAACAGGTCAAAGTGAGTTCTCACTATTGTAATCGGCTGATGAAATTATTTAATAATAGCTGTATTATTATTATTGTTGTTATTATTATTATTATACAGGAGGGGATTCTTAAAAAAGTCAGAGAACATGGTGGTAAGCATTGAGATCTCAGGTGGGGTCACGCTGTCTGAAGTTTCCAAATGTGAAAGTTAGTTCTCTATCTCTGTAATTGTTGCTTAGTCTGGATGTGAAGGACCGAGACTCGGAAAAACCTTTCCAAGACACCCGGAGATAAGAACAGAACAAAAGGAACTTGTTACTTTGTTGTTCACAGATTTATTCAATTAAAAAAAATTATGCACGGACCCCTTAGCGTGATACAGTGACTGGCTGATCTTCATAATCACTCTGGTCTCAGAGGTAAGCAGCATACGTTCAGGTGAAGACACTAAGCTCATCCCCGAGAGCGTCGGCAGCGCGCTGTGGCGTTCCTGTTATTCGACATTTTCATCCAGACGAAGACGGACGGAATTCAGGTGCAAATGTTTACTTTAAGTCTATTCAGTTTGTTATGTTTAAAAAAGTTACTATAAAATGCATAAAATTAAAGATTTCTTGTTTTGCTGTAAAATAATTTTTGTTTCTGTCTTTGCAGATTGAACCAACTGAAGACAGGTGCCAAGAAAGTGTCTACTACACTAATCTGTATTGAAGTATGTCACATGTAGCATCTGAAATTGAGATTTCACCTCCACATTCCAGACAATTGTTTTTTGATGCAATACACAAGGTCTTCTATATGCTGGTTACAAGGGACTACAAGCATCAGATGCCAAATAGTATATATTACATGCAAAGTACTACAAGTTTCAAGTCAAGAAAAACAAGTATTTTAAATAATAAAAGTTTTTATTAGTAATAACAGATTGCAATACACCAAGTACTACTGTAGATATACTACAAACAAAGCACTAAGTAACCTAAGATATAAACTACTACACAACTACAGAACATGATAAAGACTAGACTATGACTAGAAGTAAACTTAAAATAAACAGTAATATAATATTTAAATAAGTCTTACCTGGCCTGGATGATCCAGCAAACACTGAGGATGGAGGACCTTGCTGCTCACAGGGCAATTGGCTCCGGTATAAAGCGAAAAGACAAAGTTTTAGTTCCACAACATAACATACAGCAACAAACCAAGAGCACGACATCAGCTCACAGATCAGAGCTTGTGGCCACATGGTAATAGTGTCTCCTTTGTAGCAGGTACCAACTGCATAAGGATACTTCATGGGTCACCATCAGATTCTAGCTAGAAAACCCCAAAAAAACGCCAGTTAAAGACACGCTTACTTACAAAACTCACCATATTCTGTTACATAAAATTACAGAGCAGCATTTAGCAGCTACGATGCTGCCACAACAGAAAAGTCAACATTTCACGTTTCTAACCTAAGATGGAAACGATGAGCTTGTCGCCTTCACGTGAGTCTCACCTTGTTCCCAGATACTTGGTTTCCGTTTCTGGGCTGATTTAATCAAAGTGTATCAATCAAAGTGTAGACTTGCCGTTGAATTCACAATACATTGTATGTCATATTTTATTTTAAAAAAAGGCTAAAGTGTTTCTTAAACACTTCCATTTCAACCACCACCTCATTGAGCTATATCCCTGGGTTTGTGCCAGGGACTCCAGATGAAGTGCTGCTGTGGGCTTGTAGAACTGATTATTTATTGCATATGCAAAACCTAAAATAAGGTTAAAGTGGTTCAACTGATCTTGATACTACCTTATTGTGACGCACTAATTACACACGTCTGTACCATTTTAATGATATATCGTGACCTATGATCTACCTACTTAACACCAGGTTACATATGAAATATACGTTTTGTTCATTTTGCAGTAACACAACCACACACATACACATTTGCGATTGACTAGTTGCAGCTGCAGAAGGAAAAGCTTTCCCTTCAGATCAAAAGCAGCTAAATCTACCAAGTTATGTCATAATCATAAATATTCTGTACAGGTTATACAGGTTTTTTCATTCAAGAGGGAAATTTAAATCTCCAGCAGCATAATGCTTACAGATAAAACATAAACAATAAAAGGTGGCTAAGGTGCAAGTCCCACTGTTAAGGTGTGAATGTGTTAGGTGTAAGATGTAAGGTGGTGTAAGGTGCGAAGCAGAGGTAGTGCTACTGAAGAAGCTCTTCTGCATGGTGAATAGGTTGTGGAGTGGATGCAGAGGATTGTCCATGAAGACACTGAAATCTGTTCAGCATGTCGCACACACAGGAGTTAAAATGCCCAAGTCTGTGCCAGTGACAGAGCCTGCCTACCTGGCCAGCTTATCCAGTAGCAAGGAGTCCTTCTTTTCGATGCTGCTTTCCCAGCACACCACCGTGAGGAAGAGGGGGGTTTCCACAACAGACTGGTAGAACAACTGTAGCATCAGCGGATGTAAAAGGACGCCAGTCTTCTTAGGAAGTAAAGGTTTTGTCCTTTTTTCAAACAGTGTTCGTGTTAGTAGTAGAGTAGTGAGATATTTCACTACTTGCCTTCTTAACTTTAATTTACGTTAAATTTTAAAGTCAGTAGGTCACAGCTAAGAAAAGTACTTAGTGATCATTCTTCCAACTGGAACCCACGGTAGATATAATGGTCAAACCTCTTTTAGTTTTATCATCATATATTCTTAGGAATTTCTATTGTGTTTATAAATGTGTAGACCTTGTGCACAGAGATAAAATCTGAAAATCACAACAAAGTTTTTTACCGGGACAAATTTTTATGCAGTTTATTCTTTTTTGGTAATTGCGACATTTCATGTGGCAAGATTCTTGTGATGGGACTTGTCAATGCGATAATTCAAAGACTAAAGGATTCCACTATGCTCCCCTCCATGTGAATGTGCATGTGTCTCTTAAGCCTCGTAGACGTAGAGAAGCCCTTCTTACAGAATACACAGCTGTGCGGTTTCTCCCCGGTGTGCGTTCGGACGTGCATGTTGAGATCAGATGAGCACCTGAACTTCCTGTCACAGTATGAGCAGGGATAAGGCCGTTCCCCCGTGTGGACTCGTTTATGGAGGAGCAGCTCACCGGACGTGAGGAAAGTCTTCCCGCACTGAATGCACTGGTGGGGCCGCTCCCCTGTGTGCGTCAGGTTATGTCGGACGAGCGAGGTCGACTTGGAGAATCTCTTCTCGCAACACGCACAGGCAAATGGACGCTCGCCCGTGTGCGTGTTGAGGTGTTCGCCCTGAGCGCGCTTGGTTTTAAAGCTTTTCGGGCACTGCGGGCACCTGAATGGCCTGAGGTTACTGTGGCTGCGTTGGTGTCTCACCAGCTCTCCATGTGTGAGGAACGTCTTCTCGCAGGTGGTGCAGAGGTACGGCCGCTCACCCGTGTGAATCCTCTCGTGGCGGGTGAGGCTGGCCAGCTGGGTGAAGTTCTTCTCACAGTAGGAGCACTGGAAAGGCCGCTGGCCACTGTGAGTCAGCAGGTGCCTGTTGAGGATCTGGAGTTGAGTAAAGCTCTTGTCACACTCTGTGCAGGGGTAACGCCGCTCCCTGGTGTGGACCTGCCGGTGCTTATTCAGCAGCCACACATGCGTGAAGCTTTTGCCACACTCGCAGGCAAACGGCCGCTCGTCCGTGTGTTTCATCTGGTGCCGCTTCAAGTCTGATGCCCGGCTGTATATCTTCTCACACAGGGAGCATTTGTACTGGCGCCGCACCACATGCCTCTGCCTGTGCCTCATTCGCTCCAGGATGCTGGTGAAGCTTTCGCCACATTTCTGGCATTTGTACTTACCATCGCCTTTCTCCTCTGCTACCACAACCTCCGTTGCCAGGTCTAGGGCGAGGCTGCACGACACACTCTGGCCACAGGTGGACCTTTCAAAGTGAAGCTTGAGCAGACCCATCTGTGTGAAGCGTTTGCCGCATTGTGAGCAGAGGAACGGCCTCTCCCCAGTGTGGATGCGTTGGTGTCTGGTCAGATCCCATGAATTCTTAAAGCCCTTGTTACATTCCTGGCAAGTGTACGGGCGCTCACCTGTGTGGGTTCGTTGATGACGAGTCACGTCAGAAACACGCGTGAATGTCTTGCCACACTCCTGGCACGTGTAAGGGTCAGGCCTGTCGTGAATGGGGAAAGGCTTTGGGAACACGGGGCGATCAACCTTCTGCTGGGGGACGTTAGCTGTCTCTGCGGCCTTCTGCAATTTGCTGTAGTGTTCTGGGTGACTGTGCTCAATGTGTTGCAGCAGGTACGACTCTTGCATGTGAAAAAACGGACACTCTGAGCAGGCGAAAACCTGAGTGGACATCTCCACAGTGGTACCTACACAGAAAATAAATGTGTACATATATATACACTCAACAAAAATGATTCCAATGCAGTTTCAGTTTGCAGCTGAAACAGACAGCTGAAAATGACTCTTATTTTTTAGTGCTGCTGCTGATTATGTTGAACTTCATTTGCGGTTAAATCTATAAAAAACATTTTTGTTTTACCTTGTGTGCCAAGGTTCTCAAGGCATTTGTGGTGTTGCAAGAGAGACCTCAGGTTGTCAGGATTGGAGAGCGCCTCTAAGCAGTCTGTCAGTATGGAGGGGGCAGAGGTCAGCCAGGAAACAGTCTGTTTATGGACACAAACTGGTCAGCAAAAATGTATGTCACAAGGTGGTAGTATTTTTTTTAATATTAATCTGTAATGTCTTGTCCTACCTGACCGAGATCTGGTATTGGCAGGAGTTTCTCCAGTTTGGAGAGAAACTCCCACACAAGGAGCTGCATGTCTGTGTCGTAGCTGAGACCATATTCTGTTGGAAAAACCTCCTGGGATGGACAGGAGTTTTAATTACAAAATACACACACCAAGTGCAATTTCTGCATAAAGACAGTTGGGACACACAGCTGGATTCACCTGGTAGAAATGTTCCCTCTCTGCTGGCTCCCGAACAAGTTTTTGGATGAGCTCTACAAAAATGGCTGTCTCTGCATCTACCTCTGCATCGCCACTCTGAAACACAGTGTCACTGTTATTGAGGCTGTATCGAAGCAACATAAGCATCTGATCAAACAGACATTACGTGTGGTTAATATTACCAGTGCTGAAATAGGCACTGTAATAAGGCATTTGTGAAGCATTGCTGTTACTGACCCCTGTGTATCCTGATGGGCGGATCCGATCCAAGTGTGGTTGCAGACACAAGGCAGTGGCTGTTCCTTCATTTCTACACAACTCAAGAATAATCTGGAGGGACGGACGCAGGAATAAAACAGAGCTGTGACCTGTTAACGTTATTGTACAATATACATTTTTTACTTGAATTTATTTGAAATCCAGTCACTCACTTTGGATCGCAGTCGTAGAAGTAGTTTGCCTTTTTGCTTTGGACTGAGCAGGTCTGGGACCGTGTCCGTCACCAGTGTCACAAACTCACTCAGTTTTTCATAATCGAGGACATCTCTGCGCTGAGCCACCTGCCACATCGCTGCAGAAAGCAGCCGAAGAGGAGGGACCAGCAGCCGCAAGGATGAGAGTGGCAGGAATATATCTATAGAGACACAATTGTTTGATGAAGTGATAAATGTCCCTGTATAAATGTAGATTTACTGATCAGTGACCGCACAGATTATTTTGCAATACACAGAATAGAATAGAAAGCTAACATTAGCTACACAGCAGAGGTGCCCGGGCTGCTTAAACCCAAAAGCTCATTTATTCACAGGCTGGTTTAACATAAACAGTCTTCACTTCTCTTACAGTGTAATAACGTGTTGAGCTGCTGTTAGTTGCACGTTAGCCAACCTCATCATAGCCATTAGAGTTAGCTTCGGCTACGAGCTAACGACGCTAATCGAGCGATGTAAACCTTTTATCTGCAACATTATTAAAGACTGCAGTAAAACAGACCTGCGTTTTCTTCTGGACATGAACTCACATCGGTTTCCATGATTAACTAAATGAAGACTACGCTTTGGAAACAAATATCAAAGTACAAATGAGGCAAACTTTCATTTGAGCGCATGACAACCCGGAAGCACGTACATTAAACGTTCCGTTCAACAAAGTAAAAGCATATCAGTCCTAATTATAAACGTGAATTGAAATGAACGAAACATAAAAACCTCAAAATAAACTAGTTATATTTGCAAGGTATTAACCAGGACATTTATCACAAGACATGACAACAGTGCATACACTTTATTTATCAAAGAAGTTAAACACTTTATTTGCCTGATTTCCATGTGCAAACATCAACAATTTTAGTAGGTTGGGACCATATTCTTCACCAACACATTGTTGTTCATTGTGTGTAAGCAGATTTTTGTTTTGTTAGTGTGATCACAGTTCAGGTGTATTAGAATCAAGTTGATTTTCCAGATGTGAGAACAGGCAAATCTGCTTTCCTTAGTAACATTATTAAAGATAACATTTCTGTTACACCACTCCTACTTTTAATAAAAAAGAAATATTTATCAGATTTCATTTATACACTCTCTTCTCTCTATCATGTACTCTCTTTCATAGCAACATCACTGGTCCATTGAGGAAGTAACTCAGTCCAGAGAGACAAGAAGTCAAAGTAGGAATGATTCTGTGGTTCAGATCTCAGATATCAAAGCACGAAACCACACGTACAAAACTTGTAGTTCCATGTTCCAATCCATTGAGAGTTGGGATGTGATATCCAGTAACATCATGTTAATTTCAGTCAACGCCTGGTTAGTATTCCTGAAGGCAGGGCACGGACCCACACTCTGACCTTTAAGAACAATAAATCACATTAAAAATATAAACCACTGTACACCAGCCAACACAAAACATGTACATACCAAGTATTCTGAGTCTGATCATGTATCATATAAACCCATGTTTTTAAGCATTAAGCAAAAGTCTAAACATAGTATGTATCTGTATATTTGTATTACAACACTTGACAACACACCTACACCACTATGCAACATATAATTTGGCTACGTTGTTATTAAAGGGCGGTGCCGTTTGTACCTACTGGGGAGTAGTTCCACAAAATGTCCAAACAAAATGCCCAATCAAACTAAGTAGGATCAAGCAAAAAGTTTTTTTGTGGTTGTGTTTTAATTAACTGGATGATCTCATACGATGATCTTTGGCGTTTCAAACGTTAGTACTGCGTTATAGTCACGTCGGTATTAAGTAGTGCAAATTTCCTTTAGCTCTCAATCATGAGATGGGTGGATCACGACACTTCCTAAAGCAACAGAGCCCACAGTGTAACTAACACGCTTTCAGTCTTAGCTTCGGCAACCTACAGACATAGATTTCTTAAAGTTGACACGACATTCGACACAAGAATTTCACAAAATCAAACCATCTGTGATAATACTACAGCTACTCCCACTTGGCATTGGCTCACTAGTTTAGCAACTCAGCGCTAGCTGCAAACTTATTAGCATGATCCCGCTTACCTTTTAAGGAACTATGAAATAAATAACGAAAAGTAACACCAAGTCAAAGACGACAAACACCCAAAAATCAAACCAGTAGGAATGTTTCGGTAAAACCATGCCGCCTCCATTACACATAGATGTTTTGGGGGCTCCTTCTGACTCTGTTACAGACACTGCTCGCCCCATCTTTGCTTCAGCGTCAATAGAGGTCCGCGTCACAAACCGGAAGCGGACGTTGAAGGTGTCACGTAAGCATTCAGAAATAAAAGTCTCATTAACGCGATAATGTAGCGATGATGACTTTTAATCAGTTGGGCTTTCTTCCATTACGTTTGACTAATATGTCTTCATTTATTTTTGTTTGTAAGACACAGATCACCAAATTACTAGTCTCAATCAGTCCATTTATTAAATCTGAAAATATATGTTAAACTTTTTAAAATTATTATTTGCACTTTTTTTGTCCTGTCCGACAGTTCAACAAGCATGTATTAAGCTGAATGTCATGTGACAGTTTTGATGTTTCAAGAGGAGTACAAGAAATATTTATACTCCACTTGATTAATGGTTTATTTTTTGTCTTGATTAGTTCACCCAAGTATCGCATTATACTTGCACTTTAACTTACTTAATATTTTGTGTGCTCATGTCTGATGACTTTGCACTTCATTTCAAAACTATTGAAACCACACAAACACATTTCAAATGGAGACAAAAGACAAAAGCCTTTTTGTTTCTGTGACACCAAATACCATTTATTAGGGCTTTACAAAGACTACAAAATCCTCCAGATGAATTAAATCACTGTCTCTGTCTATTTACATGATATGTTACATACAAATGTACAAAATATAAAACATTTAAGGACAAATGTTTCACCCAAAAAGAAGAAAACTCTCTCTCAAACCAGAGTAAATGCTATGGTTTTCAACTGAGATTTAACTGGAAAGCGCAAAGTGGGATAGAGGACCAGTTGATTATGAACACTATGGTGTACACTGTTTATAGCTCGGGAACTAATGGCCTACAACAAGAGTGTAGAGCAGCTGAGAGGGTGAAATGTGGGAGAAGGGCATCTGTTGCCATGGTAACTACACCCTTCACATGCAACTACACACTCTTGTTGGCTAATGCAGCCAGATATTTGAGCAGACCGTCATCGGAGGCTTGGCTGCAGAGACGTCAGAAGCTGAACACGTGTAGGATTATAGGTGGGATTGTCCTGAGGTTGTGACAACGTGACCTGTGGGTCTCTGACGGGCCTTGACTAGTAGCACCGGTTGGGTTTGTAGGTCAGTGAATACAGTACAGTCAGGTCAGCTTCAGTGCCTCACACGGCGGGCAAGCCTTACGTGGCGGTAAGCTTGGGTTTCAAACGTCCAGAGAGGAAGTGCTTCTAAGGAACAAAGAGCATTCCTAAACACAGACACAATCCGGAGAATGTAATGTCAAGGTCGGGAAACTGGAAAAGTGCCTCTTTTTTCTTTATACTGTGATTTCAGTGAGTTAAAAAACGTTTTTCTTACTGTACACTGTAGCCTCCTGCATAGGCAAAACATCCAATCACCACATGACACACACCTGTTTCTGTTTCTGAGTGTTGAGGTTTTGCATTTAATTTTTTTTTCTTTCTGTTTTCAAAGGACAATAATTTACTCAGCGGGGTTAAGCATACTGTAACATCAAGATGGCAGAATGCATCTTTGATTTACTGTGCAAGACTGAAGTATTTACAACCCACCCCGACCTCAGAGTGTGCAAAACCAACCCACCTGCTAAACAAAGAGAGGACAATCAAAATTCAAAATGGCTTCCGTCCAGTACACGCATACGTAAAGGTAAAGGTCTCTTCATAATGCAACCCCCTTTAAGAAAGCTTCAAAACATGCTTGTCAGGCTAGAAAACCCCAAACTGTTTGGTTGTGCTCCTGTCAGTTCAAGTGAGCCCAGCTCAACTAGGCGCAAAACGACAACTAAAAAAATACCCCCCCCTCCCCATTTTTAAAATGTTTTTACAATATTGGTCGGTTTTAAACTCAAATACAGCTTTGAATCTTCTTTGTTTAAGTGTATGTTTTCACTATGAGCAGCATCTTTGATGGAGCAGGAAGCAGATCTTTAACATCCTCTGTCGATTTCTCACTAATGGGAGGAGATGCCCAAACGGTTGCACATTTAAGGCAGTGACAAAGTGCTTGTTTAGCTCACAGGCTGATCTGATCTTCTGAATCTTCTTTTGGTAGACTGTGGACCCCCCAGATGGGTTTGGGGACCTGTCAAAGCCATATTATTTCTGTTGAACTAAAAGCCAGGAAAAATTCTGTCCACTATCTTTCTGTTTCTGCCTGACTGTTCCTCCTACTTGAACTTTATTTTCTCCATTCAAGAAACAAAATGCTACAGGAATTGTTGGCAACTGGTAGCCCCATAAGTCACCTCCCTGTTAGTAACTGTTGCCTGTCAAGCTTTGTTTTCTTTCACCTTCGCATGACTTTCTATTTAGGTTTTAAAAGAGCAGGCCCCAGACTACACAAACAGTACACATAGTAGATGTGGATCAACACTGCTCGGCCATTGCGGTGTCCATTATTAAATTATTCCTATTGCACTGCCCAAATCAAGTAATGCAAAAGTGATGAAACGGAAGCTTGAAGACATGACGTGACAGTCTAACAGGTGAAGAAACTTTCTGGACCGTCAGCTGACTTTCTGTAATTTACCAAAGAGAGAACTGCTTGGCATTCATGGTGCATTCAAAAGTAAGGAGTGACCACAAGCTTCAGATTGCGAAAGGCCAAACAAAAGTTTATCTAAGTCTACAATCATGGTCAGTTCTGCATTGTGATGGGAAGTCTGTGTGCATGTGTGTGTGTGTGTGTGTGTGTGTGTGTGTGTCTGTGTTCGTGTGCACAATTTGGCAGTAAAACAAAGGGAAACATTGGCACTTGTCCATTTTTTTTCATTCACAGTAGCAATGTGGCTGCATGACACACAGACAATGCACTATCCTTGGGCCAACGGGGCAGCGAGGAGCTGCTTGGCAGTGCCTGACACTGAGGAAGGCTCAGAGCAGGAGACCAGCACCAAGAGGGCCGTGCATCAAGTGTGTTACAGTAATGCAAAGCTTGTGATTCCAGTTGAGCTGTGGAGGTTTCGAATCAACCGCATCCGGTGCCGTGACGGAGATGCAGAACTGTTATGCTTCAATAAAATAAATACACTCAATAGGTTGATATA
The DNA here is from genome assembly GCF_900634795.4 of Betta splendens. Lineage (NCBI taxonomy): Eukaryota > Metazoa > Chordata > Actinopteri > Anabantiformes > Osphronemidae > Betta > Betta splendens. The sequence continues at coordinate 2,714,542 of NC_040889.2, read as the reverse complement.
GTGGTAAACAGCTAGACAAAAAAGTGCTCTTTAAACTCCAGACCATAACAGTGAGGTGTCAGTTTGGTCGAGCACATTTTGTAAGTGAATAATCCGTCAGCAGTTTTCCATGGGCTGGCAACCTCCAACACGGCCACCAGAGGGCATTACATCACCCCAAAACACTACAGGCTTCTGCCTCCTTCAGTAAAAGTGGTCAGGTACCCTAGAGGTGGTAAAGATGCAGTGTCTTGTTTAAGGACACTTTGGCAGGCTGGAGTGTTGGGCACCTGAGGACCTGAACTTGTTAAAGCCTCCAATTAGAAGGTCTCCTGCTGCCGTGTCTAAGTGCATTTATATGTGTGTGTGTGTCCATGTGTGTATGAGAAGCACCTCTGTAAACAACAAAACACATAAACAAAACTGCCCTTCCCCCCATTGTAAACTTCTGAAGATAGAACTGGGGTAAAAAAAAAATCCAGTTTTCTTTCAAATCCCCATGCACCAAGTTTCTTTAACTGAATCACTGTGGCTCATGATGACCGAGCAAAAGTGGTGACTTATCCGGCACATCCTGCAGCAAAGTTGGACTTTCACTTAAGTAAACCATGAATATTCCAACCAGTCTAATTGTTTTATCATTTGTTCAAGTTGGCAGCCACTGTTTAAAACATAAAATAATTTCATTTGATATTGCACCATCCTCATTTTAAAAATAGGTGTTTGGTTTCAAATAGAGGGGTTTTGCCATTTTGAGTAATAAAACTTGTCACATGCACTACATAGGGTTGGGTGTGTGTGGTAGTGATGAACGTTCAAAGGGTTCTGAGGGGTTCGGTGACTCTCGGCGCAGCTCCCGGTCTCATAGAGCCGACTCCAACGAGGAGTCGAGTTGGTCGTCATGGTGACTGGTGCTGTCGCTGTCACAGCTCTGCGTGCTCGAATAGTTGGCTGCCTCCTGCAGCCGTAGCAGCATGTTCATCTGCAAAGACACCAACATATAAATGTTGGGACTCACAAGTCGAGCTTTCTTTTTTTTGTGCTGCTGTACTATTTTAATCTACTACAAACACCCATGTTTAATGGCCAAACTCGTAAATTACAACATTTATTCAGCAGAACCTGGAGCTATCAGCACAGCTAATAGTCCACTGCTACATGTACAGTTGCACTGCTGCATCTGGTGCACTGCTTCTGCGGTTCCTAAAATGAGCTTTCCCCCACCTGCTCTCAAACTGACCATGCCTGGACACACACACTTCATTTCTTTATTCCTCTTGGGTTGCAATCATCCACCAAATGGAAATTAATTGACTGTGTGTAGCTGATCCTGTGTGTGTGTGTGTGTGTGTGTGTGTGTGTGTGTGTGTGTGTGTGTGTGTGTGTGTGTGTGTGTGTGTGTGTGTGTGTGTGTGTGTGTGTGTGTGAGTTATGGGGGCATAAATATGCTCAGGAGCCTACACTACCAAGCATCTTTGAACTGGCACGCATATCTGATTTAACAGAAATTTGTTGCACTTGTTAATAGTGACACTTGCAACTGGAAGTGAGTACAAGTCAGGAAAATCCAGCTGCAGCAAGATTCCTCACCAGTGGGTCTCCTTCAGTGTCACTCTGAGACACCTGTTTGGATGCGGCCCCCTCCTTTGTCGAGCTGTAGCCATCGTACCCAACGTCCTCCGGCCTCAGCTGGAGTAGCGACTGGCCTTCCTGCTGCAGAGAGGTGGCATTCCATGGGTATGTGTCGTTCACCCACTTGGATGGATCCTCCCATGCTGCTCGTTTTCCATAAAGCTGCAGAAAATTAAAGAGGTACGATGATATGATAAGGTAAGCTACTAATGGTATTTATTGTCTGAGCCATAAGGTATAAGCAATTTGTTTGGATTATTGTGCGCACCTGAAGCCCTTCCCTAACAGCCTCCAACAGGTAAGGTACCAAGGAGTAGTTCCACAGGTCAGTGAACCAAACCCGAGAGCCTTCTACATCCATTGGACAGGATAAGAGGAGACGGGGACCTGTGAAAAAAAAAGGAAAGACGAGTATTCATTACTAACATTTAAAGACTGATTATTAGTGTATGGACAGGCTACAGCTGAAGTAACAAGGCTTCAATATTTCTCAGACTGTATGAAATGTGTGTCTGAATAGACCTATAGTGACATCCGAGGAGCTGTGGGCCTCCAGGAAGCCATTGAGGTGATGCCAGGTCTTGGGGATCCAGTCGATGATCTTAATCAGGTCGTTGCTGCGCATGTTCTTGTCGATTTCTGTCTCTATCAGCTTCCGCCGCAGGAACCGGCCCAGGAAACCTTTGACTGGCTCAGTGTGGTTGGTGCACAGCACCCACCTACATCAGGACAGATCACAAACGGTGAAGCAAAAAACCCATTTGGCTAATTAAGCAGCATCGAACTGAAATTCTCATCAAGGCAGCACATTACACATGGTGTGACTTGTGCTGTCCCAGACATTTTGGCTTATGTTACTTCAATATAATGGAGTCACATTAAATTAACGTTTGGCTCATCATAAGCTTCTCCTAATCACTCTCGCATTTGCCAAATCACCAGCTTGTAGAACATGCCAAGCAGAAATGAGCCTTGCTAAGAACATGCAGAATAGTCTGTTCGCTTTCATTTATAAAAGCTAATTATGCGAACATAATCACATCATTCTTCATCTCAAAGTTTACAATCTGTGAAAAACAACATTGATGAAGACCTGAAACCAATTATCTCAGATGACAAAGGAGACAAAGGCAAACAAAACCATAAAACATAAAACACTACATTTAAGAACAGCTGTATATTTTACAGAATTCATATTGTGGTTTCATCCCAAACCTGAAGTTGTGGTGTAGCTCAAGATTTGGAGAAGAGGAGACACCCTGGTTCATGGTCCCAATAACATATGGGCTAATGGAGACAAGACAAAACACAGAATTAGCCTTTAAAAACTGCGGCTGATGCATTATAAAGCTTCTATGTCAACAACAAAACAAGGCTGAAATATATGAAAATGTTGAAGTCACTGTGACTGGGGGGGGGGGGCCCACCATTTGTGGTACTTGCAGTTGAGGAAACCGTTAAAGATGTCACTGAGGGAGCCGATGTGGTGGAGGTTGTCCAAGATGACCACAGTGGGGAGCTCTGTGACCGTCTCCGCAGAGTTACACTGTTTTGCCAGGCTGGAGAGGTACTGACGTAGGTCCTGGGGAAAAGAGGTATAACATGTGAGCACTCCTTCAGAGGCAGGAATGATTTGGATTGAACCTTTTGCAATAAATGTTAGGATTATTCTTACTAATATTCCAGTTCCTTAACTGTCATGAGTAATTTTTGAACTGATATTACCTCATTCACAGCTAGAAATGCCTGCACATGTAAAAAAACAGGGACCACTTGACATTTACTTGCTTCTGGACAATCCTTTAATATGGAAGACTGCTATTAACACATCTCAAAATAGTTAATAGTGATGTTATTTAAATGGTAATATATATTGCTTAGGGCCAGGAACTATAAAAAAAAAATCAGTAGATACAAACCCAGTGGCTCCAACTCTTCTGGAGGTGCAATATTTTACCAGCATTCAGTAATAACACAGACAAATCAGCCACATCAGAAAACAGACCACAATGTAGCCATTACAGATCTGTCGATATTTACTGTATACACAAACACTGCACAAACAAACAGCAGTAACATGCCTAAAGTAAAGTATCTAAACAATTCTTCTCTTTTTTCTACCTTGCTGGAGTTCTGGTCCACGTTGAAACTGGCTACATTGTGCTCCGTCACCTCCTGCCCCATCTGGGAAATGATGTACTCGGCCAGTTTGGCAGCCAGGAAGGATTTGCCGGTGCCGCTGGGTCCTGAGAGAATGATGCGGCGGTGCTCCATCAACAGGTTGAGGTACCGCTGGATGATGGGCTTTGGGATGAGTGTGTCAAACACCAGGCTGTCAATGCTGTTCTCCTTCACGCCTGGGAGGAGCGAGGGAGGGGGAAGAGACATAGAAGAGGAATGTAGAAAAAGAAGAGAAAAGTAAGTACTGTAATAAATAATGACGCAAAAGTTTTACAATTAAAAAATACTCTTTGTTGTCTCACTGCTCTACCTTTGAGGTTGACCTTGATGACGTTGCTGTCGCCCACCAAGTAGCCGCAGGGCAGCAGCTCAGGCACTTCAGAAGTGTGGGAGCGAATCACCTCGCCCATCCTGTAGCAGACGATACTGTCTGAGCTAAGGCCCAGGCTGCTGAGTGGGTCCACCCGGAACACATACTCCTGCGGGGGGGGGGATTGGCTTTTAGATGCTTAAATCAGTGACATGTACACTACCTCTGGTTATATCTGTTTCAAGTTTACCTTGAAAAGCCGTCGGATTACTCCATCCAGGACGTCCCACTTGGTTTTCCCACTCACACCTATAGATCCAATCAAGTACTGGCACTGGGTCGCCTGTCAAAATAACCAGATCACAGATAAATCACATTGCAGTGGCTTCAGTCGGAGGAAATGATACATCTCTATTCACTAACCTTGGTGTTTTTCATCCCGCTGCTGATAGTCACCACGATTCGCACACTACGGCCCTCTTTGCGCAGATTGCCCTCAAAGCTGTCATCAAGCAGAATATCTAAAAAAAAAGCCAAAACTTCCAGTTAAAAAAAAAGTCACAGCTATCAGCTATGGATCAGAGCTCTCGTTTGCTCATCCGCTTTCAAATAAACGCCCTCTCTCCGCCTGCCGGGAAATTACGTCATGGAATGGACAAACAGACACCAAGTAATGCTATAATTACTTTTACGTTTAATCAATCATCTGACATGCTGGGTTTGCGAGAGCGAGTAATAACAAGAAATGAAATCGAGCATATTGAGCAATGGAAAAGTTAAAATGGAAAATCTTTTTTATAAGAAGTTCATTTGAGGCATTTGTTAATGAGCTAAAAGTTTAGTCTGCAAGGGAAGATGCAGGTGCAGTAATCACCAAGCAGCCGAGACGGGGAAACAAATATGTTTCAAATCTACATAAAACAGAATGAAGACCATGTTTACTACAATGTTGAAGTGCTCAACAAATGGCAGGTGCCGCTGTAAGCTAAGAGAAGCAGTCATGCACATAACTCAGCTCTTCAGCCCTTTGATGACAAAGACTTTGAGAAGCAGTTATCAAGCAAAGGCCCTAGACAAATGAAAGTAACCTGGATAATGCTAGAATCATAAAGGGGTGTTAGGATCAATTCCAAATCCTGAACATGACCAAAGAGCAGATAACACATAAAAGGGACTAATGTAGTTGTAGAGGTACATGACGACAGATGAAGACGATGACAGAGAGTGTGAAATCATTATGCTCAGCCTCAGGGCTGCAATGTGTTGCTTAGGGCACTAAAATGTCCTGAAATGGCCACGGTCACTTCTGACCGTTAACTCCCACCGTACTGTGGGACTCTCTCCCTCTCTTATCCAGCCTGTGTGCTGCAGGTGGACGTTGTTTCATATGCAGCTGGCCTCCTTAAGCTCAGGACTTGGTGCTAGTGTGGTAACAACCTGCTGGCCTGCTCGCAGCTCATCCCGCCGTCAATTAAAGGGGACAGACTCCTCAGAGGAAGACGCCTTCTGTCTTAGTTACAGTGAGACAGACCGAACTCTGCTGCTCAGATGGAGGGCCTGTATGTGTGTGTTTCTCCCGCTGTGCTTCAAGTCCTCGTGGTAGAGCAGCTGCTGCCCAGCATTTACATACACACAGTGTTGGAGAAATACTGCATTTAATCATTGAAACATTGTTGGAATTTATTTTGCTGATCTGCTCAAGCCTTGTTAGCTGTGCTATAGCCTTGAAGTTTTCTCCCTTCTGCTCTGCAAGAAATAGGGAGTACCAGTGTGTAGCATCCTTATCTGATGAGCCCAATGCTTGCTTTGTGCAGAGAATATTTCCTACGTACTGTGTGACTATGCACCTCCCAGAATGCAATACATATTATGAGCTGAATCCCTGTCTTCTCTTCAGTGAGAGGAAGTTGCCTTTGCTGTAAACTGCTCACTCCTTGCAAGTAAAATCCTGAAGAAGGTCTCAACTGATTGTGTCTGTTTTATTTAAGATTTACGAAGGGAACTAACAATTTCCCTAACACACAGAACTAACTCCCACAAGTGGTACTACTATTAGTTTGTCAAGACCCAAAGTTGATTTCACTCACTTCAACTGCCCTCACGCTCACTGTGAACTGTGAACATTAATATGTGTGGACACCCAAGACTCACACTGAACTGACCTGACATGATGGTGTCTGTGATGTTGAGGTTATTAAGCGACAGCCCCAGGGACTGGCGCGAGGAGGACGAGGAGGTGCTGGAGGTCTCAGAGGGCGGACGGGCTGTTTTGACGGGCGTGGCTGTCGGCGTGGCATTGCCGCTGGACTTGAGGCGATCGTTCTCCGCTTTGAGTGTCTCGATCTCGTTCTGGTGATTAGAGAAAAAGGACAAGCTCGAGTAGATACACGGGTGGAAAAAGTCTTTTTTCTTCTTTTAACTCCCCTTTTTTCCTAAATCAGTATTATTAAAATCATGAGTCTGAGAAACCTATTAATCTCTCTTTGTACAGAAGGTTAAGTCTCAGATAAGCAAACTAACATGATCCACAGATCTGAGGAGAGAATATCGGCTTCTACAGATGAATAAATCCACAAAGATTCACTCAACTCAGACATTTATGGTGATGTTCTTTAATTCACATTTTTTATTGCAGATGATCAATAATGAAATTAAACTATTTTTCTGTTTTGGACACAGCATGGTGACTCAGTGCATCTGTTTCTGTGTTTGATATTGGGTACTGTCACAGGTAAAGCTTGAAGGAATGACATTTAGTTAATATGTTATTTGCCTTAGAGACAGTTGAAAAGGAAATTTGTTATATCTGTAAATGTCTGTCATCCAGGTGATGTTTATCCCAAAGGTGCTGCTCAGTAGCAACCAGACTTGCTTTTAGTGTTTGTAATATTTGGTGTGGGCTCGGTTGCTCTCTGTGAAACAGTCAGAAACAATAAATAACCTTGATCGATAAAGCATTGCTGACTTACAGACGACAAAGCTGCTACGGCCAGTCAGTCAGAACTGATACATCTAAAGCAGGTCCAGCACCTTTGGAATCTTATATTTATTTGACTTGTAATAGCAGCCAATAGCTGCTTTGCTTAGTTTAGCACAAAGACTGGAAAAAGGGGGAAACATTCATCCTTGGTTTAACAAAATCCATTTGTGTTTATAACAGGTTGCAAGGTAACTGCGCAGGGGGAGAGGCAGAGAGAGAGAGAGAGAGAGAGAGAGAGAGAGAGAGAGAGGATGACATCAGGTCATCAGCTAGAGCCTTGGCCCTCCTGGTGCCCCGCTCCTAACTGGTAGCTGCCATGCTACAGCACCTCAGGGGAGGTAACGTGGACAGACAGTGTGACGTGTGATGCACTGTTAAGACAGTATGGTACAACAACTCTGTGATATTCCTTCATCTGAGACTCAGGAGACAAAATCTCCCGTGAATAGATCTCATAAATTTACTTCATGACTACGTTAAATACCATACGGTAATTAGATTTATTTGTGTCTGCTCCATAACCACCTGACCTGTGCTCACCTGCATGCGGTTCATGGCTTCTCTGATCTGGTCCAGGTGGTGGGCAGAGCTGAGCGCCTCCAAGCGGATGTCCGTCAACTTGAGCTCTTTCTCCCTCAGCTCATTCTTCAGCTGTAGGATGATTTCGGCCTCAGCCTCGGTGCACTCGCACAGCCTGAAATTGAGGTCACAAAGAGGGAGCGGGGAGGAGGTGGGGGAGTGGGGGGTCACAATAAGAGGCTATACCAACAAATACAGGTGCATTCTGGAGAGAAAAAGTACATTCTACAGGAAATAAGACAGGTCAGAGGGCAGCCGGGGTCAGCTGCTTAGGCAGGTACATGGAGGTGGGGGGCAGTGAGAGTCTGGGCCATTAATCTTTCTGCCAGCCAGTCCTTTAGATGAGAAGCTGTTAACATCTCAACAATAGAATAGATTCAGTTCTTTCTGTCATCAGCACCGAAAGCCACAATCACAACAGACACACTCACGTGGTTTCATCCCCCACATGCTTAGGACTTATCACCGGCTACTGTATATCTGCAGAGCGGCACAGTTGCATACACTTGCAGGCTCCTCACTGGTTGGGGAACCACCTCTTTGATACCACTGAGCTTATACGCAGCAGCATGAGTATCCTTGGTAATTGGACCTCCTCTTTGTTCGACCGACATCTGCGCGTGTGTGAGGCTCCGGTTCAGTTTATATGCCAGAGAAATCACCTCTAACATGCAGAGTCAGAGATTCTTTTTACATTAGATGCAGCTCCAAAGTCACACCAACACACTCCACTGCACATACACTGGCTGGGAGCATGCCACACAGCGCCTGTTACCGAGATCTGTGCTTGTAGACCACGTGACCGTTTTGCTTTTTCGTTGGCGTCCAAATGGGGGAGGATTTGCTATCACAAACACACTTGCTATGACATGTGGAAAGATGTTCAACAAAGGGGGTGAACAGAAAGCAGGGAGAAGGCGAGAGGAGTATCATCAGGTACAATTTAACCGTTATATAGTGTGTTGGTTGAAAGTCTTTTATTATGTAGAAGTGTCAAATTTACGTTTTTGGTGACTATGAACTCACTCTGTGGTGGAGGGTGACGAGCGCAGGGTGGCGATGCTGCCTTGACGATTGTCGTGCTGCAGTTTGGGCGAGGAAGGCAGCGAGTCGCTCATCTCCTCTATCTCGTCATGGGCCGACTGGGATTTGGTTTTCTTCTTGCTGAACGCCTGCTTGAAGGAGCTGCGCAACTGCACAACACAAACACACACGGGGGGAAATACTTATAATGGGTGTTATTGTGAGTTCATCCTTGGCCGACATCAGATCCCATAGACAAGTAAGTCACCCCTGTGCACTCTTCACTGTCTGGTTTAAGTAAAGAGGGAGACAAAGAGCAAGGCCCGTAAGTAGAGATGGAAATGAAAGTGGAAGGAAGTAGGGCAATGAGGCTTTTATTAATGACCCCTAGATATTGGGGACAAACAGGCAATTAAAATGAACACGACAGGAGGAAAAAACAAGGAAAGAAGTGGGGAAAGAGGAGGGTTGTCGTATCCATGCCGATGTTTCCAGAAGCAGAGAAGCAAATTATGCTCTGGAGATATTGAGGAGAACCACTGCACACATACAGAAGACACCGGAAACTACTGACCTGTGCCGGGATGGAATCCGCCACCTGAAGACGCAGAGCATACCCAATATTAAGTCACACCAACACCAACATGCATTTCTGCTCACGTCACCCAGCTACAACAAACTCTCTAGTGATTAAAGAGAGCACAAGAGGAAAGTCATCACTGTCGCAGGACTGATTGCAGCCACGACGACAGCTGCCATCATCACCTTCGGAGCATCAAATTCATCTGTTTATTTGTCAGCAATCACACAGAGTCACAATCCTGATTATTCATTTGACACTCTGGGAAGGAAAAGATGTTAAAAAACCAACAACAGATGACTGACTACTTTTCCAAAACACGACAATTCTCAGTTCTCATGTCAGTCGAATCAGAGTGACAAGGACATGATATTGATAATCAAACAGGAACAGAAAATAAATGAAATTTTTTACAACACAGCAGGCTGCAACCTGTGGGAGGATGACTGTCTCCAGCTGATGGATAGATAGGGCCTGTTTGCCACCTCCCTCATGGAGCTCAGACATCTACAGGCATGCAACCCAGAAACTATGTCCACCTTAGAGACATTCTCTTCTGCAGGTCTGATACACTGCCCTTAGTTCAACTCTGTCGTCATCTGCTCCCATGAGTGAACCAAAGCAGTAGTGATGCAAATGAATAAATAATTGCTGCTTAAATAGAGGAGTGATTTGTATTCATGAGCCCGAGTTTAATGTTTTCTGTGAAGGGGGGTTGAACTTTTGGGCTTTTGCAAGGGCAAGCGGTTTTGCATTGCAGTGCAGACTGAAAACTGGCTCAGCTACTTGGCTGGGACAGCCCTTCCTATATGTCATCTGTCTGACTCGTGGGGCTGCAGCAAACAGCAGCCTCTCAACCAGCAATCCTGAGCTGCTACTGCAGAGCAAAGTAGATGCTTGTTTTGCTATTTCTGACTTGATGTCAGTGTTGGCTGACCTTTGGGCGACCGTCATCTGTGGTTTAAGACGGATTTCAGTGGCTGTGACACTGATGACACGATAATTCGCTGTCCCTGGACAGGAAATGCCAAGTACCTCTCCGGCAATAATTGCAGGGTGGTTAACGCCCCTGCTTGACCCTCTGTTAAGCTCTCACCACTAGATGGTACCCCAGGCACTCAGCTGACACCATTTCACAGCAATAGCCTAGCAACAAAATGTTTCGAAGGTAGACATAGATTAAGGATTTATCCAAACACTCTTGAATATCTTATCAAGACCCATGATGAATGGATCTTTTCACATTATGTTGCACTAATTCCTATACTCTCTGATACTATACTCCTATACTCTCCAACTCTAACTTTAATTGCTATATACTATGTATCAGATGGAATGTACTGCACATACGGTATATATCAACATTCTTTTCGTGTAGTTGTCCACCTACCCAGCTCTTCTTCTTCTTCTTTTTGTCTTCAGTGTCCTTTCCTAAACTGCCCATGCTGGAGTGACTGGCCGCGCTGTTTATGCTGGACATACTTTCTGACGAGTGCTGGCGTCTAATGCGCAGGTCTGGGAGTGACAACAAACAATTTTTTTACTTTCATCTGTGAAGTTGAATTGTACCTCAGCTGTCACAATTACAGGTCTGCCATTTCCTATGACTAAGCAAAAGGCTTTGCCAAACTGGTCCATACGGTATGGGCACTTTAAAGATGAAGGGTACTTTCCCCCACTGGGGCCAGTCATGCTGAAAATACCTCCCCTCTAATGGAATGGCCAGGGTTTCAAAGCCTCCCCGAAATATCAGATGATTTCAGAGTTCTTTGGTCCAATGCCTCCTGCTGGTTCCTTAGTTACCTTTGTGGAGGTGGTCGGGGCCATTGAGAGCCACCTGGATCGCCGTCTGGGCATCGGTGTTCTGTGTCTTCAGTGTCTCTATCGTCTCCCTTAGCTCAGCCAACTCAGACTCCTGCAGAGAGAGAAGAGTCAGAGAGATACAGGAGGTGATATTTTTAGTGGAGTGCTTTCGAATTCTATAAATGCAATTCTGTGGTACCAGATAAAACAGATGGACCACCACTAGAACCAACGGCCAGATTATATTATTTTCAAAATGCTAATGATAAATGTGGTTCCATCAACACATTGCCTTTGTAAGTTTTTAGTGGACGTGAATAAGAGACAAATATTTTTAAGAAGACATGAGCAGGAGAATGGATTTGCCCCAAAACCAGCTCCACCTGCTTTACATGAAAAGAAATCCTCTCTGTTGAACCATCAGATAGAGCAAGCCTCCCATTCAGCGTTTCCTAAAATGCCACTGAGGGCTGCAGATAGGGTTTCCGCTTTAATTAAAAGTTGGGACGGCCTTGGTTAACAAAGACATCCCACTAGATCTGAGCCTGCTTTAATTTATAGAGGATTAAAAAGCCACCAAGGCCTTTTGTGTGTGTGTTTGTAGGGGGGTATCTCTGAACATATTGCTGCTGCTGCTGTGTGATCAGTGTTTCAGCACTATTCAAGCTCCTCTCTGAAAGAAATTATAAAAAAAAACTTGTAAGAAGCTGGAGACAAATCGAGCTGAGTGTCGATACATCGTGGAGAAGTTTTTTCAAATGGGAGCTGCTTTGAAATTGAGTTTTTGCAGCATAGGTTCACGGAATATTCTGAACTTTGCCTGTTTGAAAGGGAACACCGTTACCTGTGGAGCAGAGAGGTTTGCACAAACAAACGACTTTGGTAGAGGGTAAATTAAAGTTACAAAAAAATTAGGCAACCTCAACTATAAAAAATTGTCTGTGAACATAAAAAGCTCACACAAGTCAGAAGCTGAACTTTGAAGATAAAAAAAAAAATTACCCACTAATCCGCAACCGCCAACTGCCGCATTGTTACTTCCTACTGCGCCGTTTCAATGTCACATGCCTGACTGTTACTAATCATTTCTGCTCCCCTGTAATCCTTTCACTGAGTAGTTTATATGTGCTGCATTTTCACATTCAGGACCTTTTGTTCAGCTGTCATGGTGAGACTCTGCAAGCGACATGTCATGTTACTCAGGCTCTTCTCGAAGGCTGCCACCAGGTGAGCCTGCAAAAAAAAGAATGAATGATATGTCATTTGGTCACATGGACATCAGCACAAATTTTTATATTATAGGAGAACATTTTAAGCTCCCAGACCAGGTCAGAGCTGCAACATGAGCCGTGCCATGAGGTGCATAAGCCAGACACATACAAGGCTTGACACTGGAGCTGTAGCGAAAGAGTTTCCCGTTTGAAACTAGAAAAAATGTTGACTTTTACGTTTTATCAGCTGCAAATTTCAAGGGTGAGCTCACGTGAAGCACGCTGGGAAAGCTCCAATTGAAGTTTGTTAGTTTGAGTGTTCCACATGACTTCACTAATGCCTGTTATTGATATGCACACTCCAATAGGTAGAAAAAAAAATCAGCATGGAGAGAAATTGGCTATTGCTCAAGCACGCACGGATCTGTAGTGGACTCCTCTCTCCGACTTCATCTGTCACCTACAGACACAGTGGCAATACACCGAAGGAACGGCAAATGTTTAGTCACATCAGGCCAACTGCTCCACTGAACCTGTCGTGTGTGTGTTTGAGCATGTGCTATTTGTATGCATGTTTGCGTACGAATGTCTGCTGGAGCCTTATGTTCATCGTTGTGTCCCTGTGTGGCTCTGAAGCCGCGTGTGTGCGTGTGCATGTGTGTGGGCACTGCAAGCTCATCCCTGCGTTCTGACTTAGAGACCCTGAGACACCTGTCAGGCCTGGTGTGTCACAGAGAGGTGGGCAGCAAGCCCAGATGGAGTAGACAATCTCACAGACGCACACTTATAACACTTTTAAGGCCTTACGTAGGATAAATTTACTTTCCTGACAAAACAAGACAATTCCCTATATATGTATGTATAAGCCTAGAAATAAACACACACACACACACACACACACACACACACACACACACACACACACACACACACACACACACACACACACACACACACACACACACACACACACACACACACGCGCGAGCGGCCTGTGCTGCCTCTCCCACCCTCTGTCCCAAGCTGAATCAGCGAAGACCTTGACCTTTAGTAAATGCCAACTGCTCCATCACGCCTCTCCAGATCTACGTCTCTTTCCAGCTCCACGCGTGAGTTCTAGCTCATCAGTCCCCACCTGTCCACACTGAAGGTGGTGTTGATCAGATTCTACTGCGCCCCATAGTTGGACCATCTGTCCAGCTTCTTGGGGGACATTTTATACATGTGTGAGGCACAGGTAAGAACCAAATTTGGTGTGCAGAGAACAATACTAATGTTTTTTTTGTTTTTTGTTATTTTGAAAACAGGAACACAAAGCAGATGCCCTCGTGATTAGCTAATCTGAAAGCCTGCATATTGTGTATGTAGGTCTCTGGCGCAAACACAGAAAATGAAGTGAAAACAGGCACTAGAGGCACATCAACATTCCAGACTTGAATTTAAGTCATTGCCATGGATAAATGATACGCTTCTCTGTATAAATTTCTTAAATTGTTGATGCTTGAAGCTCTTTTTGAGCCAGTAAGATAATAAGCATTGAGTAAAAGTCATGACCAAATGGAAGTGCCCCTTTATTAACACACCATAGAATGAAATAAATGAAGACAGGAACAGTTTTGTGGGCTGTAAAAGCATCTGTCCCCACTCTATTACTGTGCAAGGGGGAAATAAGAAGGCAATTAAATCACGTCTCCCATGGGTAGAGAGTGAGTTGCATGTGAGTTTGACATTTCCATGGAGTCGAGTTCCTCACCGGGGAGGAGAAGATGAGCTTACAGCCTACCCCTAACCCACCGCACTGTCAGGTCGATACAGTGTGATGCAGTGCCAGAACCAGTACGACCACGGAGAATGTGTTTTCTTTCTTGTGTAATCCCAAGCTTTTGAAAGAGCACATATGAAGGTCATTTATGCTTTAGCATATGATTAAAGTCATTAGACCGGTAGCATTTTTCAGCATTTTAAATCATTTTGTCCATTCCCAACTGCAGCATTTCTCACTGATAAAATGAAGCACAGTAGTGAGAATGTTGAGAATACCCAGTAAACCGGAGCTGTGTTCTGGTGTCACTGCATGAAATAAGTCTTCCTCTGGTATTTGTCAACTTTTCCTGCTGTTTAGCCCTTACTTGCAGCTCTATACAACTTTGCGTTCGAGGCATTGGACCAAAGCGAGACCCCTGTCTGCCTCCACGCTTCATCAAGCACTTGGCATGGGGGGTGGTGGGGCCGAGCTGAGCTGACCCAGGCAGACGCTGGAGCCTGTCAATCTACTGTATCTGCATCCCAGCTCAAAAAACAGGCTTCGTTGGAGGGGTTGGAGGTCTCTGGATCTCACTCTGTTTCACCCACGCATGACGCATGCGAGTCTAGATGCACTTATCCTCATCCATCTATCTGAATCTCTGTGCTTGGCTGAATTCAGGAAAGGCTCCTGTTCTTGTTGAGGAGACAAAAACAAGTATCCACGCTGTGTGAGGCGACATCACACACATAACATCAAACAAGCTAACCCAGCAGGCACACAACCGACCTTCAACGTTAAAATAAGCTTAAAATAATGTCAGTTGTTGATGTGTTGATGTAATGTTGAAACAACGTTAACGCTAATTGTTGTAGGAAGGTTAACAAAATACTAAAAAATCAACGTTGACATATGGTTAAAATAGTGTCAGTTGTTTTCGTGACATTGATAAATCGCTGAAACAATGTTTAATGCTAACGGTTGTAAAAAGGTTGACAAAATGCTTATAAATCAATGTTGAGATATGGTGGAAATAATGTCAGTTAATGTTAATGGAAAGTTGAAACAACGTTTAATGCTAATGGTTGCAAAGAGCAAAAAAAAAAACCTAACTTGAAATTAAAAAAATATTAATGTTAAAATGACTAACATAAATTATTAGCCAGACCTTATTTACTTTAGATGTAAATCATTTTTAAAATTATTATTTATTTAATTATGTTATTTTTTAATTTTTATTTTATTTTATTTTTTTAAGTTTTGGTCATCATGCATTCCATTTGTACTGTAGCTGTTTTATTGAGTTTTATTATCTCCTCATAGATTGTATATGGTTCTCATAATATATGCACTATCTAGACTATAATCTTGATAACGTAATTCCAACGGTGATGATAAAGTGTGTGCTGCAGCAGAGACACCCAGCAACTGTTTGGAAAGAGCACGGTGACGTAGCAGCTTTTTTTAAAAGGTAAGTTATATTGATTTAAAAAAATTAATAGACTGTTAGTCCATCCTTATGTTTGAACTTAATGGAATTTTCTTACATTGGTTAAAATTTTCTGAAAATTACTGTATCTAAATCTGTGTTTTGATTTTTGTCCACTTTGTCTTTCAGCAGCCAGGTGGCGACGGTCAGTGTTAGCCCTGTTTGTTCATTTGTGGTGTCATGTGCTTTCCATGTTTGGTTCTAATTTGCAATGGCTGTAACTTGTTTCACATGTGGGATTAGTTTGGTAAGTTAGTTTGAGTTAGCCCCGGACTCCCAGCAGCTCCTCTCATCTCTCTCCTCTGTACTCCTTAGCTCCCTGATCTGAGCTTCATAGACCGTATTTCACCTCTGTACTCCAGCAATACATATTGTCTGTTATGCAACCAGTCTCTGGGTCTGAGTCTGCTCACTCACAGTTTGGTACACAGCCATGTTTTAACAGGTTGTGCTGCAATTTCAACGTTTTCATCTTTCAAAATTCACAGTTAGTTCAACATAAATGCAAGGTTGATAAAAAAAAAAAAAAACATAAATGAACATGAATGCAAGGTTGATAAAAAAAAACATAAATCAACAAAAACGTAACGTTGATAAAAAAACATAAATCAGAGCAACCGTAATGTTGATAATTGACCATAAATCTACGTAAATGTAACATTGATGAATTACCATAAATCAGCGTAAATGCAACATTGAAATAACGTTGCCCCATCAACATTGATTCACTTTTTAAAATCTAAATATAATCCAATGGTTATTAAACCATAATTATAATGTTGCCTCAACGTTGTCTCAACGTTGAAATGCCTGCTGGGAAATCTCGAAAGTATGCAGAGCATCTTTGTCTTTTGAAGACAAAAGGAATTTGTGGGTGTGCTAAAGAATTATCTAGCTTGCAGAGCTTCAGCTGCCTGCGAACGCTCACTGCACAAAAAAGCCGGCTGTTCCGATGAGGTCTGACGAAGTAAATAAACTTACGTTGGCAGCCAGTTGCGACGTGAGTGTCGCCACCTTCTCCTGAGAGGCGTCCAGCTCGCGACGCAGCTTCCGGATTTGCTGCTCGGGCAGAAAAAAGAAGAAACAGGCACACACACAGTTAAAAACCCTGGACAACAGACGAGATTGTAATGCAGAGAGACGCTGAACTTGCTACTCCTTGTTGATAACTTTGATGTCAGAACTGTGTAACTGCACATGGTAATGCTGAGTAAAAATTAAAAAGACACTGGGTGAGGTGTGAACATATAGTGTGGGGGATTACCGTAGAATTTTGCACAGTTTGACCCTTGATTGAAAAGAGAAGAGTGAAAATTAACACTATGTTGCATTTCTCCATCAAACATGGTGTCATGATGTGGCTGGAGAGACAGGGGGGTTATCACACAGCACTGCTCTTCTAGTGGTTAGACTTGGTGAGCAGCAAAGCAAGGAGCTACGGGTAAGAATCTCCTAACCGACGTCAAACAGTATTTGCAAATACCCCACACTGCTTCTTATAAGCGTCTTCGTCTCCCCAACGCTGCTGTGCGTTGCTACACACAATACTCTGCCTATCGATTCTCAGATTAGTCATCATGAAATTTCAAGAAATAAGAGACATTCGAAAATCACAAAAATAAAAAAAATAAAAAATCTCTTTAAGTAAAGTTGACATAATAACATAACAATGATACTTATAAGGTTTGGGATTTTCCTTAAATTTTTTAGAAATTTTCCTGGGGGAGAGCAGCTACTGGCAATTATTGTCAGCATAGGTTAGAGATCCTTCCCAAAATAAATTCCACCTATTTGGCAGGTAAAACAACAGCATATTTGCCATTACTGTTTGACTGATACAACATTCTGAAGCACTAATAAACAAGGACAGAGAGAGAGTAAAAGTCCAAGAATTCAGAAGACAAACATAATGACAAACAACGATAAATCAGTGATACAAGAGCCAATGGACAGATCATGCATTACATATGTCTGGTTATGTTCTTTTGTGTGAACAGTTGGGATGTGGGGTTAATTATGATTAAAATGAAATGAATACGAGAAGCAATGCAACATAGAGTCAAATTGTTTGCTCATAGAACTTGATGCAATTCTTTTCACCATCTATCTGGCTGCATGTCAGCATTTTGTCAACAGAAGCCGATAAAAGACTTAAAATTGAGCTTGACAAATATCACTGTTTGTGCTTTGATTGGCACTGACACACATCTCAACAACAACAACAGGCCGCAGTGCAACAGCAGGACGCACAGACACAAACAGCCAGGGGTCAGCTAAAGGGAAGGGGACGGATCGGATCGGGCGAAGCAAATAATAAAAAAAAAAGGCGAGGTGTTCAAGGAGGACGGCGCTAACACACAAGCATGCACGCAAACTCAACAGAAGTGCTTGGCGGTGCCGTTCGTCCTTACCTCGGAGTGTGCTTTCTCCTCCGTCTGCGAGAGAGTCACATTATGTAAAGTACAGATTATCGGCCATGTCGTGTGTTTGGAACAAGCAATGTTCAATAATGAGTTGAGAGTACAAAAAAGGACCAGACGTTGCTTATACTGCTAAAAACTAATCTGCCACCTCGCTGAACATGAGGAGGGTTGGAGGATAATCCATCAAAGTAGACTACAGTAGAATCAGACTGCAATATTTCAGAAGAGGGCATGAGAGATTTAATGCTACTCTGCATCTCTATCAAGGGCTCCTGTGAGCCACTTGTATTAGATTAGCAATGTAAGTTCAACTGTTCATAAATACTGTTGACTGAGCTGTGCCGACTTTTTTGAAGCATTTAGGTTTTTACTAACTGACAATGTGACTTCATCAAAACAGAAAGCAAACATTAGCATATTTTCATTAAGGGAAAGACTTAAATTACATAAAGCAACATGCTGCAACATATTTCTAGTATAAAAGTGTATTTACTCCTCTATGAGCTGCACCACCTCATCCTCATCGTACTTAAATACATCGTACAAAATAATTTATTTAGTTTCAGATCACAGTACGTCACTGGGCTGTATGGCTGACCATAAAGTGCATTAAATGCAGAAACTGAAGCTCAGGCTACTTACTGCAGAGTACAGCGAGGATGTACTTGAGACCAGAGACAAAGAAGATCCGTGAACTGCAAGCAGAGGCATTAATGAGCGAGAAACAAGGCGTAGTTGGATCTGACCTTAAGGGAGCTAATGTGACGTTGACAGCTTGTTAATGGCTCAGACTACAATATAATAAAAGCACAATGGAGCAATGCTATTGCTGCATCGACACGTATGTCCTGGCACTAAGAGCAACATCACAATTTCAGCAATCAGCAATGACTGTCTTGTCGAACATGAATATAAATGTAGTCTGGACTCATTAAATAGTCCATTGAAAAGCTGACCTCTGCATTGATGCACTCACAGCTTCTTAAATCACCCACCAAAGCAACCCCGAGCACTCATTAAATCTGGCATTAATCAGGCACATGTGAGTCCCAACGCCTTCTTTCTTGGGAACCTGGGCACATTTAGTATAGCAAGAGAGTGTGCCTAACCTTCGTCTGTGCTGTCCCTGAAGGAACCGGAGCGGCTAATGGCCCGGGGTCGGTCTTCCAGGGAGGTGGCGCTGCCGCCCAGTGGGTGACCCTCTCCGTACAGGTCAAAGGAATCCTGGGCGGGTATGCTGTTGGAGCGGCTCATGCTGCTGTTGCTGCTCGGCGGGAGGTTATACTGGCTGATGTTGGTGGGGCTCACTGCGCGGAGGAAAACAAAACCGCTTCATATTTAATTTGGCTGTTTATTCCAGATATGCTACAATATAAAGTCATTACTATAGACGTACACAGGTTAGAGTAGTGGTATTTCCCAGCAGTTGTGCAAGAAGTGCCTGGAGGGGAAAGCGGGGACTGGTTGCCTGTGTCCTGAAGCCCCCCTGTCGAATGGGACCTCAACCACTCTTTTCCGTCTTCATGTGATGTCTGACGGGATGACGGAGGGTACCTGAATCGCACAGAGACAAGAGTGAAATGGCAAAGACTGTTGCAGAGAGCAACTGCCGTCACATAAGGTAGAAATAAAAGTTCAAATAGCAGCACAAGTTATAGCACCTGGTGAAGATTTGAGTGAATATTAGCAAAAAAACTACCCCGAAAAACATGCAGTGACACCACACAGATGTTTACACGCCACACATAGCAGTCATGTATTGTATACAAATGCAGCTTTGGCTGGAAGCTTGCTGCTCATCTTTTCTCTCCCCCAGCTCCAGAAGTGGCTCAGCGGCAGAAGGCCCTCTTATCGCAGGCGTGACAATCGGCCATATTTAATCCTCCGAGGATGATAATTGAGTTTGCGCTCATCCCTTTTTACTGCTGTCTCCCTTCCCACAACCCCATTACTACGCTTGTCACATCTGACCCCGCTCCTCGGTCCTCCCGTGCCTCTGTTCTGTTTCTTTTCCAGCCAGGATTGGGCGTCTAAAGCGGCGTTGAATAGCGTGACACAGCAAATTCATCCCCTGACGAGAGATGTAATGAAATAGCCTGATCTGTCCAAGGATCAGCATTTGACTGAGTATTACAAAACACCCATGCGAAGGACCAATATGCAATTATTAGTGGTAGCGCTCCTTTTAGAACTTTGGTGATTACAGAAAAAAATGTGCCATAGGGTCTGAGCTGTGTAAAAAAATGTGCCCGGCGTGTCCAGAACACTCCCAGCCCACGTAACGTATAGTATAAGATCAGATACTCTTCAGCTCCTAGAAGACATCAAATGCAGTCAATGAAAGAATGAAAGAACAGCTTGAAAACAGCGTGTTCCACTCGGCCTCTCTGCAGCAGACTTTTATAATTGGCTGGAGAAGCTGTTCCCAGCAAAGGTTGTGCCACAATGATGAATGGGCTATGGTATTTCTGTACCTCCTCTTTTAGCCCCATCTACATCCCAAATATCCATTCAACCCACCCCTGTTTGCTACCTGAGCAAACAGTATCAGGAGGACTCAGGCCACGTGGGAAAACTGAGGAAGAACTGCCGAGTCATGCCAGCTGCATTTGCCGCATTTGTACAGTGAAAGTGCACGGGATGAGAAAAGCATGAGGATCACCTGAGAGAACAGACGGACAAATCACGCTGCTCGATACTGTCTATAAAATCTCATCCGTTGTTATTGCTTTGTTAATGCTGACTTAATCAATTTGACTTAGTATTCAAGCATGTATGGGTTATTGTTGCCGCTAAGGTTTAACACTATTATAGTTTATTATTAAGTCCATTAATTTAAATGGGGATGGGCTAAATGACAGAAACATTATAGATGTCAAACGATGCCACACACATGTTCACAACATGAACAAAAACCTGACAAAGCGGACGATTATTTCGCAAAGAAGTACGTCTGTAGATGTGTCGTACCTCAGTCCCTTTTTGGGAAGCGTGTTTCTGTCAAGAGGCATGCTGTTAAAACACAGAGGATGAGTGGATTAGATGAAGGCTGTAAAACGACTTTATGAGACAGTGCATGACAACATATATACAGTACTGTACGTTTGTCACGTTTACAAACTTCAATTCTGACACACACACACACACACACACACACACACACACACACACACACACACACACACACACACACACACACACACACACACAGAATAAACAGATGTACTCTTAGGCAAGAACAGAAAACAAATATAAAACACTATATCAATTCGATTGTTTCATTTTTGAGACATGTACCTAAAATGAAGCTGCGCTCCTTTTTTCGAGTTCTGCGAGGTGTTGCATGCACATTGTGTGGACAAAACAATGAATAATAAACAATAGTAATAAACACTAATGGGAATGAAAGTCCGAAAAAAATCATTGTGGTCGCCTTTTATCATTGCTGTAATTTAAGAAATATGTTTTAATTATGTGTCTTGACTCTTCAGGTAGAATATATAATATAACTAAAACTATAATTTAATGTATTAGGACACAAATTGCTTTACTCTAGTGGTTATTTTGCTGACCCTACATTGGTAAGATAATAACTTTTGTCTCTTTTCTCAAATGAAACAATAAATACGATTCAACCCAATCGTATTTTCTGTTACTCACCCTTCAGACAGGGTGGACTTGACACTGCCGGTTCGCGTAACCTTAGGCCCGTGGTGGCCCAGCGGCAGATCAATGGACTCAGAGCTGGTGTGCAGACTGGTCATGCTTTGGCAGCTCAGTGTGTCTTTGCTGCCAGCTGATGAGCTGCAGGCGGGCCAGGGCCGGGAGTTGGAGGGCAAGGAGAGGCAAGAGGCCGGGCTGGAGGCCGGGGAGTCGGCGCACAAGTCCGGGGTTTTGCCGTAGAGCGGACTGCTGCCGCCGCTCATGCCGCCGGCGCTACCCAGGCTCCCTGTGCCAGAGGAGGGTGAGTCCAGACTGGCCTGCCTTGCCAGCGTGCCATGGGGGCTGCCCAGAATTGAGGGGCACTTGCCAGAGTCGGGCGTGCCCGGGGAGCTGGCCTTGCTGCTGGCTTTGGTGCCAAACAATCTGGGGGGGGGGGTTAGAGATGTTCAAATGACAAGCGATGAGCAACTTGCAAGATCAATGCTGGAAAGGACCTGACTTTTTGAGTTTGAAAAAATAGATTGCATTGAAGTCACAGATTTTATTACATATTGTGTATGATATAATTCTACATCAGCCACAAAAAGTAAAGAGGTTGTTGGTAAAAGAGTTTTGTCACTATAGAATCACCAAATTTAAAGTGAGGATGAATTATCATATTTGTCCCGAGGAAGAAGCTTTACTTTAAATCTGACATGAACTTTTAGTAATTTACGTCAACACGTGCTTTAACAGTTTCACCTGTTTCAACTAACTGAAACAGATACTAGACCCTCCCTTGGCATTAAAAAAAATCTTGAAGACATGCAAATGAAATGGGCGACAGATTGAAATGGGACCGATGTTTGGACACGGCTGCTGATGAACGAATGCCTCGAATAAGATCCTGTCTGTTTTAATAAAAACTGTTAAACAGAATTTGTCTGATCGGCAGTTGCTTATTACATAAACCACAGTAGCGTCTGTGTATTGTAGCTGCAGTCCCCTTGGCTGAGCAGTCTGGTATACTCCTATCAATTTTCTTTTATGAAGGTGCTGAAAAAGAAGATTATGTTTTATAGCAAAAGCAAACGTGGGTAGAATTGATAGATGCGCGACAGAGGCCTCTTTCAGGCTGTGGTAAAATTTTACCACTACAGATGCCATCTTCAATAAATTGCTGTATTGGTCATGGGAGTCGCGAGAATAGTCGGCATTGGGAGAAAACACAGTTGAGCAACATCAATCTTGGCTCCCTGGGCACGAATGAAAGCCTTGTTTATCTTTTTGGCAAACGTACAGAGGGACAGACAGACAGACAGACAGACAGACAGACAGACAGACAGACAGACAGACAGACAGACAGACAGACAGACAGACAGACAGACAGACAGACAGGCAGGCAGGCAGGCAGGCAGGCTGAAGACGTGGCCTAAATGCTGGCTTTACTGTATATAACTCCACTTAGTGCCTTTATTGAGGGGCTGAAATGTTGTGAAATGCTTGATTCACGTGTGAACATACATAGTGAGGGACAAAAGACGAAATGAGAACAGTGGCCGTGTTCGGTGTATCTGACCTGCGTAGTGTAGGCGAGGCGATGTCGGGGTACTTGGAGCCTGGTTGCCTGAGGCCTGACTGGCCGGCTGAAGTGGAGGTGGGGCTAGACTTCGGGGAGGTAGACAGTCCTGCTGTGGTGTCCTGGTCCGAGCCCGCCACTTTCTCCTTGTCTGCCTGATGTACGGTTATTGGGCTGGAGCGGTCCGAACCCACCTTTCCCTCTCGGCGTTTGGTGCCCGCTTGCGTGGCAGCCCCACACGCTGACTTCCCGCTGACGTTCGAGTCAATGCTGCTGGAGCTGGAGCGGTGCCCGCTGCGCCCCGCTGCCGCCCCGCTGGAGGATTTGGCCGGTCTGGGCAGCGAGCGATACTGCAGCGGCACTTTGGAAGCTCCGCAGCCGAGCAGAACGCCGTCGTCTTGGGGCTGCGAGCCGTCCAGGCTCGTCTTCCGCACGCCACTGATGCCAGTGCCTTTATTGAGGGCTGCTGAGGATTTGGGCACTTTGCCGAGGGTGGCGGAGCCGCTCGAGAGCGTCGCACCACTAGAGGTGATGAGGGTGCCGGTGGGACCAGGGATCTTTTTGTATCCAAATGAGCCTGTGGTGGGGGGGCGGGCAATCCCAGAGGGGGGTTTCTTGCCTTCATCTCCACTACTCTTCCCAGCATCTGAGGGTGAGCGCTGGATGCCAGCTGAACTCTTAGAAGGTGTTTTGCCTTTCTCTGAGGCCTTAGCATCATCGGTTTTACCTAGTAGCATAAATATGTATTAGCACTCTTTAATGATACTTTACTATGTTATGTTACTATTCTGATCAAACACCTACCTGGTGTTTTGAGGGCAGCAGATGATGAACCCTTGGTCCTGGGCGGTGTAATGCCCACCTGGGCTGTCATGCCCCTCCTCCATGAGCCTGTCTGGGACATCTGGGCCAGAGCAGCGGCCTTCTGACCAGAATCCTCATACTGGCCCTGAGCTTGAGACGAAGAGGATGACGATGATGGCTTCCATCGAGAAGATCCGCTACTGTGGTCCATGCTTGCGTCCAGCTCCTCCTCTACCTTCTTTAGGTCCTCAGCTCCGGCCCAGCTGCTGCTCACCTCTTGCTCTGCATGCTTGGATCTGCTTCCTCTCTGGGACTGGATAAATTGATAGATGTCGAAAAGGGCAAATTAGTGGATGTTTCAGTGTAAATAATAGAAGAAAATATCCTTAAATTGACCAGAAATTGTGGTACTACTTTTTAATAGGTAAGATTACTCACAGTCACCTCGCGCCCTTGTCTAATAGCAGCACGGTGTGTGTCTATGTGTGAAGTCATAGCTATCTTTGGAATCACCGGTGCCCAGCACTCCACTTTTGGGACACATAGAGCACTAGCAAGCCCACACCCATAACACACACAGCCGTGATAACTAGCCCACCTTGACAGATGGCTGGTCTCCTTAGTAACAGTAAAGTCTCTTAAGATCTCAGTCTGTTCATAAGGGGCCAAAGAAACTTGGCAGAATACAGCAGAAAGCCTCTGTGGATAGCTGAGATGAGCAGTGGCCTTTAATGCACTCATAATTCCCTCGGCTGTGATTGTGGAGCTCACACACAGGCTGGCCTTGGTTTTATGCAAAATTAACATTCATGTAGCTTAACATGTAAATGATTAAATCAGTTGAGTTAATATGTCAAGTAATTTGAGGCAAGGGAGTCTCAAATCCTAGCTTTATTAGGCCAGATTTAACTAATTAACTAACTATGACATATGAGGTGCTGAAGCAGTGCTCAGAGGTCTGAGCCTGTCTCCTTACCTGGACCCCCTTGCTTTTCCGTGAGGAGCTGACAGTGGAGTAAGCAGGCGTGTTTAGATCATCAGTACTGATGTTGTCCAATGTGTCGCTCAGGCCGCTGCTTACGGAGCTGCTGTCGTCCCAACTACAGTAGGAGAGGCAAAGGATTGATAAATGTAAATGTATGTAATTCATTCAATGCAAACACCTGTCCTCCAGCTTTGGAGCCCACAAAGACACAGTATTCGAGTTTGCACACTCTCCAATCTGCAAGTGAACTTTCTGGTCTCAGACATAATAAATCACATTCTCTCTTAAACACATACACGCACATATGCGTACAGCAGACACAGATATTATTGGTTTCCATGCCAACGCATCACATCTCGTGTTGTGCTGTTTGCCTTTATAGACGTGTGTCTACACAGGACACCCGCTGTTAATCTGCATATCAAATAGAACCAACCCTTCAGAATGAGATTGATCAATGAGAACAAAATTAGCGTTCAAAAATGAGTGAACAAAAACTTAGGTAGGCAGAAATTCACAACAGATGTTTAATTACTTCCATCTGACTAATCCCAAACACAACCTGCAATTTCTTAAAGCCCTTTTTTAAAATAAAAATGTAAATAGCTTCGACAAGACATGATACACTACCTACAGTGTAAATCACCAGGGTTTAGGATGAAAACTGAAGACAGCCTGGAAATGAACGAAATAATGACTCATTTTTAAAAGGCTGACAACAAGGAAAACGAGGGAAATGTGGGCGAGCTGCAGACCCGAGAAGGCGTACAGGAGTTGCCTGGGGGGATGAAGTTGATAACTCCACGGGATTCTGTGCTCGAAACAATCATTCAGCATTTTTTGATAAATACTGGTCCAAAACACTTAAGGACATTTTAATGAATAGACAGCTTCTATAAAGACGACACCTAGTAATGGGTCATAATTAATGCAGTGCAGTGCCCGACACCTTGTGGCCCAGTTGTCCACTGTTGCAGAGCAAAATCGATTTTCCCCTAATGTCACATTCTGAATGAGCAGCATTTGTCAAATTGGACACTGACTCATATATGCATCCATCTCTGATGTCTTCTAGAATAGAAAATATATAGCTGAGAACAATATGCTAAACATTAAATAAAACATTTAGTCTGACATGATTCTTTTGTGCAGCGAAAACAGATAACAGCCCCTTGTCTTTTGCTAAACATCCCAACCCATTTGATTTTCCTGTCTCGTAGACTGACATTAAACACACCGAGGGTCTCGTCTCACAAAGAATAAAAGACACCCTTGCTGTTGACGGAGCTTTGAGCTGTATCTCCAGCCTCGCCATGGGTCTCTAATAAAAGCACTGGATTCTGTTTACTGTGCTGAACGGATTTCTCTAGCACAGAAAGCCTTTGGAAATAGCCGGCTTTAAAACATGCCCAGCTTTTATCCCTTTAATCGCTTCCTGTGATAGGCATTTAACTCTCTGTCTGACATCTTAGTACTTGGTTTTGAATCGGAGGAGCACCCTCTGTCAGCAGCCTGATGCTTCTGACTTGACTATGAATGTTCTTTGGGTTTTGAGTTGCGACAGTGACAGAAGTTAAAGGGTCACCTTGACAAACTAACTTAGAGTCAGCCTACTGCTCGACTTTACTTGCGTCACGAGCAACGAAGGGAAACCAAAAGTGAGGCAGTGACAGCCAAACCTGACAAGCCAGCAACTGAAACCTCAGGTGCCTTCTAACAGTACACACTGAAATCTCTGTCTTTGTTTTTATTTGAAATAAAAATATTGGTTCCTGCAAGCATAAACCGCTCATGGAGAAACACGCTTTAAAGATTAGGATTTGGAGAGAGTAAAGGCACAGATGGCTATTTGTGAGCGCTGATCGCTCCTTCTGCCTACCGGCACCCCTATACTTTTATTCACGCTTCTTTTAAGGCAGAAGTAAGCCCACTTTTTCCACATCACTGTTAACGATAATTATTAAGCCTGAGACAAATTGAAGATGATAAACGCAAGTGCGGCACACTTATGTGGTTAAATGCCTGGTCAGTCAAGAGGTCCGATCTCGTAACGCGTCCAGAGAAGGCAGATGGCTGATGATGACTTCTAATCTTTATCTAAAGATGTGAGGTTTCCCCTGTTTGCAGCATTTCACCCTTTTCTTCCTGGGGTGCTCCCTATGATACAGAATTAAATCTCTTCACTGGAGCATTAGTTGGAACTGCGGGTAATGATTAAAAAAAGGAGATTCTTGCTTAATTAACATAATCAGTGGATATTTGAGTCATAATCACAAAGGATAAAGATGCCCTTTAGCTTTTCCATTTACTTCAGTGAATATGCTATGAATATTTTGGAAGCAAACTTAATCTAATTACCAAATTGACCTACGAAAACACAGTAACAAATAAAATTAACTTGCTGAATGAGACTGCAAACAACGAAGAAGCCACCTAGAAGAAGCTTCCACAGCTTCTAGCACCTGCCTGGGATTCTCAGTGTCATGATGAATCACATGAATAAATTGGCTCCTCCAGAGGTTCTGCCCAACCTCCTCCCTTCAAACCCCTGCACATTTGCTTTCACGTCACTACTTCTCCTACATGAGGGTGGGGGGCATCCTTTAAAACAGCACATGCAAACTCAGTAACCCCACAAGCAAGGGGGTGGATGAGTCCAACTTTTGTGTCATAACTTCTTAAATTAACAATGAGCGACAAAGTACAGCACAGAAAGCTTGGCTGTATGCCACGGTGCAGGATGTAGGGCTTTTCTTCAGGTTTCTTGAGCAAAGCAGGGAAATGGGAAAGTCAAAGTCTCCCCTTCAAAATGAAACTGTAATGGATCTGTCATTTGGGCAAACACAATTGTGTAGCCTTAGGCCATAATATCCTACATATGGAATGTGTGGAACAGTACAATGCTATAAATAGGTTTGAGCTGTTTTAAAATCCCTTGTTTTAAAAATTAAAAAAATAGAGCAAAAAAGAAATAAACATCTATCTGCAAAACATCTTGCATTTCCTTTGCATATATTATAATAAAACCTTGATTTTCCCCTGTGGTGTTGCAGGACATACCTGCTCGCCTGCTGCTGTGGCTCTATTCAACCATTGCATTATCCCATGCAATATTAAACGCACAGGGTCTTGTTCTTCCCATGGACACGACAGGAATTGAGAATCAAGATCGAACCAAAACAGTGACCAATGAACACCAGTGGCTATTTTATGCCGTGAAGATGAATTAGAAATTGAGGAAGCGATTAAAAATATTTACGGGGGGAATTTTGTGTGTGCTACAATGGGGCAAAGCTTACTCGTAGGATACTTTATCTTACGTAACCCACGGCACTGCACATATACAGCCCAACCAGTTTGGGCTTACTTGTATGACATCTGTCTTACTTACTTATATAAGAACGTCTAGAAATTACATTGACATGCAAGATAAATCCCCATTATTTGATCTGGTAAGCAAAAGAAGTTTTTGCTATTGCTTGATTGACAGTAAAGGGTATGTGTGTGTGGGCTGTATGACAATATAGACATTGCCTCTAAAATAAAACATGTGATATAAATTGTGAGACCAAAACTCGTGTAGCCAGCAGTACTGTCTATGAGTGTGTATTAATACACACAGGAAGATTAAGTGCTTTGAGAATAACGTAGCAAAGACCTGAAGATCTGTCGCATGAAGACATTTTTTAAATGCAAAGACGGACGCGCACGTCAAGGACGAGGCTCTGCAACATAAAAAGGAAGGCACTCACCCTTGTTTGTCTGTGCTATAATCCCAGTTAACGCCACTGAGCTCCTGCAATTACGCTTTACATCTGTGCAATTCACCTCGAACTTCCTGTCCCACACACACATCGGATGGAGGCTCCAAACAGAAGATTAGGATGTAGACTCAACTCAACTCCCCTCCAAAGAGGGATGGATGCTGTGTGTTTGGCTTTGGTTGGGTTTCCTACCACGCCTGCTGCCGCGGGAGGCAAAGCCACACCTCGAAGGGGGAAGGAGTACAGAGAGGAAATGGGAACGAGAGAGAGAGGAGGAAAGGACTGCCTCACTTCCTCCACTTTCACCCTGTGCTGTCGCTTGCCGGTGGGGGTGGAGGGGGGGGGGGGGTTGGCTCTTCAACTCCCCTCCCCTTCTTGCCAAGTTTGGGCCTCGGTCCTCGGAGTGATCAGACTTGTCGTCAGCAGCGGGTTACCATGGGTTAATTAGCAGAGGATGACAATGCCGAATCGAGTTGAATCACGAAGGAAGTGCTTGACTGAATGGAATCATCTTCCTCTGACTGGAAGTAATCTCATGCATAATGCGCAGATGTCTCGGGAAACTACGTCTGTATAGCTTTCTGTATACATCAAAAACAAAAGGATGATCTAGGGCAAGGATGTAGAGATTCGTCATTTGTCCACATAATTGTGAGGCACAGTCAAGTGAATGTTTACAAAAAAAAACCTAATTAAATGTGTCCCTGATTGTGGAATGCACTTTATCTCAGAACAACTCAATTAAAGGGAAGGAACAGTGCGACCTTGGGGTGACGGGCTGCAAACGCATCTGTTGCCAAGCAGTGACAGGCCGGTGAAGACATCCCGGCTTCCTGCTGCAATGCAGTCAGGACTGAACGCTAATACGTCCCAGCAGAGAGGTTTGTTGGAGTCACAGCTGGCAAACAAAGCAAAGGCCACTTACAGTACGCGCCCATAGCTCGATAGCCAGCACAATGCCAGATCCGGGCCTCGAATGAAAGACACTTACTAAACCAACAACAGAGAGTCTGACTTGTTGGGAAACACACAATTATTGCATCAATCTTTGGACTGCCGTGATTATCCCATAAACCGTTAACAAGATTACATTTACCTAATCCACAACAGAAACAGGCGCCATGGCAGGAAAATGAATCAGCAATGATAAGAGCTTGGTCGATTCTTATCTTAACAAACTCATTAGGCCTGTCAGATGATGAATAGAGTCAGGGGAAAGAGGTCATGGGAGTGTTTTAGGGATTAAGCAGTGCACGAGATTTCATTTTTTGTCAATTGGTTCCATATTAAAAAGTTATATTGTCATTATCCAACTTTCACTGCATGATCTTTCAATTATTAAAGTTTTTTATTTCTGCCATTTACAGTCAAATGTCTTTTGCGTGGAAATTATTACACCAGCTTCAAGTGGAGAAGGTGCTAAACACAATCTATTCCTATTGTTCCTGTTCTGCAAAAGCTTTCCCATCCGCCCTCTATCGAACGAACAGTTGATTGATGCGCTGTTTTTTCAGTGAAAAGCAAACACCTGCATGAACGGGGACGCGCATTCGCCCCAGCACACACACGAGAGCAAGTCGCAGCTGGGTCTTCAAATCTGCGGGAGAACTTATTCCAATTACCAGCAAACCACAGTGTGCTAACTTTAGTTTAAACGTATCTGTGTGTGTGTGTCTGACAAAGATAGATAGAGTGAAAAAGACAAACACGTGTCAGAGAGAAAGACTTTTGAAATCTAGGAAGGAGAGATGTTGAGAGCTGAAGTTTTCAGGTGCGATGTGAGCAAGAGTGTTTCCATCTAAAGAGGTGCCCTTGGCAGAGATGAGCTACATTTTTATATAATGACTAGCTTCGTCACTGATGGCAAAAAACTCTTCTCCAAATCTGCTCGCTGCTTATGGCAGCACTGACGAGCTGTGCGATTCTGCGGAGTGACAGCCGAGACCCTGCTGCTCGGCAAAGCACGCATGCTGCATAGACCAGGAGAAGTGCGGACAATCCAACCACAATCACACAGTTCAGATGCGCTGACATGTTTTCCGGTCCTTCCCAGCTTTAAACAAACAAAAAAAAAAACTGCAGAGTCAGCTGCCAGAGTCTGACTGGAGCGTACAGTAAGTGAGCAAGAGTGATAGAGAGACATTCGGCCTCATGCACATGAGACACCGGGTGCTAAAAGCGAGGCCCTGTTACTTATTCATGTCTCTGCTAAGAACAGGGAAGCTTGTCGGTGTCAAAACACTCTCCTTGGGCATCTTTTCCTGACAGTAGAGCCACAAGCACGCGCTCATTTATACTGCATGGCAGGGAGGTATTTTTAGACAGTGGCTTTTAGCCGAGGCATTGTTTTGAAATAGACAGATCAGAAGAGGGATCCAAGCTGGTTTTGTTCAGTCGCTTTGGGGGTAGATGATCGCTTACAGGAAATTCTATTTCAACATTCAACCTGCGCACAGGTGGATTCCCATCAAAGTAAAGCCACTAAAATTGACATCTAACCTTTTCCTTCAATTTCCAAGCAAACAGCCACCACCGCTTGTACAGCACAGCATTTCCTACTTGGTAAACAAAGATCAAGGACCGGGTGTGAGCAGTATGTAACACCGCCCAGTTCCTACTGTAGCACTCTCATGGAAGGTTTACTGCAGCAAAAACAAGGGCTCCATGCGGGTCCAGCCCCAGATGGTTGCATTCACCTGCTGGCCCCAAGTCTTAATCTGATGAGTCATTTAGACGAATGTCCTCTGGGGCTCTGTGGGTTTGGGATAAAGCTGGTCCTGGGTGGCAGCCAGGGGAGTGGCTGTGGACGGAAAAAAAGCATGGAGCATAATGAGCCTTGAGAGAGCTCAACGAACGTACGGGGGCCACCTCCGCCTCCCAGGGACCCTCTCTGCTGCTGCCAGGGTGCTGGGAGAATTGGGGATCGAGGGACGTGCACTAGTTCAACTGTGTGTTTACAGTCGATAGCAATAGAGCACATGCATGTTGCTGTGTACTGTAAGCGTATCATCCTATTTACTGCTGCATAATTGTATTGTAACCTAAAAAATCTGCCTACAGCTTTGCTTGTATTTGTTCTTCGAGTGTTTGTCCATTTGGAGAGGTGAAGAGTTCTTTAAAGCAATGGAACAGACTGTTTGAACTTGGGCCCTATCTGCCACTCATCGCTCTCATTCCGACGACAGACGCTCTGAGACAGAAAAGGAACCGATCGTGGAAGCAACATCTAATTCTGAGGAGGAAGCCGAAGCCGGGCAGAAGAAGTGTAACCTGGTGATGGATGTCTTTCCTTTAGCTTTGACAATGAAACATCCCACAGAGAGGCAATGGGGGGGGGGCACCCCCTTTATTTTTGAATTGTGTGTGAATGTGATTCAAAATGGTGAAGCAAGAAAAAAAGGATAAGAATCCAGAGGAACTCAGGGGATCTTCCTTTATCCTACTGGGATTCTATTGCCTCAGGCAACTTAAAGAAAAGGTGGCATCAATATTTCCTTGGAGCCCCTGAGGCCCATATGCCAAAACAGAATTTCGCTGAGAACAGCTCTACAGTTTTCAAATTTAGGCAGAGACAAAAAAAAACTAATACTGACATGAAATGCAAATAGAAGCGACACTTAAAAGGATTCATGTTTATTCTTAACCAACCCATCCCACTGGGTCAGCGTCAAAGTCTGACAAGCAGATTCATCTGACTGACAGGGGGCTGCTTAGTGGTATATTCTGAACCTTCGGTCAGGTCTGGCATGGTCTGACTATGACCTAATCCCAGATACGATCGCACTCACCCCTGGCTTACTGGTCTGACTGGCTGATTCACCAGTAGTGACTGATGCTGCAGTATATTATAAATTAGGTAAAAAATATAAGACACATATAAGACAATAAATGTAAGACATTTTTACATTAATTTAAACCTTAGTGCCATCCTTATTGCAGTGTACTGTACATACACTACCTGCAAAACACATCTTCTCCTTTATTTACCTAACTCATTTTGCCTTACCTAACCTATCTAATCAACCTGGCTGCAGCTGAAAAGTGACTGGCAACAAGCGAACCTAATGGAGCCTGAACTCTACATTTCCTCTGCAAAAGGAAATGTCCGTTTGAAAGGAAAATCGAGATGTAAAATGCAGACTCTGAATGCAAAATGCGCTTGGATGAATCCTAAAAGCGAGAAACCTCATTTGGCTCCGGCCGCAGACCGTTGCACGTCAACAGTGCAGCATTAATGACGGACTCCATCCTTACCTGTCTACGTCACCCTGCATCTCTTTGCCTCCTCTCTGGGATGTTTCCCGCGGAGAAGCCGCGTCTGAGGCCCGGCCGGCGTTCCGTGCATACAAATGGAGACCCCCGTCTGTAAGGTACCTGTCAGAGGATGGTTTATTAGAGGACAGCAAAAAAAGTCAATTAGAATACGTATGTATATATATATGTATAACAATTAAATCAAAACAGACAGAGGACAGTGATGGATGGACACAGTAACTTCATTAAGAAATATAGTTTTGACTTTCAGTTTTCCAAACTTATAAAAACAGCTGAATAGTTGAACTACTGTGTACTGTTGATGGCAAGATTTAAAGCTACTGCCACATAGGTATCAAACACGCCTGATAGGACATGGAGATCATTAGCGTTGAGCTAATTATGACAATAATTTAGCTAATTACCTCAACACCAGTTGACAACAATTCCAGTTTTGACGCTTCCTTAATCCTTCAGACACTCATCTTCCTGTCCTAGTACTCCTTAGCCTCACCCCCCACCCCCAGACTCTTTTATTTAGGAAATTCAAACTTGCCAAATAGAAGTGTATGCACTTAACATTCAAACACACACACACACACACACACACACACACACACACACACACACACACACACACACACACACACACACACACACACACACACACACACACACTGTGTTGTGTGATGTTTTTTGTGAAAGTCGGTGATGGCATTTCCTTTCATGGTGTTGCGAACGCTCAAGGTTTACCATGATGAATTATTCGAACATTTCCTTTCCAGTGACAGCCTTGGTGGATGTCAGCGGATTATTTATAATGATATAAAGAAAGATTAGGAAGGCCTTGGCAACAATATAACTACACAGAGAACCATGGATTTCTGTACTTTTTCAAACTATAAGACACACAAAAACCTGTCAGTTGTACTGATAATCATGAAAAATTGCGTCTTGAAGAGGCACTTGTATAAATGTTGCCAAAGAGCAGTCCACTGTTCATTAAAACTGATGACATCTGTAACATAGTATCATCCATCCGCCCCCCAACAATGCCGCTGCTCGTGCCGTACACACACCTAGAGGGGTCGGTGTGCCCACTGTAGCGCCCCGTGCTGGTGCCGGTGCTTGTGGAGCTCGCTCTAGGGGCCCCGTAGCCGCCGGGCAGCGACGGGGCATCGCCCGCCTGTAGACGCGGAGTCTGGGTCGGGCCCAGGCGCCAGGCCATGGGGGAGGAGCGTGCAGCGAGGCCTGGCATGCTCCGCCCGTTGACCTCGGTGGTTACCGTTGTGTCGAAAGTCGTTTCCAGCGTACTGTAAACACGTAGAGTAGAAAGAGAGGGAGGAAATTAGTTGACAATCGTCCGTGTTTTTTTCTCAACTACTCTCTAACTACTCTCATTGAAAAGTGTTCTTAAGCAAAGTGCCCTAAATTGAGTAAAAGCGCAGACTGTCAGATAAGTGCAGTCCCGTGTGAAGGACAAATCACTAAAAAGCTGTCTACATGTGACGCTCCCTTCCAATAACATGCAGGTTGACCAGAATGTTGCCTCACGTCTGCGTGTGAGACCTTGCAAAAGTGCTACTTCTTCCGGTGTTTTAACTCTGAGAAAGGAAGGGTAGAGAGCGAAAGCTTTCCGAAGAGAACATAGAAGGTAGGAGATGAAAACAAAGAGACAATGGTCATATTTCATGCAAATTCTAAGGTGGATTTTACACACTTAAATTACACTTAAATCATGAGCAAGGCTACAGAAAGTAATAAATACAATCTTGTATATTAGTTAAAAGAATAAAAACCAGTGGAGGGAGATACTGGATATACTGGATGGAAACCTAAAATGTCAACTGCACCGCATGGAGTAAATATCTCTTGTGAACTGATGACAAAATATTCAGGACCACAGATGACCAAGCCCAGCAACAGTGGCACCTAGCTTGAGCTCTCTCTGCTGGGAAAAAGGTTGCACTGCATCTTCACGCAGATCCGACACAGAACAAACACGAGAGACAGGTGCTCTGGATTCTGCCGTCAGGTATAAGCTCCTCAAAGGTAGAATAGTCACAAACATGCCAAGTAAACAAACTAAAGGTTTGCTACATCACATACAATGGGCCTTAGACACTGTTATAACACTTTTGTAAGTAGAATTAAGGCTCTAGGAGCTTTATATCATCATAAATTGATAAATTTATGATACTGATAAAAAAAAGACTCTGGCTGTGGCAGATGATGGAGTTGAAGCGGAGGACAATAGCTCGATGTGTAGGATGAGACACCTTTTTTTCTTGGATGCCTGCCTCGGTATGCTTGCCTCGCCTCATTAGGTGACAAAAGCAATCACGTCGTAAAGCACAATCTCACACGTAGCAGTGAGAGAGGTGTGAGGGCAAGCTTGTGTGTGTGTGTGTGTGTGTGTGTGTGTGTGTGTGTGTGTGTGTGTGTGTGTGTGTGTGTGTGTGTGTGTGTGTGTGTACGGGAGTGAGAAAGGGCAGAACACTGCAGTCTCTGATTCCAAGTACCAACATGAGAGGGGCAGCGATGGCAGCCATATTCGCAACACATCTCGATCAACACCTCCTGCGACCAACGCGCACACACACTGTGCGGAGCCGATGACACACACATGTGCAGTATGTTACTGGGGCGAGTAGTTTATCTGACAAGCAATTCGGGCAAATATGGAAATACATACAGTAAATCAATTTGCTTCAGTACGGGAATCGAAATGATTTACACCTCTGCACACAATGCACTTGGCTAAAACAGCTTATCTTTATCTCCAGGCAGCAACGAGAGGGGGCGGGCAGGAGATTAGAAAGGGGTTGTGATATTTCATATATCTAACCTACTATATTATATATGAATTGTGTGATAAGCAAAAGGAAACAGAAAGAGGAAAAGGAGTTGATGTCAGACTTTCTGTAATAACTACTACACAATAAACTACTTGTCAGTCTGTAAAGATATTATTAAATATTTCTCAAAATATTACATGTGATCTCTGTTTCATTATCTGCTATAAAGCACATTCAGAACTTTAATAAAGCCTAATAGATGGAGATTATTCAGTGTTCAGACAAGAGCTCAGTAGGGGAAGAATCCCTGTTGACAGCGGGGAACTGCTTATTGCTGAGCAATGCTAGATATAAATATGGCGCTGCCTTCCATTGCTGCTGCTAATGAGGTGCGAGAGTTTTTACTTTTTCACATTTGCTCCAATTAAAGATGGATGCAATGAGCTTGGCAAGTTTTGATATTGCTTTAAAGCCCGTGCACAAATGTACAGTAGCTTTTAAACCCTGGCGATGCAGGAATATGAAAGGACAGCAAAAAAGCTGCAGACTTCATGGCTCAGATTTGGACGTCAGAGCAGTCAAACAGCCTACATCTGTCATCAGTAGCCAGGAATCAGCTCCTTCAGTAGGAACAGGGAAAGCTGTCATTGTCTCCATTGGTTTGGCCTTACAATGGCCAGCACCACTGCGGTATGTTTGCTTCAAACACATTGTACACTCTTACTTTTGTTCCAAGTCCAAGAACGTTGTCTACTGTATAAACCATTTTAAGTCTTTGTAATGTGGCAGCTTTAGGACACTTTTACTGCACTTCTGGCCCTGTATTAAAAATAGCCTGAAAACAATATAATAAATTATATAGCATCTACATAATCTACCCACAGCTGTTTATAATATTATAATATTTAAACGCATTCGGTTGCTGGGATTACTTTGAAAGACAACATCATTTGCTGAGCTATGTTTCCCTAGGGAAGAGGCATGGATCTGTGAGGGTTTGCCGAGATGCGGGAACAGGGAGGCAGTCGAGATTCCCTTTCTCTAAGTATGTGAAGGATTTTTTTTTGAAGATTGAATGATAACAACATGTCAAGGTCAGTTCAAAGAAACTGGGAAATGGAACAAGACTAGAGTTCCAAGATCTCTAGAATTTAAACACTGCATCAACTGCTATAATAATAATAATAATAATAATAATAATAATAATAATAATAATAATAATAATAATAATAATAATAATAATAATAATAATAATAATAATAATAATAATAATAATAATAATAATATAACATATATAGTTATTGAGTCAGATTATTATTTTGATTATTCTTTTGAAAGGTACTGAACACCATTATCAGTGTCAGGGTTCAAACTGATACAAAGGGAGAATCCCGCAAGAGAAGAGAGGAGGAGGGGGACAGTGATGACTATAAAATATGTCCTATAAATATATCCTGTCAACTCAACCCTAACAGTGATTAATTGCTTTCGGTGATTTCAAAGCCTCGTGGTGATTACGGCCATTTCTTATACGTATGGGAGATTAGGATGGGCTGGCCGGGATTTTGCCACAAACAGAATACACTATCATCTCATTCAGAATATAAGCACGTACAACTGACTTTGGCCTGTTTTCTAATTGTAAGTGAAGACAAGTGCAGCCACCCATATGCTGTCACATGCTGCCTTCACATACCACTGCTTACTGCTTTTCCATGATTAGCCACATATTTCAAACTGACTTTCCTTGCGTGTCAGATGCACGCAAGTGATACCTTGTCCTCAAAGCCCAATCCTGTGCACACTGCTGAAGTTAATGTGGTGCCAAAGACAATGGCTCCGTATCGATCGTGCCGCACCTCTGAGGAATAAAAGAAGCAGGAAACGAACACGCAGGGAGAGGCACAGAGCCATCTGTCACGGCTGTCGGCAGCCCGGCCGCCCCCTTCCTCCGCAAATGGGGCAAAAACGCAGCCAAATAATAGACTGAGTGAGAGATAGAGTGCTTTGCTTGAGTCACAGTCCTTTATGTTACCCGTGGCTCACAGATGCAAGAGTCTTGTAGGGTCTCGATCGTCCATCGCGTGTGCCCAGCTGGTGGCAAAGGCGACGCCCGTTTTTAATTAAATCCAGCAAACGTGTCATGGTGTGCAACGTGCAACGTGCATCAGCATTAAACCATCCACACCAAACACCATAGCAGGACAGCTGGTGAAAGCTTCTGGTTCGCTCCGATTCTGTGTTGACAGCCAAGATGCTTGCTAGAAGTTGCTAGTCTGGTCTGTAGAGTTTGCGGTTTTACTGATCACATCATAAAAGGCAACTAAGCAAGGCTAAACAAAGTGATTCTACAATTATTTAAGTGCTATATTACACTATATGTTGTTTAATGGCACCATGGAATGCACAACAAACTTACTTCATACTAGAAAAGTCAGGAGGTCTAAATTAATAATTCTTCCCAAGAAAATATGGAAGGGCAATTTGAGACATTTCCTTCCATATCCCTACAAAAAAGGTCCATAATACATCCTCCGTGCACCTACCTGTGACTGATCTGTGTGCCTCGAAGACTGGACATGGTTTCCTCCAGGTTTTGCCGCAGGTCAGCAATGTTCTTCACTGTCCTCATGCGTCTCGTCTCAGGGTCCTCCCCTAAGAGAGAACAGATGACTCGCATTTGACTAACACAAACACACAAAAAGGAAACAACGACGACCACACACGGAAACGTCATTTCGCTGGACGCCGCTCAACATCTCCATCCATCCATTTTCCTAACTGCTTACTCCCTAGTGCGGGGTCACGGGGGTGCTGGAGCCTATCCCAGCTGGCTACGGGCGAGAGGCAGGGTACACCCTGGACAGGTCGCCAGTCCATCGCAGGGCCCGCTCAACATCTCATGAAAGGAAACAGAACGACGACTGGTCAGGGTGACGGCCAGTTTTGCCCAACAACTCGGCACTGCCGGGATGAAAACACATGCAGGTTTTTTTCCCCTCGGGAAAAAAAAAGCGCACACATTCTCTTTACGCGGTATTGACAGTTTTCCTTCGGGCCGATGAAGAAATGTCACGTCATGACACCCCACGGTCTGTCAGTTAGGCCCGGGATGCGGTCGTGCCAGCAAAAGCGAGCTCTTTCAGTGTTTCTCTGTCAGGCCTGTCGGAAATCACTGCCACTTGAATCTAACGTGGTCTTAACCCTGCCTTTGAGCCGAATGTAGCTATGAAAATGTTTGTTTTATGTTCTGCTTAGTGCCTTGCTTCCTTCTTCTACTATATGTAGAGGATGGGGGACAATTACCGTAAGCCTCACTGTGGACTTGTCGTCTAACTAGCTTGTATCTATCGGAGGTTACTAAGTGAAATGAAGTTACTTGTGTAATGTGATTTTAAAGGAAAAGCATCTTTGCAGCAGTGATGTATGAGACAGTAATAAGTGTGAGACGATATGCTCAGTCACTGTATGCTGATCCCAGTGGTGAGAGGGGTCTGAGCTTAGCAAAAGGGCAAATGGAGGAGGGTAGAAAAGGTGACTCTTGTGGCAAAAGCTCAGTGCCAGGAGGAGGAAAGCGTTCGAGAAGCAGGTTGGTGGGAAAAGATAAGCAGAATGGCTGAGGCAGTTTCCTTGAATAACAATAGATTTGCAAAATCCATTTGGGGGGCAACCATGGAGCATTTCACATACTCTAAGCTTTCTAGCACAGACACACACAAACTTTACGTATATTACATTTAAATTAAAAAAAATACTGTTTTGTGTCTTTGGTATTTTTCATTTTCCCCAAACTGAAAAAATATCATTTGAACAGAAGAATATGATATTGCAATATGTTTCTGACCTTATGCGCTGACACCCATCTTCCTGTCTTGGTGTATGCTACTGTATGTGGCTATGTGATGCTATGTTTGTCTACAAGGTACAATAAATGTGGTAGTTTTTCATACAGGAGTCTAATTTATTCAGGTCAGGTTTACTTTGATGAAGAACTAAATCTAACACTTTAAAAATGTTTTTTTATGTTTTAACCCAGGTAAGGGAAGACTTGACAAAAAATATGAACAATGTAGTTTCTCAGTTAAAATAAAATCTCACACGACATCTACTGTACTCTTCTGCTCCCAAGAAAGATCCAACTACAGGCTGTTATAAAATGACATCAAGCAAACCTGGCCACATAGTCTCCATCATGAAAAAACACTTCACA
Organism: Betta splendens; assembly: GCF_900634795.4. Classification (NCBI taxonomy): domain Eukaryota; kingdom Metazoa; phylum Chordata; class Actinopteri; order Anabantiformes; family Osphronemidae; genus Betta; species Betta splendens. Next base: position 2,674,572 of record NC_040889.2, on the reverse strand, counting down.
CAGTACTAATGTACAGTATGTTTTTTCCACATGCGAGCGTGAAAAGCAGTTCATTTCGGTCCATGGACCAGGACATGTGGGTTAAAAAAAACAAAAGCTACTCCAGTAGCTACAGCGGCTTGCTGTGTCCTCCATGAGAGATGAGGAGCCACAAAGCCTTTATTTGTAGTAAAGCTGCTACAGTATCCAACTCTTGGCCTGGTGAAGCTTTTAAGAAGCCAAACTGAGAGCAAGCCAACAGAATAGATGGAGGGGGGGTCTGGTCTTTGGCAAAAGGGCAAAACAGGAAGGTACACACCCGCATTCTCATACATTTATTATAGTGGACACAAAATAATGCCAATGACTGCAGTTCCAGACCGATACGTTCTAGCACAAACACACACACCCACAGCCAGAGAGGGAGCCTCTGTACCTGTCCATCTATCGGTTTCTCCCTCTCTATCCTCCTATTACATCTATATATACAGACACACCCATGCATTCAGTTCAACCAGGTCCTCACTGTGGATTTGACTTTGTACCCTGAATTCTGCTCCTACAGTAGATGTACCTGTCAGGTAGTTGCAGCCTTAATGGACAGCTGGACCGCATACAGTATTAGCTTAAATAAGATTTACTGAGGCAGCTCACATGCACAGGCACACAAACACATCCTCATGTCATTTTATAGCCCTGGCCATGACAAGCTTGATAACACATCTATTAGCAACAGCTATGGTTCTCTACAAATATAAAAGGCTTCCAACTGGATAAACCTTTGGTACACGCTTCTCCAAAACACTGAGAAACAAGGATAAATAAAATGACCTGTGTGCACATCCACAGAGCGGAGAAGCTGGCACCGCTCACTCATGCAATGTAATAATAGGCTATTGATCTCATTGGCCATGTGAATTACAGGCGGCGAGAGAGGTGCAAATAATAAAAGCTGTGCTTTGTCAGTGTAGGAGGTGTTGATTTTCCATCGGCCGTATCTCGAGGTACTTTTGCTTTATGCTGCATCATGCTTCCCCCTACTTGCTAGACATCCTCCACGATCGAAGCTCACCTTGCTGTGCCCGCACCCGTCTCCATTTAATTTTCCACACCGCCACCGCTGTGTCTCGCTTATCAAGCAAACCTACCTTCCCTCTTGCATTGAGGCTGAAGGCACGATGCATGAGCGTTATGCATGGTGAGTTCACTGACATGCTGCTGTTTAGGCAGCATGTAAAGAATACTGTAGGTGAGATTCCTGTCTAAAGATTTGAGGATGTGCTCAGAGAAATTGGCTTCTTCATGCAATTAATGTTCACAGTCTCTCAGTTGCAGACTGTGTTGACTTACGTGGGCGAGGTTGCTTGTGAAGCACCTGCTCCAGGTCGCCGAGCATGGTGAGGATCACCTCCTTATCCAGCTGAGCTGTCCCCTCGCGAGGACCTCCCCCTGAAACTTCCTCCTCTGCCCAATACCCAGCGTCCTTTTCCTTGCCCTCCCGCTGTGCGCCACCCCTGCCTGCCGCCGGCGCCTCATCCGGACGCCCGCTGCCGCCCTCTTCGTCCGTTCCCACCTCCCCTCTAGACCTCCGCTGCGGGTCGATCCTTGGGTGGCTGCCGTATGACGCCCGCTGTGGACGGCCGGTCGCGCCGGCACATCGCCATGGCACCGGGATGAGGGAGTGCTCGGACTGAGACAGCACCTTTGTGAGGGAAAGCGACAGGGACCGAGCCCTGGTGCCCCGCACGCCTCCCTCCCTCGCCGTGGCCTCTTTCCTTGGGCTTCCTTGGAGGCTCCCGCCCGCCCTCTGCATGCAGGTGGAGTGCGATGGAGAGCTCTGTGGCCGGGAGAGGCGAGACGGCGGCTCGTCCAGCTCGAAGGAATAGACCCGCTGGTCGCCATCATTGAGGAGGGTCAGGTTAGTGAGCGAGCGCTGCTTGAGGCGCAGGTTGAGGTTATCGGGGAGAGGCTGGGGAGGCCGTCGGGCAGGGCTGCCTCCCTGATACACGGAGAACTCTGCTCCTCTCTTCATCTCTGCTCCCGGCCCTCTTCACAGCTTACTGCTCTACCTTTGGTGGCTCAGAGACCATGCAAGTGGCTCTACCTGTGCACGGAGTACAGTACATGAAGAAAGATGTGTCCCCATGTGTCCAGGCTTCGGCTTCGAAAATAACCTCCCGCCTAGGCATACAGGTAGAATCCAAATCCATCCTTGACCCAGCCCATACTCATGGTCTGATGCTGAGCTGGACACAAACACTTCTGCCTTCCACTCCTTCTCCGGTCCTCATGCTGCCTTTCTGTTTCCTTGGCTCCTTTCTGTTGCTTCACCACAGTCAGGGGTGTGGATGAATGAGTCGCCACCGCTCCATTCCTCACTTACTCGCCTCTCTCCCGCCTTGCGCTCACGCACACTCTGGATCGTTTCTCCTAATAAACCTCGGCCCTCCTTTCAATCACTCTTATTGTATCTCTCCGCCGGCGCCTTCTGTCTATTCCTTAATTACCATCTCCCTGCCACACTCCTGCCGGCTCCCCTCTGCCTCTGTGACGGTCCCCCTCTCCTCGCTGCACAGAATGCAAGAGCGGTGAAGCTGGCGAGTGGGCTCCTTCCAGCATGCAGCCTGCAGTGCTCTCTCTCTCTCTCTCTCTCTGAACCCTCCTTCTCTGTATTCACTGCTCTCTCTCTCTTTCCCTTAATCCTCATCATTTGCTCACTTTCTGTTCACCACCCGCCTCTTACCGGTTCTTATCTTTCCACACTCACTTTTGCGATCTCCCTCCGTGCTTGTCCAGCTCGCTCACTCACTCTGTGACATATTATGAACGACAGCTGGAAGACAATGGAGGCGCTCGCCCCCAGAACCATCATTAAGGTAATACTGTACTAATCTCATTGAGCGACTGATAGTAGGGGTTTCATCATGGATGCCAATACTTTTAATTATCCAAAATATGAGAAAGACAATTACTTCTTCTGCCTTTTTACATTTCATGCCTACAAAGTGTACAAACATCCAAATGATTAACGATCATTTCATATTTTCTCAAAAATGTATTCACTAATATCACTGATAACATTTGTCATAAATGCAAGTTTTAAGTGGCATTTAGGCAAACATGCACTTTTGCAAAGATTTTCTTGCCCCTCTATGGATAAACAGCTGGAAAGAAAGGTGGACACCAAATGACTGTCAAACAAGGGACAACAAAAGGCAAGTGTTTGACATGGACTCCAAACAAAGAGACTGGTCAGCTGCGCAGTCTTATTTTATCCTTGAAATGACGGGGAATGAAAAAGCCACAACCAAAGCGCAACGTCCGGAATGTTCCCGCCAACCTGACATCCACCAAACCTGTAATCACACGCCGCAACTTGTGTTGCCGCTTTAAATCTTTCTGGCTTTTACTCACGAGGTTGACATCTCATTTTTTACAGTTAGCTGTTTGGCCACTGACCTCTATAGAAATAGAAATCATCAGAGCCACTGTTTGACTCGTATTTAATCTAAAATCTTCAATTCTAGTCATTCACAGACATTCATCAGAAGGATCACCGGCTGTCTAAATACAATGACAACAATGGTATTTTCTGTGCCAGCCGTTTGTGTTTTAATGGCGTGTCACCTCGTTTAACCTTTCATCCTGCTCTTTGTCAAGAATTTGGGCTTGTGGTAAGAATCGCTTGACCTCTCAGCTAAAGAAGCTCTACTGCACAGATGTCTACTGACTGTAATTAAAAGACGACAAAAATATCTAAACTTCCACCTCTTTAGACAATAAAGCGTCACTGAATTGATTTATTTGCGTGTGTAGCCCAGCAGCCATCAAGGCAGTTTAGAGGCACTCCTCCCCTAGAAATGGCTCAGATATCACTGTACTGTAAGAGCTTTGGATTTAAGTAGCCATCAAATGTCAAGCAACGATTTTCAAAGGGTGCCCCGCTGTTAAACTTAAAAGACGAGCAACCAAATAAGGCATAAAGTATGTACGATGATGAAGGTTCATGTCACTGGCTGTGACACGGTGCTGGGGACAGTAACAGATGACGGCAGCCCGCAGGGATGTACATGTAAACAAAGAGCTACAGATGCTCCCTGTGTCCGCCTGTCAGGACTGACCTTTTCCTTTCATGAGGTGAAACCAGTGCAGAACTGGGATCCTCCAGTTTACATACTGTAAAAATCCTTGCATCCGTCCATGCACACCTACTGTACTGGTAATTCCCTTTAACACTGGTTGATGACAACATTCATCTTCACTGTACATGTCTCCATTTATTATAGAGGGTATGTTCAATGCCTATTCCCCTTCGCATGTGGTGCAGAAATGCAACCGTACATACAGTAAATGACCTAAAGATCTACAAAACGGCAGCTGAAGTTTCTATTACCACAATCCACAAAAATGTGCTGAAACTGCATTAAAAATACGGAGCATGTGTTGATGTGCTGTACCTGATATCTCCTCAAGGCACTGTTTGGCTGTCTTGCTGTAGACTAACTCTCCCTTGGTGGGGCTGAGGCAGGGGTCAGCCGGGGCCACCATGGTGCAGTCATTTTCTGAGAATGTCCTAAAGGTACGAGGAGCAAATAACACACGGCAGTTTTACAAACGACTGAAATGTCAAATATATTATTAAGCCTGAGCTGGACAACACTTGCTATAGTCCTTTCAAATCGGTCATGCACGAAGAACTCAAAGCAGTTGAAAGATGCTCCAGCTACAGTACAAGCACAATCACATGATGACAGGTGGTGTTTGGTGCAATCAAAACATATAAAAGGAATTGAATTAAGACCAGGGCACCAACACTCATAATTTAAAAGGCTTAGAGAGATATTAACAATTTCCCCTCACATTTACTGTGTTTCTGCAACATTAAGCAAGAAAAGGGTTTGGATGGTGTGTGTGTGTGTTTGTGTGGGAGAGTGCGTGAATGTGCCGTAAATCTGTCTCCTCCACAAGCCCGAGCCGCATCACGCTTCACCTGAGCCGTCTGTTGATCTGAAGAAACAAGTCCCTACATGAGATAATAGTCTTGCGTACACACAGACAAATTAATGTGTGCACGCACAAAGCCATGGAATGCACTCACTCCTGAGCCGACGCCTGGCTTTTCCCATACATGATCGCCAGGGCGCACACACCACTACCTGCGGAAGCGCAGATAAAAAGGCTACCAATTGTGACAACAGTATCACTCTGCCCGCACCTTAACTCATGGGGTAACTCATGGGAGAAAGCATTTTCTTCTTCGCAGGTTTCATTCAGTTCAGTGGATTTCGCAGATATTCACTTCCACTGCTGCACGCAAACATTTGGACCCGAAATAAGAGAAGGAATAGTCTATATGGGAAACAGATGACTGCTGCATAGAGTGAATATTATGAGACTCCACTAATAGTGTGGCTTTGTTCCATGTCTTGTTGCATGGTGAACTGAATTATAATTTGTTGATTCAAGATCAGATTATCTAAGAAGCCGGATTTCACAGCACCCTCCTCACTGTTTGATTGACAGCTTGGCTGTGGAAAAGCTAAGCACACAAACAGCCATCAGCACTGAGTAATAGTTTTAATGAAGCTCATGAAGAACAGTATGTTTACCCAGAGCGTGTCTTTAAATTCTCTCTAGAACTGGTTTTGTCAGAAGGATTATAGGAACACACATAGATACATCCCACACCAAGTTGTCATTCATCAACCCAGCTCGGCGGTAAGCATGCAGTCCAACAACCAGACGGGTCTGAAAGTCTTAGCAAAAATAAGCCAAACACAAGGTAAAGTGGGCGTAAAAGCAAACAAGGCAAAGACGCCTAACTGGGCTGAAAATGCTAGTCAACTGCAGCACAGCGAGAGGCTCTTGACACCTTCCATCTGTGTTCTGAAGGCTGTGGGTGAGGCCTGCTGGTGAGGAACCACATTTATAGCAAGAGAAGAGGGGGCAAAGTTGAAGACTAGGAAAACCGCGCTCACAAAAGCATCTCGCTATTAGCTAGTGTGCTCCAAGGACAATGAGCGAAGGCTGTTTAGGTTTCCTAACTATCCTGGGGAATAATGAAAGCTCCGGGTGAACCTGCGTAAAATGTGCAGAATTAAACTAATGCCGATGCCTCGAAAGAGGCAGAAGGAATGTGGCGGAGCTGACTGTGCACAACGAAGAGGGTAGGTGCGAAGGGGGAGAGAGAGGGATGAGGGATTAAGCCTTGTTTAATGGGATTCCTAAGTCTCTTCTCTACAAGCATAAAAGGCATCCAACTTTGGCAGTTCCTCCCCTTTGGATTACCTCTGCTGTCGTAAAAGTAATTCGGCCCTGCTGGGCAGGTTTCCCCACTCGCTTGTATACGAGTGTAACATCAGCGGATACTCTAGCTGCGTGCATCAAAACAATGCCAGCTGATATAAGGGAGGAGGGGGGTTCAATGGTTGCTAACAGTGTCTGGAGCCTCACATCAAAGATGAAACGCAGACAGATAAATAAAAAGGCTTTGGCAACAGAAAGAGGCTGGGGATGGTAATTTGTTCAGTAATGACTGAAGAGATGTGGAAGTGAGAGCAAGAGGAGTGATGAGGAGGATCACTGGGAGAACTCCTGGGCGCAGGCACGTGTATCTGGATATGTGCAGGTATACTGTAAGATAAATATAGTTATAGTTATATATTCACCTGTACATGAAGGGAGCCACAGTGGCCGTGTTGGGGTGGTTGTGCTGCTGCTGCTGAGGAAGCTGGACTACTCCATTCCCTCCGAGTGCTCCTCCTCCTACTCCTCCCAGCATACCGCCGGATCCAGAGAGGGCTGAGGTGCTGGTGGAAGAGGTCATGCTGGTCCGTTTGCCCTCTGGGCCCGTGATGGTGCGCTGGATGTAGAAGCTCCCACCCTGCCCGCCTTTCGTCAGTTTGCCCCTCTCCCCCTCTCCGCCCCGCATGTTGCCGCTGCTGTTCAGGGCAGCCTGACTTTGGGTCTGGGCCTGGCTCTGAGGCTTTGCTGTTGATGCCGAGGGGACTTTGAGTCCTGGCTTTGGGATGCCAGTCGACGCTGCAGGGGCGTTGCCGTCTTTCTTCCCTGATGACGGCTTGCCTCCCTTGGGGATGAGGCTGGCAATTTTGGAGGTCTTCTTTGTGGATTCGGCGAAGGACTCCTCTTTCGGCGGTGAGCTGTCCTTAAAAGACTTCCCAGACTTACTTTTGTCCTCCTTGTCTTTGGACTGGCCCATGGATCGACCATTGGAAGAAGATTTTGAAAATGAAGGGGAAGTCTTAGTGGGTGCAGTCAGGGATGATGGGTGGTTCTTAGCAGCCATTGGCTTTGCTGTAGCGCTGCTGCTGCGGCACACCGGACCCATGGATGTTGATCCATCCTCACTATACTCCGACAGGTCGTCCTCCTCTTGCAGCGCCATCTCTGCTACAGATGGTGATCCTCGGGAAGCTGATCTAGGGTTAATCAGCCGGAACTTCTCCAGCATTGACCTCTGGGACCCGCCACCGACAGCTGACCCCACTTTTAACCCATCGCCGCCCGGCGGCTGGAGACCTTCACAGGCCTGAGGAGAAGGGGCGCTGGGGTGCGTGGGACTGGCCAGCATGGACGAGGTGGCGCTGTGCTTTAGGTTCATGGACTTGCTGCGCCAGGACTTGCCCACAGTGGGTGAGGGAATGGCAGAGGCCAGCTGCTGCCCACTGACGCTTGTGGGGACTGTTCCACCGTTGCCACTTCCGTTCATGCCGCCAGGTATCTGGATAGCCCTTACCGCTTCTAAACAAGTGAAGGAGAGAGATAGAGGGAATTTTTAATACACAACCATCCATCCTGCATCTGAGCCGCTTATCCTGGGGTGATAGAGCCATCTCAGTTCACGCTTGGAGCGTGAACTGGTACAACCACAACCAGCTAAAATTATTTTAATAACATGTACTGTGTAATATTGTATACTGTGTGTATATCGTTTACAAAGAATCACATTGATCTTGACTCTGGTGGTTAAAAATTTGCCAAAACAAAACAAAACACTTTTTTTAAACATACACTGAGCTCAAAACGCTGAAAAACTTTCTGGATATTTCAATGTTGCACATAATACAAAAAGTTATTATAAACTTAGTCCCAATGGGTAGAATTTCAACATCAGTTTGGGACTATGGGAAAAAAAGAGGTCTCAAAGGTGTCTGCCCTTGAGTGTGCTAACGTCCTATTGATACATACAGTACTACCACGCAGCACCATACAGACGTATGAAAGATAGGGAGCTGCTAAAGAATCCTAATTGGCCCTAGGAGTGATCAGACCCTTTGATATTATGTATTTTGCATATTCTCAGCTCCCTGAAGTAAAGGAACCACAGGGACTGTGTCAGTGTTGAAGTGATGCATTTGTTCTAGTCTACTATATCTCTTTACTATACCAGTAACTCCTTCAAAAGGCCTGCAGTCAATGTAAAATGCTGCAAGACCTAGACAGGTCTCACTGGAATTATTTCTTCCACATTATCCCCACTGGTTCAAAATAAAACAAAGAACAGCAACTGAAAATCCTTCTCCTTTACTTAATGATCAAACATCATATATTAAAAATATTATTCACACTTTGTCCTCAGAGTGCTGGTCAACTTGTGGCTCCTAAAGGCGAGAGGCAATAAAGACACCATGAACCTTAATCATTCATGTAAAATAAATATTTCATAATCATCTGGTGAGCCTGGAGCAAAAGGTGTAATGTGCCTGGCTGCCTGCCACCAGTACTGCACAACATCATACATACATACAACGTACACACATTCACTGCCTGAACTATGTAGTAGATGAAGTATCAGCTTTAAAATAACCCAACACAAGACAAGGAGGCAGAGACATGCAGAAATGCAGCTCCTGGTGGAAAAGAGAGGGCGATAAAGTGAACGTCCACAAAAACAGTAGACATGCGCCGGGAATAAAGAGCAGTTGGTGATGCGGTGACAGCATGAAGTTATGCCCCTTTAGACTGTCTGTCTGGCTGTCAGTCAGCCCAGTGAGTGTTTGTGTGTGTGTGGGGGGGGTCATCTGGCTGTGAGTCACCTCTAGTCTGCAGTTTAAGGCTCCTTCAGGCAGGCAGGGAGTGGGGGGGCAGTTTCAGCTGTGGCCAAGGCAGTTTAACCGGCTTAAAGTTCTCAGCATAGCCTCAATGCCTTGTGTCAGCGCTGGAGTGAAAGGTGCAATGTGCCAGGCTACGTTTGAGACTCCTCCTAAATGGCTGTGTATACATGGGACCAGACTCTATACGATCGATTCATGATGAGGCCATTATTGACCCCCACATTCATTTTTCAGCAAAATCAAGTCATATCTGTTGTCTGCATTATTTACCATGCCTTAAAGTAATAAATGTTAAGCTGTAATAATTAAAACACATTCCAGCTGGCTTTGAGTCTGCATGTTCAGAAATAGTAAGTCCAACATAGAAAAGGTCCTGACCTCAAACCAGCTGAGGTATTGTGGTTTAAACCGCACCTAACTGACAGGACCTTTATTTTGCAATTATTACATTTTTAGGTAAATGTGAATTAAAAGCTATTAAAAACATTTGTGATTCAGTCCGTGTGTCCAGTCAATTAACCCCATCTTTAGAAATCTACCTTCTCCTTTTTCCTCTCTGGAGGCTGTTTCACAGCACCACCACACTTTTCACCGTGCAGTGACTTGCCATTTCCATGGCAACAGACGTCATTTTTTTTGTCCTCAGCGGCCGAGAAATGAAATGTCAGTTCTTCTGGGCGGTGGTAAACTGTCTGCTAACAAATACACACAAACTGACGCAGCGCGTATGTGATGTTTGTCATTCAACTGCTCTGCACATCACTGTCTGACACATCGTAATATCTATTAACTAACCCCTCCTCACTCACCTTTAACAAACTTCACTATCGTCTTTAACCTTTAGGAACAGGGACAACAATTGCCAACTTTCTCAGACCAAATGTTGAGTCTTACTACATAGAAGACAGGCTCTTTCATGCCTCAGTTTAGTTGGCATAACTTAGATAGTTGCATGGCAACAAGAATGATGCAAAACTCCTCATGCCCTTTAAATTCTTGTTTTTTTCTAATGAGAAACAAAACAACAATAGAATGGTTTCACAAAGACACACACACACACACACACACACACACACACACACACACACACACACACACACACACACAGATATCTGCATCTTTATTTTCTGTAGTGATATAAAATGTGTCTGTCGTTTTAAATGAGACGGCTGCTGACAAAAAGTAGTTCATAAACTCACATTAGGTATCTAATTGCTGAGGCCACAGGTTAAACACATGTCAAGCTGTATCCTGCACTGCATAGTAAATCTGGTGATAAATCATTGAGGATAAACCCAGAGAATAGTACTACTTGTTTTTATTGTTATGAATAGGTCAAAATTACCATTAAAAAGGAAATTAAAAATACTTCCTCCAGCTGTACAGATCTGTGAAGATGAAGACAAAACAACATTTAAGGGATATAAAATAGGAGGTTGTGCAACGTGGCATGGTTAATGAAACTAGCTGGGAAAAGAAAACAAACTCAAAAAAAATGAAGAAAATTGCTCGTGGCAGCCACTTCCTGTATCTGTTTCTCTGCTACCTGCTTTTGCCCAAAAGGTTCTGGCTGCACTGCTGACATTTCCTCAAAATTGATTTTTCTTTTTACCCCTTTCTCCTTTTACTTTAGACCAAAACACTGTTTCATCTTTCTCACAGTGATGCTCTGGTGCTCAGTGTCTTATCTCAGCAAACTGAAGATTTGTCTTTCTGGCAGATCTCAGCTGCATTGACAAGTCTGATACCTTACCTGCAAAGTTACAATTTTAGGTATAAAAGTAATGTTAGATATTTAATCATGCTGTCACTACTGTTCTGCTCTTTAGTTTGAGTTTTTATAAATAAATATAAAATGGGGAGTTTACATAAGAACCTCTGGACTAAATGTGAAAGAACCAAAAACCAAAATCTCAGCAACTGAATAAAGCTTAAAAGTGAGGAGAAATGTCTCATTAGCAGAATTTATATTAATGGTTGCAAAGACTGTCGTACAACAAACTGGTTTGAATTCCTATAATGACTCTAGCATATGGAAAACATTTTCATTACTATTTGTTTTATTGTATCGGCCAAGGCGTCAAGATAAATCTCCTGAAGGAGCCAAAAATGAAATCTTAAAGCTATTATAAATAAAGTGAGTGGGCCAAAGCTTATAGCTTATAGCCAATAGATTCTAAGTAATTAAAGCAATACGCACAAAATGATTCCTTTTTTATTCTCCACATGTAGGCAGTTACAGTAAAACAACTATTTACCTATAATAAATTTTGACTTGGCGTGTCCCAGCACTTTGACGTTACACTAAAGACCCTGCCAGACGCTGCTTTAAAACTGTAATCGCTCCTATAAGCTTGCTTGCTTGCTGGAAAGAGCAGGTTCCAGAATTCAGAATTCGCCCCCTGCAGTTTCAAATGGCTCCTGACACAATGTGAACCATTTTCATCGTTTGTGCTTAGTTGCATAAATTATAACACTGTCAGAATGAAAAGCTAGGGGTTCACATAGGCTGGTTAAGATAGGTAAAATGTGAGACTGGGATCTCCTGTGCCACCTGACTGTGGCAGTGGTGCCACCAAGTGGCTAGGAAGGATAATGTAAAGTCAGCCCCCCCATCACACCAAAGCAATTCCACCTCACCTCGATCGTTGCCACTGGCGTACTGAAGAGGCTTGTTTTTGTCGATGCTGTTGAAGCTCTGGCTGCGGCGGTTGAGGTTGGATGAACCCGGACTCCTGGAGGCCCCGCTGCCTGCAGCAGGAACTCTGGAGGGCCCTGGTAACCTGCAAGGACAGATTTAACACTTTTTAATGTTGGAACAAATCTGTGCTAACGAACAAAGAACAGGTCCCAACTTCTTGAGTCTCTCATGTCCATTTTACAATACCCATGGAACCAAGTGTTCTTAAAGCAATTTCAGTGCAAGTGATGGGAGAGAAAATGCAGTTCAGTAATATAATTATGTCTGGTTAGTTAAAGTAAATTTGAGACTTCAACAATCTGAAAAATCACAGAGGTGTCTGCCCTTTTTAAAGCGCTTCTGTGAATCTGATGAAGTCTGCATCACTACTGAGAGTCTATCCATTTCTGCTCTGAAAGACCCCGAGCTCATTATGAGTCACCGTGTGAGACACGGAGAATTTAACTGTGCAATGCACGAGGCAAAGTGTACGTGTTCCATCTCAGGTGGAGCTTTATAAAGCGTGAGGTGAACCTTGAGTTTTGTCTAAAACCAACACTTTTGTCTCACAGCAGGTCCAATGTGATGTGTCTGTTTGTTCCCTGCCTTTCTCGTCCACCTACATGCGAAGCTACACTGAGCAGCTCTTACCTCTTTTATTCCCTCTGTCACTGAATAAGAAAACAAAGCCTTGCATCTACTGGGAGGTTTGTGTTTTTAGTCAGTTGCTCAAACACGATCTTGTTTCTCCTGTCAGAGCCAAAACTGTCAATGTCGAATGTTGATTTGCCACGCTGCAGCTGGAGGATTTTCAGGACTCCCAGTAGGCTGGAATTATCTCATCAGAAACCTGTTGTTATACTGTATACATATTATACACTAACTTCATGTTCCTTTTTGATGCCTTTAACCAGATGTTTTCTCACATTTGTTTGTCAGAAAGATATCTAAAAAAAGACTTGAGAACTGGTTTATTGATTTATCAGATCTATAAATTCATTATCGATTTTCATTGTTTGCGTGACCAACAAAGATCACATTTTATTGTACAGTAGTGTGATCTATATACAGTTTTACACTCAGGGTCAAGTAAAATAAATGTAAATACACATATTGTGGTTCATTCATAGTTGACCTTTGTCAATAAGATACTGTAAAACCTTTGAATGAATTCCATTAACTTGCTGCATGAAAGCTGCCCTGACTTCCTTTCACAACCATAATTGATCTTCAACACTGACTACACTACACTTGAGTCTGGGTTGCAGCTGGAGCTGAAGATTTCAGGGGGGAAATATTTGTAGTGGACAAACACATATGGTATTGGAATACATATGTTTCAGCTTCCTATGGTCTCTAATTAGTTAAAATAAACAAATACATGAGCAGATCAACATGTATTCTGCACGCATTTCTCTGTCTCACAAAGGCAACGATAATGAACTTCCCCAGGCAAACACACAATCAGTCAATTTTTCCTGCTTTTGGCTTACGCTGGGCCAACTTGATTTTTGGGTTGCCGCTTTGATTCTGTGTGTGTTAGGATAGTAGTGTTCTGCAAATCTGAAGTCAAAACTGTTGGGGAACCAGCTGGTTCTTCTTCAGGAACCAAATGAAATTATGGGAACTGATGCGCACAAAAACAGGCAAAATATTGAGATGTAGCTGAAATCATGCATGGCCTTCATGTTCCTTTTTGATGCCTTTAAGCTTTTGAGCTTGACTGACAACTTTCTAACTAATCTGCTTTCTAACTAATCTGCTGCACTTACTGTTGCAATAAGAAACACACATATACCCACACGGAGAATTCAGTAGTTCCACTGATGGACCAGAGAGACTTGAATAGAGTACAACTGCAAAAATTAAAAACAACAACAAAAAAACAACAACAACCTAAACACTACTGCTTAAACAATCAGTTAAAGTGCTCAGCAGTGCAATCATCAAAATATCCAGACTATTGTTCAATTGTAATACTACTATTACTACCACTACCACCAGTACTACTACTACTACTACTACTACTACTACTACTACTACTACTACTACTACTACTACTAATAATAATAATAATAATAATAATAATAATAATAATAATAATAATAATAATAATAATAATATTAATAATATGTCTTCAGATGCAAAGTATAGGAAAAGATACGAAACAAAGACACATTTGTGAGAACACACACAAATACGAATGTACTGATTAAAGAACATGTCAACAATCATTGATAAGAAGAAAGGGAATGAGTCAGACAGTAGCACATAGGGAGAGAGAAAGAAAATGCAGCTGTAAATGCACACGAGAGAAAATGAGAGGTAAACAGTGGGAAATGAGAAAGAGATTGGGGATGGAAATCAGTGGTAGCCCCCTTTTATCATCAGACTCTTTCATCTTCCAAAATAATACACACTGGATACTACATCAGCAAAATGAAGCTTGAGAAGGAAATGTGATGTAGATACTGGACACTGGTTTTGTTTTAGGACTTGGGGGAAGAAAAATCAGACGCGGGAACGATCTGGTGAGGAATGAGATGAAAAGAGCTGGACATCACATCATTCAGTCTGTCATTAACAAACTCTAACAAAGACCCTTGAGGATTCTGGAGCCTTTCCTATATGTTACCCCCTAGATTTAGTCAGTAGAGCTAGAGAGTCAAACAGCTCCTCCAAGCTGTTTGGGTCCAAATATAGCAAGTATGTATTTTGGACCACCTGCCCGGTAAAGTCATGTCAGGCTCATCATAATGATTGAAAGACACCACAGGTGGGTGGTGACTGCTGTGACACAGATGAACTTTAGGGGTCATGCCAATGGACAGATCACACATCAGTTACTGTATCTACCTTATAAACCACTACATCATTTATCAGTCATGATGAGCTGTTGGCAGAGTGATATTAATTTGACTTAAAGCTGCAGAGGAGATCACGTTGGTGTAAACAAAGCCTTCAACACAGTGTATGTCTTTGTTCACTCGATGGGAATACATGGACGTGAAGCTGGAATAAAAACTGCAGTGGCAAAACAAAACAGAAAGTTCCTTCGCTTCCTCAATTATTGAGCAAAAGACCTGAAAACACCATCAACATCTCCAGGGCAACGGTCTACGTTGAGCTCATCAACTGTCTATTACTGTATCTGTACCTGAGATTAGAAAAGAAGACAAATGGCAAATCAACTTCCAGATTTTTACCTAATAAACATGATGATCTGGTTTGAGGATCACAGGGACTGTGTATGAGGATGCTGGTGCTATTTGTGCACAGTTGCAGCAGCGAGGTGAGGCGAGAAGGCAGCTTTGTTACCAAAAGGGTCTGAGCTGCCGGCTGTGCCATTTTTTCTGCAGCATTGCACAGTGGTGGCTGCAGAGGTATTTGCAAGGCATGCTGGTTCCCACCGCCTCTTGACGAGTCAGACAAATGGACGCTAGGAGGATGCAATATGTTTGTGGACGTCTCATGTGAACATAAATATGTAGCATCTGCGTTGTCTTAGGCATTTGACTGTATGTTCCCCTGACCTTTGACCCCCTTGTACTGTAGTTAGAGAATCACATTGAGAACAAGCCCAATTTTTCCCCAAATCGGCTAATGTGTAATGTGTTATTCAGGCTTTGGCAGCACTAACTATGTGACAGTCAGCATATTCCATATTTACCTTGTGTTTTTCTTCTGTGGTGACCCTAGTCCACTGTGGCCCGGAGGACTTGCATATCTAGCTGTGAGACTGCGAAGAGAGCAGAGCAGACGACAGGCAGCCTGTTACTGTGGTTGGATGAGCAATGGGAGCAGCACGCCACTGGAATTAGCTTAATGCATGACTTAATGCAATAACGTGAGTGAAGAGGAAGTGTTCAGACAGAAGCAGAGGGAGACAAACACGAGAGGAGGCCAACAGCAGACTCATCACGACTTAAATATGTTTATTACAGCACCACATTTGTATGACTAAGCCAGGATCATCCACTTAAAGCGCGGCTGAAGAAAAAAGGCAGGACACACTTTAACAATAAATCTTGTTGTGGCACTGAGATAAAAGAAATGGTCACAGCATTGGGCACAGTTTACAGACCAACACTCTGTTACTCACACTCAGCGACGGCTGTTAACAAGCCGCCTGCTCAAGTCATGTTTGTCAGGAAGCAGTTAAGTTACACGCAGAGTAACAAAGCACAAACCCAAACAAAGACACAGCTCGAACCCTCACGCATAAAGAATGAGAAGTCGAATAACAGGTGGCAGAGCTGTTTGCTCCCCTGTGTCACATCCTGTGTGAGCTCTACAACGTGCCGTTGAGGGTGGCTGTCATAAGTACCAGAGAAAGGGTTTCTGTTCATTCAGACTCTGATACACAAAATAATAAATACAGGAGGAATGAATGTACAAATAAAACTAAAAAGCTACTGACTGCCAGTAATTCAAAGCTTAATCGCTCTTTATTACATGTCATGTATCATATGTGTTACACACATAAAAACCAACAGAAACCATCAAGTCTTTCCTCACCGCCTCCACAGGCCTGAACAAAGACAGTTCCAGCTACTGTATAGTCTGAAAGAGCGGCATCACTCGTCTGTTTGGGACGAGCTTCTTTCCCGATGGGATCGACAACGGCTCTCTGTTTTGTGCCCATGCCGCTGAAGTCATCGCGTCTAATTCTCTGCCCAGCAGACATATCTCAGCCATTCATCATTTTCTTTTACGCAGCACAAGAACAACATTAAAAAAAAGGAGACGCAGCGGACGTTTCAAACTTTGCTGAGTTGACAGATTTCAGTCAGCGTGTGGAATAAATTGAATCAGAGTGAGCAAAATTTTAATTACCTGTCGAAATGCCTAAAATTGAGTCTTCCAGCTTTATCGCACTCATACCAATGCACAGGCTCTTTCTATTTACATCTCTCCCTACAGTAAGTGCATAGTCACTGTACATCGCTACATGAATTGGCCTCACAGGTTTTCGGTTTCCCATTATACTGTAGCTACAGTACGAGAATGTTCATTTGACCTTATTAGTGAAGCATATATAATGATGTTAAGCAGCTAAATGTTCTTCCTTTACTCTATCAGTACATATCAGATCATCCTCCGATATTTAGCATTTTGATATTTTTTGCTTATCCTGTTCACATTCAAGTTGGAAACATATGGTCCTAAGGAGCAAGGGTCATCTTCAAAGGCGGGGGGTTGTTACAGACATCTTGCTTTATAGATATATAGATAATGAAACAGTCCAATGTATTACAGTAATGTATAGCAGCAATGTATACAGGCTGGAATAACAAGCAAGTGTAACCAAAGTATTAAAGCAGGTCATGGTGCCACTAATGCTAAAGCCATTCTTCTCACAATGAAAACCTAGTTTCCTGAAACCACAACACACAAGTTCAGACTGTACCCAGGAGGTGAGTCGGGCTTGGCCAGGCCGCTGGCTCTCCCATACGGCAAACGGCTCTTCCGGTCGCGGGATGCGGCGGTGGGCAGGCGCGAGGAGCGCCACACCACGGGGTCAGCTCGTTCCCCCCAGGACATGGGTTTGGTTCGGCCCCCGCTGCCTTCTGAAGCTTTGACAAGCCTACGTGCCTTCACGGCTTGTGTTCGCTCAGGCCAATGGGGAGTTCCACCCTTTCACCACACACGCACCCACTCGCACAGTCACATATATCCCTATGTGTCCCCCTGCCTCAGAGACACCCATGAGGCCAGCAGGTGCTGTCTATAGAAAGCTCCCAACTGTAGATGAGCCGCAGACTAAATGTGTGAGTGCATAAGAATGTGGACGCGTGCGTGCGTGCGTGCGTGCGTGCGTGCGTGCGTGCGTGCGTGCGTGCGTGCGTGCGTGCGCTACACAGATAAGTAAATCATCTAAAAAATAAGAATTTTTTTCACTTTAAGAACACATTCTTCTGGCATATGTATATTTATGAAGGTGTTTGGACACGTTGAATCTTGGTGAATCTTAATCTAGGGTTGACCAGAGCTTACAGGAATTCATTATTGTGTAAAATTGCATTTGGAAAGATTTTTCAGAATAGATTTAAATAATTGAGCTGAGTGAAAAGAAGCCACCAAATATTTCTATCTCTTTTATATCTTAACAATAAGACAACAGACTGAATGTCACTGTATTTATACAACTGTGCACCTGACATCATTTTACTTGTTTGCAGGAACAGAAAGCAAATCATGAGGAAGCATCAACCTCCTTCTACAATGATCCACTTCTCACCACCTTCCAAGGTCTTCTTAAATTTTAAGAGGGTGGCTTAACAGTCCAGTCGTCACTGAACTCACAGGATGACGGTTCAACTTATCGCTGGCGTACATGTATTGAGTCCTTGGCCTCCAGCGTGCCCTTCGAAACTCAGGCATAATAAACTTAGCACCAGAGGAGAGGGGCCGGAGCACAGTGCCCAATTTGGCAATTAACTGAGCCATATCCGAGACTCTCATATTTTATTCTATTAATATCTCCCAGATGTGAATATTATCAAACTGTACTTCTGGTTCTATTCCAAAATTCACTTCAAAAGTATAAATGTAACTTTTTGTTGTGAGTGACTGTTGAGTGTGTGTATGTGTGTGTGTGTGTGTGTGGGGGGGGGGGGGGGGGGGTTGAACTGGCGGCAGCTGTGGCCTTGTCAGTCCCCCCCCCCCCCCAACCAACCATTCACACACACACACACACACACACACACACACACACACACACACACACACACACACACACACACACACACACACACACACACACACACCAGAGTGGCCATGGAGTAACCTGATCTGTGTGCGCATGTCAGGCCTTCACTTTGTCTATTTGCATCACAGAGGGACAGACCTTTTACTGCTTCATGTCTCAGTAGAATTTAAAACCTCTATATGGTAAATTAACAGCTTTTTCATATTGTAATAATTGTACTAGAACCTACAGTAAGAACATCCCAGCATTCCATCAGCATTCAACGTTGTTTCAATGTGCATCAACGTCACAACAATAAGTGACATAATTTCAACCATATTTTAACGTTGAAGGTCAGTTGTTTCTTGACAAAACGTTCCTCATTGTATGTGCATATAGCTGATGCTGCAAAAATTCCCATGAGCGTTTATGGAGAATCATCCTCCACGAAGCCTGTACCTCATTTTTAATGTCGTATACATCATTTCCTGTCCAAAAGCTCTAACTTGAACCAATTAAGCATCCAAAAGCGATAAATTCTTTGACCTGTGTTCCAGAACTGCTAATTGAAACCTACTGTTTTACAGTAAGCTTGCCTCTGTGACCTCTCGCCTACCTGTGCCCCTAATGAGAACCACACCAGGCGGAATGGTAAACACCTGGAGCTTCTGCACACATGCTGTACCTGGACTGCATCTCTTGCGTCTTGCCGGCGGATGGGGTGGCGCTGCTGGTCTGCTGGCTGAGCTCCACCAGGGACTGGTAGTACTGCTGCTGTTGCTGCTGCTGTTGCTTGAAGCGGGAGAGGATGAAGAAAAGGCCCAGGATACTCTTCAGGTTGCCATTTCTTATCTCTGAAGAAACAAAAGAAAAAAAAACAGTGAAAAACAGTACAGGGTGAGGTCTTGGCATCAAAACAATTTGTCTAGAACTGCTAGATTATTTTAAATAAAGCTGCATGAGAATGAAAAGAGATGTTGAGGATATGACTCCTGCAAAAAGCCGCAGTCCTGCAGATTAAGTCGCCTTTTAAATATCCTGTGTTGGCAATAGCAACAACAAGCCCCCCAATCAATAAGCAGCTTTGTCTGGCGTGTTGATTTTATCCTCAACAGCTCCTGAGTTCATCTGAGACAAAACTCAAACAAATCCATCTTGCATTCTCTCCCGCACACAAAGGCCAGGGATACGATTCAATAGCCACAGGAGGAAGAAGAATCGATTGGCGCGGCCAGCGCATCCATTTGTGAAATCGAATTTTGATATCAGACCCCTCGGCAAGAGCTGGCACGCGAAGCCGCAGGAAGGATGGCAGCGGCTCAGCGGCTGACGCGGGGCTTTTTACTCCGTTTTTCAGTCTGGTGAGTTGCAACAACCCCCCCACCCCACCCCATCCATGGTGTGGCTGTTTGGAGACTGTGTTGGAGGAGATTAATCTTGTAGGAGGGGGTCTTTCCATTTCCTAACACCCAGAGGATGGCTTTTTACAGTATAGTGTTGTCTTTGAGAACATGAACAGCGGCGGTTTCTGCGTCTTAGGGGGACGAAGATTCAGCCGCTGCAGAGCTGCAGTGTAATAAGACCTTTGGCAACTGGTAAAAGTTACAGAAATCCTAATGATGAGTAATAATGTAATTTACTGTGTGGCCAAAGAGAAACTGACTTGTATATGTCAAGAATTGCACATTTGAGTATTTTAAATACTGAAAACAGAGGTTCAAGGCTATTTTGCCAAGTTCTCCAACTAAATAAGGTCCAAGAGTTTCAGAGTTGGTGGCCTTATTTATAATCTGGTATAATATTCAATATGAGAATTGTGTGTTGGTGGCACATATCCACCAAATTGCAAGCAAAGGCAGAGAACTAGCAGAGAAAAAAGCCTTAGTGATATGACCACAAGTTGCAGCCATTTATTAGATAGCGGAAACAATAGCTGGAACCTGTGAACATTGTTAGGACATTAAGAAAAACATTCAGGAGACATTACAGTCACTTAAACATGCAGCTTTTTCATCCGCTGAAAGCAGTAACAGTGTGTAAGGTGATGTTTATGGCAACGACTAAAATGCTTTAGCATCACTAAGCTATACAAAGACCACAGTACAGTATGTTCTATTTTTGCCTATTCACAGTATGCCCACAACTCCACTAGTAAAAGTAGTTTAATGTATTTGAGCCTCTGATCCCATTGGGGTTAATTGGAGCACGTATGCAGGTAGACTCATTTGAAAAGCACCCAATGAGATCAAGCAAGTGGAGGAAGGTTAGTGTGGCTCATAGGGTCATATGGCGGTTTGCCTGCTAGCACCACACATTCATCCTCCGAGGCGAGGACCCCCCTTCGCTGCCAGCCATTATCAGGTGCAGGAAACGTGCATACTGAACTTTACCCCTTCAATTTTAGGACTGGAAACAGTAGAGTGAACTTCCTGCAGCTAATTGTCACTTTTTATGTGGCAGTAAAACACTTTCATGTTGCTGCTTTTCATAGGTGCTTTGGGGTTAAGGAGGTAAAGTGGGAGTTAGAAGTTAAGAAGGTGCAGATTTTTTACTTCATAACAAGACCAAAAGCAGTGTTCTAAAGCCGAGCATTACAATGACAGGCTAATATTTAGAATTATAATTATTCTTATTCTATATATATATATAGGTCATTACAGTAAGTGGATTCCTCATTCAAAACTTAATCAGACGTTGGCAAACCTAGCACAGATAATACAAACTATATATGGCATGGCAGGCAAGTGAATCTGGAAAGGCGTGGGCAGAATTCAATTAGACGTAAGAGGGCAAGCGGACACGTAATTCAATTCTCAAACACACATCGCAAACTCGCAGTAGGTCTTGAGAATAAGGCAGATAGTGAGTCGGTGGCCTGGGTGAATGAAACGCAGCAGCAACGGGCAGAGTAACCCAGTAGGACAGTCTTTTTTCCAGAGCCACGTTTAAATCTGAGTCATGTTGCTGTTTTTAGTGCCGCAGCCTGGGGAGGGGGGGGGCAAGGATTTAGAGCTGTCGGTCAGTGTGTCAGGCTGTCGGACTATTTCTGCCACTGGAGAGGTCAAGGGCACACAAACATCATACGTTTGAAGAGGAACAGAAACAACATGAGGTCTGGTTGGGGAGCACCGACCCTCAGTCAAAAGCCTTTGTTGTGGTGACATAAGGAATGAGTCTGTGGAACTTAGTTGATGTTTTGAGCTCACAATTAGATGAGCTACAACAATTCGAGATGGTAGAAATTAAAAGTAAATATATTTTCCAGTCATTTTTGTTTTATGAGTATTGATTAAATCAGAAATATTTTAAACAAAATGTAATGAATCTTTATTTAATTTGAAAGCAGTTACTTGGGGTTTGATTGTAGTTATAATGTTTGTTCTTATTGGTGATGGGTGGATGGATTATTATAATTATTTACAGAACATGTCCACACAGAACTAGTTTAGACAACACATCTGGTGCCACAAAACGACTCATGCTCATGATCCTTGAGGGGATCTTGACCTTCTTGGCTTGTGCGCAATCCACATAACACTTAGTTGGAAAATTGAATGTGATCTTAACCCTGCCCTCGTGGGGTAATTTCATCATATGCTCCACTTTGGCCAGAACTTGTTGAGAACAGAGAAACATTGTAGTCATTGCTATCATATAAGACGTGTGCTAGACAACTGAAGGCTGGATAGCAAATCCCTCGCTGCACTTTTTTATCCTCCCACTAATCACTGTGATGCCCTAATGACTGCCTACACTGCTGGAGACGGCCCTAACGTGTTACCAACATGGTGGATTCCATTGCTGTGAGATGTATTAGTTTTGCTTTGGCCAATAGACCTTAACCAGAAGTGGAAAGCAACCCAGAGAAGGATGGATGATATGGATGCCATATGTATATATGCTCTAGAAATCATAAATAGGATAGTAAGATCTGTCTTTGATCTGTTTGTAGTGACTGGGACCTGAATCCTGTGTTTTTCTTACCTTCTGCTGAAAGCCCTTGTACATTCACTCCTCTAGCATCCAGAAAACTGAGGCAGGCGTCCACATTTCCGATCTGTCGGGAAGACGTCAGACAGTCAGCACAAAGGGACAGACGCAGCAGGAATGTGACGATGCTTAACATTCAGCGAGCCTAAATGTCTGGAGGGCAGAGGGCTGAGGGGTAGGAAGATGATCGGCATTATCGCCCATAAAGAACATCATTGTGTTTGTTATTACTCAACCCCCCCACCCCCCACCCACCCAGCTTGACCCTGAGTCCTCCCGTCACTGTGCACAGTGACCGCAGTGTATTGCCTCCTACACGACCCGGGGGATTCCACGCGCATTCACTGTTTATATGCATTATACTGTACTGTTCGCACAATCCCAGCCAGTAGCGGGAGGCGCACGTCTAGGCCAATACACACAACACAGTCACAAGTGTCGCCTTGCCGGACCGGTGTCAGTTTCACAAAGACCTAGTGACCTGGCAGTTTTTAGGGGGATTTTCACATGCCTTCATTAACACTAGCCTCATTAGCATGGCAGTCAGCCACCGTTGGCACCTCAGCCCCCTTTATGATGAGGTCAAAGGTCGGACGCAGTGGGCCAGTGCCACACAAAGGGCACGTCAGGCAACTCGGCCAGACGGGCAACAACGATTCACTCAGTTCGGCTGCATTGCTTTATTAGCCAGAGCGGGACTTTGTAGAAACAGGGTAATGACTCAGATCTGCAATGCATCTTCTCTTACTCTCGCTGAGACAAACATCATTGTCCTCACCGGTGTAATAATGAGGTACTTAGTAGCATTTCGTCCAGCTGAGTGAATAAATTATGAGTAAATAAAAATACAAGTGATTTCAGCTTCCGTTCTCTTGAGTAATGCAGTTTATAGATAAACATATACAGTATATGAGTGTGCTTGTGTGTGTCCACCCAAGAAAAATGGTACCTCACAAACCATTTGCCATCTAATAAAATCTAATACTCTTAATATTTCTCCAGAAGATAATACCTGAATTAAGGTTGTGTTCCCTCTTATAGAATTGTTTGAATAATTGAATTGATTAATTCAGTCTGCTCATACTGGTCATCAAGGAATTGCATCCTAAAATTTTTACAGGAGGTGATGGCTACCAAAGTTCAACCTCAGCCAAAGTTCTGTGCACACTTGTATTCACATGCATTTCTACTCCACTTACAAGCTGAAACCTTATATTAGGTCCCCCTCTCTCCTTACAGATGGAGATGCTTACAGTACATTGGCTTTATCATACTGTATGGAGCCGTACGCGGCAAGAAGCCACACAAAGACCTTCTCCATCTGCCTGACACAAGACCCCCAACATAAGATCACACACTGGTACCAAACCCCACTCATATGTGGGCCTCCGCCCTGTCTACCCACATGCTGAACACACAAACTGACATGTGTTCCCAGGCGTCGGTTTGTTGGATTTATACCACATGCTCTCAGAAACGTGTGTAGATGAAGAGGCCTGCTGCTGAGCATAAGGAGGATGTGGGCATGTAAGGTGAGCGTATTCTGCCTACGTCAACAGCATATGTACATGCATGACATGCAATCAACAATATCTGCATGTGTGTGTGTGTGAACTGGGGCTTAATAACCGCTAATGGCAAAACTGAATAATCGCATGAACACACAGTCAATCATCTTAATTGTGGATGCAGGGCTCTGGTGATGTTTAACTAGTTTGGTGGGCGGTTTGGCTTTGCGGCGTCCTCTAACAGCTCCTCAAGAAACCAACATCGTTTACTTTTCCGACGCAGGCTGGCATCACGGGGCCATTAAAAGCAATTTGAAAAGGACATTTTGATGAGGCCCACACTCCGCCTAATCACGACTGCTTAAGAGCGGGGAGCGCGTTTGGAGGAGTGACAGCGGGGCCCACGTACATTGGCCGCAGCGGGAAGCGGACTCAACACAAGCTTTCTCCAAAAAAGTACGTTTCTATGTAAGTAAAGCGCAAATGTGGTTTAGCTTTTAGAACAAATGAATTATTTTCTGATTATGATGCGTCATTTTCCAAATTAATGAGGCAGTACATTTGTTAATCCTCTTTACTAAGCCAGCTGACAATCTCTTCCTGGCAATATAAGTGCTTTGAGAGCCTGAGCCCAACTATACATCTGAATTGGCCATGAAACTGAGAAGGATTATTAATTATTAAAAAGGAGTAAGGTGATTAACCAAAGGTACAGCAAACAGGTGAAAGCCAGAAGCCAAAGGAAGGAGAGTTGTGGGCCTCAGGGACCAGTGTTTGGCACCCTTCCCTTAAAAAAGAGAGAGCGAGCGTGCACCAATCAGGACATCTCCATTAATTACTGCCGTTACTCTCCCCAGGTTTGGACAACTAACAGAGTCAGATGTTTGCAATAGTCTGGGATTAAGTCTCTCCAAGACTGTGGTAAAGCAAGTAAAACCAGTGACAAGAGAATACCTCTCCAATGATGACATCCTAATTTTTCTCTTTGCTCAGCTTTGCTGTGCTGGGGAGTTTGGGCCTCTTGGAGTGACTCGTGTGTGTGTGATGGCTAGAATTGGAAAGTGTTTTACCTCAGATGCAACACATCAATTATCACTTCCTGCGGGACTCCTTTAAGGCATGACTAGAAAACCAAGAGTTAGCACTTTAAGGCACATGAGCCCAGCACGATAATTGAAGGGTTTTACTACAAAATGCTACTGTACATATCCACTGGAAATTAAATGGTACATCAAATCCCTAAATCAGTATTTCAAAACATAGATGACTAACAGAGCGATCTTATGAGTCATCTGACATACAATCCCTTTTTTCAACCTGTTTCACAGCCCAGTGTTTCCTATAGTAGTAGTAAGTAGTAGTTCCTATAGACTTGATCACATACTTTATCACATGAAGCCAAAACTTAAATGTCTGTCCTCGTTGTTGGAAGCAGCAAGGTCAGGGATTGTCAATAGAGACAACATGACACACAAGGACTTCACATACAATTGGTGGTTTCAGCTTTTCTCCCGGAGAATCGAGATCGATAGGAGCTATGGGAGGTGAAAATTAGATTTGCCTGAAGACACATTTGCTATGACTTTGACTGTTGCATAGATAAACACACATTTTGGGCTGTGTCTATTGAATCCCCTGAAACTTAATGAAGCATGAGTGACAGATGACTGGGAAGCTTTTTACGGACATTGAGTTTAACTGCTCTGAAATTCAAACATTTAGGCAGACAGAGTTAAATCCCCATCTGAGTTGCAACCTAAAGCTTTTGAACACAGAAGGGGAGAACTGTGTGAATGAAGAGACAGAACCGGAAAGGAAGGGAGCAACTACAGTAGGTGAACATATTGTACAGTAACTACATCATCATAATCTGAAGCCACTCAAGACTTGTGCCTCCACGGAGCGACCGCTCACCCTCTAGGAGGGCCGAAGCAGGCAGCTGCGGACACACTATGATTTACGGAGCAGCTGATGGGCAGTGGGGAGGCCGGGTTAAAAGGATCCTGTCTCATAATCCAGGGATCATTGTTTGTCACGTCAAAGCCCAAACTACAGAAACAACTTCTTATATGGCATCAGGCTGAGGAACAGCTTTATGTGATGTTACTCCTCACCCTGACACCTCACAGCCAAAGATGTGCCCTCCCTAAAATCTCCTAAAAAGACAGCATTGCAGAAGTGAGGTTTTGTGACCAGCACATGTCTGTGTCTCTGCCGGTGCGTACACACACATGATGTATAATCAATACGATCTGCCAGGCAACACAAGCCCAGATCCACGAAATGTCTCAATTATATATGGTGGTTCATTTTCAATTGTTTACAGCATCAAATGACTTGGAAGGCTTCCATGTGGCTTTATGCATCTGCTGCACAGACAGGGTGTGGCCACATGTGTGTGTGCGTTGTACTGTATTTCATGTGAGTGAGTGGCACAGAGTTATCCAAACAACCACCACTTTGATCCCTGCTTTACTTGTGTGTGACATGTCTTTGTTCCAGAACACAGAAATGCAGAGTAACGGTAATCTGTTACTGTGTGATTGTGTGAAAAAGACGAGCGTCTTTATAAGACATGATTCAAATTTAGCAGAGAGGTCTTTGACTTTGACTGTGACACTGTTGCATTCTTGTATAACGCTGGCAATTCGGTGCATTCAGGCAAACGACGAACACTGTCTTTTTCCAGACGTTAACTGTCAGATCCAGTTTGCTCTGCTGCAACGGTCAGTGTGTGGTGATAAATTTGGTGCAGCACCCTATTTGTATGAATTTACATTCTCTCCTTGTATTATTCTGAACAGTGAAACCAATAATGTGTGATGATTCTTTGTTGAATCTAAGCATGACCTTTAGTAATTAAGGGTGAACACAATATGCTGCTATGAACCTTAACTTCCCTCTATTCACATGGAGTTGGAGTTCAGTGTTTTGTGAAGGAGGGCAGCATCTGTTGGTGCACATGCAGTGAGTGCTACAAGAGAAAAATCTAACAAGGTCATGAACTTTGGCTTTTCGAACAATCTAAATTCTTGCTTGTTCGTTTTGGAAGACACCAGTGTCTTTTAATCTAGGCACTGAGGACTGTGAGGACTAAAAGTAGCCAGAAAGATACTGTATCAACATGTTCTCACGGGATAAAGAAGCCTATTTGATTTCTAATGTATTTGTGTAGAAGAATCAAGCAGAAGACACAGCTGGGAGGGGGTCGAGGGATTCAGCGAAAGGGCCGTTGATTCTATTCTTTATTGCTCCCATGCTGTAACAGCCACCACGGTTTGGAAGCGCTCAAAGAAGCTGCAGCTGCTGAGTTGCAGTCAAACATATCAAAGTTAGATCAAAGGTTAGTATTCTGTCACTGCTCTCATTTAACGATCCAGCCCTTTGCTCCCTCAGCGGAACACGTGTCGATGTCGTTGCTGTATATGAGCGATTAAAAGCTTCCAATGAAGCTACAAGTGGAGCAACGAGTCCCTGGGCGCTTGGTCTTCCGCCGCCGAAGTGGCGGATGGTGCGAGAGGGTCGTTCTCTGCTCCAGAACGCACTCTGAAGAAACAAAAAAAAACAAGAGAACTCGCAGTTGCTGAAACTGGACCGAGCAAAAAGACTCACAAGAGTCTGAGAGCGAGGGCAGGAATGTTTACACTGCATGAGAGAGGGGGCTTTAGCGCAACAGCTGCTGGGACACTTGAGCAGCCATACGTTAAATGCTGGATCCCAGCTCTTGGTACCGGTTCAAAACCAAATGTGATCGCACACACTGCTCTCAAGACTTGCACTAAGAACAGCAGATTTTGCCAAGATTCCTTGTTATTGCAAGATAAATGTGTGTTAGACACATAACAATTTAAAATTTGCAGTAGAAACTATCTAAGTTGTCAGCAACCAGATGCAAATTTTCCACCCAACACATGATACTCCGCTCCGATCAGAGCCTCACCTCTCTGGTGAGATGTCCAGATTGTGAATTTGAAGGAAGCATGGATCATGGTCCCCATGCAAGCATCATATCAAACCAACAGTCTGAAGTGGCCATCTGCCTGAGCCCTTGCTGGGTCTGCCAGTCGCTGGCCATCCACAACGACATCAGGGCCATTTCAGAGGCCCTGAGATCTCATCGTCCATTTTCTTGGTGCATTTCCTGACTTTCGTAATAGATGAGAGGCCTCACAGCCGAGATCGGTATAATCACATCAAATCAACGACCTGATAAGTAGTGTCGCGCAGGTGTAGGTGGAACCTGAGCCAGAAGATATTAGAAGATTAGAAGGGATGAATGGTTGAAATGTGCTGACGATGACGTGTTAGGCCAAAGAAGATGATACTAGAACTGCTTAATTTTTATCATCTCCAACAAGCTGAACAGTCATTTAAGATGCAGACGAACCAGTTCAAATGTGGGGTTTAAGCCAAATTACTGAACAGAACTTTTCTAGTTTAGTTATTATAGGGTCCAGGGATTCAGCCTGTAACATTGTGTGTCTACACATTAATCTGGCATTACACAAATCTATTCTCCTGTGCTTCAAGGCCTAATATTTCAAACGCCACAGTCATCATGTCCTAGTTTCCCATCACTTACTTACATAGCGCTAAGCTAAAATGCACCACAGCCGACCCTATGCCTTGTCAAATAAAACAAGGTCAAATCGCTGCAACTATTATCCGTGACACAGTTTAAATCCATAATCTCGAATGATTAGCAACCAAACGCTGACTCAAAAGGAGTGAGATCTTTGACGTGAGCTCTCACACCCTAAGCCATCTGCTGACAGATGTTGCATCTCCACATCTTCACATTCAAGCAGGATTCTGCCAAGTGTTTGTTTTTTCCCCTGAAATCCTTTGCTGATGTCGCACGCACACGCACACGCACACGCACACACACACACACACACACACACACACACACACACACACACACACACACACACACACACACACACACAGTGAAACTGCACAGTCATCCATATTGCAGGGAAGCGCTGTGCGCTTTGCTAATGATGTCTGTCTATAACGAGGAGGATTAGCATCGCAAGGCTTTAATATTTTCTGCTGAGTGTGGCCTTTCTCATGAGGAATGGAACAAAAATCCTTCATACCCTTTAGATTTTTGTACAATTAGTAGGAAATGTATTGTTGGGGGGGGGGGGGGGGATTCCTTCATCCACAGTGTATTTGTAGATTTACATTCCGGTTATTTTAACTGACACCAAAATGGGCAGAGGGAGAGGTGCACATACTGCAAGAATACGTGTGGGGGACATGAGTATGTATGTAGTGAAAGGAGAAAGGTTACAAAATGAACCTGATATAATTTTAAAGGGGGGTGTGGAATCTCTAGCCAGTGAATCACACACACAAACACTGCACTGATGTATTAAACACAGTGGAAAGAAACAGACCCGCACTCAAATCTCTTCGATTCTCCCACGTACCACACTCATTGTCATTTCTGCTTCCCGTCATCTGCATTGGCTCTGCTCAGCGGCTGCAGATGATACAGTTTGGGACCAAAAATGCAGTCGGGGTGGTGTAGGGTAAATGGGAGGGGGGGTATTGGTTCTGTATACGAGCCCCACTCCCCTGTCACAGAAACAGATTCCCAGCAATCATTAGGTGCCCTGCCAAGTATTCCAATTAAAACAGGTCCTCAGAACACAGCAGTCGCGAGTGGGAAGAAACCCGGGAATGTAAGGAGCACTGACCAGTCTGGGGTCAAGGACAGGTTTTGTGTGAGAGGAAGCCAATTTGGACAGGAACAGGAAAATACTTAATCTCCTATTGCAGAAGGCAACTCATTTAGTGCAGTATCACTATACTCACACAGACTGTGAGGAGGGGAAACGAAAGCGCAAACAACAAAAAGTGTCTGCAGTATTAAAAGCAATAAAGCCTAGGGTTTAGGGGAATCTAAGAAAGAATCAATAAGCTATTAGTTAACTGCTCGATGTGCAACTGCAGCTCCCACTTCATCGCCTTTTTGTTCAGCCTAAGTCCAAGGAAAGTTACAGGACAGCATATTAAACCTTTAACAGAGCAGAATGTGACCTTTTCGTGTACACTTGGCATGTATGGTTACACTCAGTTAGAGCGAGGAGAGCAAAGGTCAGACTCTTTTACATATTGCTCTTGATAGGAGCAAATTAGAGCAAGGAGAGGAAGGAGAACTAAGAAACAACGGTAATATTAGCATACATAGCCTTATATGAACCCGGAAAGCCACTGAAGGCACAGCAGCTGAAGGCGGGACTTCTAGAGATCATGGTGCTTGAGTTGCAATTGAGGTAAAATAAAGAAATTGCAGGAAAATGTTCATGGCACCTGACAAGTTCTTTTTGGATTAGCTCTATAGGAAACGATCGTCCGATAACCGAGCGCGGGTCCAGAGAAAAACACATTACGCATGCAGATGCAGATGCTGCTGCGTGGCTTCCAACAGCTGCTCACTTGGCTGACGGCGACCTACCGATCGGAGTGGCGGGCCTGCGACGGAGGGATCATCGTTTTGGGCCCCGAACAGGAGAAAATGGGTGCAGAGGAGGTCAATCAGGATCATCTGCCCCTTCTGCTAACAGCTGCTGCTACTGTGATGCCGCTGGCCAAGGAGTTTAAACTCCAGGTGCTACAGTGCAGTAGGTGGCCCGGTGGCAAGATTCCAACATTCACAGCCTGTTATGTCAATAAGCAGCTAAGAGCTAATTTAACATTTTCTCTCGAGGAGAGAAAGGCTGTCAGCGTGTAATTTAAGGCTCAGACTTACAGTACTGTATATCACTGTCCAAGCTCATAGGAGACACAAACCAAAGACTCATCACCATAATCTCTTGGGGTAGCTGATTTCATTCAGTCCCTTCCAGAGGCATTGATGGGGACAGTAAGAATGATAAGATGTAAATGAACATCTGTTGACGATGCCACTACACTCACTGGGCTTTCTACAGAATGTCCCACCTTCCTAATCTTGCATCTGAAGTGTGGTTAAGGGTTCATCTCATGGCACAGCCACTGTGTATCTGCTCTCCTTTCTTAAGCGGATCTTACGTACATCCAACACATCCCACCCCTAAGTCTTCATTTGCTGGAAGAAGTGTGTATTTTTTCTCCACTGTGCCCTGATGCTGCATAAAAAATTGGATTCATTGGATATCCTATAGAGCTGTAGTTTTGTCTGTAAAGACATAAACTTTATTTTCTTGAATGTCGTGTGGAGGACGACCATTGCACTAATCCTGTTCATGTCACCTGCCACTTTGTAAAGCTTAACCTTTCCAACCAGTTTTCCTCCAGGCCGGCAATAATTGACTGCAGAGCATTTGTATGTGTCAGATATTTCTTTCCTCTCAATGCCCACACTATTAGAAACCATGCTTCCTCAAACTTAATTTTTCCCAACGTGGCCGGACCCTTTGGTCGGAGCAGGTGGTAGATCAATGGGCTTAGTAAGTGACTGAGACAAAGGGCTAACACACACACACACACACACACACACACACACACACACACACACACACACACACACACACACACACACACACACACACACACACACACACACACACACACACACACACACACGTCGTTGGCGTATGGAGTCACATGCTTTCGGTGCTGCAGAAGTTCACTCGTAGTGACCGGAGTCGAACACTGGGCTCAGCTGTGAGGAAGCCAGGAAGCCAGGACCAGAATCGCTTCCCACCAATAAGGAAAACAAATGGAGGCCGACGCTACCACCAGAACAACTCCTAACACAGCGAGCTCATGCAGTTGCATCAGGGTCAGCAGGGTTTGCGTGACCTCAGCTTTGCCTTCCTTCCTTGTTCTTTCATAGTTTTTCTTACACAGTGCACCACGAAGAGAAAAGAAAAAATAAAACAGCTGAGTGTGTGAAAGTACTGTAGTTATGTAATAGCAATGGGACCCATTGCTGGAAAGATGCATTGATCCTTAATACGCATCCACATTCACTTCCTCCGTCTGGAAGTCACCTGTTAAACGCAAACAGCGGAAACATGTGTCCTATATCACTCCAAACGCAAAAATGCTGTGCAGCGTGCTACATGTATTAAAAAAAACCCAAGGCATATAAACTCACACATGAAAGGCACACACTCAGGACCAAAGATTCTCCTCGCCCACAGCGTCTCACGGAGAACACACGCCACAGTAGTTTAACTGCGTTAGTCACTTTTAATGGCAGGAGGGCAGATGCCAGGCCAAACCAGCGCTGCATCAACACTTAGTCAACTCCAGTGAGGGGTAATTATGTCAGAGTGACGACAATGAGCAGTCATACGTCCCTGTCATCTAATTAACAGAAGGGGGTTGGGAACGACGCTGCTGGCATCGCTGGGACAAAATATGCAGATGATTGAAAGTGGCAGATTAAAGGAAATAAGTTAGGGTTTGAACTTTTTCAAGGCTCTGTTGCATTTTTTGGTTACGTTGTGTTTGAAAACTGCCTACTGTATGAACTGTAATTAAGCAGATCTGCTGAGATGCTGCCCAAATATCAGCAGGTATATGCTAAATTACAGGTATACAGCTCAGTGGCAGATCAGCAAAAATCAGTACTTATGCAACAGTGCACTAAAGCATTGATGAAGGTGAAGAAAAAATCAGGCTTACCATTTGCGACTGGCTCCTGGGGCTACCATTGATATCGTCCACCTTTTCGTTAGCTGCGTGACAGAGGAAATAAAAAAGACCGGTTCTCAGTCTGTGCTGCACTTTAACATCCCCATGTCGGATGGCTTTGGAGTTCACGTGTGCAAATCCGATAGCAGACAACTGTTGAGCTCAAGCATGGAGGGCGTGTGTGTGTGGATGTGTGCATTCTGAGCAACGCAGGAGAGGTCTGGGAAGCAAAGCTGCCTAATTTGTCAGCTGCCGCCAGAGAATTACTGACAGGCTAGTAGCTTGGCCTCATTGTCTGATTGGGCGAGCGGGGAGGGTAAAGTTTCAATACAGCGGAGAGGGAGTGTGCCAGAGTTAGATTTGGGAGACAGACAGCATCAGTGAGAAAAATGTGCTTGTGAGGGAGAGAGAGACTCAGTGAGAGAAAAGTTCAGAACAAGAATAAAGACGTGTAGAAAGAGAAAGAAAAGAGTCAACAGAGTCACTTATGTAACACTTATGTTGCCAATGTTGGGCAACACTGGAACAAAAAATTTACTCTTGTATTGTGTAAGTGTAAAACTTTAGGTAATTCGTCCAAACAAGCTCTAGGGACCACACATGGTAATCTCTGATTTTCCTTCCTATGATGGTGAAGAGGAATGAATGCTCTGTTTGGAGCATTTAAAGGGATCTTTTAAAGCAGCTTTCTGTTTTGGGAGACACTGCTCATCCTGTGGCTAACAGTTGCAGAAGTAGGAGAAAGGAAGGCAAAGGAGCGAGTAATAATCTAAGAGTCATGAGGGGTGAGAGAGAGAGAGAGACAAAGAGAGGGAGACCTAGATAAAGTTTTGAAGGACTGACAAACAGAGAGCGAGACATGTGGAAGGAGCAGAGCCGGAGAGGAAGAGACACGCAGAGATAGAAAATAGAAAGAAAGAAAGCTGGAGAGACTCTAATAGGAATTGGATGCCTCTGCACCCTAGGGTGTCAAAGTCACAGATCTCTGTTGCAGCAGCTCACCCAGCACCCAAAACAAGAGAGAGCTGCTGTGATTTGGCCCTAATATCAGTCTGAGACACAGCTTCCTTCCAACTCACCACAATAAAGACTGAACAGCAGCAGTGTGTGTGTGTGTGTGTGTGTGTGTGTGTGTGTGTGTGTGTGTGTGTGTGTGTGTGTGTGTGTGTGTGTGTGTGTGTGTGTGTGTGTGTGGGTGGTCGCTTCTACCAGACAGAATGAATTATGGAGGCAGATGGTTTTATTTATCCACACATAAATGATATTCCTCTTTTTAAAAGCCTAAATCAAGACACTATTTTGATTGTATGACATAAATCAAGCTGTTAACCAGGTGATTCAAGTCTCCGGCTGGACTCCCACCTACCTATGATCTGGATGATCTGTGCCAGCAGGACTCCATCCGTGACGTCCTGGCTCAGGTCCTTGATGAGGCGCGGGCATCCAGACTTGGCCAGGTAGTGGTTGGCCCAGTCTGTGTAAATCTGCAACGACAGAATGCGCATGATATTAGTCACTGTGTGAGAAAAACACTGTGGAGAACCCTGACCATTAAACAGCGAATATAACGGCGATCCCACTTGAGCGGGATGGATCCCTTGGGGCTACGTCCTCGGCGACCCCCCCACCCCACCGCTCAAACGCAAACATTTCATCAAGCACTTGGGAGCGAGCGGAGGTCTACACGGTTTACGGAGGTTTTGTTCTGGATTTGCTGTGTCTGACTGTCTAGAAGAGAAGAATCCGGAGATGATTACGACGCCAACAGGTGGATTCACTTTCCCCACTGGCTCTCACTCCGGAAGAGCAGGCTTTTTGTATTGTCACCTAAATCACTTAACAGTCGCTTTGTCTTTCATTACACACCATAAGCCGGCTGATAAGCATGAGCTTTGTGCAGACCGAGCTCGGCAGCTGCCGCGGGTGCGGCGTTACCCTTGAAGACGAAGGATGTGGGTCACATTTGGCCTCCACCTGTCCTGGCCACAAAACAGCACACTGAACTGAAGCGAACTGAAGTTTAGCTGTGGCTCACTAAGTTCCTAGATTATGAACCCACCTCATAAGGGAGGAAAAGGACTGTGCCTCAAACACCCCAAGCAGTTTTTCTTACTTCACCCACTTGTGAGTTCTCTCACTAGACTTTCCAGATTTTTCTCCCAGACAGCGCTTGAGTACAGTAACTGGATCTGAAGAAGAGGAGCTCTGATTCTTCCGGCAGAGCGGAGGGTGCGTTTGATGCGCGTTTCCGCAGACAGACGTGTAGAAATGACTCTTTTTTTACTCCCCCCGCTAGGCCTGAAGTGAGATTCTGGGACAGAAACTATCTGCAGCAGCCCATAGAAAGACGTTGACTGCTGCACTGACTCAAACTTTTCCGTGTTATCCTCTGGATTATAATAATAAAACGGGCCCTAAGCAGCATGAAAGGAGTCTGAATGGTGAAAATCCTCTCAAAAAAAGATGGGGGGTTCCAAAGAGTTCTAAATTTCAAAAGGCCAAACTAATTGACACATTAAATGCAATAGATGGATTTGTCTGCATTGCATTTCTTGTCAGTCTAAACAAGACATAATTCTAACATTATATTTGGAGATGAAGTTTATGGAAGTGTAATAAGCCTCCCTTCATTCTGACTCATTCTGAATGGCAGACGTTGGTTAAGGAATTCTGCTATAAAGCTTCTGATGATGAATAATCCCTAAATTTCCCTCCATTTTTCTGACACACCACTCGCTCCCAATTAAAAGTGTTTTCCCTCACGCTCTTTCGGATGTCTGCTTCTTTATAGATGCCTCCTCTCACAAGGTTGCGCCTGATTCGGTTCCTCTCAGACCTTCTCAGCAATGAGAAGCCTTAAGAGTTAAAGGGCGGAAAAAAGAAGCACTTTGTCTGTGTGTGTGTGTGTGTGTGTGTGTGTGTGTGTGTGTGTGTGTGTGTGTGTGTGTGTGTGTGTGTGTGTGTGTGTGTGTGTGTGTCTTTGTGAAACCATTCTATTGTTGTTTTGTTTCTCATTAGAAACACTTTACTCTAAAACAACCTAACCACGTTTTCAAACTGTGATAAGGAAAAACTGTGAGTTTCTATCTGCTGCTGATTAAGGGTACAGAAATTCACGCAGACAAAGCAGCTGCTGTGGTAGTGTAGCTCAAAAATCAGCTCTGAACACATCACATCCAAAATGGTGAAGCTTTGATGCAAGTCACATGGGGTCTGTGTATATTAAAAGTTACACCTCATAGAGATACGTAGTTTAATAGCCAAACAATGAAGCGTATTTGCATTTTATTTGCAGTGTTTGCTTCAGGCTGAGCAGAGCAGTGGATTAGCTGCGTTTACCTCAGCGGGCTCCACGCAGGATTACAATCACATCAAAGTCAAGCGACTCGCAGATAACGCTCTGTGCAAACACTCCTTTTCTCTGTACAAACGGACGGGACAAAAGGACCTATGAGCCATCAAACGAGCCGGCTGAGGCTAAACAAAGGCTTCAGTTTAATTTGAACAGCCCAGAGGCTCTGCTGCTCACGCCGAAGCCCTGTGGTGAATTAAAGCCAGGTGAGCTGCAGTGAGTGGGAAGGCTGCTGGATGTAGACAGGGTGTCCTGTCAAGGGCATGGAGGGAAAACCCACACAGATAATTTGAACCTGAACGCTTCCTCCAATTACTCCTCGGCCTGTTTTTAGCCATCAACACTTTCTCAGTGCCTCCATGGTGACATAAAGTTTCCAGCCCAAATATTCTGCTTGTTTCTTATAGTTTAACAATACAGATAAGAAACATTTGACACTCTGAGCCTCCTGCAGCTTTTTCTACTGCAGGAATGGCCGCAGTAGTTTCTGGCACTACAGCATCATAATCATCATCATCACTCAGTCAAAACTAGTGCTGCGGATCTAGCCTCTCGGCAGATCAGCACAGGAGAAACTACAAAGCCAAGAGACAAGAGAGAAAACTTCATGTTCGGGGTCTGACGGCGATGCACATTGCGTCCTGGCCTGGCACCTCTGCAGCATCCCCTCTTCCTCGCTTTCCCCCCTCTCCTCCTATGACATTTCTGCCAACGCACCAACGACAGAGAGACGGTTGGCACAAAGCGCATCTCCAGCGCGCCCATGTGTGTGTGTGTGTGTGTGTGTGTGTGTGTGTGTGTGCGCGAGCACAGACTCACTGATCCGCTCACTTCCACGACTCCTCACTTTGGCGCTCGGAGTTTGAGTCTGTCAGCCTCCAGCGCTCGTTAGCCTCCCTATAGCATTGGTGCTGCTGTACCACACAGCCAGCCTGTGACTACTGACATCACAGAGACGCACAAACACACACACACGCACACACTGGCTGGATAGGAGCGCACACGCTCACATGCAATTTTCACATTACTCAGCTACTCATACGCACTTAAGCCCCTCCCCTCCTTTCTCCCGCTCTCCGGCAAGCAGCAACAATCAGCAGAAGTCCAGTCTCTCTGGTGACGTTATCCTCATTGACACCTCATGAAGTATCTTCATCCTCCTCCTCCCCTATCTTGCGCTGCAGACGTGTCCCCTCAACACCTTGCATCCCACGCGGTGCGGAGAAACGGGTGGCTCTTACCCGGAGCAGACAAACTGCCTTCAACAGTCCTGATCACAATGCAGTGACTACAGCTACGCAGGTATTATTGGAAAGCCTGCAGTGGCGCAGTGCGGCCTCCTGGGGGAGCTGGGCAGAATGAGATAAAATGATGGAGGGAGAGGAGGAAAGGAAATCAAACTCACTGTTCCCCTAAAGCACCTCCACTGGATGAACGTTAACGTATGGGCTCTTTAATCAGGGCATCATTCCAGCGCTGTCGAGTAAATTAAGAGCTTAATTGCATTTGAGCGGTTTAAGCTCATATACAGTCACTTGGAGGACATTTAGCTCTGCGTTTTGCTGTCTGAAGCAGACCAGCGAGACAGGCCATCTCCTCCCTGGCTTCAGCCAGTCATGTGCGCCACTTCCACAGAGGCCCTAAATGTAATTAAACACAACATAAAGCTGCATTAACTAAACGAGCGACGAGCAGATGGACTCGATGGAGCTGGGATGTAACGGCGCTGCCTCACGAGCAATGGAAGGATGTTGTGCATTGTGTTGAGCATTGGGTTCCCACACCATGGTTTAAAGATCGTACATGTAGGTGTATACCACTAAAATTAGCCGGGTGTTCAGTTGACCGGCTCGCAGGAGGTGACACCCTGTACCCGGCTTTTCACAATGAAGTTTGATGGAGTCTTGTTTCTTCTGAAACCATCATTATGAGAGTCCTGGGACTGGGACAGAGAGGCCTCTTAAGAACCCACCTAACCCAGAGGTAAATGTGCCTGGTAGCTTTCCAACACGGCTTTGATTCAATACACAAGCGGGGAGTTTACTGTAAGTCGGCAAGATGCAAATTGTAAACTCTGGGTTCAATGGGAGATCATAGATAATGAGCTATTTATGTGTCAGAGTATAACTGTCAATCAGAACCAAGGCTCGGTTTGGTTGTAGACACAGATCCAGTTCGAGTTCAACACCATGGTGCTTTGTTCACGGACACGGGAAACTGCATTTATATACATACAGTAATATCCAGATTACTCAGCACCAACTTCCTGGCTGGTGCTAAATCTGAATGACCTAACTCCAATCAGCAGACAGCAACTTCGGGGGGAAAATCCGGAGCAGAGAACAGACACAACAGATAAATGCACAGCTGGGAAAAATCTGGAGACACAACCGATGCTGGATGCACTAAGCTCTTACTTTATGTGTAACAGCTTCCATTAGCTGCATGCATAGCAAGTGCTGAATGTCTTGTGTGATTCAAGACAAAGGGAAATGTAAATTGTGACCATCCAATAATTGAGCTTAATATAGTTATATACCTGTGAACATTAATGGTGACGCTTTCTGCTCATCTCTGACCTTCACATGAAAAATGTATGCAAAACAGACAAGAGAGACCAGGAGCCCAAAGTCCCCAATGTGACCTCAGTCACTGCTTCTATGGTAAAAGTTCACTAAATCCTGGCGAAGTAGCTTTAGACGACTTCCTAACACACATCCTGCACAAACCCACTTCCTCTGCCCTTACCAGCAAACCCTGACCCTAAACCACTGAAGCCAATCGTACCAACAGGTCATTCTGTTTACACAACCACTGTATGAAACACAAGGGTCGATAGTTTATTATAATAATAAAAGAGTTGTTGAAGCAGAAGCAGAGGACAACCCGAAGAGAGACAGACTACTAGTCACATTCTGAATTTTTCTTGAGACAGCTTAATGATAGATGACTTAATTGTTGCTCATTTGCCAGCAATCATTGTACGTCTTCGCTACATTAGAACATCTACTATAACAATGATAAGTAAATTTTAACAGATTGACTTTCAATCTTCCTACATGCACTTCATTTAGATTTCACATGTATAAAGTTGAATCATGTACAGTAACATACATTTTTTAAGTTGTTTTATTTGCTGCCCTCCAGCCCACTGTACATTTTATGATGGAGATGAAAAATTCCATAAATAAACTTCATCATCTCTGCCCCTAAAGTGCAGAGGCGCTGGTGGCATTAACAAGCTTTCGGCTGACACACATCTATTCTGGGATGCCTTCGGGCTCAATAATCACAATACAGTAAATTAAGAGGCAAACGGGCCACTACCAGAAATGGCTGGTTACAGACACACACAAACATCTATTTTGCGATAACAGCCAGACTTTAGCGATCGCGCCCAGTCGTTCCTCCCGGAGGGTTCAGATTGTGCCCCAATCCGACTCAGAAT
This sequence comes from Betta splendens, assembly GCF_900634795.4. Taxonomy (NCBI): domain Eukaryota; kingdom Metazoa; phylum Chordata; class Actinopteri; order Anabantiformes; family Osphronemidae; genus Betta; species Betta splendens. Next base: position 2,635,213 of record NC_040889.2, on the reverse strand, counting down.
GACAAAACCTCATGATCCGTGTTACCGTGATTCACTGCTGGCGACGTTAGTCATACTGTACCTCCTTGTAGCATCTGACTAGCTCACAGATCGGTAAGTCAGGATGGGTCAGCTGTCGAGGTTCACTGATTGCAGCTTATACGGTAGCAACTGTTGCTCGTGTCAGTTCAGGCTTTGTCTCTCCTTTTAGTTTCAGGAACTCCGGAAGTGTAAATGACAACAACACAATGGGTTTGACATCAGGCTTGTGCAGATGGGAGGGCAAGATGTTGCTTTGTAAACAAATACTCTTACTGTATTTACTTCCCCAAGCTTATGATAAACATGTTCTCATCCCGTAAGGCTATCAGCATCCCACCAACTGCTAAGACTGTGATCAGGTATCAGCTCCAATAAATGTATCCTGCCTTTGTTGCTTGCGTACAAGGCCCCTTTGTAAACCCATTTATATGCGCTGCACAGCTTGTGTCTGTGTGGTTTCAATTGACGGAGCCATCTGTCTGTTGAAAAACAGATTAATGTAGAGCGCTAGATTAATGGGTTTTTGATTGGGCGCTGGCCAGTCTGCCAGGAACCAGGGCCGGCTTTTATTAACAAGCGTCTCAGGGGGATGAGGACAGGACAGCGACACTACGCCAGGCCACTTAGAGATCTGCCCGGACTTTTAAAATGCCTGAGAGTTTTCTACACATGAAATATGACAAGATGACGGAATTAATTACATCAAGTGGTTTCTTTGACCTACACAGAGACATTGTCTTTGCTATAGTAAATCATTAGTGAGCATAAAACAGAAGGAAGTTTTTCTACTCACTGTAGACTGCTCTAAGCCCAGCGTGTTCTGCAGAGTCACCAGCAGAGGGCTTCACCACACTGACCCACACACAATTGCTCATGTAGGAGAATAAACAAGAACCCGGCCTTTGCAGAGCAGCTGTGCTGCTGCAAAAGTGGCCATGGTCAGTACAAATGAACGGAACGAGGCATTCAAGGATCACCTGCCAAATACTGTTTATGAGTGAAAGTTTTTTTAGAAAGGGTGAAGGTAATAAAAGATTCTCCCCATTATAAGTGACAACAACCTTAGCTTTCATTAATAAAACAATTAAATTTGTATTTAATTTAAAATCACCCTAGTATTTGTCTTAAAGACAAATACAAGAGGAAACAGGATGCATTGCTGTATTTACAACAATGTGTCTTATTAATAGTGTAATAAATAATAAAGTGTAATATTATTATTAGACCAAGTGGTTGGGTATGCTACAAGACTCCCACACTCATTTGTAAATATACTCTCACAAGTTTAACCTCCAGACGCTGGGTTGTCAGTTTTGTGCCGGCACCAGTAGAGGGACCTGCAGATCAGAATGACTATGATTTCATTCAATGGACTGAGGAAAAGTTGACTAACAGGGAATCAACCACAAGTGCAGCTTATGTACCCTGCAGCCAAAGTGTGTAAAAACAACGAGTTATATGATGCCAGCTACTTCCAGCTCTAACTTCCAGCTTCGCTGCTTGTACCCGTCAGCAGTGACATTTACTGTAAATGCAGTGAGTGCATGTGTTAAACATCTGGGTCTGTGAGTGACTCGGCCCCAGCTCACAGGTGACTGCTGCTGAGTCACTGAGTCTGTAGCGTGAGGTTGCATTTGCGCGTCAACAGGGTGTGAGTCGCTCACTCTCTAATGTTTTCCCTCCACTGTATTACGTCTGGTCCCACATTCTGGGTATCCATCTTCCTCCTAGAAATTCCAGAATTGTATTCCAAGAGTGAATGTCTTTAAAATGTTTATATCCACCTACAGTCCACCTGTAATGATGAACCTTTTTCTTTCTGGACGTTGTTCAAGACATTGTACTGTACTTACAGTATGAGTCCAAAGTGACTTTGCAGAGGCATCCAGCTGTGACGGTTTGCTCTCTAAACTATTAAAAAAGCATGATTATATCTTGTTTTTATTCTTTTCCCGTTTTTCTTCCAGCTGACAGAACAGTCAGCAGTATACAGCTGTTACAACAAAACTTTAGTGGGAACTGCCTCTGTGCTCTGTCAGGATTTCCTCTCTCTGCTTCTTTTTTTTTATCAAATGACCTGAGAGCTCCTCTCAGATACAGTAGGTTGGAAATAGCCCCTACTTGACAGACGAAAGGAGACTGGACCTTGCCAAAAAGCATGCATACTTCTACCAAAGCCGTGTTTAGGATTTCCTCACTGGCCCTTCTGACGTAGAGCAACGAGAGGGGTCCCTTCGCAGCATGTGTGTCTGCTTACCCCCAAAGCAGCTACGAAAACAATGTCCAGACAAAGGAAGGATGAGGAGCATGGATGAAAATAGGGCACTGGGTGCAGTTAAACTTGCCAGCGGATTTGCTTGGGGTGGAAAAAAGGCTTTTCTGCGATGGCTTCAAAAGCATGGCTTTAATAAGAAAGTTCTGAGAGTCCAAGCGGCTTGTGGACGACATCCACGCCATAATGTGCTACAGAATCCGGGCACATGTGCAGGGCTTGGTGCGAACACCTGCTCCCCAGACGGGTTGAAGAGACTCATGTTCACACGAGTGAATCTTCGAGTCAAGCTGACAAATGTCTCAGACTTTTCCGTTCCCCCGTAATTTTATTCCTCATGCACCTGATTTCTGTTGTTTGGCACTGACACGGGCCACAAGTTCTGGTGTGCGTCCTGGCGATTTGCTCACATGCAACTTCACGTGCATTAAAAAGCCTTGCACCAGAGACACCGCAGGCTGACGACAGACTTCTTAAGATCCAGCAAGACACTGAGCCTTTTTTCCCCCTTAGTCTTCCCGTCAGAAGGGAAAATTTTTGAAACATTGTGTTGAAGGAGGGATCGAGAGACGTTTTTTAAAAAAAGATCTTATCGTGCTTGGAAACCTCAAGGGCCTTTAGCACAGGCCTTTTAAAAGCTTAAAAGGCAACAGCACCCCCTCCCCTTTGTTGCTGCTCTGTTTAAGCAAGGCTCCTATTAGCTTCCCTAATTACTGCAGATCTTTCAAAAAGGAGAGGGGAGCAGATAGGACCCAGTCTGATCGGGTTACAAGAACCCAGTGGCTGACAACATTATTTATGACCCATTCCTAATGGATTTAAACTGACAGCAGTTTCAGTCCACTGGCAGGGGTCAAAAGGGGTAGATGAAGAAACACTAACACCCACGAGGACGACAGTCAGCTTTGTAACTGACCCATCTCTCGTTAGGTCAGGTGTTGGAGGGAAGTGGGAAAGGACTGAGATGAAGAGGGATGAAGGAATGGTGGGGGGTGGCGCAAGGAAAACTTTTTCTTCTCTCTGAGGAGTGAGAGTGATGGAGAGAGACGTGTCTGGGATGAGACAGTGAGCGTTTTTCCAGTCTATTTGTCCTGCGTCTAGACCCAGAGTCAATGGGACATCCCAATAAAAAAGGCTGGATATTAGAGAGCAGAGACAGGGTAAGAGTCTGAGTCCAAAAACACAGACAGGCTGCACTGTGGGAGTAGCTGAGGACACCGAACTCGAGCTGATTCGTCGACGAACATGACGCACAAAGCCCGGCAGACGGATTGACACTGAAAATGAAAAGCTAGCAACAACAGCCGTGGATGAATTCGACAGCTCAGCAGAAAGAATGCACTCTGGGGAACGCACTGTAGCAATGGGCGCTAACAATAGCTCCGGTACAGTAAACAGTCGGCCTCTCTTTCCTCCATCAGCTACCATTAAGTAGGGCAATCAGACGACTCGCCTCGCACGCGCACAAGAAATAAAGACACAGACTCAGTTCCAAGGGATAAATACATAAATTAAACATCAAATTTGGGCAATGATGATCAAATTATCATTTCAGAGTCTTTGATGTAGGCGAGAGTTGAACTATGCAGTCTGTGATTATTGTACATGAAACTGAGTGTCCAATGATCAAAGCAGGTACTATTTAGATAATATTTGTGTTAAATAATATATGAAGTTAAAAAAGGATAGTTCCAATTGTTAAACCCCAGGAAGACAAAAAAAAACACACCTGCCAGGCCACGGCTGCTCAGCACAGTGGGCCAGCCGCTCTAAACACTGATTGATTTGTTTTTCCTTATTTAGCCGAAAAAGCCCCCAAGAGGTGCCGTGCCCTGAGCAGACGCAAACTAAGCAATCTTAGTCATGCTCCTCAAGTCGGCCACGGAGCACAGCAGCATGCGCTGCCTGCAGACCTCAGGGTTTCGGCAGCATTGTAAATCAGCTGTTTGCCCTGCAGAGAGAGCACGTTACTGCTGTGCGTTTGCGTGTGGCTGTAAAAATGCGTCCTCCGCTGCCTTCATGCCAACCCGCCTTTATTACTGTACATAAAGAATCTATTAGATCTGGTGGACGTCTACCAATGCAGCAGTGGCTTTCGTGCACTTAAAATGGAAGTTTGCCAAAGGTTTTCATTAACAGCAGTGTGCGGTGTAAAGGCTTAATAAATATAAGGCCCTGGGGAGAAAGAGAGAGGACAAGATACACCCCAGCAAACAGAAGGACCTTGAAAAGTGTTTTTCACTCTAAAAAAACATTTCTTCTTATCAGGCAGCAGAAGATGCAAGGAAGCATGTGCTGGTGGCAGATGGAGAGAAGAGACAACAATGTGTAATTGACTGCCATCAAAATGTCGATTACACAATCTAACAAAGCGAGAAAATAGATATTAAATCATGCTTTACACTTGATTGCTACTTGCTAATGTAAAATAAAATTTCAGTGTTTCTGGGTCCGAAATAGATATGACCCTTTTTGTTTCAGTTGACTCTTCACCTGACATCATGCTCAGACTTAACTTCTTTCGACTTGACTTGTCCTTGTACCGTCACTATACAGCATGTACACAAGGTTTACATGCTATAAATGAACCACGACTAAAGCCAAATCAGCAAACATAGGCAAATGGATGTGGCAGAAAGATGGAGAGTTGATAAAAGGAGCGACAAGTCCTCTATCACTCTTATCTTACTGAGCGGGTAAGAGATGGCAATGGCGGCCGTTACTGTACGTTTTGAGTCAACAGCAGCGATCTGCAGAAAATAACTGCCCATCAGTCGAGATCCGTCGGAGGAGGAACAACGTAGAGGCAGCCAGTAAGTGTGTAAAAACCTGCCAGATGAAAGGTTTCAAAACTAAAAAAAGCCATGATCTCAAATTTGTTACTTAGGGAAAATATCAAGCTGCAGCCGAGTCAATTTAAGGAGATGTTATGCCCTGCTAGTGTTTGTGACCATGAACTTGAAGTTTAGCAATCGCATTGTACTGCAAAGACAAGAATGATCACAATAATTAAACCCTTATTTGATTTGGAAATGAATGTACAGTACTGTATCAAAATGGCTGTATGCTCGGCTGTATTGCCACAGATCACACAACAGCAACTCCTCTGCTTTAATATTCCACAGTGATGCCTTAAGGTAAAAAGAGATAAGGAAGCCTTAAAGGCTGTTAACAAGTATTAGTTCCAAAAAACTTGGCAGAATGACAGTTCTGCACTTTCAGGGATCCTCAAGAGTGAGTTTCCCTTCTGCTTTGTGTAGTAGAGTAACTTTGATGCATTTCTCCGACGGCAAAGTATGTAAGTATGTATGTAAGGTCTATCTGAAGTAAAGAAGTGTAACCAGGTGGTATAAACATATTGTTTGCTGGCGAAATCCAATTAATTATTATTTATACAAACCAGTTTGACAAGTCCAGTGGTTACTATTGCGGTGGAACAGCAGAGGGCGCAATGCGGTCTGAGTAGCGGTGATCAGCGAGGTTAGAGGACACGCTGAGAGTAGAAGTAGGAGACGCAGTGAAACGCACTCTGAGAAAATGGCTGGCGACATGAGCGGACAGTGAATGTGTATGGAGTAGCTACGAAGCTCATGTTTGCTGGAGTGTTACATGTGTTCGGTGCCACTGCCGTATACTATTAGAGTATTGTACTGTTGCATCTTATTTTCTTGCCTTGAGTTCATTTTTTATTTTACATTTCTATTCTTTGTAAATCATATACTTTAAAAAAAGTAAATACCAAAAAAAATAAATAAATACGGGAAACAAAGACCCCACGAAAATTTTGTATTTGAAGTCCTGTGTGCCTGTATTTATCCCGGCTTCAAATCTTGGTACCAGGAGTGGGGTTTTCTTTTTTTTTTTTGGGCCCAACTTTATCTGGCACAGTACAGTGTACGGCAGTGGTGGAGAGGGATCTGGCTGAAGATCCTGGGACAGAGATCTTTGCTGCAGAAGAGAACCGAGATGGCACCTTGAGGATTCTGGTGTTGTTGACAGCGTGGAACAGAGCGAAGGAGGCTGAATAAGTGGCCACCAGAGGGGGAAGGACTCCAGGAACGACGCTGACGTCTGCAGTAAATTTATCCTTTGTTGTGATAAAGAGACTAAATACTGAAGTGTGTAACTAAAAAAAAAACCAAACAAAAAAACAAAACAAGATTATATGTTAAAATGTCAGTTCAAGGTAACACAGTCTCAATAGGGGATGACCATGGGACAGAATATAACCAGAACAGTGAATCCGAGGATGAAGAACGAACTGATGTACAAGCAAAAATAAGTGAACTCACTAGACGACAACAGGAAGTCATGGCAGCTATATCCTTGTTGAATACTGTACCTTCTAGGTCTTATGTTTATGTACCGAGAGAGCGTCATGTTGCACCATTTAGTGGGGATATTGATAAAGATGGAATTTCTGTGGATGAATTCATTGAAGAGGTGGAACGTTTGCTTTCTGCTAGAAACCAGTCCCCACCTGAGCAGTTTGACTTTGTGATGTCTCTCTTGAGAGGTTCAGCATTAGAGGAGGTGCGCCTACGAAAAGATGAGGGATCTGATCAGACAAGTGATTTGTTTCATTACCTTCAGGAAGCGTTTGGAGATAAACGCAGTGCTTCTCAGCTGCTAAAGAACTTCTATAGCTGTAAACAGACTGATGGTCAAAATATACGTGACTTCTCTCATGATTTATCCCAAACACTAAGCTCTGTACTTAAACGCTGTCCCAACTCACTTGCAAATGAGAGGGTAGCACTAAGGGATCAGTTTGTAGAAGGTTTGATAGATTCTTCCTTGAGAAGGGACCTCCGCCGATATGTCAGAGCTCACCCTGACTCATCTCTGATAGAAGTGCGTGAAGAAGCCTACCTGTGGGCCTCAGAAGACCTGACAGCGGGCACAAAAGGAGTGAAGAGCAAAGTGAGGTCTGGTAGTTACATTTATACAGATGCACAATGCACTGTACAGCTGTAAATGCTAGAGAGAAACCAGTGCATGTGGACAGCATCATCAGTTCTCCAAACCAAGGGCAGGTCAGCACATCCCAACAGTGTAATGAGAAGTCTGTCTCCCTAGATGATGTTGTAAAGCTTCTTGCAGAACAAGGCAAGGTTATAACTGAACTTACCAAGGCTGTGAAGGATTTGACTACTCATAACCAAAACAGTGTCCTAGTACCAGATAGGGCTCAGGCTGCACTGAAGTTCACCGCTGATGGTAAACCCATATGCTACCGATGTCAAACCGAAGGTCATATTGCAAGACAATGTCCACAGAGAAGGCGCAAAGCTACAGAGAACTCTTCAATGTCAGGTCAGCAGGGAAACGGGAGCCCCTGGTTGCAGTGAGTCGAACAATGCAGGGGAATAAGACAGACTCAACCGAATCTGAAATGTCACGAGAACAACTGATTGATCGGGCCATAGGAAAATGTCCAGTAGTTAATCTCAAGCTGAATGGCACACCAGCACACTGTTTGCTGGACACGGGCAGCCAAGTTAGTACCATCACAGATGAATTTTTCAGAAGTAAATTGTTTGGGGATGACAATTCTATGCTTTCCACTGCTAGTTGGCTTAAGATAAGTGCTGCAAATGGTCTTGACATTCCATATCAGGGTTGTGTCAAACTACAGGTTGAAACGATGGGTTTGAAGATCCCAAATTGTGTTTTCTTAGTCTTTAAAGCCCCAAATCTGGCCACTGGGTCAGAAGATTGTATCATTGGCATGAATATCATAAGCAAATGTCAACAACTGATAACAGCAGAGTTTGACACTGTCATGGGGGGTTCTTTGGACTCAGGCTGGAGAAGTGTTTTCCAGAAAATTCAGACTTGCACTGTTGAAAAGAAAAGAATTGTCAGAGTTGCAGGTAGAGACAAAGTGCGTGTGCCAGCAGCTTCAATGGCAACAGTGATGGTTAAGGGTCACTTGAATTACAAGATTGTAAACTTTTTATCTGAAGATGTGTGGTTATGCCCAAGAACCAGGCTGGGTATTATATCTGTAGTTGAATGTGTGGAAAGTGACAAGACGTGTGATGTTAAATTTCATCGCATTTCTGCTGATGTAGAGCAAGTCTTTGTTGATTCTCCGGATGCTCCGTCTGATAGTAAAGTGCAATCACTCTTAGACAACCTGGACATTGGGGGCACTGATGAAGAGCGAGCCGCTCTGCATGCACTACTCGCTCAGTATGTTGATGTCTTTGCAGGTGATGATGATGATCTGGGATTTACTGACAAAGTAAGGCATGAAATCAAGTTGGATGATGGTGTACCAGTGACACAACCATATAGACGTATTCCACCTAACCAGTATAAGGAAGTTCAGGAGCACATCTCAACGTTGTTGAAAAAGGGTATCATCCAGAAGAGTGAGAGCTCATATACTTCACCTGTGGTGGTGGTACGGAAAAAAGATGGTAGCATCCGTCTTTGTGTAGACTATCGTAAACTGAATCTGAAAACTAAGAAAGATGCATTCCCATTGCCACGTATTGACGAGAGTTTTGACGCTCTAAAAGGCGCCAAATACTTTTCTACCATTGACCTTGCAAGTAGTTACCACCAGGTGGCAGTGGATGAGCACGACAGACAAAAAACTGCTTTCACGACGCCGTTCGGGCTTTTCGAGTATCTGCGTATGCCCATGGGTGTTTGTAATGATCCTGCAACTTTTCAAAGGTTAATGCAGGTTGCCATGAGTGACTTGATATTTGAGATAATGCTTGTATATCTTGACGATATCCTGGTGTATTCTCCCTCATTTCAATCTCACTTAGAAAGACTCAACACAGTGTTTAAGCGCCTCAAGCATACAGGCCTTAAAGTGAAGTGGGAAAAGTGCCATTTTCTTCAGAAAGAGGTGAGGTTTTTAGGACATCAGGTTTCTGCAGATGGCATCGCAACAGATCCATCTAAGGTAAATGCTGTTAAGGAATGGCCTGTGCCATCCAGTGTGAAGGAGTTGCAGTCTTTCCTGGGCCTCTGCAGTTATTACAGACGGTATGTTGAGGGGTTCTCGAAAATTGCCGCCCCTTTGCATGATGTGGTGAATCAGTGCAACACCACCTGTACGATAACACGAGCAAGCCAAAAGTTAAGTGAATTATGGGATACAGACTGTCAAAGGGCACTTGACACGTTGAAGGAAAAACTTGTGACAGCCCCTGTTTTAGGTTATGCAGATTTCACTCGTCCTTTCATTGTGGAAACTGATGCAAGTGGGCAGGGTCTTGGAGCCATTTTGTATCAGCAGCAAGGTGACAGAAAAAGAGTGATTGCATATGCGAGTAGGCGACTCAGGGCTGCAGAACAAAATGACAAGAACTACAGCAGCATGAAGTTGGAGCTATTGGCACTCAAGTGGGCCATAGCTGAGAAATTTCGCGGTTACTTACTTGGCTCAAAATTCACAGTTGTAACTGACAATAACCCGTTATGTTACCTCAAGACTGCAAAGCTGGGAGCCATTGAGCAAAGATGGGTGGCTCAGTTGGCTGCTTTTGATTTTGATGTGCAGTATCGCCCAGGACGGTGTAACTCTGCAGCTGACGCGCTATCACGACACCCGTTAGCAGGGGAGCCGGATCCAGACATAGATGATGAGCAGTTTGACGACTGCGTTGCTATTTGTAATGTGATCTGCAGAGGGACAATCCTTGAGTATGAATTGGTCTCCAAAGGCACTAAATGTTACCAAGTCAATCATATCAGGACTTCAGAAGCTGGTGCTGTTAAGTCTTTAGCTCTAGAAGCTACAGCTACTTTTCCAGGCTATACAAAAGGAGAACTAAGAACATTTCAGAGCCAGGACTCTGTGCTTAGTGTTTTTAAGTCCTTTTGGAGTCAAAAGCGGAAACCAGGTCCCCGGGAGAGGAAAGGTCTCCCTAAAGCTGTTATGTTTCTGTTTAAACAGTGGAAATATATCAGTGAAAGGGATGGATTATTGTACCGGGTGGTGGAGGATGTCCACCATGGAACCTGTTTTCAGCTACTGGTGCCCCATTGTTTGCAGAAACAGGTGATGGAAAGTGTACATGACTCTATGGGTCATCAAGGCATAGAGAGGACTCTGCAGTTGCTAAAACAGAGAGCTTTTTGGGTCGGAATGTACAAAGATGTTGAACATTGGGTGAAAAATTGTCAGAGGTGTATCCTGACAAAGATGCCCCATCCCAAAATTCACCCCCCGATGAAGTCGTTTCTTGCTTCCAGACCATTGGAGGTAGTGGCAGTGGATTTCACTGTGCTGGAGCCAGCCACAGATGGGAGAGAAAATGTTTTGGTGATCACAGATGTGTTTACAAAGTTTACTCAGGCTTTTCCAACTCGGGACCAAAAAGCAGAGACAACAGCAAAAGTGTTGTTGAGGGAATGGTTTATGAAATATGGGATTCCTGAGAGGTTGCATTCTGATCAAGGTCGGAATTTTGAATCAGAAGTGATAGCTGAACTCTGTAAACTGTATGGAGTAAAGAAGTCCCGTAAAACACCCCACCATCCCACAGGCAATGCTCAATGTGAACGTTTTAACCGCACTCTACATGAGTTGTTGCGAACACTTCCAGCTGAAAAAAAGAGACGTTGGCCTGAACATTTACCAGAGTTACTGTATGCTTACAATGTGACTCCACATGCAACCACCGGCTATTCTCCATATTATTTGCTGTATGGAGTGGAACCACATCTTCCAGTTGATGCACTTCTGTCGGGTGATCATCCCAGAGACCAGAAGCATGACTGGCTTGTTGTTCATCAGCAAAGGCTGAAAGATGCACATGCGAGGGCCCAGGAATATGCAGAGCAGAAAGCTGCTGAACGTGTTGCTCGTCACACTGAAAAGGTGTATTGTCCTGAAATAGATGTAGGTCAATATGTATATCTCAGGCACAGACCTACAGGTCGCAACAAAATACAGGATGCCTGGAGTGCAACTGTATATCAAGTTATAGACATGGTGGGAACTACTTACACAGTGCAGCCGGTAGAGGGAGGACCTGCTAAGAGAGTAAACAGGGTGGACATCAGAGTATGTGTTAATCCGCCTATGGTGGAACCAAAAAACATCACAGAACCTGTATGTGAGCTTCAGGTTGTCGAGGATGATGACGCAGAAACACAAGACTCGGATGAGGAAACAGAAGGAGTGATTGTAGAGGAGGTTTCTTTGACTCTACACCCAACTATTGGCGCTGAAAGCTCCGTTGTCGGGAACACTGAGTGTGAGTCCCTTAGTGTTGAGTCTGAGGTACGCCCTGTGTTTGAAGGGGTAGGAAGTACCCTGTCTTTGGTTAATCAGAGAGAGACAGAGTCGGAGGGGGTGGAAAAGGCTAATGTTCAGACTGCTGTTCCAAGTGTGTCTCCCAGACAAAAACATAGTCTTGTATCACAGGTTCAGCTGCCAGTGCCGGCTCCTCGCCGAAGTAAAAGAGGAACTGCGGGAAATCACTCAAATCCTCATCATGAGCCAAGATCAGTGTTGCAGAAGTCGTCGGTAAATCCATCAACGTTATCTCAGATTATCGCTAGTTTGGGAACCGCGTTCTTCAGAGAGGCTCTTCATGAGGTTAAAAGTATCTATGCTGTCACCGAGGACGGTGACAATTGAGCAGGGGAGAATGTAACCAGGTGGTATAAACATATTGTTTGCTGGCGAAATCCAATTAATTATTATTCATACAAACCAGTTTGACAAGTCCAGTGGTTACTATTGCGGTGGAACAGCAGAGGGCGCAATGCGGTCTGAGTAGCGGTGATCAGCGAGGTTAGAGGACACGCTGAGAGTAGAAGTAGGAGACGCAATGAAACGCACTCTGGGAAAATGGCTGGCGACATGAGCGGACAGTGAATGTGTATGGAGTAGCTACGAAGCTCATGTTTGCTGGAGTGTTACATGTGTTCGGTGCCACTGCCGTATACTATTAGAGTATTGTACTGTTGCATCTTATTTTCTTGCCTTGAGTTCATTTTTTATTTTACATTTCTATTCTTTGTAAATCATATACTTTAAAAAAAGTAAATACCAAAAAAATAAATAAATACGGGAAACAAAGACCCCACGAAAATTTTGTATTTGAAGTCCTGTGTGCCTGTATTTATCCCGGCTTCAGAAGGAAACTCATAAAGCTCATAAATGCAATGAAAGTGCGCTAAACGCTTGCACCTTGAGAAATATTTGTCTCTGTAACTGTAAACATGTTTAATTTAGAGCAATATCAAACTTATCAATAACATGATAGCCGTGTGTATGCTAGCTAGTTGGTGTAGCACGATGTCCGACGTTACAGTATGTATATTTTGCTCATTTAGCTTTTGTCTGTTTGTTTCAGTTACAAAGTAAAAGGTACAAGAAAAGCAAGCCTTGTATTTTTTTTTATTAACACTGGCTGCCTAGCAATAAATTGGACGTGTTGTGAGGACAGCATATCCACACCGACCCCCTATTATCCACTTTCTTTCTACTACTGTATATTTCTTGCTTTTATTTTCTGGCCTACTGTACATGTTTTGCTATCTTCTCTTTATCCCGTCCTCCTCCTTTTGCTCTTCACTCACACAAGTTATCACAAAACCATGAAGAGAAAGAAAGAAAAAGACAGAAAGAGAGAAAGGTGGGATAGAGGTCTAGTCCTGTCTATAAGACAAAGGAAGATTATGAGAGAATCAGGTGCTTTGTCTGGATTAAATACAGTAATGCAACTCAAGAAGCAACTTCCAACTTACCAGAACCTATTCTGTGCCAGTATCTGTTAATATTAGTCTTTCCTTTTTTTCACATCCTAACCTTTTTAGAATCAATCTCTTTTTTAATCTTCATTTGTGACTTATCTGCCTAAAGGCACAGTCCTACAGAAAGTCTGGGAGAGAGATTCCAGGGTTTGTTTTTTATTTGCCCACTGTCATATTTCTTTAGAGGTTAGATTGGAAAATCTTTCAGAAAAACGTCATTCATGCAATTTACAGGCGAATCCTCAAGTTCAAATTCTCTAAGAAACAACTGGTGCAGCTGTAAGGTTGACATGAAGAGAATCAGGTGCTTTGGATTACATAATGTGACTCAAGAAGCAACTTACAACTTCTAAGAATAGATTTTGTGCCTGTATCTGTTCATATTAGTCTTTGCTTCTAGGGGGGGAGGGTTCACTGTGGAGTGAAAGGATTCTTGTCCAAGTCATTTCTATTTCTGACACACTTCTGATATACACAAAGAAATAGAAGCTTGTGTCACAATTAACAGATAATTTGGCATACAATCAGTCAGCCTACAGTAACTGTTTAGATTCACAAGACCATACAATCTTATTTTCTAAATATGTAAAACATTATAAATAACTTGAATACAGTTATTATTTAATCTATATTTAAACAAGCAGGAATACAAAGTTTTAAAGCCCTACTTGAACAATACTTAAACAGCATGTGTCTATTTTCCAACTGATTCAAATTAAAGTCTTTATGATTTTATGAACCGTCTGTGTGAAAAAAAAAAGGATTCTCTCCTTTTATTCATCTCTGTTGTGGCCTGCTTCATGCCATCAATCAGTCAACTGAGGTCTCTGCAACCTAGAGACTGAAATCTTCTTAGTTCCATAAAAAAAAGAAAACATTCATGTGGGCTGTACTGAACTGGCTTTGATGGGACTATAAATGAGGAAAAAGTCTGCTTTAGCAAAACCGTGATGATCTTTTTTTTTTGAAGAAAAAAAAAGTGGGCAACCCCCTAATTATCACTGAAACCCTCAATGTTCCACATGGCTTTGAGGCCGGATTACATTGAGACGTCTCACTGTTTAAAATGAGCCTAAATCATCAAGAAACAGTGAGTCATTTTCACCAATAAAAAAGTGCTTTGTAAACGATCCGCTCTTCTCCGAGATGGTTCTGAAACGCGCAGGGCCCTGAAACCTTAGACCCTGAGCCACTTGGTGTGTGTGGTGCGGCTTAGCAACCCCCCTCCCCCCACAGGGAGAAAGTGATATTTTATAGCCACAGGGCAACTGTCCCCATCTCTATTACAAAAAATATTTTCCAGAAGGGCAGTGCAGAAAGATGTGGAATTATAAAAGACATCTTTTATGACGGGTCACAGATCAATTGGCTGCTCCACCCGGTGACAGTAGAGTCCAGGGAAGTGACCTCAGGCCGGACTGGTTCTGCCCTGTGCTAAAACAACACTTTTGGAATCACTATGCTGTACAGTGCATTTACTCTGACAGCTACCGCTGTTCGTACCACTCCTGAGCAAGTACTCCACATCCAAGTGCTTAAATGTGCGGCCGCTACGCTGCATCTGCAAACCATTCAGACTCCAGCCGACGAGAAACCTAATAGAACTGTAACTATACGCCTGTTATGCAAAAACCTCACTGCCATACCGGCTCTTACACCGCATTTACACTCTTAAGTCCACACATGTGGCTCGCAGCATCAGCGCACTGCACGCAATGCTGTATTTGTGTCCACATCGGGCACCAATACATGCAGGTCTTCGCTGTAAAGGTATAACAGCTAGATGGTGGTTTTATGCCTCTGGATGCCGACGCTGCCAGGAATGTGCATCACCTCCAGGTCATGCAATGTGTAACCGGTTGCTGGAGGTGGTTCCCACAGTTGGAATGACCTTGCTGTGGGCAGGTAAACACCAAGTGACCTTTGAGCAAACAAAGGTGGCTGTTTGGTGAACACAAGTCTCTTCAGGTTCCGTCCTTATCTCCAGACCCCATCCCTTAGAAAACACACCCTTCCTATACATGGGAGTCCTAATGCATATGCACACACCTTTGAAATGCACCTTTGGCTGAAAGGGTGGGTGTGATAAACACAGAGGAGGAATAATGGAAGTTCTGAGCAATCTTAAAGAAAGGTAAAACCAGACTCCCACAGACATCTATAAGGAATAAGGGAATATATAAGGGAATAAGCTGTCAGTTTGGTATGAATCAAGCCCCTCATCCGTCGCCCTGTCAGGGCTGAGCTGTCAGTCAACGGTTTTGTCTGACACACACTTTCAGACACACTCAGACAAAACCATGTCTGAAGCCAGTCCTGAGGGGTCAACCCTGACCCCGAACCATTTGTCAAACAAACTAGCAGTAGAGCATTTGTGGGAGTGGAAAGGTATCTGGTTGACTCAGCACCCCGGAGGAATGCGGCGGCCAGCATGTCGGAAGGCCGTGCAACAGTGAAGAACATCAAACGCCGACAGGGTCAAATACACCTGCAAAGCCTCGAAAGGCTTAGAGGGGGAACGAAGCTGCTGGTTGTTGCACACAGGGGTTTGGTGGCATTTCAGTGGATTCCGTGGGAAATTAGTTACTGTCATGCAACCATCCGGCGACAAAGAGAATTGTGTAACAGGCTGATTAATGAAGCAGAATTCTCAGAATTTTCCAGTGTGTTTTTACGCCTGATCGCTCCACTGGCACAAGTCAACCGCGAAACAGCATTTCTAGCTAGAGGTAATCGATGAACCGATGACTCGGTCACAGTGAAGAGACAAGAAAGGAGAAAAAACATGAAAGTACAGGTGTCTGTAAAAGACGTCTTAAACGTTTGGCCTCTGTCAGAATCACTTTGCTCTCCCAAAAGTGAGGGGAATGAAAAGAGGACAACTTGTCTTGCCGGCATTTGTACAGGAATGTTTGAAAAGCAATTCTGGCTGGCTAGTAGTTTATAATGATTCCTCTAGAGGAAATGATTCCTCTATAGCTGCAGTTTAACTAGACCTTTTACCCCTTTCACCCCATGTACCTCAGGACACCACAAGGATTGAACGACCGGTCTCATTGTGGGTGCAGTGACAGCAGAACACTGATAAACAAGACAAAACAGGCAAACACAATTACTGTAGCGTGCCACAAAGATGTGTCTGTATGTCTGTGTAGCTGACAAAAGGAATAATGTCCTCGGAGCAAAATGGAGAAATGTGTGCAAAAATCTGCCAGTTTTCTCTGTTTTCTTCCTTCACAGGAAATACAGCAAGTAATGTAAGCGTAAGCATGTTGGTTACACATCATTAAACACTGTATCATGTTACACTAATGCTCCGAGACTAATCTCCTTTCCTCAGCGTCACTGATAAGTTCCCTCCACTGTATCTCTCATCTCGACATGCACGTCCGATCCCTCTCTCGTTACAATACTGAAGCCTTAATAAAGGCGGTTCTTCTGCTCCCAACTAGGCTCGGCTAATTGAATCCATAGCCGATAGTCATCTAGTGAGCGTGTCAGTAGATTAGTAGGGCCCGTCGCTGTAGTAACGCAGGAGGACAGCGGAAGGTGCTTTATTGGAGGGGGGGTGTTCTTGTTTCCAAGTGACTCTGACGCTCCATCGCTCAATATCAGCCTAATAATGTTTCCTTCCTGAGATCTTTGTTCAACTCCCTGTTGGCATCAAACAGGAAGCGAGACCTGAAGCAGCGACTCATGAGCCAGGTCATTTTTAGCTTGGACTTGAACTTTTAATTGGGTACAAAAACAACCAGTTTTGCTCGTCTGTGTGAAGCTTTCATACGGATGTTGTTTCCCGTTCCAGCGCACATACAGTAAGCATCCACTTCTCTGCAGTGGCTTCTGGCAGCTTCTCTTTTGCCAAAGACATTGAAAACGTGGCAACGGTGCCTTTGACGCACAATTATGTGGCCCGCTGAGATCAGCACTGTAAAGATCGGGCCACTGCGGTGACACGCAACACGACCGCTCCTGAAGGTCTCCGATCTAAAGCCGGGGCGGCTGCCTGGAGCGTCGCCATCCACTGACCAGAACAACAACGTGCGGTCGGAGGGACTGTCGGCATGAACGCTTCTATATAGGGAAAATTGCTTCTCAAATCCGCCTCTATTACAAAACATGTTCACTGTATGTCTAAGAAAATTGGTGTTAATGCATTTAATTGTTGTGCAATCTTGAAGACAAGGACACTAATGGCAAAGTGGAACAATGTAGTAAATCATGTTACAGACCAACTGTGTAAGGATTTTTCTTCTTCTTCCTTTTTTTCTTTACTTTCACTAGAATAAAAAGGACTCGCATCACTAACACACTGATCTTTGCCAGTCCATTCCCCACGTTTCCTTTCTCATGAACTCCGACAGTGTCAACCATTGCCTCTCCCCGGAGCCTCCCCCTCCTCCTCTTCCTTGTGAAAAATTGGCTTTTGCATGAACAGTTGCAACACAGCAAACTGTGCTGACCAAACCAGTCCCTCCTGGAATTAATCTCAGCACTAGTGAGACGCCGATGCTGAAAGCCTACCTTGGGAATGTGCTTAACGGCCGAATCTGGAGGCCTGACGGGGATGTGCTCCATGCAAAGGATACTGTATCTGGCTGATTTGTAGCCTTTAAGCCACAAGGAGCTTTTAACGCAACCTCTTCAAAGCATGTGACACTGATACTCGCTCTGTGCTTATTTCCTTCTGTTAATGTCCAAAAAAGCATGCTGCGTTGTTTTATTGTAAAAGCGTGTGCCGCATGTGCTTTCAGTGAATCATCTTTTAAACAAAACAACCCTAACCAGGTATAAGCAGGTGCTGTACTGTGTCCGGTTTGGCCAGCACTGAGCTGGATGCAAGCCTGTGCAAACCTACGAAAAGGCAACAGTACGTGAGGCGATTTGAAGAGAGACACGAGTTGGAGCGGATCCAAACAGGTGCTGCTACTGCCGGCAGCCCAGCGGAAGGTTGTACATTGCCGTACTGCAGGTGAGGTGAGGCAGGCGTGTGTGTGTGTGTGTGTGTGTGTGTGTGTGTGTGTGTGTGTGTGTGTGTGTGTGTGTGTGTGTGTGTGTGTGTGTGTGTGTGTGTCTACTGGGGGGGTGGGGGTTATTGGTTATTGTATTATCTTATCCTCCTGGGAGCTGGCCCTCATCTTCTGCTTCCTGCTGGGGGGGGGGGGGGGGGGGGGGGGGGGTCCAGAGTTACAAAGATAAATGTGGCCTACTAACAATAACAATTGGATGAAATGTAATGGAAGAAAAAGATCGAAATACAAAAATCAGCTACTGTCTAGGTTGGAGGCAAAAGCCTGACTCAGTCATGAATCGGTGTAGTTTATTGCCAGCATCATTTCTGTTTCCTCTGTATTTACATGAGCCACATGGAGCCGGTGTTTTGACAGCTGCTACTGTTTGTTGACAGAGATGGCAGTGACATGCACGAGGAATTCCCATCTGGAGTCAAATCGGGCAGTTGCAGCAACATTCTGCAACACCTGATACTCGGCAGCTCTGTGTAAGCAAGCGAGGTTTGAGCTACGGTACTGTAAACGCTGGCATCAGGATGGTAACGTGACAATGCTGGATGTTTTCTTTGATGACATCACTTTTGCTGGATCATAGGGGCTTTGAGAGCACCGCTACACATAAATATAAAGTCGGGACGGTATAAAGACGGCCAGGACACAGACCGCACAGCGCCTGCAGACGTGGGCAAGTATGGATAAGTCAGGTATTGCTGAAGCAACGCGCAGGTGGGATTCTGAGGAACCCGAGCAGAAGACTCCAAACTCTTCCCAGAAACACACACACATACATGCAAGCAGTCCTACTCCGGCCTTTGATGTTTAACAGGGTTCCGTCGCTGTCAGCAGACTCGGACCCCAACAATGACTCCAAGTGCCTGCATTGTCTTTGAGGTGTATCTTATTTTGTCTGCGAGCGCAGCACATGGCCCCCTTGTGACACGCGTACAATCAGACACCATCGCCTTTGTAGAATATCTCATTTCGCCTGTTAGCACATGGATGGCTTCAGCTGTTGCATTTGCCTTAGTAACATATCCTATTTCTTGTCTTAGGTCTCATACACACACACACACACACACACACACACACACACACACACACACACACACACACACACACACACACACACACACACACACACACACACACACACACACACACCGGAGACTCTTGACAGAAAATGAAAAAAGACTTTTTTTTAAGGGTTTGGGACCATCTGCCTGTAAACGTAGGTAGCATCACAGTGTCACTTCAAACACATGCATTAGGCAGCTCTCTTCTTTCTTTTTTAACTAAACTGTGCAGAACTTTAACAACTGCATAATTAAAACATAAAATTATACCTCCTGTTGCCCTCCTCAGACATAAGAGTATGTAGAATATTATCTTTGAGCCATATCTGACGTAAGAAGATGAACCGATACAGGTCACTTCTAGGAGTGTCTACTTCTCGTTCTCCGTCAGCCAGATGAGGTCCTCTCCACAGGGAAGTTATTCCCTTCACGCGTGCCAAAAACAGTCAACCACCACTAAAGCCGCCCACAGGCACCCACTTGATATTAACTGTTCAAAGGATTAACCTTACAGAAGAGCAAATAAACAACCCCCAGTTTCACTTCCTTAAATCATTACCACTGATAAAGCAACTTAAACTAAGACAAGGGCTTCAGATTACCTATTTTACTGTAATTGTACCTTCTTCCCTCGTAGAGGGGGAATTGTTGTCATAAAGATAGTGCTGGCCAGAACCTTTGGCCAAGAACAGAGACAAACAGTTAGACAACCAGTAGTTGATGAATACCTATGTTAGTTTAACTTGGATGAAGTCTTAAGGGGTGGGCTGATCAGAATGTAAATGCTAGATTTGATTATACTGTACCATGATACTTATTATAATCACAATTACAGTATACTGTAAGCAGATGAAAGTTGTACTGTAGCAGGGAACCTGTACTACACTTAAATGACTTGTTTGGATCATAACTACAGTTATTGTCGTCTGTAGCCAGGTTTTTAAAGTCAAATCTGGGACTCTTGGTCTCTGCAGCGATAATGAATGTGTGATTGCTTTGCTGCTTGCACATAAAGTCACACCGCTTGTTTTTGTGTGTGAATATTAACACTACTCACAGGCAAATGTTTTATTGCACTATAACCCCTTTTTTATCCTCCATCTGCTCTCATCAACTTGCGTTTTGTCATCTGACTTTATTGAGGTTTTTACGGCCTTGCTTTTTATCGAATCTGACGACTAATGATCCTCGTTCGCGGTTGAACCGATCTGTCAACTTGATCAAAGAAGTGATGTGGGAAGTTCTTTACATGCCAACAATGCGTTAATGGGCAACAAAGCTCTCTTACAGTATATTCCGACCATAAAAACTAAAACAATTACGACTGTGTTTAAATGAGCCTCTCTGAAAAAAAACACAGCCCATCAAGAAACGCAAAGGCAGAGCTGCATCCTGTGTTTCCTCAGACATCGCTTTGCTTTGTGCAATCTTCCCACATTTGCCCATGCAGTACATGTCCTCCCAAAATATTCCAATTTAAATGACACAAATCAAAGTGAAACAGTCCAATGAAGAACTCTGCAGCCTGATGTACTGTATGAGCGATGCTGTAGGCGCTTGTACGCTTTATGATATGTGCTCAGTCAACTGTTGCTGTTTATTATGCTGCTATGAAACTGTCTCCAAGTGCTGCACTGTGTAAAATGTGCCTCTGTCTGAAACCTGAAGTGGTGAAGAGTAAGGGCGCGTCCAAACACTGCACTGTCCCCGTCCGGTCCGGAGGAAACTTCCAGTGACCTTACAGCGTTGGCAGAACCAGAGCAGGAGTGCCGAGCATGAAGTAAACAACAAAACAATTGATTTTCCCCTCTTCATGTGCAGCATCTCACTGTCGCGTCCTATTTGAGCCTGTGTAATCGATAGGAGAGGATCTCGGAAATTCTGACGCCCTGTAATGAATAACACAGAGAAGGAGCCCAGGAAAGTTTCTCCACCCCAACTTTCCTCAAATCGCTTGTCAACGCCTGCAAAGGCCACCATTATTTATTACATGTTTATATTAATAAATGTAGCCTAATTCCAAACTCAGTTTAGTCAAGCCAGCAAGTGTTTCCTAAATATCCCTGGAATAAAGTGCTTTTCTTTTTCATTTAAAGGAATTCCTGCAGATGTCTGTTTTTTCCCTGCTCGTTTACATCAAGAAGCTGTAATTATGAGCTCCTGGCTAAATATTTCCAGTGTCTGTCTCCAACAGGGACACAAACCAGAGAGAGTCCTCTGAGCAACTGAAGCAGGGATAATGGATGAGTCAGTGGCGGTCCTGGGTCAGTGTGAAAGACAGCCAAACGGACGACTTCCAGATAATCCGTGCTATGTTTGCAACGCTGCGCCACTTGGGGTTCTCCCGGCAGCTGACTGATGTAAGCATCCCCCGTCAGCTGACCCCGGCCTGTCACAGCAGAGGGCAGGCGACCACCCCTGAGCTGTTTTGAGAGAATGTGAGAGCAAAGACGTTGTTACACCACAAACAGTGGCTTTTGGACACTAAAGGAAATAAATGTAGAATTTTTAAAATTTGATTCAGAGAGTTGCTAGGCCACTGAAGAGCACTTTCTGCAAGAGGTCTAGTGCCTTGCTCAAAGAAAGGTGTACTGGACAGATTTGAGAGCTCTCTTATTTGAATTCTCTAGCCCCACTTAAAGCCACAGTACGTCCGTGACACATGAATTGGCTTTTCCTCCTGGGCCTGAGTGAGTGTGTGAACAGACTGACTGTGGAAAGTGTGTGCGTGTGACTGAGGAGCAGTGGAAAGCGAAGGTGGAGTGGAGGACAAATAGGAAGCGAATCGAAAGCCTGAGCTGAGCAGACGTGACATGAGAGGGGTATCCTTCCACATGTCACAGCCCATCAATGAATGTATTTAAACAGACCTTTCCTATAATTGTTGACCCCTGCCACTCGGTCGACCGCCACCAGCTCGCGTTGAAACGACCGCAGGGCCTTCAGGTTGGACGGCAGCTCTCGACCGGGGCTCTGCCGCCACATCCAAGGCAAACACACTCACAGCCGCTACGTAAAGCCGGCTGCCATTGCATCTCCGAGTTTTAAGGACAGTGGTGGAAAAAGTACCCATATTGCCCTCCTAACACAATCCCCCCCCACCCCACCTCTTGATAAACTGACTGTCTGCTGACAAAATGACTCATTTAAGCTAAAGTGCCTCTTTTTACTTCTATCAGTGCACGTCTCTTAGCAGTAACAACAGCTTCAATAATGTTGAAGCGAAATAAAAATGAAAGATGCTTCAATACATCCGAATAAATGTTTTCTAAAAACCAGACCAGGATAAGGATCAGGCAGGGCAGGACGTTTCAGGACACACAAGCCCTTTTCTCTGGAGCACCTGTGAAAATGACATTGAACAGGATAATCTTCAGATCTGTCTCAGTTTTTGGACTAAGGCTTTCGAAGTATACTTGCGGTTCCAGCGGACACTCGGAGTATACATGTGTATACATGGCTAATATGCAGCAAGCTGGTCATTATATACCGCTGTGACCACTTGCACTTTGTGGTTTTGTGGGGATGAATATTATGACAAGAAATGACTGTAGCTACCGAGTGAATCACTGGTCATGATTTTTATTTATAATTTTAATTGACATCAGAAAGTGACTTACCACTATAAAATACTGTGGCAAAGCATAGAAGGATGCAAATCATTATAATCAGGCCTTTGGCAAGTCTTTTTTCAGACTTTGATTGCATAACCTACAGACACACACACATGCTTGCTCTGAACTACTGGGCTGTAAAATCTGTTAGGAAGGTGGTGTTGAGCATGCTAAGCTGTAAAAAAAAAAAAAAAAACGTCCACATGCTGCGTACGGCAAGCTCAAAGGAACCCTCCCAAAATGATGTTGAAGAGGGATAAAGAGTAAACAGCTCGGCTGTTAAAAGTGTTATGGCGCCAAGTGCTACTCTGGAGAGGAGGGCTGGGAAAATGAAGCTCTCACACTCATGAAATGCTTAAATACACACACACACACACACACACACACACACACACACACACACACACACACACACACACACACACACACACACACACACACACACACACACACACACACAAAAGGGCAAATACAGGCTTTGATTACACGTGCAGAATTCACAAGTTTACAGAGTTGTGTCAGTGATGTTCCGGGATTTGGTGTAACTCAAATTAAAAAGTGTCCAAATATCTTTAAAGGGTTTGAGAATGATGGATCCCTACACTATGCAGTTAGTTTCAGTTACTGTATGTATAAATGTATCATCATACTATTCTTAACTACTGTACATCCTAATGACCATTATTTTTAAAGCTAATATAGCTGCATCTGGTGGCAGGTTACAAAATCATACTCTTTGGAGACTCATACTCGTCTTTTTCACACTCCAGTTGTTCCTTCACTGAACCTTCTCCCTCTCCTCACCCACTGTGGTCTGAGCTATTCTATAACACATACTGTATATGTTTGCTGCATGTGCTAGAGAATCCTTAGCCTCTAAATGCTGTAACTTAAGCTTCCTTCTGCAAGACTAATGGCCCCTGTCAAGCTCCTGGAAATTAATATCAGCCAGCGCCATTCTGACGACAGCAAGGGAAGCGGGGCCAGTGTTTGCTGGTCCTTCTACTCCCATAAACCTACTTATGCTCAAGAAATGTCTATACACTTAACTCTCCAAGGGGAGATAGATGAATTGCCAGGTGGGGGGAATTTGCGATCGAGTCGTCATTGTGCATGTTACTGTGCTCAGCCCACACTCAAAAGCAGATACAGATAGCAATTAAGCTTGAATTGCCTGCATCTGTGTTCAGTCCTTCAGCAAGTAAACACCTACCATCCATCCATCCATTTTCCAAGAGAAGAGAACCCACGCAAACACGGGGGTTTGTATTTTGCAAACACCAGGCACCAGGGCCGCCTCCAGGAATCAAACCCAGAACCTTCTTGCTGTGAGGCGACGGTGCTACCCACCGCACCACCATGCTGCCCTGAACGCCTACAGTACCATTCTTGTCATTTAGGTTCTACTTTGCAAAACATGGCTTCTCCAACCTTGACTGCACCAGCTTCGGAATCATTCCATTCAATAATCGCTAAGCTTTTCAAAATAAGTGTATTTTAAAATTGTTGGTATCTTCAGACGCTCAAAACTGCTAAATGTAATAGAGAGTCACTATGAAAAAAGTGCACAAAAAAGAAAAAAAAAATCATCAGGCGCTTTGTAAAAAGGCTTCAGGTCAAACTGTGAATACATTACATGTGCTGTAGTGAGCATATTACAGTACAAAAGCCAGTTGATACCTTGAAGGGCAGCTGACTTTGGCTCTGACGACACGCCCCTTTCTCATCATAAAGGGATTATTAGAGAGAAGTGTTTAACATGTATTTCTTATGAGGTGGGTAAGGCAATCGCAGATTAGCTGACCTTGTACTGAGCATGGCAATGCCACTCTCCTCACTGGAGACTTACACTGTGAGAAACCATACTCTCTCACCAGACAGTGAGCTGTGTTGGCCGTGAGGGGAAAAAAAGATTAAAACAAAAAAGAACAGGTAGGGCAGAATTAAGACTTCTAGAGATGCTGTCAAGGGCCAGTGGTTCATGTTCAACACTCATTAATGGCAGAGTTAACACACTTTATGGGCAAACTTAATACAGTGTAACTGGTGCGGCAATAAGGCTAATGTCAGGCAGAAAATTGCCTTTTAAGTCTTCTGCCGCTTTGTGGGAAAGAGACCCACCTGCAAAAGAAGGGCAATATGGGGGCAAACAGCAGGCCAGGAGAACGACATACTGTACTACGATATGCCACAGTGCGTAATGGCCTGTCCAAAAACTGGAAGGGTCACGACTGACTGAGGCTGCCTAAACCTGCAGGGCTTTCTGCAACTGTCAGCATCTAAATGCTTTTGAGCAAAGGTCAATGCTTGGATCCCACGGTGGCTACCTTTGTCTATGCGTGCCGTTCTTGTTCCATAAGGCCATATGAATATAATATTTCAATAAAAGCCTTAATGAAAAGTCACACAGAGAAATTACTACATGTCTCAATTGCAAAAAAAAAAAGTGGTGCATGGGTAACGATGAGTCCAAATGTGGGGGCTAACCGCTCCATACCCTCCAAAAAACTAAAACTAAATAAACATGTGCGCTCGCTTAGTTAAGTGGTCTATAAAAGCTTGAGCCAAAGGGAGTGTACAGCAACAAACCGCCACCCAGTATCCCACTAGAACCGACCTCTTAGCATGTGCATCTGAACACTGATTTGCGTCTTCTGTTTCTTTGCCACAACCATCCCAGGGCAGTCCCTTAAACGTAACCCGAGGTGGAATTATTGATGCCATTTTTTCAGCAGCTTTCAGGAAAAAAAAAAGCAGGAAAAATGTGCTGGAAGATGAGTGTCTCGTCTTTAATAGCACTTTCCACACGGGGCCTAAAATCCAAAGGCTTCAAGTTTTTGAACAGGCCTGACATATCACTATTCTCAACGATGAGGACACCACTGACGTCATGTAGTTTCAAAAAATAAAAACAGTGTTTATTTCTATTTCTGAACATGTCAAGTAGTAAGTATAACACCACAGCGACCTTACATCTGTCTCACAAAACCTTTGTTTGTCTAAAAACAGGGGACACAGGATAACTGGTGTAAGCATATTTGTGCCTGACATCTATCGGAGCGACTGTTGTGGCTTTGCCAAATGATGGCTGCCAAAGTGGGAGCGAGGAGTAGAGAATGTGACCTATATGATCATTACAGGAAAAGGTTATCAGTGACAGCTGGTGAGACAGAGCTGGGCCAGGTGTGGTTAATTAACTCCGTCCTGCTGCTTTTCTCATTATATATATTTTATTAATATAACACGGAGTAAAAGGAAGAGCGGTAGAGAGAGGTAGAAAAAATAAAAAAGGCTTTGACGCTAAAAAGCGATGGAAAGAGAATAACGACAGAAGAGGCTTGGGGGTGGCGGTGGGGGGAGCGGAGGGGTAAAGGTCAGAGGAAAATACCAGTAAGTGAGTCGCAGGGAGTGGAATAAGGGTAAGGAGAGACAGACAAACGAGGCCAGGACTCTAGGAGGAATGCTGGGAATGGGAGAGAGAGCAGAAAAGACAGTGACAGGAGACGAAGGGGGGGGGGGATGAAAAGAAAGAAGATGAAGGGAGAATAGAGAAGAGGAGAGAAGAGGGTATTAAGAAAACATGGCTGACAGACGGCTGAAAGGAGACAAATGAGGGGAATGTGAGTCGACTACACTCACGCCTCCCTGGATCCTAAACGTGTGTTTATGTAGGTGTATATGTCTCACTCTACTGACCTCACAGTGACCCGCGGTGCAGGTTACTGTACTGTAGCATACATCAAATTGGTTCGGCTGCACTTCAAACACCCCGCTAACCATTCCCCACAGCATCAGATGCAGCGAAGCACACAACATGTAAGAGTTAAACATGTTTCATCTTTTATGGCCCTAAACAACACAAAAGCCAATCTTTGGACTAGCTGGAGGCCTGGAGCGTGCGTTTGTATGCGCCACGCCTGCCTCTGCATGACAGCAGGGTTCCTCTCGTTCCCGCGCGTACACATGCTCACACTTTTTCTTCTTTTCTTTTCGCCTGTGTCTAATCAGTGCCACGATGCCTGGCTGTACACACGAAACATCAGTTTAAGCATCAGAGAGGGAGCTGGGGATATGATAAGATACTAACATGGCAGTGGGACACTGTTTCCCTTTAATCTTTTTTTTTTTGTTCAATTATCTTACAAAGGCACCGAATATCTTTATTGTCTATTTCAGTGAAATGTCATAACGGTTGATCTTTTCATTTATATGAGGGAAACCTGGCAAAAACAAGCAGGTATTTGCTAATTCAACAGTTCTTTTCAATAAGAATTCTTATTTCTTCCACACATACAGTACTGTAGGTTTCTCAACGTAATTTATGTTCTTCAGCAGAGACCTTTGTGTTCGGGAACAAGTGTAGTTTCTGCACTTCCAGCTGGGTTTTTTTGTTTCTAACCAGTGTGACTGTACTGTAAACACCAGCCACCCTGTGTGTTCGCTCTCCAACGTTCCAACGCCACGGCCGACGGCAGACTCCCCATCGCACGCAGAGGCAATGAAACACTTTGAGTGAAACAAATAGGTGCAAGGGGCAGGAGGCCACAAGCCAACTGGAAAGCAAAACATCGCATGTAGTCATTACCTGCAGCACATGTACAGTCTCTAACTTGGGTGGCATCTGTCAACCTATTATTCCTTATCACAGCCTGGTTGTGACCTTCAACTACAGTACTAGAAAAAACTGCTGCGTAATAAGCTGCGACAACATTTGATTCTACTAAAAACTGGGACCAATATGCATGTAGTTCTCAAGTTCATTGACAATGCTCATTAACTGTCACACCGTCCTTACAGCGAACACTTCCAGATATGGAGACGAACAGCAAGGCAGACCACCCATGACCAGGACGTGTTCAGAAACACCTTCCACAGTCTGTTCTATTCATCTCCCGTCCCTCTCCTGGAACAAATCAACCCCTCCCCACCCCCCTATCACCTCTGTCTCACTCCTCGTGTTCCCTGTGTTGTTTTAGCAGCGTGAGACCCACGAGAGGGCGAAGTACGAATGCCAGAAAGCCTGATGCCACCAATGTGCTGTATGCCCATATACTGTACGCGTCACTTCTTAAAGAGAAACATATTTCATTCACACACACATCACTCAAAATCCAACATTGGTTCATTAAGCAAGAATATAACTGACCACTAACCACCTATGTTGTTACTCAGAGCGACATCAAACCAGCGCAAGAGCTGTGTCAATCCAGCGACAGCAGCAGCAGCAGCAACAACAACAACAACGCATCCTAATTATTCCCCTCAGCCCTTGTCGCACACGCCACATGCAGTCGCCGCAGAGAGACGGGATCAACAGGATGTGTTGTTGTTTTTCAAAGTGGCCGAGCGTGCCTGGCACTCGTCTGCACTTCCGGCAAACACTTATACACGAGGAACAACATTCCAGGATATCTGCTCCGTGACATCATGGATAGTGTGCTCTGGGGCAGATAAAGTCAACTATATTGAGTTTATAGTATGGAAGATTTTGTATTTATCCTGCTCCCAATAATTGTACTTACAGCACTTAATTGCTAAAGGCTGTACAGCCACAGTATGTAGCCATTATACTGTTCATACAAGCTGTTTGCAGTACCTTTAAAGGAAAGGTGCAACCTGAGTTTCCCAACTAATTTACAGTCATTTACAGTTTTTTTTTTCCAGAACAAAAACTACAGGCAAGTCACAATAAAAGGCTGGCCTGTTCAAATAAACTAATTAGTGAGCTGAACAAAACGTCAGATCTGCTGGACCCTGTTAGCTTAGCACCTAAATACTGTATCTGGAATGTGAATGCAACACAGGTTATTAAATAAATCTGGTTCAATCAGAGGAGACAGGCCACTGCACATGAGGGCCATGGAACATAAGGGAATGGATGGATGCGTGTAACTTGAGATAAACCTGTTATCCGAGCATGAATAGCGATGAAACTAATCAGCATCATTTGTTCAGCCATGCTGCAGGTTTAATGACAGCTGTGGTGCAGTTTTCAAGAAACAGCCCAGGAACAAACTCCCATGTGATTTGGACGGATGTGAAAAGTCTGAACACGCGAATTGATCCTCAATTGGCTGCGGCGCCGAAGTCCGGTTGACTCCGAGGAGCTCTTCATTCCAGCCCGTCACTCCTGCGGAGCTGAAGGCGGTGACTGATGGGAGCTGTCAGTGCAGGGAGTGCAGCAGGAAGAGTGAGTGTCTCGCCTAGTTCTCATCTCCGTCGCAGTGGGGGGAGCGGGAGCCTCTGACAGCCCGGTATCATGAATGGATTAGGAAGAGAGGCCTCTGAAGGGGTGCAGGTGTTGCACAACACCACTAATGCATTTCACGGCGTAAACAGATGCAGGTAAGAACACCGGTCTGAAGTAAAGGCGAACAAAGATCATCACAAGAGGTGCTTTCAGCTCCACATTGTACAGTAAGTAACACTACACAAGCCTGACTTCTATGAAACCAGACTTACAGTACTGTAGTGTATTATATAGTGGGATTATCTATTGTGCAACACATTCAGAGACTAAGCACAACTTGTGTCCAAAATGAATCTTGTTTATGCTGCTTAATTGCGTTCTTTGCACACCCGTCCTCTTGCATGAGTTACCTAGTAAGAGGTTACACATCGTCCAGTACAGTACAAGGCGTCTGAATCCAAACACAGCAGAGGGCCTCTAGCTCCGGGCTGAGCTGCAGATCAGATTTGTTTTACTGGAAGCTTTGGCGCAGGATCCGCTCAGAATTACTTCCTCGTTATCTTTGCACCAAAACAACATCAGGCCTGCTGTCTTCTGCAAACCCCAAAACTCTTCAGCTCAAGGAATGTGCAATGTGGCTGATTCTTGCATGTCTATCATACAGCGTACAGTTAAAGTACATGTACTATCTCTTACTATCTCGTTCAAATACTAATAAAAAACACAACACGCTTCAAGATGTAGGTGACCCTGGGAAAACAAGCCAACACTTGCTGCCACTATTGTATGTACAGCCATGGAGCAATGCACGGTGTGCAGTTTTTACCCCACCTTTTTTCCCTTTATACCCCTTAAAGTGAAGCTCTTAGGGAACTACACAGCAAAATTAGACAGGCTAATTACCCCCCCTTCATACCACCCTTTCCTCACCCACACTGACAAGCTGGGGCAGGCAAGACATTTCTATTCCTAAAGAACAGGGAAATGAGAGCATGGCTTAACCACCATCAGAGTCAAACTGTAGCTGCATCATTCAGCTGTTACAAAAGCCTTTAAATGGTTGTGGTCACAAGCTAAACATCAAGCTGCTGTTGCCAGATCAGAGGCAGGTTTTGGATGAAATACACTGGCCCTCCCCAGCACCACACACACACACACACACACACACACACACACACACACACACACACACACACACACACACACACACACACACACACACACACACACAGAGTCACCCTGCAGGCGACCGAGGAGCAGACAAGCTGGGAGGATTTACAGGCAGGAGAACATTGACCTGGGCTTTGATGTCCGCTGCCTGCGTTTCCTCCAGGTCATGAGGAAAAGCGGCGGCTTTGTTCAGTGTGAGGAAAGTGAAACTTTCTGGACTGTGGAATCTTTTTTTGTCTGCTTTTATAATGGTTAAAAGCATCACAGGTGGGGGGGAAGAGAGCAGGAGGGGGATCAACCGGTTTAGTTTGTGCTCTGGAACTGGGACTGGCACAGGGAACTATTGGCGGGTACATTTGAAAACTCCTTTCTCCTTGGGAAACAACCCCAACCCCACCTCCTCTGTTCTGGCCTGAGCAACGTGACCCGAACATTATTCCAAATGGCAAAAAGCTTATCGTAGAGTACAAAGTTTTGTAAAGTGAAGGATAATCTGTGCATCCTGACTGAAAGGAGCTGCAGGTTTCTGTAATCTTACTTACTTACTTACTTAATATTAATAAAATTTCAACAGACAAAGTCAAAATGCTGGGCACACACACACATATACACGGGTTAGTAAATAATGCAAAGGCTGACTGAGCAAAAGCATGAGGTAATGCAATGCCACATTACTCATCTAATCCAACTTAGGTGATGACTACAGAGCAGCCACATCATGCAGCCCATGACTCATCAGCAGGACAGACACCTGTAGCAAGTCAAGCTGCCACGCCACCTTCGCTAAGACGCGCTATACATGAGACAGTCTGTGCGTCTCCACCAACCTTGCAGATCTTGCTTTCCTCCGTGTCAGCCCTGGCTTTCTCCTCGGGTGTCCTCTCCCGCTGGTACCCGGCTTTGATTGACAGCTGACAGCCCTCTTGCGCCTTTAGCTCCTGCTGCCGGGCCGTGTAGCCCTGCGAGGCGGCCGCCCTGACCGCGCTGGGGATGGGGAGGGCCGTGTGCACCGGCCTGGTGCCCACCGTGGAGGGCTGCCTCAGCTTGGAGGCCACGCCGACCACCGGCATGACACTTTTCAGGCACCAGAGCAATAATGCCACAGGAGTTGGAGAAAAGTTGTAAGCCCTGTGAGGAAAGGGAGACTCCTGCTGTTGTCTAGCAGCTGAACTGAAGGAAAAACTTCAAATATATATATGTATATATATATAAAAAAAGAAGCCAACAGCAATTGGCTCTCAAACTGAGAGGAACGCAACTGCGCTCATTCTGTTGCCTACAGCAAGCAGGACTCAGAAACAGAGAAGTCTCCTTCCTCTCTTTCAATCCCTCCTCCTACTCCTCTGACACTGCTCCCTCCCCTTTCCTCTCTCTCTGTGTCTCTCTCTCTTGCCTTCTCACCACCGGAGTAACATCTACTGTATTCAAGTCGGCCAAAGCAATTGAAGGGGGTGTGAACTCTTTTTTGGAAGGTATAACCACTGTTTTGATGAAACTGTGATTACACAGACGGACCGTGTGCGCCCCCCCAACACGCATGCACGCATATAGCACACACACACAAACACACACAACTGTCAAAACAGCTTCCTTTCAGCGTCCCTCTTTTTTTCTTCTCACACGCTAACGCTGAACTCTGCAAATAGACGCACTCTCTTGGTCTACATCTGGAACTGCCCTTCCTGAAATTGTTAAAATGTGAGAAGGGGGAAAAAAAGTCCTAAGAGTTTACCATAATGATCAAAAAAGTCTAATTGGGAGGAAGAGAAATAGGGTTTCCGGTGAAGACAGCTGGTTTTTGGTGTTGTTTGTTCCTACTGCTAAACTGGTGGCTGAGCTTTCCCTCTGGTTATGACTCTTCCTAACCGGAAGCCACAGACACAGTGTATTGATCATAACAACCTTCAACGACTTTGCAAATTAATGCCAGGTGCCAGAATTTAACGCCATCATACTGTTGATCCCCAATCCCATAACAAAGACAATGTTTTGACCTGAGTATTAACATCACAATGATTTTTTTCGGAGAGTCCATAAATTTTTAAACCACGTGGCATGGTTGAGTCAATTGCTGGCCTTCAGCCGGGCTGCTGAGAAATGAAAAGTTACGGAACATAAACTGGGTCTTGAAAAGCTCACTTATTGTGCTGGATGCACATGAAACAAGTTAACCAGAAACCAAAATGGGACAATTAGATTCTTGCTGATTCACACATTCTTCATATTCATATTCACGTAACAATAGCACCACCTTGATGGAGTTGAGTACAGACAGTGTATAGTACTTTAAATACTCATTGATTGGATTTAGTTTATGGTGCTGTTTCCTTTAGGGTAAAAATCAGACATATACTTTTGTCTTAATTAAGACAAGGTTAGAGATGAAGTTATTAATATGTATATTATGGACAGTTGATGTTGGAGTGTGAAAGTTGAGGTTACAACTACAGTAGTTGCAGTGACGACACAGGAGAAATGCTACAGGACTAAAACTTGGTTTGAGGCAGCTTATCTGTGACAAAATACAGAAGCTGCATCGAAGTGAATTGCTCAACATGACAACCAGCTCTGCGCTTTTTGCTTGTGACCCTTGACCCCGAGATTTTGACTGCAGCCATACTTCGGTGTTACAGCGACTGGCCGCAGGTAAGACTCAGAGACAAAACAGCTCGGACGCCGGAGCAGATATCAAGCAGTGGCATTTTTTACAGGAATATAATGCATTGTTCCCTTAGGGGCTCGCCGCTCCGTGCGACACATGAAGGAGAGAGAAAGTTTTATATGGAAAGACTTCATCTGGCTTCATTTAGAGAGGCGAGAAGATGTGCAGGAGTGAGAGGGGCACAATGGGGTGTCATGGCAGAACCGGAACCTTTTAACACGCTACTATCCAATAAAGGAAGACAGGCAAATAGAACATACTTCAAAACATACTTTTGTCCAAAACACCTGTAGAGTTTGTTCTTTCTTTTTTTTTGCTTCCTTCATCTGTTAAGTACGACTTGAATATTTTACTTACTCACTTTCATGCTGCCTAAGTGTGTTTGACAGTCAATTGCCCTAATATGGACGCCGCTTCCCTCTGCCCCAGAATAGCACCAGCGACTCCCAGCACATTCTCAATCAAAAGCACCGCCTAAAACAACAGGATACCACGTGAATGAACGGCGCGAGTCCAACCACTTCGACTGCCTGCCGAGTTGCACGAATTGGAGTAGACTTGGCCGGTGACCAGCTTCCCAGATCTGCTTGGAAATGCTGGGAAACCCATCTCTCACTAGGTCTGGTCCCGGAGGTGTCGAGTCGAAGCAAGCTTACACCAAAACCTCAAAGAACCTTTTCACTCCCTCCTGTTTCTTGGAGATAATCATCTTATGCTGCAGGGTGATTGCTTTGTGGGAATGAGAGTGTCTGCGGTGCCTGCAGGTGAAAAGGCCACCGCTGTAATACAGTCCTGGAAGTTCCTCGTTATAAAAACAGCAAAACGTTCCAAAGTCAACCTGACCAAAGAAGATCTCAGGTTCATTTCCACCCACAGGAACCGACTCGGGCAGGTCAACACCCTCATGTTTGGCTACCAGAGCCGACCGCTTCTCTAAAAATAGCTCGACAGCCAACTGTGTGACGGTTGAGATGTGAGGGACGGGCTGAGGTGAAGGATGGAATGGATCACAAAGGAGGAATAGATGTTCATACAGCATGTTGAATCCATCAACTTCTGTTGTCACCTTTGAGTCATATTTCAAAGTTAATGGGAGCCAGACTGCGAAGTCATCAATGGAGTTAAAGTAACAACCACCACGGGTGAGTCTCCTCAGCTGGAACAACTGGTCACAATCAAAGAAGCGTGAAAGTAAAGCGGATAGAAAGTTATATGCATATCAAGCATAAACAATCTAAGTAGCAATAGGATTTATTGCACTGTCCTCTGTCTTGAAGTTCAGTTGTAAAAACTAAATACAAAGACATTTGCACAACTGAACATAAAGTGTCGTTAAAATGCCTTCATTCTATTTTGACACAGACATAAAAAACATTTCCACCGCATCTAAATTTAAGCTCCGGTGACTATTTGCGTTCAGGCTGCCTAGCGTCCCCCGTTCTTGGCTTCCAGCAAAGCTACCACTAAATATCTGGTGGAGAGGGAAGGATGAAAGCTGGTGAGGCTAACTGTACAAGCTCTGTCCACGCACGAGCTTCACCTTAAAGCAACGTGTTGTGTTATTGAGCATCAAGCACAATGTGGCTTCTTTTGACCTCAAGCCTCAGGTTCCTATGACCAAGTAAGAGTATGCATCGCCTGAAAATGAACTCATGTCCGTGTTCTGTGATTCGCTGTTGGAAAACAAAACAAGTCTGACACAGCTTCAGGGAGTAAAAATAACACCAATGTAAGAGATTTAGGGAATGGGTAATAACATGTTTATTATCTGTTCCAGTCAGTAAGTGGACGGCCCGTAACCTGCTCCGGGTGATGTGTGGTGCATGTGGCTTGCATGACGTCAGGACGCCGTTTGCTCTGTGGGGCTGTGAAAACAAACACGCCGGGGTGCTGAAGATAAGCGGGGTCAAACAACTTCCACCCCTGCACACACACAGGGTCTAAACACACAATTCCCCTCCCTTTAGTCTCCTGGGAGGCTGGATAGATAGTCATGCACCTGGCCCTGCCATCACTGAGCACGCTATCATTCAACCGCACGTCACACAATAGGGGAAAATAAAACAAACACACGCTCAGTCCTTCTAGCATAGGCAACAAAGAGGTGTCCAAGTATATAGAGGTACACGCAGTGGTTCGGTAAACACAAGCAATAACATGCACTGAGCGCGACCTGGGAGGATGTAAACACACTTTCACTGTTATCATGCCGCTGCTTCTCCGCTTCACAAAGATTCCTGCTCCTCAGTCAACCTTTAGCTTGGTTTTAACAGACATCTAATCTGACCTTAAAGCAGCAACATGCACCTCAAACGTATTAGATCAAAATTTACTAATCAAAATGTTGCCACTTTATTCCATTCTGCTTTCTTTACTGCAGTAAACCAAGTGGTATCATATTAAAGTAGTATTTCATCATCGTGATTGGTAAACTACTGTGAGGAAGTTACTGTATGTATTCTGTAACATGGGTGGATGAATGGAATTCGGCATAGTACAGGTAAGTACTAAAAAGTATTGTTATTTTTATTTTAAGTTTTTCTGCGAAAGATTCTAACTAAACATACTACAAGACTTATTCATTTTACTGTTATGGATCACTTTATTGGGATTTTATTTTGTAAGTACTTGTTTAGAGTTCTTAATTCGACTCAAACACTGTAGGACATAGTCGCATACAACCCACATGTATTAGTCTGAGATGATTTAAGCAAGATAAGTAGAAGTACTTTAACTAATCACTGTGGCACCTCGGTTCCTCTGCGTGTCCGTACTTCAGCAGCTCATTGGTAAAAGCTTAAGGTTTTGGGAGTGGGCACGTTTCAGGGATGAAAGGAATCTGAAACATGTTCAGTTCCACTGTGACTATACTCACCAACAAAACACTGATTCCAAGATTGATTAATTAAGAGTAATTAAAGCTTGCTGTATTACTGGCTCTGTCGTGCCTGTGGAAACACCATGCGGTGGGCTAATAGCTCTACTACAATGAATCAAAAGAAGGAATTTGGACTCCGGCTGCAGGATTTCCCCAGCGCTCAATTCAAGCTCTTCCTGTTCCTTTAGTGCTCCCTCTGTTAAATGATCAGCATGTTCTAAGCCCAAGTTTTTGTTTAGCGAAAGCTGTCCTTGTCTAGTTGTTGCTTCCGCCATCATTTTGATAATGAGGATATTTATTCTCAGTGGCTAACTTGTATGCTTCCTATTGCATTCACATCTTACAGTAACTCCCTCCCACCGTTTATCCTTTCACTTGGATAGCTTCCTCCTCTGTTGCTTTATCTTCCTGCCCGACAATCTTATCATAGTTCCCCAGTCTAAGTTACAGGCCAGCTGAAACAACACCCCCGATTATGTGTACTGTGCATCCGATTTATGGTGAGCATGTTCAACACGCATATTTAAGTGTCAGCCAATTGTGCTGAAGCAGTGAAAACCAAACAAATCCCACATAATTTCTGTATGACACAAGGATGTAAAGGATGTTACAGCACTATGGGAATGAGGGACCAGAAAGCTATAATGATACATCATTTTAATGTAGGTTCTCTTACATATAACTGCAGGCCACTGCTCTCCAGTCCTTCAGTAACGGGTTTCTATTATAGAGCATACACTATATCTGCCATACAGAAAAATCTTCTGGGTGACATTTTTAGCAGAAGAAGTGAGCACTTCCCCTATTATGTACCTCTTTGTCCCATCAACGCACCCAGCTACCCTTCCATCATAAAGCCGTCGCTTTGCCCAGCTGTCGAAACTTTTCTCACTTCCATCGGATTTTACACTCGACAAATTACGAAGCATATGACTTTCGCTCCCTGCAGCGGGGTTGCTATAAATCAATCCCATTTACGACCGTCAAATTCCTTTTTCCCCCCGCATGTACCCTGTGCAGCGCATCCAGGTTTTCCTTCTTTGCAAAAGCCTTGCGTCCTTGGTGATTCGAGGACTTCACAGCTGGAGCTGATAAAATCTGGAAGTGTACTGCACCCCCAGCCCACCCCCAAACATCAAGTTGGTGAGAATATGTCATGCTGTACCGAGAGTTAAGAGTGCACAACAATCGTCACATAGAAATCAGAGTGCAGTCAGTCCAACACTGACAATCATATACATGGTTTTGTATTTTGGAATTTTCTTTTACTACAATGCTTAATCAGAAGTTAGGAGTCAAAAGTCAGGTGTGTTAACAGACTACAGGAAACGGGATGTCATCTCAGCACCTCTGCCGCAATTACTGTACCTCACAAGGGACATCACAGCGTAGCCAAACAACAGTAGTGAGCTGCTGTTAACACCTTTATAACGTCAACAAAGATGGCCTGTTTCAGCCAAAGCTTCCCAAACAACAGGCAATATATTCTGTATCCCTTCCGCAACTCCTTTAAGCCTCATTGCTTTCAACCTCGTGCTCGGGCACAGGCGGCTTTTAACCTCCACCCTCTTAGCATTAATGAGGGGAAGGCTTCTTGTTTATTCATCTGATAAACACATATTGGTGTCATGTGTGGCTGGCCCAGGGTTGCTCTGAGTCAGCCTCATTAGTGCTGAGGCTCATCTTTTGAGAGCGGCGCCTGATTAAAGAAGTGACTTAAAAACGCCCCGCTTGCCTTCAGCTGTGTGCCTCTGGAAGCTGGCGCGCTGTCAGTAGGCCCAGGTGTGACGTGACGGGCCCTCGGCCTTTAAAGCACATCCTGAAATTGTGGACGCTGATCTGCTGAGTGATCTAAGCTGCATTCTCTGCACAACGTCTCATTATATTTAATGTGCATGTATATGTGACAGCCGTAGCTTTTTAAGGATGCCCCTAAACACTTCCCTTGGCTCTGACGCTGGACTTGTTCGCTGTCTTGTAAGCTGCGTACAGTCATTACACAAGGCTGGACAAAAAAGCGGCAGCTGGCAGGCGTTCCTGCTCTGTTTTGATTTACGACGCGATGAGAAAGGAGGAGGAGAGGAGAGTGAGGACAGATGTGTAATTGGTGCACTCTGACCCGCAGAGAAACAACTTAGGGGCTTTCTGAGAGACTCAACCCGCCCCCCCCATCCTAGACTGAGTGAGGATGAACAGGAAGTTTGTCTACAGTACATACGACCGCGTGTGCGTGACAAGACACTGTTGGTGTTGAGAGAACCAACTCCAATGGCACAAACACATTGACTGTACATCCTGTTAGATGGCTTGGGCCTGTGCTTCACGGCTACTTTACTAAAGATATACATTTTTTAATGCACCTAAAAAAACATTTTAATGATATTTGGACATCTTTTATCGACAGCATCTTGCATGTATGACTTGATAGCTGTCTGTTACTACTAAAGTCAAGCTGAAGCATCCAAAATATGAGGTGAATATATTAGAAAGTAAGCAAAACTATTACTGATGCTAACAAAAGCTGCAAAAAGAGTCCCGACACTATGTCGCTGCTCTTCCTTCACCTGCTGTCTCAATCGCTAAGGGAGATGCTACGAAAGCCTTGATGGCAATATGGTGCAAAAAGTGTGTGTGTGCGTTTGAAGATCAAAACTAAGTTAGTTAGTTAGTGTTAAGCCCAAGAGTCTCACCCTTCGGTATTGGATGTGTATTCAGTATATTATTATTATTATATTACAGTATATTATTATATTATATTACACACAATATTCTTACTGCACATTTTGTCTTCATTGCAGGTTTTAGAGCAGGGCCAAAGTACTGCAATGTTAAATCGAATGTCTTTGAGTCGAGTCTTTAGCTGAAGCGATAAAACTGTGGTGGAACAGCTGACGCTACAATCAAGGCCACGCTTTGCAGATCACCTTCAGTGTCGCAGCCAATAGTCCTTCACACAGGCACTTACTGTACACGTAAGAGTCATTTTGTTGTCATGTGATTGAAGTGCCTTAAAGCGAAATCCTAGCCCAGAGTAACACAGACGTTGTTTTCGTCTTGTGGGAGTGGAAGTAAATCAAACTGAGGAGGGAAAGAGCGAATTGCAGCACTGCCAAAAACCGTCTAATTCCTTCCTACTTGCCTTTTATTGGCTCCTTGCCTCCAGACAAACAGTCGGAGCAAAAATCGCCATGTGCAGATCCGTCGGTTTGGCTCCGTCAAAGATTAGACTCCTGATTACGCTGGGAGTTCAGTGGGCATCTGACTCATGTGACTTGTGAGATTCACGATCCCCCTTTTCAGGTTGCTAGCACACCTTATCAAACATTAGAGAAATGTGATTCACTCACAGCATTTTCTGTAAGTTGACTCAACAGCTGTGGGTGCTGGGCTTCTTTCAGCCTTCTAAAGCAGACACAGTCCTCAGCATATGCCAAAGGTGGATTATTGTGGGATCACTGCCACATCTAACAGTTCCCAGTGTGTCTGTACAGTATATTGTGGCTGTGTTACAACTACAGTAACTCGGCTCTAAAATAGTTCTCAGAGGATGCAAGGGGACGTTTTGAAGCAGACACATGCACACGCAGTGCATGTCCCACAGGCAAATCATTTTAACCAGTCGTTATGCAGTGGAGAAGCTTTTGGCCTCTCTGGCTGCATTTGGGCTTTATTAAAGAGCTAAACATGTGGTTACTGTAAGTGCTGAGAGCTTTGAGAACGAAGCTTATTTGTCTTCCTCAAACAGTTCTGATGAAAACCAAACAGCAGGCTAAGAAAGGCCAGCCTGCCAGTATAGTCTCCTTGCTCCCCACCGCCCACCTCCCTGGCCACAACATGCGCATTGTCCAATTAAGGTCTTCTACTCTCAGCGCTGTGCCCAGGCAGACTGCCACCCGCTGCCAATCCTCCAAACAGTCTGGCCGGGGATGTTAATCTTGTTCTCTGGGCCCCGACACACCACGGTGTGTGATTCCTGCTCTGCTCTGACACTTCATCATCAGTGGGTGGGCAGTGGCGCGTGGGCACAAGGCTATAAAAGGCTTGGTGGAGCCCGATCCCCTACCCCCCACCCGTCCCACCACCGTGTTTGGACCAAGTGACAGCCTGATGAGTGTGTGTGAAGGTGTTTGTACTGTATGTGTGCCCTAGAGTCTAGACTTTACACCGGCTGCAATGGAGTACTGTACTGTATAGCAGATTCCTGGCAGTGAACCATAACACTGGGCATAACTTCACTTTAGATGAAATGTCGTGCCGGCGTAAAGTAGCAGTGTTTCCAGCCTGCTAAAGTCTGATGTATAATAGTGCATGGATAAGGCTGCTCCTGAACTATTTCACATTACACAAAGAGCAAAGAGCCATTAAGCAGCTCACCGGCAAGTCAACCCATCAGTACTGTCACAGATGTAAAATGATTAGGTCTGACAGTTATGGTAATCAACAATATGTTTGTGGATCTGTTTATATGGCATTCATCATAAAATGTCTCCGCCAGTTATTTGACTATAAAGTCCAAATGAAAATTAATCAAAACAATATAAAATGGTAATAAAACATTCACAAAGCTCAAACCTAAAATGCACAGGACTGCAAATCTCGGTTATTCCCTGTACAGTATGACAGTGTGGCCCTGGCGTACTGTGGGACCACAATAAGCAGATGCTAAAGTTTACGATCACGTTGTAGATATTTAGAAATGAGAAGCATCAACTGAGGCATTACACTGTTGATGTGAATCTATATTTTTTTTTAATTGTGTTT
Source organism: Betta splendens (assembly GCF_900634795.4). NCBI lineage: Eukaryota > Metazoa > Chordata > Actinopteri > Anabantiformes > Osphronemidae > Betta > Betta splendens. The sequence continues at coordinate 2,594,823 of NC_040889.2, read as the reverse complement.
ATTACCGCATCTCCTCACGATAACAAAGAATATGCAAATATTCTTTGTGCCCCTCAGTGAGACTGACGTTGGATTGAGGTGACCGGAGTAAATTTCTGCTCCATTTTTTTACCAGACCTGACACCGGCTACCTTTAACATCTGTGGGCAAGAGCCCAGCAAAAATGCACAATGCAACTGTAATTTAAAGACATGTGGAGGGCCTAGATTACCTTGTGTTCCAAAAATAGATTTAGACTTTATATGAGTTCTTATTATTGACATCCTGACCTGTTTAGGATAAAACAGAAGGAAGCCCATTGGCTTGGTTGGATGGTTGTCGTGATGCACAGTGGCAGTTCCAGCGAGACCAATACAAGCCCCGCATGGAAGCTTCAGAATCATTCTGTCTGAGCTCAAGTCGATGCTGTTGACTCGATGATACCGTCAGACCCCACACTGATCCATGTCGGCCTTTTTTTAATTTGAATTTTCCCAAAACTGTGAAAACCAGGAAACAGACTAGATCAGCCAATAACCAAAAAGCACAGGGCAAGACCGAGTCACGGCTAAGTTCTCAGCCACCAACGTCCTTTCATATTTATCGAGGGGAAACTGCAGGGCAATGCAGGCAAAGAACTTCCCAACAGTGACAGGGGTAAGTTACAGTCTAGTGCTACAGTTTCCTGCAGTCACTGTAATTAGATTAACAGCAGAGATGACAAGAATTCGAGTGTGCCTGAATGAATACAGTACATGCATGAATTTTCCCCTAACCTCAAATGTAGAGTCTAGAGCTCAACATGGCCTGAAGAAGTCATTACCAAGCCTCTAAGCGTAGCCTGCTTGTGATTTTATCGTTTCATAAGCAGGGGTGAATCAGGCTTTCGTGGCAGAGTACGGAGGGAAGACAAGAGACTAGATCACACTAGTAGCCCAAGATCCATTTTTCTAGCCACATGTCACAACACCTGTCAGAACAAATACTGAAGCACAGAGTGAGGGAGCAGAGTGGCCCTATGATGTCCATCAAGGAGAGCCAGGAGAGTATAAAGAGCAAAGTTAATAATCAAACGCAAATCATGACGGTTTACACAAATATAAATAGGGACTCATCAATAGCAAGAAGCGCTGAGCACGTTTATCCCTTCATCTGTTATTTATACCAGCTCATCCTGCTTTTAGACAGACAGGAAGACCCCTGCAGATGCAGAAACATTACTTAGGGAGAACATGTTCAAGTAGTGCTGCTAAACACTTGAAGGTGCAGTAAATGCTTGAAATTCAAGCAACGCAAAGGCAGCTACTGAAGCATCCAGACTGTAATAGCATAAAATTAAAGCCAAGGCTGAATGTAGATAAGCACCTGAGTTGGCGACAAGTTGATTATGGAGTTTTTCGGAGTGGAATGAAAGACTTTATGACACTGAACATCGGCCTAGCTGAGTCACATTTAGGCCTGAGCTACTGCTCAATGACTTGAAAAAACGGTGCTTCTGTGAGGGTGAGTGGTTGGGGGGTTTATTAGAGTTGTGGATCATATGCATTTATATCTATGTTTTCTTGTCTTGGGCGCTGCCACTTGCTGCACAGTACCAGTTCATAAGCTTTAATGGCTTGGTAATAACTCTGTGCATGGAGGATGAAGAGAGGGAATTACATTCCTACCTCAATTCAGCAAAACCAGTTTGAAAACCAGGGTGAACATTCATCACTAGGTTTGTCAGATTTAATTTAATGTGTCTTACGCTCTGGAAAAATTTAGAAAAAAACTTACTGGGCGGAGTTAATGAGCTCTCTCCTTCCTTTGTGTTCCCTCAATCTGATTGGTTGGGAAAAAAAGTACAGTACACCCCGCTATGGAAAGCAAGCAAACTAGAAAGTGCTCCCACGACTACTAAACTGTAGTCGCATATTTCACTGCCTCTATACTGAGGGCCAGGAATGTTTATTTCACCAACAAAACTCTCTCTCTCTCTCTCTCTCTCTCTCTCTCTCTCAGATTCTGCAGTACTGAGATTGGAGCGCTGGCCTTTCTGTGGTTTCTGCGCAGGGACACAAAACAAATAAATTAACCTCATGCCCTTAAAAAGATGGATTTAAAGAGGGCAATTGTAAAACACAGCCGGGGCTTGATGGAGATAACAGAGGGGGAAAAGTGTGAGGGGGGCATATGCGGCTGAGTCAGGAGCTGACAATCAGAATTAATAGACAAAGAGAATAAATAAACAAAGAGGGTTTGTCATTAGACAGAGCTTGTGGAGTACTGTACATGTTGGACAGCCAGGAGGCTCAAACTAACACACGAGCTGTAATTAAATGCATGTCCAATATATTTTTTTTTATTTGCCCTTCTGGGGGGGTTTAAAATCTTGTTGTTTTTTCGTCCTGCTCCAAGACATATTCTCTGCACGCCCACTTGAGCGTGAGGTCAGGCAGTGAAAGAGGCCAGGTTTGGCCGAGTGTTTCGCTGTGGGGACGGTGGAAAACCATTTCTCTCTTTATGGTTAATACCCATTGGAGCCACTCTGTGAAATGGGCCCCGACAGCCCCAAGATGAGGATTGGAGGGGGTGAGAGGAACGAGCGCCGTTGGCCCGAGGCGGCAGGCGATAAGCTCCCGAAGCTTTCTTCAAATGGGCATGGAGCACACCTACTCATTATAGTAATTCCCAGCGTTTAAAAGCGGATGAATGGACAAATGTCTGCGGTGGAGTAGAGCCGAGGGGAAAGCAAAGGTCACGAAGTTCGTCTTTCTTTTGACTGACTTCTCAAATCATTAATTTCAAAGTTTTAAATCAAATTTTAGAATTGTACAAAAGGAAAATGATTACAGATATTTTTCACTAGGATATGTTAAGGAAAACAATTAATATGGCAATAATGTGAGGATGTATGTAATGAAATTCTCACCCCCCTGCTGAAAATCAAAACTGACTGGGACACTCTTAAAAACTCTAGCGCAGCCTCAGCAGAGCAGAATGAACTGTCACTATTGGCTGCAATGGGAGCTAAACTCCCCTGGGTCCATGTTAGCTGCTCTCAGTGGCCAGCAGAGGTGTCGCAGAAAAGCCGGTTCGGAGAGTCGTAGCCAGGGGCCGTCCAGAGGGACCCGCGGCGAAGCCCGGCACATCAAAACAGTGCCGCCCTAAGCTTCTTTTTTTGTAAAGTCACTGTGTGCATAGACTGTCCTGCTATTCTTTGCACAGAGTGGATTTTGCTCCTTGCTACTGCCTTTTATTCTTCCCTCAGATGGTTTCACTCCAGAGAAGTCAAAGTATATAAGGTAACAACAAAAGGTAAAGATGCATCAGAAGTAGCTTCCAACTATTTCCTCCATAAGCATGATTTGTATGTACTGTAAAGGATCTCTGTGCCTTTTAGTTGCTTACAATAAATTCATATCAGCAAATTGGGTTGGGCAACGTACAACTTATTTTATGAGACTAAACAACTGGTCATTAAAACATGCTGTTTCCTTATGCTGTAGCAGACAAACCTAGAGATGAGGACGGAATAAATGGATTAGTCTCAGTTGGATGATTTTGGATCAGCCTGGAATTCATTATAGAGGCTACTGTTATAGAATAAAAAAGACAGAATGTATGTCATGTATGCTGCCTCCACTCTGGTGTCGGATCTATGTTTACGAACCTAAAAACAAACAATGTCTTGCTGCATCTGCGACTCCTTTCTTTTACATTCACAATCCCATCTGAACAAGTTGGTTCGACACCTGAAGATGTGGCGTAATCACCAGTGGGTGAGAGGGACTGTCCTCTGTGCAGAGCAGGGCTGTATTGTATATTCTTAAAGCATAACAGGACCACACTTTAAATGCATAAATCACTCAGCCATGAAACTCATTATTGCAGGCGACTGATGAATTCCTGAGTCAAAAAGTTCTTCCTGCCCGCCGGCACGCACGCACGCACGCACGCAGTCAAAGACAGCTGAAGGTTAAAGGACCTGACACTTCCTTTATCAAACAAAAAGACTTGTGACGTCCAAAAAATGACATTTTCCAAATGCCCTGCTCTGATTTTTTAAGATCAAGGGGTCAGGAGCAGGACATGGGCTACAGTTTGCTCATAAAGCCCGTCTATCCGTCCTGCTCGACAAATCCTCTGCTGTCAGAGCAGGAGACACAACTTTAAGTGATTCTTCTTGTTCTTTGGCTTTGCCCTGGAACGCTCAAGCTGTAAGTATTTTATAATGACACGTTGGCCGACTCGTATATGATCCAGATTATGGCGTTTGGATGCTGCTCTGTGTTTTTGATGTTCATCCCAGCCAATACTGCATTTGCCAGCTTAAATAATGTCCATTCTGGTTGAATAATGCGGCACGAGAACGTTGTGTTTTAGCCTATAACTGATGTGCCCCCCCCCCTTTCTTCTTAAAATTACATTTAGAGACTTACTTGGAAAATATTGGTGCCTTAGATGCTCCTAAATTAAAGAATCCGGATCATCTTTGGTTTCATTTTTGTTGTTTTGTAAATGGATTCAATAGAGCCAATGTTTAGTGACAGGTTTCTATACACAGGCACTAGTCCTCAGAAAGAAACACAAAATGCATCTGCTATGTTGGCTCAATGAGGTAAGAGGCTACCAAAGAGGCATGCGGCAAAAAATGTATGGTAGACCAGTTAGACCTGTTGAAACCTTTGCCTCAGTGACACAGCACAATGTCATCTTTGTAGGAAAACGCAGCACGTGAGCACACGTTCCTCTGCTGAAAGGCCCCTTCCTTATATGTGGGTTGATTCAGGCTTGCACTGATCTCACTCAAGAGAACTGTACTGCAATGATAACAATGAAAGTGATAGGAATTACAGACACACTTCTTCGGGAAGTTTCTCACAAGAGTCACAAGTTCAGCTATGAGAGAGAAGGTTTTTCAAGGTGAGGAGGAAATTAAAGCAGAGGAATGTGGAGAGGAGAGATATAATTCAGTAGTGACAAGGTGACATTAGGAGTTTGCATCTAGTTTTCAACAGCTGTCTCACACACACACACACACACACACACACACACACACACACACACACACACACACACACACACACACACACACACACACACACACAGTTTATATCCTACAGAACAACACCAGTACACAGAACCTCCAGGGACACTGTGGCTAGAAGAACCTGGCTCTTTATCAAGACAGGCCTCAAATGCCAACAATTTCACACAGGTTCATGCCAGAAAGAAAATCCAGCATTTCCTCTGGGAGATGTCTGACATGATAAGGTAGCAACAAAATGACTGTAACAAAGCCCTGGTTGTAGGAGGTGTGCAAGTGAAGCAAAAATGATACAGCTGTGTTTTCTGCTTCTACTGTGCATTCATGTGTCTTTAAAGTGTTGAGAACTCACACCAGCGCCACTGATTAGCACAGAGGAAGTCAGACTGACAGAGAGCGGCCAACACGATGCAGCTGTAACAGACTTTCACAGAAGGGTGATGAGAGGAATTTAAGAGAGACAGTGTTAATCCAGTACAGCGATGGGGCAGTCACAATGTGCGAGTAATGAGGATTCACAGGGAGATGATGAGCGCACGAGAACGGGAGTCACCCGATGAAGTAAACCTTTGTGCCTAGAAGACCATGTTAAGCCTGATCCTTGTTAGCATTCTGCTGTGTTGGTAGCCGAGCGACATACAGTAAGTGGACACAAGAGGAGACAGATGAGCTTATCAATAAAGAGGAAACAGCGAAGGGCAAGAGAGACACCAAAGAGTGTTGGAGTTTGTACTGTATCACCTGACTGGACACAGAGCGGACAAACATTAGCTCATGGGTATTTGAGTAATTATTTCAAGAATGATGAAGACGAAGAGGCTTACGGTGGTAAAGAGACCTGCTCTCTCTCTGTCACCAGCTCATAGTTGCTGCAAACACTTCCTGCCTTATCAGCCGCTAACCTGATAAGAAAATCAAAGGGGCGGCTGAAGGTCGAGATGCTGTTTCCTCCTCTCCCAGATCTTCTCACCTAAAACTTCTTCACCTGCTGCTTTTAATTCACTGTTTTTTAGCTTTGTGTGAATATTAATGATTAATTAATTGCCCCAGCACTTGGGATGTGGTCTAAACAGGTGAGGCTCAATCCTATTCAATTCTATTGTGTAGTCTATTGTATTAAGCCATTCACACCTGAACAACCAGTACCAAGGTTGGTGCTCCAGAGCCCAAAAGGTTTTAATTATAATTTTCCTGCTTCAATGTTTGAGGATGATTAGCTACAACATCAATGCAACTGTTTGAAAAAAATTGCATTTGTACAGTATGAGCAGTCTGCTTTGTATGCTTTGTATGTTCAGTTTGCTTTGTTTAAATGAGCCAGATATGAACTACTGGATTACTAGTAAACAGACCTAAGCACATAAATGCTTATATTTAAGGGTCTTTAGTTAGAGTCGCTCCTCTCTTTTTCGTCTTTGCGTTTTTCTTTAAAGGTCAAGACTATCAGGTAATTTAGTGCCACCTGAAAAGATGCCGAGTTTAGTTTGGGTTGTCTCAGAAGCAGCAGCAGTGAAACTAAGGATGGAGATGTAATAAGTAACCAAAATGGATGTGGGTGGTATGAACCAGATGTACAGTACTACAACTCAGCCTGTAGCCCCACACACACACACACACACACACTCACACACACTCACACACACACACACACACACACACACACACACACACACACACACACACACACACACACACACACACACACACACACACACACACAGTGGGGACAACCTTAGCAGCCAGTCATTGCTGTGTAATGAGTTTGCTGCCCCCCGGTGCATTCTGAATGGAGGGCCCTCGCTCATTAATATTCATAACAAACTGAGTGTAGTCTCACCTCCAGCTGTGTACAGTCTGTGGTTGACCCCCCCATGTCGAGTCTTGTTGCACCTTCTCTGAACTGCTCCACCCCTGCTGGGCAAGATCAAGTTTGAAGCTTGTAATATTTATTTTTCAATGTTCAACTCAACTCGAGTGGATCTGATACCGAAGCACAGTTTCAGGATCAGAGCGGCATGAGGTCAGGGTGAGGGATTAGTATAACCAACGAAAACACCAGTGATCCAATTTTCTCTAAAGTTGCCTCGCACTTCCTCCCCAGCACAAGTCGTATAGTTCACCTCAAGAACATGTCAATGATTGTATTATTATTATGCTTGGACATAACGGGAGATTTGGTACAGGAAAGCGGCAGATCCAAGCAAAATAAATTCAATCTCATTCATGGCTTCTTGAGCACATTCCTGGACAGTGATTTTGCGCAGGTTGCGCACGAACACCACCCACCACACACACAGCATTTATTTTCATCTGATTAACATCCAAGAGCAATTAAATGGGTCCCAAAAACACAAACTCTAACTGATGCATGATGGAACTGTTCACCAAGCCAGGAGGAAAACGAAGCAAAGGTTATTGATTGAATACCTGTCCTCGTTGCTGTGTGCAGCTTACGGTACCTGTTTGCTGAGCAGATCTGTCTTGGAGGGCGTGTTGGGGCTGGCGGCAGGGGTCACAGGGGCGCTGCGGCTGCCCCCGGCAAACACTGCCCGCATGGACGCCAGCCACTTCATGGCAAACCACGAGGGCTTTGCTTGGATGTGCTCCAGAAAAAGTATTCCGTGAGGAGATCAAGGTAAATCGACAAAGCCTGGTGGTACAACTGGTGCTTCAGTTCCCTGGCGACGGTGTGACCAACTCCTGCTCCACATACCATACCTCGCTCTGTCCCATTTATCCCCTGGCATCATCACCGAACATGTCACACAAACACTATAACACTAATCTAACCGAGAACCCCCCCCCCCCCCCCCCCCCCCCCAAACCCACCCCCCCCCCCCCCCCCCCCCCCCCCCCTTACACACTACTACCTAAGGGACAACCCTAACCCCCCAATCTCTCTGTCACCATCTGTCACTTTCCCTCTATCCCCATGCTGCCCGGATACAGCGCTTTAGCCCCAACACACCTCCTGCTGTGTTGCCAGGCTATCAGACAAATCAAGTAATGGGCAGCTGGTATTAGTCCATCATTAGTGCTTTACAGGCTGAGATGTACATCCATCTGTGATGGAAGGAGTGACAGACAGATGTAGGGATATACTGTATGAATACATGGAATTCCTGCCAAAAAACAGTCACCTGGTTGTAAAGTAACACGCAGTAGTATAGACTTTTTTACATGTACAGTGTTTGATTGAATTATGACAAATGGCTTTTATCTACTGTACAGTCGCACTAGCACTGGGAACAGGAGGAGAACTCCAAGCAAACAAAAGATGTTCGAGGATTTAACTCAAACTGTATTAATGACAGAGAGAAACACATCAAAGCCCAGACCCAGACCTGGAGCAAGGCCTTCGCCCGCTGCACAACACGTGGCATCGAATGATGAAGACTGAAAGAGATACGTAAGAGAGAGAGAGAGAGAGAGAGAGAGAGAGAGAGAGAGAGAGAGAGAGAGAGAGAGAGAGAGAAAGATGTGAAATTACTTCACAGGCTATGAGGCTGTGGCGTCATTCATGCACATATTTAAGTCCGTACAACTGGGCTGGTACTGTATGAAAAACGCGGTGTGAGCCCACATGACAGCCCTTCATGCTTTTGAAGCGACAATCCTACAGATCAGAGTAGCAGGGCAGGGTAATAAATGTCACCGTGTTGTACAATTTGAAGGAGGATAATCCCTCGCAGGGCTTTAGCAGGGGTTGGATGGTGTTATTGCTGGCTGGAAGACGCCCACCAGACTAAACACACAGGTTGAAAGTGTGTTAATCCAATTGCAGATTTGTGCTGGTGTGTGTCCAGCTGGGCCTCGCACCCTGGCTGGGAGGATCGCGACCATATGAGGAGGCCGGGTGTCCATCGCTGCTGGTGTCTGCTCAATGCCAGTGCGGATATGGCTAAAGCGCCAACTTAACTCATCTCTTAATCCCCCCCGTCTCAGTGTGGCATTACACATGGTGCTGTGCAATCGGCCGCACCTTCAGTTTCGACTGTCATTCAGACAAAAGCGAGCTTTGTGACAGAGGAAGGAGAACTAATGCATCTGAGCAGCTCAGGAATCTGAAGTGACAAGCGTAGCCTACTTCTGAAGGCTGGTGAATCACGGCTGAGTGTGTGTTTATTCATCTCTGTGTGTGCATGTGTCTCTCTCCAAACAAGGAACTTTCCCTTCAGGGAGACATCGACTCTGTAGATATTTCGAGCAACAAACACTGAATCATGCAAAGCGTGTCACTGAGCAGGGCTCCTCTGCAAGGCACTCGGCTTTCACGCTTTGATTTGTAATGAAAATTCCCTGTTGCTGTAATGAGTTCAATATTACACACAGGGAAGGGTACAATTAGACTTCAGATGAAGCAAAACCCAACAATGGCCCCAGCAACTAACACAACCGCAAGGCAGAGCTAGTAACTGTTTTGGTGATTGGGCGGAAGAGCGGGAAATAACAGCATGGTGTCAGCTGTGGTTTGTGAATGAAGACATTATAAAATGTGTGGAGGCAACAGAGAAATATCGACAGCAGTCAAGTTATACTTTCACTAGAAGAATAAACAAATACAGAGGACAAACAGATGGGAACTAATTGACGATTTGATGGACAGCTTTGACACAGGTGTCAGCAAAGGTAAGCCAAAGTAGCTGTGGTATGAAAAAAGCAGTTTATAGCTACAAGGCTGTCTACAAGTGACTCAAAGATGCATTTTATCTTGGAAAAAAAGTTTTAACAACTAACACACTGGACTCCAGACAGAGAGACACAAGATTTTGTTCCAAACATTCCTTGTTTTCAAGGTAAACCACAAGAGGATAAGGATGGAGAATGAGAAGATATTGAGTTAAGGACAGGCAACACATCGGTTTAAGCTTTAGAGTTCTGCCAAAGAGGGACAGCAGATTTAATTGATACTGAGAGGGGAGGAGTCCCAACAGTTCGAAAAAGGCGAGCGTTGGAACTCCTCCACATTCCATCTCGCTCCCACATCCCTCCCATGTTTCGAGCGCTCGCTCCATGCTGAATTGCCCCAGTGGAGATGGCTGCTTTTATCCGGTTCCAAGCGGCCCGGGAGAAAATCAAGAGGCCTATAAATGTCTGGGTGTGAGGGAGGCATTAAAACTAACTCCCTGAAGACAGAGGAGGGCTTTTCCAAAGCGGCAAAGAACACCAGGAACTCCACCGTCACACACTGCGTTGATGACAAGTTTGCACAAGGTTAAAATATCTCTAAATGTCCTAACCATCCTTTTTTTTATTACAATCATCAAAATAGCCATGAGACTGAGACTAGGGGTTGTTTCTTTAGCCTCTTTGCGGCTGACGGTACCTACAGTATCAGGCTGTGGTGCAGCCACACTCAAGGACTAAGGAGCTGAAAAAACAAGGGATGAAAGAGCAACAGGAAGATGAGAAATACAAGCGGGTGCTGGGAAAAGGAGAGTTATCCAAGTGCGTTCACTGGTAATATGCGGTGTGGTTACACAGGCCATGTTGGTGTGACGCATTACTCAACATTGTGCTATGACATTCGTGTTTGTCCACACATTTCCCGAAACAACCACACTCGTGTCTGGAGTTGATGCTTTTAGAGACATTCAACTTCTCTATCTGAGCGTGAACAGCAGCGTTCTCCAGTTCCCCAGTTAACCTAATGGGCTATAAATCAACCACGTCACCTTGAGTAAAGTCCTTAACTTTCCTACAGTACCCACTGTTTATTTATGGCAGAGACAAAGTGATAAAACGCCCTCAGCAGGTGGATCTAAACGGAGAGTTATATGTTGTGTGTCTGGATGCCAGTTATAGTCTTTAAAAAGCAAGTAATGACCTTGATGAGGCCGCTTCATTTCAAGTATGAGTCCTTGTGTTGCTGCAGTGCAGCGCTGCTTGGCTGGAGCTCTGGACAGCTTCTCTTATCCTCAGCCAAATGATCCAGGGGCCAGCAGGGACACGAGGCGCTTTTTGGAGCGTTTTTCCTTTTATTTATTTATTTCTGCAGCAGCACTAGCTTTTTTTGGAATGAGACACATGTAAACAATAATTAAAGCAAAACGCTTATGACGGAGAGGGAACTGAGAAGGATTAGCCGAAATTCATCTCCAGAGTTTTGAAATTTGTTAGAAGGAATGAAAAGGCAGAAATGTTTTTAGAGTGTCACATTTTCAGTAGTCTGACTCAGGAGTACTTGTGCGCTTTGACATGTCCCAGTGAAAACAGTCAGAATCTGTGATTTCTCCTCACGTGGGGGTTTCTGTTAACTCAGAAGGGAAAAGAAATGAGACAAAAGAAATTTGAAATTTGAAGAAATGAGAAAAATAGAGAACTGAGGAGGTTAAAAATGTCACAACATCAAACCTCAAAGAAAGAAGGAATTACAGTACGAGTCATGAGAATCAGGTGTTACAAGGGAAGCAGGCATTTTTTAGTTATAAAAACACATCTAGGTGTAAATCCAGTTCATTCAGCAATTTGACTTGGGATCCAAGCAAACCTAAAAGTTAAACAAACACTATGATTGCCCAGAGCAGTTCACCATAGCTGTGAAATCAAGTAAGTGCCTCGCTTTTTTTGTACATACTGTATGCGGTCAACATTCCCTAAATATACAGAGGTTATAAAAAAACAAAAAAAGGAAGTTCTTTCATCTCCTTAAGTGGCTACTGAGCACAACGCACTCCCGGAATAGATTTTGGGTAATGAATCTCCACACTGAATAATTTATCCATGCTTCCCCCTCTAAAATCAGGCAGGGAAGTTGATGCCAAATACAAAATCTCTAGTAAACAGGAGCTCCTTCGAATGTGTGTGTTATAAAAAAAACAGATGGGGCATTATAGGGTAGAAATGCTGCCTGGCCGCATTATAACACAATAGGGCAGGGAAAGCTTGAACAAAACGGTCATGAGGTCCAGCAAGGGACAACAGGCATGACAAGTGCGCACATGCAAAATGATGACCATTGCATGCTTTGTTCTCGGCAGTAGGTGTGTGCCTGGAGAAGCTAAAAGGCAGCTAGAGATGAAGGACACATACCAGAACTTTAACATCAGAACGTGTGTGTGTACTGAAGCAACCTATGAAACCACAGAACATCACAGTTTGAGCTGCAGGCAACTCGGTGAGTGGCAACAGCAGGAGATGTGTCAAAACAGAAGGTGAACAACACTACTGCATTGTTTCACTGCCAACTGGACTGGTTCCATCACTCCCATTAACACTCAATTGTAAATCTCGTCCGCTTATAAAGCTTTGACGTGTTGCCGAACAGGTCCGTCTCCTCGTCGCATCGCAGAGAATGCATTACAAGATTCTACTGGAATCTGCGGCGGTGTAAAGGCACAATACTGCATCCTGCCCATTTGCAACGTGATAAGAGTGAGAACCAAACTGAGTTTCAGTCACGTCAGTTCACGTTCGGCAAAAAGTTTTCTGTTTAACCCCTGGCCTGGAGGAGGTGGCGGAAGAGGAAACGAAATCCCCTGCCAAAGTTTAAACTTGGTTTAAACAGATTTAGGCATTGTCCGCTCCGGGTAAAATCACTGCTTACCTCAGGAAAAGCAAGGCGAAAGGCTTGTTTGCCCAAAATTGGCATTTTGTCTGGTTTATTCTTATATTATCCTGCAACAAAAATTTGTGTTTCTCTTACAAGAAGTCCTGTACAAGAAGCATTGTCAACAAAGGATGACAAGAGAAGAACACGTTTGTGGTAACTTTAAAGATGTGCAGTGTTTAAAAGCATGGATGCTGCAGATTTCTCAGCATTAATCATGCCTATTACTTTTTAGAGTATTATGAACAACAGGCAGTTTTACTATAGGTTTTCACCCCAGCTGTGTCATGTACAGTTTTTAACAAATCAAGTGACAATTTTAAACTAAACGCAAATAACCTAGAGCCAGAAAAGAGCCAGTATCATTCATTCTGACCCAACCTAGTGGTTTACCCGTCTTCTGAAACATTTAACGGGCAGATCGGAGCACGTGTGGTCCCTGGTTCACTTTCTGTGTTGCCGTGTTCCTGCAAAGGTCTGTGAGACAAACAGGCAACAAGGTCCCGTGCCACTGCCGAAAACCACAGTAAAGCTCATCAGTCGCAGCAGGAATTTGACTCAATGACAGAGCGTCTGAGTCAGACTGTGCTTCCATGTTTCGCGTTTCAGTCCTTGGCAATGTGAACGCACCAAAGATCTAATTAGCCCATTGTTCCTAAATCAGTCATCAGGTTTTTCCCCTTATATCACCAGGACATCAGGAACAGATTCATTTTATTCAAAAACATAAATTTTCAGTTTTTTTCTGACACAAGGAATGAAATTTTCATCATTTACACAATTGATGGGGTGACCTTTCACTTGTGCATTGTGTGCCTGCAATGTTTCGGGCCGGCCCTGAGCGTCGGGTTGCTGCCAATCGGTAATAAGGAACAAAAGCGGCACATCTGCTGTGGTTTTGGCAAAGGAGCACCGAGTCGGCCCTCAAAGCAAACTCCCAACCTTTTATAGCAACCGTAAATGGTCGTACTCGGTGCCGAGATAGAAAACAAAAAAAATCATAATTATAATCTGGATAAACAAAATCTGCTTGCCTGTACAGAAACACACTCAAACGGAAAGTTGGAGGCAAGTAGAGGACAACTATCAGCAGGGCTGATCCACGGGAACCTACCGCTCATAATTCTTCCAACTGAGGAAACCGGACACCATCATTATATCTGTCGAATCTGCAGCTCCGGGAAGGAGGACTACATGCAAACTAAACACACACTTGGCATCCGAAAGCACCGCAACGTGTCAAACAGATATCAAGGGATGAGTCTGTCCCAAAGAAGACGTGGGGGCTTGGCTCTCGGAAAAGCTTGAAAATTCTAACACAATGTTCCCATCGTGTAAGGGGTGAAATTTGTGGATCAATACTAGCATGAAAACACATTTCTCGGTTAGTTGGATAAGGAGATCAGAGACTGAAATACTGTAGCCTTCAATCTCCTAAACCATCTAAAACCTGTCCAAGTGCGATACTGTAACAAACCAATGTGTTACTCTGTCACAATGTGAGCCACTTCTTGACTTGACATAGCATCATATATTTCATGCTGAGCACAATGCTGAGGTCAAACGTTGGTATCACAGCTAAACTATGGGGGGAGAGCTAAGCAGCTTTGGTTTGGGCTGGGGAGGAAGGCGAGGTTCCATCCATCACATGCCAATGAAGACGCCGGTGCAGTTAATGTGGCAGTGGAAGCAGGATGTGCCAGAATAGGTCCACTGTGGTTTACTGCCTTGTGGTTAGATGGGCTGTTCTCAACCTGAGGGCAAGACTGAACCTAAACTGCCTCCAACACGTGTGCCAAAATTAAAATGCCACAAACAGACCTGTGAATCTTGAAATCATCCAGAAATGGACTAAACATCATTTATGTATGAGACAGACTATGTCGTAGATGTTTATGTTATAGTTCACTGCAAATAGTGTTTTATTCTAAGTAATATAGAAGCATGACTAATTGGGCTTTGTGAGAACAATCAACAGTTGGAACTAATCTGGGTATAAAGTACAAGTCGAAACAAGAAAGTCATATAAACATTTGGTTTGAGTAATTCGCCAAAACAATGCTGTTTGGCAGTTGATGACAGCTCACAGCCTCAGTGGGCAAACTACCACCTCCTGCGTTTAGCGGGAGTAGATTCCAGCCCCCACGCTGTAAATTATTATAATAAGATGCTTTCTTCACACATACGTAGATCCGCACTTGCATTTGGTGTTGCTTTAAAAACGTCTCGATACACAGTACCTTAGAGGCCCGATGCATCCTTCCTCCTCGATTCTTTTCCTACTAACTCCAGTAAACAAGTTCAATAATTCAGCAGGTACCGTCAGTACCTGCTGAGTCCCAGGAGAAACGCTCATCTTGCCAGGTTGTGTGTGAGGAAAAAGGAAGAACAAGTACATTATTGATGCAGCGATACTTGCGTCTTAGTTCGCCGGCCAGGAGGAATTTTTAGCGCTCCAGGGTTGTTGCATTGAAGCTAATTCCTTGCATGTATTTCAGTATTTTTTGTGGAGTGACACTCACCAGTGAGGTACAGTATGTTGATATTAACACCTGTTATAACCATACACACACACACACAGATTTGCCCACTGCCCTGTGCCGCCCCTGTGTACTCCAGTGTACTCTAACCCACGTTTGCTTAATCGTCAGGGAGCAAGGGAAAGTGGATGCTGACCCTGAAGTGACATGGAAACAGCCCATCTGGGCCTTCTGCATGCCAAAAATCACACGCACTGGATTCCTCGAAGAAATACTTAAACTGCACGCCCAAAACACTAATTCAGCAACATACAAACAAAGATGGAAAAACCATCTGGGAGCCTAAATGTTTATAGTGCTCTGCCAGCAGCCTGACATATGGCAAGGAGGCTTCTGTCCGGCAAAGGATGATTTCAGCCGTGCTTTCCTCCCCTCCGGCTTCCTCCACTTCTTTTGTCAGCACTTATCCGTGGTTTGTTACTCGCTCATTTTGTGGCTGGAGGTCACCGCACTGCTTTGCTAATGCATCGTTTGGACCCGATCAGCTTTGGTTTCGTTAAAAAAAAGAAGGGGGGGGGACCATGGACAAAACACTGAGCAGAGTCATTCCTGATGGTTGGTTGTGCAAGAGCGGGGAGGCGATGCTGACAGGAGTAATAGGACTCTCTCCTGGAAAATAAATTGAAAGTTGTTGTTTTTTTTCCTTCTTCTTCTCTGAATTCAAAAACAGTGTTTTATTAGTCCCTGAGGCTTTTTGGAGTCATTTTTAAAATCCCTTAATTGAAGTGCTATAAATTTTTACAAGCATGGGAATTATGTTCAAACCCCAGGTACTTAACTTTTGTGTGAAACTGTGCAACTGCCTTGTTTATTTTATTTTTCTAAACGTGTCGCTGCCCATCTCCCTGCAATGCCTCTGGAAAACCACAGAACAACGTCTCTGATCATTTGAACAAAAAAGTAATTGTCCAGACAATAAGACAGTAAGAACTGAAAACAGTAAGTACTTATGTATAATGTGTTTTTTTTCTATAACCATCTCACAAATCTCACTTTTTCCTCATCATCACATCACAGCTTCCCATCCAACTACACACTGTGACAAATGTTTATAAGCTTTGCCCTTGGAAGAACACTCTCTGCCTGGCCTTGTGTCTGTCGTCATTACTATAACGGCTGGAGGCTGGCCCGCAGTATGATGCCGCTGTAAGTCATCATAAGCTGCTTGAACAGACAACTTAGTTTTTTTTTGTTGTTTGTTTTTTTTATGCGTCAATGTTTAGGACGAGCCAAAAAAAGCCATGACGCAGAGCAGTAAACAAAAGTTGATTAATTTGCATACAATGGGAAATTAATCTGTCCATTCATTATCCTGCAGTAACTGCTCCCAATTGTCACTGGGCGAGGCTCAGACCTGCAAGAGTGGATGTCGTTTCCTCTACTGTAATTCACTGCCATCTACAATAAGTAAGGTATAATATGCGCAGGGTAGATACAGTAGAAGTGTAGCCTAGTGTCCTATCAGCAACATATCCAGCAGGAGTGAAAAACTATTCTTACTGCATCATTAACTACTAGCTGATTACTGTGATAATCAGCCTACATACTGTAAAGTTTCTTTATAGTGAAGTCTGATCTCACCTTGCCAAACACATCTGTAAGGTTGGCCAAGATGTGCTTGCTCTCACTGCTTTAACTGCTCTTCTTTACACCTGTCACCATGTTCTTAGTTATACACTACGCTCAAAGAATACCATCATGTCTGCTCAGAGCTGTCAGTGGGCTCTCGCCCATCCAAAGGCAGACAGGATCCTTGTAAGCGATGCACTTGAACTGTCATTTTACCTCCTGAGTGGGAAGCCTGCTGACACCAAGATGCTCATGGTTGTCACTTCCTCTGACTGTTCTCTCTACACTGTCATTAAGCACCGACATTACTCAGGGCCAGTGCAGCTGCCTGCTCCTGGGATCGGACAGGTGGCAGATTAACGGGATCAGGGAGAAAAGAGGGAACTGAGAGCTGCCTGAACGAAGCTGTTTGATGAATGGGAGCAGAGCAAACACGCCACTGCAGGTGGATGGTCACCTATTTAAAACACATGCATGGTTCAGTGATTCTGTTGATGACAGCAACAGCGTTTGGAGGGTATTTCGGTTGCAGGTTCTATTATTTAGCTTACTCCCATTCCGAGGTCCCCAAACCTTTACACTGTAAAAAACAGGATAAAGAATACATGTATGTGTAAAATGATATAGAAACATGAAGCAAAGCTTAGCTGGCTCAATGTTAAAGCAAAAGAAATCAAAGCTTAGGCAGTGGTCCAGGGGCTGCGATCACAGAGAAATATATCCAGGAAACAGGAAAACAAATGTATTGGTAACATGCAACTCTGTGTTTCTCTCTTTCTCACATCACCCCCTGCATCTGAACGACTGCACTAATGTTGGTTGACTTCAGCAAACATGTAATTCATTTAAAAACCAGTATGTATCCATAAGTAGACATGAGTGTCTACTGTTTCCACTGCTAATGGTCAGTAGCCTTTCACCTGCCCAGGTCCCCCTCTTGTGGCTGCCTGTTTAAAATCAGGTCACCAAAGGGAGGTTTCTAAATAGAAAAAAAGGGCAAATTCTCATTTGTCTGACCATAGAACAGTTTTTACTACAGATCATACTAAATTAATTTTGGCCTAATGAAGATGTCAACATGTCTGAATCATGTTCTTATTGTTGTGAACCTTGCTTTTTTGACAAACTGCAGACTGTGTCCACTGTGGATGTCAACTGTAATTATTGCAACTGGTTCATTATCTCAATTTAAACAGTGTATGATTTCTGCGTTTTGCTGGAAATAAAATAACGAAAAAAAAAAGAGAGGAGAAGCAAACAGACACATGAACACCAGAGAAAAAGCTCCTAGGCTGATGGGCTCTTCCAGCTCAGCTTACCCCTTCATATCAGTCCAAAAAAATAATAAAAAAGTGCAGCCCGAAGTGCAGAGGGAGAATATTTGTTTGGTGGTGAGGAACAGCCAGGAAAATTAACTGGGGGCAGGTGAAGAGGAAGTGTCAAAACAGAATTAATGTTTAACCCCGAAGCTTCGGGGCAAGCTAGTAGGAGATAAGAGGAACATCCTCCAACTCTGACAGTAAACTTTACAAAAGTAAAACATTTCGGCTGTGATTTTGATATAGATACAGTAGATTGCACACGTCTCTGGGCCTTTATTAGAGGGAATGCACTATTCATTTCACATGGGTGATGTTTCTGTCTTTTCTTTTTTCTTTTATTAGCAGGTTCAAGGATCATCTGGATTATCTCATAAAAACTGTCAGATCAAATGTTGTACTCTTCCATCGCCGAGGTCGGTGTGCATAACAAATGTGTTGAGGGAGATACAGTAATCCTCCATTCAAAAGGGTCCCGGGCAGCCTCACTGTGTTAGACACATGAATCGCTGATTGGCATGTTTAATATGCGTGATCAGTCTGGCACACTTCCTATCCCATTCCACTAGAGATAATAAACCACAATCTACCATTTAATTTCCTAGTTGTCTTCATGTTTTGTTCCGTGCGCATCTCCTGTCCTTTGTCCTGCTTCCAATTCGATTTGCCAAGTAGGAGCCCAAGACGAACGCAGCTAAAGCAAGAAACCGTTTGATTTTGATAAGCAAACAAAGCTCGTCATCATTGTCCGCCGTGTTCATTTGGAGCAGATGAAAGCTAAAGCTGGACCAGACACCTCAGCAGGGGGAGAATGTCGATGTGTGTGTGCATGTGGTGTACTTTGTGTTATCTCAACCCTTTAGACACACTGAGCACAGCAACATGTAGCCATGTCTCATTTCTACACAAGACTGACTGATAAAAATCAGCCAGCCTCCTGGTTCTGTACAACCGTAACAAGATCTCTTTCCAGTGCACACTTGAATATTTGAGAGAATAGCAACAACTTGTAAAATACACCTACATGCAAATAAAAGTGTCATCGTGACAGCTGCAGCAGCCCACTAATAACTATGTTTTGCTCATCTAATGCATGTGTTTAGCAGTTGAACAGAATGACCATGACTTTACAATTTCCAATATGTAGCAATTGCACTGCAGAAATTAGAGACTAGGCCTGTCGTTCAAAGATATCCTGATTAAAAACGTTAATGTCTGGCATAGTTCAGCGCTGATTGAATTTACAACAGTGATTCACGGGTGAACTTCGACAGCAAGGCCAATGTCAAGGCGGGATTTCCTCCTGAGCCGCCACGCATGAGGATTCAGTGTGGCCAGATGGAGAGGAGTCTAAAAGCCAAAGTGATAAAAATGAGAGGAAGATTTGTAGAGATCTGGGAGAGGTGGCCTCTTTCTTCTTCTGAGAGTGTGCTTGATGGGAGGACAATGGCTTAACACACAGCGAACAAAGAGTCTTTCACACACCTGCATGTTTGCATTGAATGGTGATGAGATCATAAACATGTAGATAGAGAAGGACACACTGTTTGTATAGGATAGAATTCCACAAGGTTGGGATTAGGGGACGGGGAGGTGTTATAGCGGCCAATGAAGGACAGAGTAATGGAAAAAGTGGGTGTTGCATTTGCCTCTGGGGGCTTTGTTGACACCATTCAATAGGGACAAGCAGGCAAACCTGTGTGGACAAGAAAACGTGGAAAAATAAAAGCAAATCAATTCGCATGCAGAGATAGCAGCTCAAGCACTGTGCTCTCACCTCCTTGGAAGGTGCAGGTCACAGGTTTAAGAAAGCCTCCTGACAGTATGGCCCTAATTTGAAGGGGGTTCGGCTCCTGTGGGCTGCAAGGTTTATGTTTTACTTCTTCAGTTTATGTACGTGGTTATTTTCAGATTAAGAAGCTCTCCCTTTTTTTCCTTTGGCAGTGCAGCTCGCTGCCACAGAGAAGCAGTTCATAAATTGTGGTCGCCTGGTCGGTTGGACATTGCGTCAATGCGCACATCCTCCATGCAAATTACGGCTGATGCTCGTAGCAGACGACTTTCAGACTCTGTGCTTTGGAAGCAAGTGCGCCTAAAGCAGTCAGTAACTCTGACAATATCTTAGCAATAGAAGAGAAGAATGATAAGCTTGTACATAGGATAACAAATCTAATGATGCTGGATCCATGTTTAGATACTAGATAAGATGATAGATAAGGTACAGACATACTGTACTCAGTTGCTACTCCAGTGGATCTTAATCTGAGGAAACTACTCGACCGTGGTGTTTATTTTTCACATTAGCCATTTCAGCCTATTAGTTTTATATTATGGCAGTAACAGTTTAGTAGTTTGTGACCTAATGAAAAGCATTAAAACTGTCAACAGCATTAAAGTGAAAAGCAAGCAAAAGAAATGGATGAAGAGGGCTTGTAAAACCGCTGCTACTTTGTGAATAATGCTGCATTATTGGAATTGTTATCAGGTCTGTTTTAGGACAGCAGCTAGTTTACTGTAGGTCAAAAGGACGACTCATCTAAGAAATAAAGAAAGTATACAACCACAACATGAAGTGTTACACAAAGTGGTTCAAAGCTGTAAACAATAAAGTAATATTAAAAAAAAACATTGGAAATACCTCCAAAGGTATTTGAGCAATTTGGTCAAAATTTGTGAAGTTGCCTCACTAACACAAACAGAAACAGTGGTCCAAGCTGCTGGCAATTACAGGAGGAGAACACGATTTAGCCGTGCTCCATCATTAAAAATAACAGGACTTGAATCACCAACGTCAGATGTTTCTGAAAGTTTTACAGGATTTCAAAAACTACGCCAAGCTTTCTGGAAACAAATACAGAGTTTAAAGCCAAGGAACCAAATGCACTGTAAACGGTGGAATAACGTTTGATTTATTGAATGGCAAAAAAATCCCATACTGTAAGTACTAAGCTATTTATCCCTGTCCGCTTCTTTGAATGGTCTATACAATCTATGGTCTAGCTGCACTTACAGTAAATCATAAAAAACAGACAATGAGATTGCAGCGGGGGATACTGTCTGTATTTGTGACCTAACCGAATGCACTGTACAGTTACAGCAAGTTGGCGCTGTCTGGATTAAGCTGAGGTTTAAATTCAACACAGTGTGGTGAGTGAGCTCTGCTGCTCACTCGAGACGTGGAACGCCGTGCAAAAAACAACCAAAAAAAAGATGGCTTGCTCGCAGATGGTGAGTTTATTCAGTCCAAAAGTATAGTGCAGAAAAAAATCAGGTGCAGTATTTACAGTTGCTCCAAAAACCCCGCGGGTGCAACAGACAAAAAAAAAAGAAAAACAGAATGATAAGGACAACTATGGATGAGGAAATCAACCTGAAAAAAAAACCCTGCTCAAATAAAAGGAATGTCTCTTCTCTTCGTCAACACTCTCTCACCAACCAACTCGCTCTCCGTCCAGTCCACTCTCCCCCACAAGGGAGTTTGGCCACTCTTCTTAAAGGCCTGGCCCCGCCCCCTTCAACTGGGTGGAACCATTCTCCAGAACGTTCTGGAAACTAAACATTTATAATCCCAATATTCACCTTTAAACAAGTATAAATCAATCACCCATATTCCCACAATAATTCTCAGATTCATAACACAAGAATACCCCACAAATAATGACTAGGACCAAATAATAACAACAAACAAAAGTGGTTTCGTCGGACCCGCGCCTCGCGCCGAGGCGACACTGCAATGACGTCAAAAGTGAGCGTCGCCCAGCTGTCCGGTTTTGCCGGCGCGACGCGGGAGTCCGACTACTCCCGACACGTAAGTACTGACACAAGAAACCAAAACCAACAAAAGTGACAAGTGTATGTGGTTAGTCTAACGGCGTAACAAGATGTAATGGTGGTGAAATGTCCAAATGGCCGCACGATTGCGTGTGCACCCGCTCTCTGCGGCCAATCAGCTGGTGCGTGTGTGTGTGTTTGTGTGTGCGCACAGTCCGGGGCTGCTCAGTGGGAAACAAACTGGCGGTTTGTCACACCACCTTCCCCCTCTCCTAGCAGAGTGCCTGTCGGGTTCCTTGACAGGTAGTCTGCTACCACATTCAGGCGTCCAGGTCTGTGCCGAATTTTAAAGTTGAACGGCTGCAACGACAGGTACCATCTCATGACCCTGGCATTGTGGTCCTTTGTGGAATGCAGCCAAGTCAACGCTCTGTGGTCCGTTTCAAGGTCGAATGTCCTTCCCAAGAGGTAGTACCTCAAGCTTTCCAAGGCCCACTTGATGGCCAGGCACTCCTTCTCTACCGCTGAATAGCGGGTCTCTCTCTGTAATAGCTTACGACTGAGGTAAGCTATCGGTTTTTCTTCTCCCTTGGGCCCCTGGACCAACACGGCTCCTAGACCCACCGCTGACGCGTCTACTTGGACCAGGAAACCTTGGGAGAAGTCCGGGCTCTGCAACACTGGCCTGGAACACATCTTCTCCTTCAGGGCCCTAAATGCTGCCTCGCAGTTCTCAGTCCACCGAATGGGGTTTGGTACCCCCTTACCCAGCAGATCTGTTAGGGGTGCTGCTATGGAGGCGAAGTCTGGGATGAACCTCCGGTACCATCCCACCAGGCCCAGAAATGACCTCACCTCCTTGGTCTTCGGCCTTGGGCTCTGGCAGATGGATTCCACCTTATTGACCTGGGGTCGTAGCTGTCCATTGCCCAGATGGTACCCCAGGTATTGTGCCTCCTGTTTTGCCCATTCACATTTCCCCATGTTTAGGGTCAGGTCAGCCTCAGCAATCTTCTGCAGCACTTGTTGCAGGTGGGACAGATGCTCCTCCCATGAGCTACTGTGGACGACAACGTCGTCCAGATAGGCAGCGGCCCACTCCTCACATCCTTGTAGGACCCTGTCCATCAGCCTCTGGAACGTGGCTGGGGCCCCGTGCAGCCCAAACGGTAGGACCGTGAATTGGTAAAGGCCCGCCGGAGTCCTGAAAGCTGTGTAAGGCCTCGATGCTGTATCCAAGGGAACCTGCCAGTAGCCCTTGCAGAGGTCCAAGGTAGTTATAAATTTTGCCCTTCCCACTCTTTCCAAGAGGTCATCTACCCGTGGCATCGGGTAGGCGTCGAACTGGGATTGGGCGTTGAGCTTCCGAAAGTCGATGCAGACACGGATAGACCCGTCTTTCTTCGGGACAATCACCACTGGGCTGCACCACTCGCTTGTAGATGGCTCAATCACTCCCAGCTCCTTCATCATCCTAATTTCTTCCTTCAATGGAGCCACCAAACGTTCCGGCACCCGATACGGCCTCTGCCTGGACGGCGTGTTATCTGTGAGGTGGATGGCATGGTGGATCAGCGCTGTTCGCCCCGGCCTCTGACGAAGCAACGCTGGAAACTGGTCTAATAGACCCTGCAACTCCTGGCGCTTGATGTCGTCTAGGTGATTCAAATCCAACACAGACATCTTTCTTTCCGCACCTTCCACACCGTCCTCTTCCTCTTCACCCGTCACCTTCCGTACCAGCATGGCTGACGCAGGTTTCTTCTCCGGTGACTCCTTCCACTCCTTCAAAAGATTGACATGATATGTCTGCTTTGCCTTTCCCTTGTCTGGGTGATGGACCTCGTATGTTACTGGCCCCATCTTGCGTACCACGGTATATGGGCCTTGCCATTTTGCCAGAAGTTTGCTCGTTGAGGTAGGTAGCAAAAGTAGCACTCTCTGGCCTGGTTGGTATTGCCGTAGTCGTGCATGCTGATCATACCACCGCTTCTGGTATCGTTGTGTTGCCTGCAGGTTCTCCCTTGCCTGGTCTCTGTACTGCTCGAGTCGCTCCCTCATCTCCAGTACATATTGCACGATGCCTCTCTCCTCTGGCTTGGCTGTCGTACCCTCTTCCCAGCTTTCCCTCAGCAGATCCAGCGGTCCCCGTACCTGCCAACCATAGAGAAGCTCGAATGGTGAGAACCCGGTGGATGCTTGGGGGACTTCTCGGTAAGCGAAAAGGACAAATGGCAGCCGTTTGTCCCAGTCTTTTCCAGTATCCACCACAAATTTCCGTAGCATGTTTTTCAGTGTCTGGTTGAACCTTTCTACTAGTCCGTCTGTCTGTGGATGGTATGGGGTTGTCTTGATGGCAGTGATGCCCAGTTGCCGGTACAACTGCCCCATCAGCCGCGATGTAAAGTTGGTGCCTTGGTCTGTCAGGATCTCTTCAGGTATTCCCACTCGGGAGAAAAGTTGTACCAGGGCACGGACGATGTTTGATGAAGTTGCTGTGCGCAGTGGAAAAGCTTCCGGATATCTTGTTGCGTAATCACTGATGACCAGGATGTAGCGATGTCCCGCACTGCTTTTCTCCAGCGGTCCCACAATGTCCATGGCGATCCGCCTAAAGGGCTCAGAGAGCACAGGGAGAGGGTGCAATGGGGCCCTGTGCTGCCGCGGCACAGCACTGGTCTTCTGACAGGTTGGGCAAGAGTTGCAGTAGGTGCGAACATCAGCATACAATGTTGGCCAATGAAACCGAGAGCTAACACGTGCAAATGTTTTCTGTTGGCCCAGGTGACCAGCCCACGGGACAGAGTGTGCTAGGTGTAAAACGAGTGGGCGGCAGCTAGCCGGGACAACAAGGCGAGATTTATCCCCAGCTTGTACATACAAAATGTCATTCTTAACCACACATTTTTCTTCACACAGGTTAGAGGGTTGATCAGACATTGCTTTTTCAAACATAGCTTTTAACGTCACATCCCCTTTCTGTAGCTCCGCTATATTTTCTGGTTCTTGCCAACCAATACCCTCCGGGTGCTCTGCAGCAACCTCCGAGGTTGGTGTGCCCAGGTACTTCTCCAGACGTTTCAGTCTGCGCGATTTTTTTGGGCCTCTGTCTCCACCCTGCAACAGACTTTCATCCATGTCTGGTAGAGGTTGGAGTCCTGCCCTGGCTTGTGCCCGCGTAAAGGCCGGACATGACAGATGACCTGGTAACACAGAGTCAACATTTCCCGTGCTCCTCTCGGTGCTTTGTAATAAGTCACACAACACTGGCAAATCACGGCCCAAAATCATGTCTGTCGGTAGACTAGCCACTACAGCCACCATTAGCAGGTATGTCTGCCCTTGTACTTCTAATAGTACTTCGGCCTGCGGATACCGCTTCACATCCCCGTGAACACACTGCACCCCAACTGTATTCACATAGTCTACATTTGACCCAAAACCTGATTTGACCATTGATAATGCACTCCCCGTGTCCAATAAAGCCTGTAGGCAGCATCCATTCACAGTCACATGACATGCTGAGAGACTCTCACGGCCCCTGCGCAGCTCGACATCCCCTTCTCTTGGGACATAGCAGTACCCCGACAGTTTAGCTTTGCGCGCTGGACACACAGATGCTTTATGCCCTGTCTGCTGACAGTAAAAGCACACCAGTTCTTTGGGCCTTCCTCCTGGCGGATTCCAGCCTGGTGCAGAGTCTGCTGGCATCGCACCTCTCCGTTCCACCCCCGGGTGGGTGCGCCCAGTACCTGATGGTGGTTGAGTGCGAAGAGTCCCGCGATGAGCGTTCAGGTACTGTTGAGCCAGTTTCGCTGCCGCCACTCCTGCCGTTGGCTCATGCTCGCGAACCCAGGTGCGTGTCTCAACCGGAAGAACCCTTAGGAGCTGCTCCAGGATTATGGCCTCT
Source organism: Betta splendens (assembly GCF_900634795.4). Lineage (NCBI taxonomy): Eukaryota > Metazoa > Chordata > Actinopteri > Anabantiformes > Osphronemidae > Betta > Betta splendens. The sequence continues at coordinate 2,569,157 of NC_040889.2, read as the reverse complement.
CCAATCTCCTCCTTGGAGTGTTCCCTCGGTCGAACCCAACGCTCGTACAGGTTCTTCAGGCGGTGGTAGGTCTCCGTCGGCGATTCCCCTGCCGGAACTGTGGCTGATCGGAACCTCTGTCGGTACGTCTCAGGTGAAATGTCGTACTTCTCAAGTAAAGCCTTCTTCAGCTCATCGTACACCTTTGCCTGCTCCTCGTCCATCGCCAGGTAAGCCTCCAATGCTCGTCCTGTTAGCAGTGGAACTAGCCGACAACTCCACTCCTCCTCAGGCCACCTCCAGGTCCTGGCTAGGCGCTCAAACCGTCGAAGGTAGTTCTCGATGTCATCGCCAGGTTGGAGAGATGGCATCGTTCCATCCGCTGGGGCGGCCCTCTCAGCACTGGCACACCTGGGGAGTCTCTGTGGTAGCCCGCTCTGCGCTGACTAGCTACCCTCGAAGCAGCTGGCGTTGGCAGCTCCAAACGTGGACTCTCTCCATCTGAGTCCGGCCTAGCTGCCTCCACAATGGACTCCCGTAGGCCCCGGAGCTCCAGCAGAAACCGCTCTTCTCTGCGCTGCTGTGCGTTCAAGAAGTGTTGCATCAAAGAGACCATTCCCTCCTCAGGTTTGGCACCGGGAATCACCGACTCTGCACTCCCGTCCGACTTCCAGTCCTCATCATCCTGCATCACAGCTGTCACCTTCCCCTGCGACCGCAGCCTAGGTCCAGGTTTTCTGCCTTTCGGTGCTGTCTTGCGAGTAGCCATCCCACTTCTGACACCAACTGTGGTGAGTGAGCTCTGCTGCTCACTCGAGACGTGGAACGCCGTGCAAAAAACAACCAAAAAAAAGATGGCTTGCTCGCAGATGGTGAGTTTATTCAGTCCAAAAGTATAGTGCAGAAAAGAATCAGGTGCAGTATTTACAGTTGCTCCAAAAACCCCGCGGGTGCAACAGACAAAAAAAAAGAAAAACAGAATGATAAGGACAACTATGGATGAGGAAATCAACCTGAAAAAAAAACCTGCTCAGATAAAAGGAATGTCTCTTCTCTTCGTCAACACTCTCTCACCAACCAACTCGCTCTCCGTCCAGTCCACTCTCCCCCACAAGGGAGTTTGGCCACTCTTCTTAAAGGCCTGGCCCCGCCCCCTTCAACTGGGTGGAACCATTCTCCAGAACGTTCTGGAAACTAAACATTTATAATCCCAATATTCACCTTTAAACAAGTATAAATCAATCACCCATATTCCCACAATAATTCTCAGATTCATAACACAAGAATACCCCACAAATAATGACTAGGACCAAATAATAACAACAAACAAAAGTGGTTTCGTCGGACCCGCGCCTCGCACCGAGGCGACACTGCAATGACGTCAAAAGTGAGCGTCGCCCAGCTGTCCGGTTTTGCCGGCGCGACGCGGGAGTCCGACTACTCCCGACACGTAAGTACTGACACAAGAAACCAAAACCAACAAAAGTGACAAGTGTATGTGGTTAGTCTAACGGCGTAACAAGATGTAATGGTGGTGAAATGTCCAAATGGCCGCACGATTGCGTGTGCACCCGCTCTCTGCGGCCAATCAGCTGGTGCGTGTGTGTGTGTTTGTGTGTGCGCACAGTCCGGGGCTGCTCAGTGGGAAACAAACTGGCGGTTTGTCACACACAGACTTAAATCTGATTAATTGCAAATGATTACAACAAAGTTAATGCTAAAATGTTGTGCTTTAACCACATGATTATCATCTTGGCCTGTGAACTTACTGTAAAGTTTTTCAACTTTTTGGCAGTTAAAATTCAAGAAAAGCAGGAGTTCTCCTCCTCATCTTGCTGCCTCAGGCTCTTTGTTCTGGTCTCCCTCCAGTTCAAATCCTCCTGTTATAACACTTGGCAGTGCAACACCTATTTCTCCTGTTCTCCAAGATCCTTGTGATTGTTGTCCACTTCAACACCTCCCTGTATTACTCACACAGCACTTTGTTGAGGAAAATGTTTTTTTAGCATTGCGTTACATGTGGCCCAAACCGTTTCCTCTTTCTTTCCTTCACAGTGCAATGACGCATCTCTGACAGATTGTATTAACTGGACAACTTGTATGTTCATTGGCCAATTTTAGCAAAAGCGTTTTTTTATGAATGAACGGTTCCCACACTCAACTATAACAGCTTTTATATTATGTTTGGCCACAGAATCAATAGGTAAAATAGAATAGGTAAAATATCACTCTTATTGGTGTTCTCTGGAATTCATAGTGAGGTTCTAGTCACATTTGACTGATTGAACAACCTGATAAATGAGCAAAACTGAATGTACATTAAAAGGATGTTGAAGTTTATTTAATTAAAATCAAATATCATATAACATAAAACAACATGAAAGTGGAGGTGAGAGGCAACTACAACAATCTTGATTGCTCAAAAAAAGGTGTTCGATGCATGAAATTGCATCAATTGCATCAAGGCTAAAACAGTCGGGATCAAGGAGCAAAGCGACTACTCTGGTCCTCACGTAACCAAACGGAATTAAAAGCGTTCGGCACTCAAACGCAGTAGCTCTCTGGCGGCAATAAAAAAAACACTGCAGACTAGAACAGAAGAACAAAGAGAGAAATGCACAAAGGAGAGAGAAGAGCATCATCAGGCATGCGTTTTGTTCTATGAGAAGAGTGACAGGATAAGTGTTAGGAGGTGCACGAGGAGGAGAGGAGAGGCAAGGGGGGAACAGAAACAGACAGACATGTGTCACTAAAAATATAATCCCCTAAAACCTGAAGGGACGTAACTGGCTTCGTGAAAAAAAAAACTGTGATTGATTAACTAATATCATATACTTTCCAAAAAGACAATAAAATGATAAATGTGTCTGGCTGGCCCTTTTGCTAAAACTGCAGCTTATATACACACAGCAGCTCGTTTATAATAGAAGAGAGACAGATGTAAAGTGCAGGTTTCCCCCTGTAGCTCATAGGTACAGTCTATCACAGACTTGGCAAAGTGCTGGCCTATGACGCCGAGGGTGACCCCGAAACAACCCTGAACAGATCTGGGGCCAACGCGGGGCCACTGTCTGGGCTTGGGGCAATGCAGGCGAGGCGCAGAGAGAGGGAGATGGCAGCTAAAGGTTCTGGGTGGGAAAAGGACAGAAAGATGGATGGAAGCCATGTCCAGTGGGACAGAAGTTAACCAGAGCAGAACAACTGTAGGTCAAAGCCAGACAGAGAAGTCTGTGTACATACTGTACCACAGTTTACGTGCTCAGGTCCACATCCTGTTAACACAAGGAGGGTGGCAGAATAGAAAGACTGAATTGAATGCCTTCATAACTTGAGATGAATAACACAACTTGTGACTCAAGCCTCCCTGGCGCTTTACTCTTTTGGTGGTTGTATTAAAAACAACCCCTGGATGTTTGCGCCCTTCGTACTGTGGCGAAACCAGATCAGGAGCTAAAGCAGCAAGCTCAGCGAAGGAAGACATGTGGGTTTTTGGAAGCCACGTCTTTAACGAGGTGTTGGGCTGATCGGTCAAAGCTGGTACGCCCATCCGACCTGTGTGTGGCCCAAGCAGCACCCAGCACGAGCCGAGAAGAGGAAAAAAGAAAAGGACGCCGGGCTGTGCCAAAGCTGCTCACAGCCCATTGTCGGCCTGGAATCAGAACACTTGTCTCCTGCCAAAACCTCTTAATATCGGCAGCCTGTGTTTTACACAAAAGGATTTGGCCAACGTGCCTAATGTATTCTCAGCCACTTGCAGAGAACCTTAGAGGAGGAGAAAAAGCAAGAGAAGTTAAGTGAAGAGTAGGAGTTGTAAATCGCGTTGACAAAAAACATATGCAACACACATTCGTGGCGTTTGAACAGAGGGACGTGGAAAGAACTGCACTGTATAAGCGTTGAGAAAAGAGATTATTATAACAAACACCACAGGGAATGAATGGTGCTAATGCTGCTGTGTGTTGCTGGGTGATCGATTGGCCTCAAAAGTACTGTATCTCCTCCACACCTCGATCTGCAATATAAACAAGGTATCAAGTTTGTACAAGTTTGCGGCTTGTACTTAAACCTGCTTTCGTTGACAAAAATGCTAAACGGCCCACTAATGCTACTATTATTTTTAAATAAAACTAGGTTAAATGTTGAAAACTGAATGCTACGTTTCAACCAGTTGAGAACTGGCACCTTTTACAGTACAGTTCATCAGCCTAAAATAAACCCTAGACGTGTGACTGCCCCACCCGTCAACAGATGGCAGTGTTCTGTCTGTGATGGGGAGGTAGGCGAGGCGAGGCAAAGCAGACCCCTGCAAAGAGGGCGGCAGCTTTAATGACAGATCTAACCTTGAGAGACTAACACGAGGCTGCCAATGTGCAAGCGTCAGTAGCGAGAGGCAGAGACTGGGAGATGCACCCCCCACTTCCCTGATGAGATGAAGATTATCATTGTTTTATGCTGTCATTACTGCTATTTACAGCACCAATGCAGTAGCAATGCGTGAGTTTCAGTCGGTAGTTAGACACAGTCGACCTCCAACAAGTGTTGAGCCACTGAAGTCATCTCGTATTTCGTGTGTGAAGTGACCTCAAGAACATATGTGCCTGCTATCACAGAAAGACTACAGCGAACAAAAGAGAAGAGAGGAGAAAAAAGGCTGGTAGGATGAGGCAGGAGTGGGACAAGAAGTAGGAAGTGAGAGTTCTGCAGATTGGGAACGCCAGAGAAAAGGTCAACTACCTCTTCAGCACTTCTCCTTGATTAACTACTGCAGAAGAGATGCCTGGATCAATCCTCCTTTGTCTTTATTTACTGAGGTTCAGTAGTATTTACAGAAGGTAATTACTAATTTCAGATCTTAGTACTAGTTTGGAAGCACTGCAGTCGATTACTGTTTGGACATCTGAGTGCGCTCCCTTATCCTCCCTTGCATCCCACCACCTCTCCTGCTGTGCCCTCGCACCAGCATTAAACCCACTATCAGCAGTACCCGCTCGCCACACACTGAAAGCCGATAGTAAATATTTGGGTTATTCCAGCAGTAACCACAGTCCTATCCCCCCTAGTACGATAACATAATGCTGAAAACTGCTTATGATAGGGTCTTCTAGTGGTTCAGCCACCCAATGCCAAAACCACATTCTCAAACTCTGCCACAGAGAGAAAAAGAAAAAAAAAATGCAGCTCACGCTAAGCTTTCACAGAGCTTTTCTGCTGACGTCCCATTCTTCAACAGTTTCATAACTGTCAACTACTGGAAAAGGTGAGAGAAAGGGCCCGAGGGGGAGACACTTCCCCCTCATCTGAGCTGTGACTGCTTGTAATAAAGGATGTGGGTCAACAAAAAACCTCACCAGTCCAAAGCACATTCAACAGACTCATTAGTAGTCAACTCCTAACTGCAGTTATAATTGATAAACAACCTCATCTAAGATCTGCATTAAATTCAAACTGACTTTTTTTAACTCTTAACTCTTAGTCAAATACAGTGTGTTTTTACAGTAGTCTACAGTAGACTTAACACCCTTAACTTGCCCTGTATCACTACATACTGTACTGAAGCACAGTATTGCCTGACAAATCTGAGAGCAGCTTGCTCCCAAAATGAATCAAAACCTTTTATTGTTTCTCCTCTCCACCCTGTCTCCCTTCTGCTTCGTAGGGCAAGATGTGAATCACTACCTTCCCGCCTGAAAAGCAATTATTGTGAAAGGAGTAATAACAAGACCTTCACTTAGAGTCTTAAACAAAACCAGGCCAGTCCTCGTACTCGCTGCGACATATCCAGAAACTTCATACAGTACTTAGATGTCTTAATCTGAAGCAAAACACTTCCTGAATACACTTCCTGTACTGCAATGACACTTTGTCAGATGCACAAGCAAAAAAATTCAGATGATTTATGAATACAAATCAGTGCACGCACACCCCTGATGAAAAAGGCAGAACGGACCACTGAGAGGTGAACTGGTTGAAGGGAGCCATCCGAATGTGCATAATGTCTCGTCCCCACATGTAGACTCAGAGGTCAGAGGTTATGACAACCAACAAATTGGGTGATTTGAAAGGGCCTCAATACTGATCGCTAAAGCTTTGAATTCCCCATCATCCTTGAAGGTAATGCAGAGACACGGGGCAAAATAAGAACAGGGCAAATTGAGTTAGACGTAATAAAGAGTTTTCCAGCCTGGTCAGATGTGAGCCTGCGGCTGCACCGCTGCTCCCTCCTCTGGCTGCTGTGGTCACATGCTATTAAGGACACATAAGAGAGACGGATGGTCGCTGACAGGCTGAAGAAAGACCTGCATGTATTTCTTTCGGTTGCCTTGACGTCTTGGAGTTTTTGGAAGGTGGTGGATGGAGAGCAAAAAGGGGGGCTGCGTGAGTAAATTAACACTGTGGTCTCCTTCTAATCCCAAGTTCATGACCCCCCCCACCCCACCGCCTTCTCAACAAGAGGGTCTTTGTGTTGCCTCTAATTTGGCAGGCATATGTTTGACTGCTCTTTGAGCTTTTCTTTTCTGTTATTTCAGTCACACTGAGATGCCACAAAGCACATAGTAAACTTGTTGCAATTACAAGAAAAAAAGAACAGTTTCCAAGGGCAGTTTCATTAAGGCTATCAAAGAAATAAGGGGAAAATAAGAGTGTGTAATTTACAGCGGCTGTATGCCACTGGGAAAAAAACTCAAATAGCAGATCCATTGGGTTATTTTCCTTGGTCTTTAAGAATAGAGGAGGTGCCGGAAAACCTCCTCTGACCAAGGCCATGGAGATCCTTCTGACCACTTAACTCTCCGGTTTCGCTGCGCAGCGCTGCTTCCCTTCCTGCATTTCTTAATTGAGACTTGCCCCGCTGCCTGTTTGTTTGCGTTCCGGGGTGTGTGCGTCTTTAAATTTGCTTGTGTATCTTCTAAGGATGTATGAGAGTTGGGGCAGACATTACAGTGTGATTTCAGCCTTGCAACAAGTTTCAGTTATTTACTTTTTGCAAGTCGATTACGTCTCCTGGTTAGCGGTAAGGGCACCCATAATTTAAATTCAACATTTTTTCTGTGTTCAAGCCAATTTGCTTGCTTCCGCTTTCCTAAAAAACTAACAAAAAAAGGCAGCCCTAGGTGAAAGTGACAGACTGCCGCCTCGTGTGAAGCTTGGCCCAGTCTTTTGGCGACTGGCACTACCAATCTGGACCCCGTCATGGGAGACACCCCGAGAAAGAAGCAGTCCGCTGTGTGGCACAGATGGGATGCTATCGCACTGGCACACTTCTTTAGTTCATTGATTCATGCTGGCCCCTCTGTATTTTCATAATAGAGAGGGAATGCAAGTGTAATTCATTCATAATTTTTTTTTCTATACTTTGGTTACTGCTGCCATGCGACACTGTACCTGTAGAACAAACGCTGTATAACAGGATAGACGCATTTAAGGAAACCACAGTGCTGCGGCTCCTCGTTGCTGCGGGGGGGTTGGAATCGATTCCAGATCTTCTTTACGTCACATACTGTACAGGATAGAGTGTAACTGATGCAGTTATTTTTGGGATGTGGACATTTCTCACACACGCGGTGCCTGAGTTCATGTTGCACAAACCTGCTGGGAGCCAGAGCAGGATGAAGCTTCTCAGTTTCCCAAAAAATAGATTTTGAAAAAGAAACAGATGATGTGAGAAGTACGAGGGGTGGATACTGACAAAGAAGAAGCTCTGTAAATCAAGCCCAATTGAAACGTATTAATTAAACATCATCACTTTGCCCGTTGATCCTTTTTCGAGGGAAAAGAAGCATAAAGAAGCATTAGGCCAGGCAGATAGCGCTGCCAGAAAGTCCTCTCTCTGATTTATCCCTGTCTATAGTACTTCCTGCAGGGCTGTTAAAGGTGAGACAATGTTTTCATATGGTTTTATTAAACACAATGTGGCCTTGCGCCACCTGTGTCCCCAGACAGCTATAGCATAACTGCAGAAGCAAAGCCCTTTGTGCAGTCCATGACCATGGCGAAATAGCCCATTGAAGCAGCATTAGATGAAATATGAAGCTGTCAAGAGACATTGCACGTATGTGTGTGTGTGTGTGTGTGTGTGTGTGTGTGTGTGTGTGTGTGTGTGTGTGTGTGTGTGTGTGTGTGTGTGTGTGTGTGTAGGTTAGATATATGGGTAAATGTGATTCTTAACAATGTATTATTGGCTTTACCTCCACAAGGACTACCTATTTTTTTTCGTTAGTATGAGACTTCGTAGTCTTGTTTAGATGGTTCTCACCAGGTTTTGGGGGCGCCATTGGTCCTATCTGAGGGTCAACCAGATGTGTCAGCACAAATCATGCACTTTTTTATCTTATGGTGCTGCCTCTGGGTAACTACACAAGCACACACAAATTAACACCCTGATGCGGTGCTGCTATTTGAATTCTATTGGCATCCAGAACCAACACTGTCAACACCTGCTGGGTGACGAAGGGATCAAGAGATAGTTCAGTTTATTCTCTGTGGCCTGTTTAGATCATTTTTGACATTTCTGTCTAAAACCGACTTAGCAATCTCTATAACCTTCTGAAACTGACAATCTAGTGTTTACACCTAAAGCACAGCAGTGAGAAAATTAGCAGCTCTCCCTCACTCTTCTTTTATGTACTACAGAACTGTTACTGTAGGTTTATTCTTGTTTGATGCTCAAGTGTAACACCATACGATGCAAAGTACAGAGGACTCACGCAGAACTTTGTGGACTGGTGCCAGCGGAACCACCTCCTGATCAATGCAGGGAAAACGAAGGAGATGGTGGTGGATTTCCGCAGACAGCAGCCTGCTGTCATACCACCGATGCACATCCAGGGAAGGGAAATAGAGAGAGTGGGCTCTTACAAGTACCTGGGAGTGCATCTGAACAATAAACTGGACTGGACTCATAACACGGATGCACTGTACAGGAAGGGTCAGAGCAGACTCTACCTGCTGAGGAGACTGCGGTCTTTTGGAGTGAGGGGGCCACTCCTGAAGACCTTCTATGATTCTGTGGTGGCATCAGCCATCCTGTACGGTGTGGTCTGCTGGGGCAGCAGCATCACAGGGAGGGACAGGAAGAGACTGGACAGGATCATCAAGAAGTCCAGCTCTGTCCTGGGCTGCACTCTGGACACGGTGCAGGAGGTGGGTGAGAGAAGGGTCCTGGCTAAACTGACATCCATCATGGACCAGGTCTCTCACCCACTGGAGGACTCACTGTCTGCTCTGGAGAGCAGCTTCAGTAGCAGACTGATCCACCCTCGCTGTGTGAAGGAGAGATATCGTAGATCCTTCCTACCTGCTGCTGTCAGACTGTACAATCAGAACTGTTGACCACATCCCACCACAGTCACTCACCCACTGCATCAGTGGTTATATAGCAACCTGCTCTGCACAATATTTGTGTAAATCTGTGAACAATCATATTGTTGTAACAAGTATATTGTTACCGGTACAAATCTTATACCCATTACTGTGCAATAACCCTGCAATGACCTCATGCTCACTCTAACTGTACTGTACTGCTTTGTACTGTGCCAACACAAACTGTTCTGTAGCTGTATTCTCTCTAATCTGTACTGCTGTTGTGAGAGGTAATTTCCCCACTGCGGGACTATTAAAGGTTTTCTTATTCTTATTCTTATTATTCTATACATGAGTCCACGGCAAGATGATGGACTGGAAAAAAACACAAGTCATATATATTATAATATATTATATGATCACATAACAGATGTCTGGTTTGGATTGACATCTAAATGTTGAAATAAATGAATTTCTCCATTGAGGCTTCCCAAGACGAATCAAACCAAGAGCCCTGGCAGAGTGAGCACCACACGCAGGCTAGATTTAGAGATGGAAAAACATCACTTCTATTAACTCTTAAAGCAATAAAAATAAGCTTTGAGAACGGCAGCGAGAGTGCAATGCTGCTCATGTGAAAAGGCTTGTGTTTCCTGTTGTTCTGATGAGATGGTAACAGTGAAAACAGAACTATGTAATTGCATGTGTATCACAAAGAGCTAATCTTCTTCCAGTGTCAGTGTGAGCAGCTTCAAAAAGCTCAGGACAATATGGCTAGAAAAGAGGAAATGACTAAAAAAGGTGGGGGATAATGAAACATTTAGAGAAAAGGACAAGGCTGGACAGTTGCTGATGCCTGATAATATGAGTTGCAGACAGCGGGACGACTGGTGGAAGCAATAACATTGTCAGAACCACTAACTCTCATCTGGGTGAAAGGCTAGCAAAAGGGTAGAAAAAAAGGAACCACTTGGTATCATTTGGAAAGTGAAAACCTTGGTGATGGAGACATGCGTATGAATGTACAGCAAACACCTTGAAAGATGGAAGTTACGGTCAATCTGTCAACTGTGAATGCCAAACGAAGCAAGTGTTACTTCTTTACTTCGCAAGCAAGTGTTACTTCTTTCACATCTTTACTTCACATCTTTACTTTGTGTAAAACACGAAGTAAAGATGTGAGACAACAAAGGTACACTGGATGAAGGAATAGTCTGAATCAACTGTTTTACCCTCTATATAAACAAATGGGCAATGGAATAATGAAGCACTGCATGAAATGGATATATAAAGCTGTCATGATTTAAAATGAAAATTGATTGAGAATTGGTTTACTTTCCTTGTCCATGTCTTTTTTGCCTCTTTGTGTCACTGACGCTCATACACATGCTCAGAAGTAAATGCCAAGGCAGCTCACCTCCACGCGGCCCACAGGTGACGCCTGTTTGGCATTTTGTGGGGAATGACAGCTCAAGAGGGCCGCCTTAAACCTTTTCCGACAGACGCAGACAGTCCCGTGGCTCGCCATTCGATACGCCGCGCCCGAAACACATCGCAATTTCCTATGGCTGTCAGTCTGCCAGGCCCTTCCCTTTGTGACTGCACCAAAGCCCCTGCAAAGTGCTGCTTTGCTGAAAAACACGTTGCATGCAGACATGCTAAATCAAAACGGTTCCAGGCTTTGGTATAGCTTACGAGGATGAGAAACATGCTACCAGCAATGAGACAAACCGAAGACCGTTTCAAAAACACGTGTAATTATCTCCTGTGGAGTATTATAAAATTTAACACAGCAATACAACAAATGTTTGATGCAGTGGGAATAATTCAATATACTCAAATGTGATATCTTGTAATTGTTTATACAGTATGTGCACCAAATCCCTTACAGTACAGTACATACAGTACTGATATCTGCTTCCAGTGCTGTGATAATTAACCTGTAATTTGCTGAGACATTTGGAGATGTTCAGTACAATAAACATACAGTATACACGCATTGGCAGATGAACTGTTCAGAACTAGGACTAATTATATGTCCCACAGTGGACTAACTACTTTAGTGGATGGTCTAATATATGTGACAAGTTAATTAAAGGCAAGGATGGAGCTCTATTCACTGCCACAGTGCGCTATAACCTTGATGAGCTCTGCCGTTAATGAACTGCACGGAGGATGTGACTAACGACCTGCAGACAGCGTCGGGATCACTTGAAAGTCTTTAACCTGGCAGATCTTTGACTGACCCTGGACATTAAAAGAGAGAGACATGCTGGAATAAGGACAGATTACGATTGGTGAAGTAAAGAAAGTTAAACCTGTGGATGTATGTATGCTTATTGATTTGTGGAAGGTTCATTTACAGGTCAGTTGGTGTCACGTACGTTGGTAAGCCTGTTAAAAAAAAAAAAAAAAGAATGTGAAATATAGCTACATCCCTGCCAGAGGTCCCTGATTTATTTAATACAAGACGCATATGAAGCCCAGCAGAGGAGTTTCATCATTTCCTTTAAGTGGTATAGCGCAGTGAAATTACTCAGCTATGTTTCTCAAATCCTGCAACTTTAGTGCTACTGAGTGGAACCTTAGATGGATAAAGGTGGCTTTTATTGTCTGTTTGTCTCTTTATAATACAGTACATTCAGATTTTTGATTTGCCGACACAATCAACTACAACTGCTCTAATCTAATCTCTAGAAATACATCAAAACAGAACAACAGCAACGACAATCTGTGGCAATGCAAATGCTACTGGTTCTGTACATTGCAGAGCAGGTTCATTGGAGTGCATTACACGTTGCTATTATGGTGTCCACCACTGGTACAGGTACACGAGATCAAATCACAACACTTGACACAAGATTGACTGCTGAGGTAGAGGCATGTAATCCCCCCCCCAAGTGCCAAAGTAGGCCCATTTTCCAGGTGAGCTGCACTGAACAGCGTGAAAGGTCTCCTGATTACTCACATGAATGACTTTCTGCCTGGGGCATGCTGCTGTGCTAAACATGACCCCTTCACCTCCCAATCGACATCAAAACGTTTCACCTGCCAACTCTGCTTACAAGCGGAACATTTCTTCTCCACCAGTTCTGCCACGTGATTCGTAGGGAAACTCTGGCGTCTCTGAGTTTGTAGCACTGTAAGGAACAGGATGTCGGCAAAGCAGCTAGTGCGAAATCCGTGGCACCGTGACCCTACGCGTTCCCTCTGGTCTCTGCATCCCCATCAGCATTTTAATCACCTTACAAGCATGACATTAACCTTTTTTACAGCACGCAGCCGTCACATACACTCGTGTGTGACCTGTGATTTATCCTGCCGCTGGTTAATTCGTGGTGGCAGAGGGTGGTCCCCTGCTGGGGGTGCTGGGTGAACAAAGAGGCATGAAGCCCACCTGGAAATTAAGCGTTGAGGCAAAGTCCAAACAGAAAGCAGAGGGTTACCTTAAGAAGACCCACACTCAGCTCCAAATACCTGTTGTTATGTATTCTGCATCATCTGTGGTCTCCTAACTTCCATAGCTGTTCAAAGACGGCTGCAGGCCTTGACTGTAATCTGAAGTGAGCACCAAGTCAATTCTGCAAATGAGCTTATCTGGAAAAACATATTTACTGTGTAACACCAAGAGAAGGACAAGACAAGACAATAACAGCAACAGCATCAACTAGAGCGAAGGTTCAGATAGGTTAATCCTCACAGGTTACTGCACACAGGAGCCAACTAAACTAAACTAAACTAAACAAAACATTTACACCCGCTAGAGAAGGACAAAAAAAAAACAAAGCTTGTTTATTGCATCCACACACAAACAGGGGTTGCAATGACGTGGAGTAATCAATTCACAGACTTAAGGTGATATACTATAGATGCAAAAAATGCCTAGAAACCAATGAATTGTTCTTCTGTTAGAACTACACTCTTGCCCCGCTTCTTGAAATAACTTAACTATTACTTGTACTAATAACTATTTTGCTACTGTAGGAAGTCAAGGATGTACATAACTACTTATCTGCTCAGACAGTTTCAGGGTTCGGTCTGCACCATTTCAGTTTAACTAAAATGGTGGAAAGTTCTTTTTGTCTCAATGTCACAGGTGTAGCGAGCACTGTCACACTAAGCTGGTTTCAGACACTAGTTTCAGAATGGTAAAATTTGAATGATCACCAACAACGCAAGTAGCAACCATCTGGTGCACATGGTGCGTTTAACCTCCTTCCAGCTGCTAGTCGATCCCCAGTTTTCGTAAGTATGCAAGCAGCAAGGTGTCTCACTCTGATCAAAAACTCAACTGGTCAAATTGGTGATTTTGTGAGTTACTCTATGACTGAACAGCACCAACATTAAGCAGAATTCCTGGCGTGATACATTTGTATTGTGTTTAAACCCATATTGTTAAACTCCAGATGTTGTACTGTAATAGCGACTTTTTGAAATGAAATGTTGACTAAGCCACTAAACAAAGTACAGTAAATACCAAATAAACATTTTCTAGTGCACACTGCAGTTACAGCATAAGCTGCCACAGTCACATCATAATCACGGTACCTCATGAATGAAATTGCAAAATGTCATTAATTTACTCTAGAGCTGTTCTCATATTGGGATATACTGTATATCATATATACTGTAAGGAGGTCATTGTGTACTTCACCAGCTCACCAGTGCCTCTAAGAACTCTGAAGAACCAGCTGTCCTAAGCTATCCTGGTGAACTTCTACCGCTGCACTATAAAAAGCATCCTCACCAAATTTGTTATAGTCTGGTACGGCAGCTGTTCTGTGGCACGTGGTAAAAATCACCCAACACGTCATAAGGTCACCACTTCCAGCTATTGAAGACATCCAGAAGAAACACTGTGCGCGCAGCATCTCCACAGAGTCCTACCAACCCGCCCATAGACTGTTTTCTCTCCTGCCTTCTGGCAGGCGCTTCAGGAACCACCGGACCAAACCAGTAGACTAAGGAAAAGCTTTTTCCCTAAAGCTGTCTCTCTACCGAACTCTGCTTCTCTTAAATTTGCACTGCCTCCACCACAACATTGTTATTTTTTTGATTGCACAATTGGACCTTCATCTATCTATCTATCTATTTATCTATCTATCTAAATGTAAACTAATCTCTAATATTGGACCTGGTCCAGTGTTCAGACGCAGATCACCAAATTATCTAGTGTAGATTCATAAAAGCTGGTTGCCAGGTTAATCTACATTGAGACAAACGTGAAAAAGTCTGCTCCACCACATCCACAGATATCATCATCCCTAAGCAGTTGCGGGAGAAACTCTTACCGACCTTGCAGACATGACTTCATAAACACCGTGCACCTTTGATCAAACCGGCCTAAGAAGAGAACATACTGTAAACCCTTTGGATTAACATGCAGGGAATATATTTCAACTTTCATTGTGCAAGGTCACCTGCCTAAGAGTAGCCTTGCGTGTGCATGATCCATTACAGTTGTCTGAAAGTGCATAAATAGGCATTATTATGCATTATTAAACTAAAGTTCTAACACACGTACAGGAGTCTCCTAGGGAACTACTGACTTGCCCTACATGTAAGAGATGCAGGTGAGAAAGATAGGAGGCTGAGCAATAGAGACACTCTTTATCTCCAACCTCTCGGGGAATTGGCAGAGTAGCAGTGCATTTTACAGAAACCACTGGAAGTGTTAGCAGAAACGATGCGTGACCAGAAACATCTGTTACTCAGCAGCCCAGACTGGGTCCTGGTAACCTCCACCTTCCTATGTTGTGCTGAAGTGTGGACTTCAATCGTCTTGGGCACCTCCTCACAGAAAGTGTAATGTACACCGACGTCGGCCGACATGAGCATTTCCCTCCCCAAATAGATTCGTGGGAGTAATTTCGGACATACAGTTATGCCACGAAGGTTTCATTCTTTACCCCAAAGCGATGGAAATGCATTAGCTTAAGTGGAAAGGCGTATCTGCTAGTCCTGCTCTTCTCATATTAAGCCCTAGAACCTTATGCTGCAGGCCAAGCAAGGAAATGAACCAAGATCAAGGCTAAACCTTTCCAGAAAGGTCCCAGTCTACCTTATGCTTAACTTGTATATAGCTGTGTACAGGAAGCAGTAATAAACTAACTTTTAACCGTTCTAAAAAGTGTTACAAAACAAGTTGCAGTGCAAAACAATAAGATTTAGCTTTTAGATAATTGTTTAGTATTGTCACAACTTGGAACTCATGAACGGTTTTCTTACTTGTTTCCTGTTTTATTTTGTAGTCACTTCCTGTGTTCATTTGTTGTACTTCGTCAGCCTTTACTTTTACGTCAGCCAGTACTTTTTGTCAGCAAACATTCCAGTGTTTCAGTAAGTCCTACCGGTTCTGTTTTTGCCTGTCCTGATCTTGCTTTTGCCCAGTCCTTTTCGGTACCTCAGCCCGTACTACGAATTTACTGTTTTGACCATTGCCTGCCTGACCCTGAGTTTTGCGTGACGCTTTTTGGAGCAGTCATTATTAAACAGACAATTACTCGAGTCCAATCTCGTGCTGTGCACGTTTCTGGTCTGTTCCAGTATTCTGGTTGCATCTACGTATATATACACATACATATGCATATTTAATATAGTTTATCTGTAAAAAGGCATAATATAGTAGACTGAATAAATGCAAATGACTACAAGTGGCTCTACAACACAAACTACTCTAAATTAATTAAAATCATAAGCCTGAAAATTGCCAGCGTAAAAGGACCACTTAACATATTGCATCACTTCATCTGAGCTAAAATTATGACATCAGCTCATGTGGAAGCAGTGATACTCAGTGAGCCAGGTAATAACGTTGCATGCTAATATGTTCCCTGATGTTTACCATGGAGGAAATCAGCACCAATGTAAGTGTGCTTACACGAACTGTGAGAGACAAAATTAAAGGACCGATGTTGTTGTTCCATGTGGCTGTGATACCAGAGCATTTTGTGGAGATACAACCACAATGCCACTGGCTCATTCGTCATGACAATAAATTCAAAACGACAAAAAATAACACAAAAGGTCAGCACATTGCGACACAAGGCAATAGCTCGAGTTACAGATTGCAAAAAAGATCTAATCATCCGATGCCCTTTTGGCAGCAAAACGAAGCAGAGACAGCGGATATTTGTCGATTGGTTAACTAAATTTAAATAGCACAGGATTAATAACTGCTCAACACACTGGCGACTTAACAACCCTGTGGCAATCGCTTTACCCCCCATATGAACACTGGAGTGACAGAGGCCTGTACTGTAATGTGATGATTAAACAAGATTGGACAAATGGGGAGCATTAACAAGGGAAAAACGTTCCCCTTCTTTAGTACTCCATTGTCAGTGACGTGCCCTTGAGCAAAGCAAGTTTCCAGCCTCCATCAGTTGAGACAGTGCTGTTAAGAGCCTTGCTTACTTAACCCTTGTGTGGTAATCACTTTTGAGACCCTCTGGTATCCCTTGGGTCATTTTGGGGTGTAAAATCAATTAAGTAAAAAATATACTTCATAAACCATTAACATTTATGACTTTTATCTCAATTACAAACAATAGAGAGAATACATATGTTATATTATTGTAACAAGCCCCTATTAGAATATAATTTACAATGGAAGTTTGATTGTTTTTAATCCAAACTTAAAGTCCAAACTTAAGTAGCAAGTGTGTTAAAAATAAATAATTTTGTTTGTACAGTACATGTTTTCACAGAAAATAAGCTAAGACCATGGAGTTTCGTGTAGCCAAAATTTATCCTAGTACCGTTTTTATTCTTGTAAAAATTTTAATTTGACCCGAATACCACACAAAGATTAAGAGCTAATCAGAGCAGTTCCCCAACTAGTTTTCTTTTGATACTGTAGCACTCACTCTTGATCTAATTCGAAGTCCTTCAAAGTGACTTGCAGGAGAAGCAATAAATAGTCAGAAGAGACAGGTTATCTTTAGTCACGCCCAGTTTTATACAGACATCTGTTGCAAATTCCTCAACAGTGGTCAAAGTCTTGTAAGTTCCTGTAACAAGTTTCTTCGGGTTGCTTGGCAGTCACCTCATCAGAGCTACAATGCCCTTGTGATGGGCCCTTATCATGCCGGTTGGCTCAGCACTTGGTATCTTTCCTAATTAAATTGAAGCCAAGCTTGGCAGGTGTCCGTATAATGAAAGACCAGGGGCTCAAGCTCATTTCCACCATGCTGGGGGAAGCGGTGACTCATGAGGCTTGACTATTCGCATAATGGCTACAAAGGTAAGAGAGAGGTGTAACCCAAGTTACCAGGTTTAATAGCAGTTAAGTTTACCAATTAATTGGTGGGGGGAATAAATAGATCAATAAGGTTAATTAGGAAAAAAAAACTTATGGAAAAAGTAATAACTAGTGAATACTTGTGAATAAATAAGTCAATATTTATGCACAAATATGTAAGGTTGTTATGTCTCTTAGAACGGACATGTTGGCAACTTTAAATGGGTGTACTTGAAACGGGAATACGAGGGGTTCACTTGATCGTAAATCGTGTGAGCGATTGGATGTTGTCATGACATACGGGTCATTGCCAAGACAAAATCAAGGTGGCTGCGCATTAATTTTTGCTGCAGACAGTATTAGTTTTTTCATTCAAGAGAGCACAATGTTTCCACTTCCCGGTTGTAGTCATAATCAGCGTGGGGAATAAAGCCTCTTGCGAGTGTGTTGGTGGACAAAGGGTTCTGCTAAAGATACGAGGAAAGAAGTAAGTTGCGCTTATTAGCTGCTATGGCGCTAGCTTGGACTAGCAGCCACATGGGTTTTGCTAACGATAGCTTGACACTATGTATTGCTGAACCCCTGTGTTCCTGTTTCTTCTAAAAGCGAAACCTGGATTGCTAAGGGGCTGTGTGACCGGTGGTTGTGCCAAAGTGTGTGTGTTTGTTCGATGCGTGGGCCTCTGGTGAGTAAAATGCTGTTACTGGTTCATGATGTGAGGTGGAATGTGCACATGCTACTGAAAGTTTGGAATATTAAATTCATGTGTGTTGTATGTATGTATAGATGTGTGTGTATGTATATTCTTGGGGGACCTCATATGTATAATCTGTTATTAACAGAATTATTATTAAGGTCCCACATGCTCAGACAAAGGAGGCACTGCGGCCTGCATGTAATGTCTTCATCCTGATAGTAGTGAGTGAGAACAAAGAGATTTCAAATCTCAGCGCCAAAACCAGGCGCCAGGCTGGGGACCCATACCTGGCTCCCCCGCTGACATCCAACTCCCGCTGGCACAAGCGACAAACGGAGAAGAAACGTGGAGGTCAGCCATAAGAACTTGGACGTCAGCCGTCCTGATTGGACCAAACAATAGGACGGGCGTGACCAAAAACACGGTTATAAAAGTCGCCGTGACCCAAGACTCGTCCCTTGTTCTCTCCCTTGTTCTTTCCGACCCTGTCCCGTTTCCCCTTGTTCTTTCCGACCCTGTCCCGTTTCCCTTGTTCTCTTCGATCTCGTCCTCCCTTGTTCTTTCCGACCCTGTCCCGTTTCCCCTTGTTCTTTCCGACCCTGTCCCGTTTCCCTTGTTCTCTTCGATCTCGTCCTCCCTTGTTCTTTCCGACCCTGTCCCGTTTCCCCTTGTTCTTTCCGACCCTGTCCCGTTTCCCTTGTTCTCTTCGATCTCGTCCTCCCTTGTTCTTTCCGACCCTGTCCCGTTTCCCCTTGTTCTCTTCGATCTCTCCTTCCTTTCTTCTCTCCGACTTCGTCCCGGACCCTTCTCTCCTCGCACACGAGACCACTGCAGACCTTTCTTCTCTCCGTCCGCCTGGAGCCTCCACCGCAGCCAACAGCTGAACCAACGGAGACGTCGTCACCGAGAACGGGCCTGATCACCCATCTACTTCCAGTCACACGGCAGGAAACCGCCAGCGTAACCGCCTCACTCGCCGCCGCATCAGCTGATCGCGACGCGATCACCGCGACGCACACCTGGACCGGACCGGACCGCAACAGCGCAAGCACGCACGCAACGCCGGAGCTTTTCACCAGGATTGAGCAGTAAGGCAGAGGCATTCTTAAGTCTGAGCAGAGTAGAACTCTTAGGGTATCAGTAATTGTTTTATTGTTGTGTTGTTTCTTTTCCTGCACGCACGATCTGACCGCTGTGTATTTCCGCAATCACGTGACTGTAACGCTGTTACAGATCTACGTGAATCTAAGAGGTGCACATTTAAGTGTTGTAATCTGTGATTTTACTAGCTTAAGTGCTTTAGTGTGTTACTGTGTAGTGCTCTGTTTCGGCTGCGACCACGCCAAGCGCACGTTTCAACCACTGCACGCTTCCGCGATCACGTGACTATATCGCAGAATATAGTCCCACGTGTTTGTGTGACCACAAGCCTTATCCACGCTAGTCCCACTTCACACTCCTTTACACGCTTCTTTCCCTGTGAGCGCCAGACACGCGCGCTCCATTCAAAGGGCTCACCGGCACACGCGCGCAGCTGTGCCACCTCACCACGCCCCTAAAGGGGGGCGCTCTCCTCCTCTTCTCTCTTTCTCTCTCTCTCTCTCTCACACACACACACACACACACCCCTCTTATCTCAGGTAACGCGCATACACATACAGAACGCTAGACGAACACACCATAAGATTAAGTTGTGATTTGCTGAGTTATTCAAGATAGTGTTGACACTAGAGTTAATATTAACTGTTTAATAAAGAGTTCATAATTTGATTGGTCGTTGTTTGTGATTATTTGTATATGGTTTTGCAGCACTAGTGAATTGAGTCGGCTATGGTACGGAGTTCACCCTTCAACTAACTTAAATACAAATGAGACTGTATTGGCTATTCCAAATCGGTTATTGGTCCCTGGAAACAGGGTGGTGCCCCGTAAATTAAGTAATTATTAATTCAATTAATAATTATTAAATCAATAATAGTAAGTGTTTCACTTGCCAAACTATAGACATTTGTCATATAGTTATATATATTTAAGATGCGGGGTCACGGGGGTGCTGGAGCCTAACCCAGCTGGCTATGGGCGAGAGGCAGGGTACACCCTGGACATACAACCATTCAGACACACAGTCACACACTATGGGCAATGGAGAGAGGCCAATTAACCTAATGCACGTCTTTGGACTGTGGGAGGAAGCCGGAGAACCCGGAGAGAACCCACGCAAACACGAAGAGAATGTGCAAGACTTTTTTCAAAAAAATACATTTTTAATACATTGCATTAAAAATTTCATCAGAGTTGTTTCAGACTGTGTAAGAGTTTGAGTCTTACACTCAATGCGATTTACTAACACCCCTGAGCAAATTCAGACTTTTGATTCACTGGTCCATAAGACAATTGACATACCAAGAAACCGATACCTGTATCACTCATTGATTATCCTGGACGGTACAGTAAGAGCTGAGGTGGGTTATGGAGGCTCTGGCAAACTGGTCAGAACAAAGTAGGAAACAGGGCGATAAGCAATAAACACTGACTGAGCCGATGTCTGTACTGTAGCAAGAAAAGACCATGGGTGTGCTGAAGTCTGACTTCAGTGGGAACAGCCTGACTGACTGACAGCCCATTTGCTGATCCATTTCCCAGCTTGTCAGCACATGAGTGAGGTACAATGTCATTGCAGCACCTCAAGTGGCTGACCTACAGCGATTTCACTGACGGAGCTAGTTCCCAGACTGTCATGTTAAAAAACCCCTATTACTGTAATACCAGAAACTACTGTACTGTATAAAACAACTATCAATATTCACAGTAGCAGCAGCCTCGACTTTGTGGTGTATCTGCCACACAATCTGGTGCAGGTTGTGATTAATTGCCGTTGGATGCGGTTGAGTGGGAAAGTGCAGAAAGAGGGAAACGAGAAGTGTCTTTATTTATTCAGTTATTTAGCGCGAATCTTAATAGCCGGCATGTTTCAAAGTCGTTAATGGTAGGGCCCCAGAGCTTGTGACATTGCTCCCAGCCCAAAATGTAGAACAATAAGTGGGAGGGCACCAATAGCCTACTCGTTCACTGGTATGATATTGTCATCAATCAATAGCGACCAGCTTAACAAGATAGGTTTGTAATCATCACGTGAAATTAAGCTTCGTGAAATTAAGCATCACCTTTTAAAAAAATATATTTTTATCTTCACAATCACAGAAAGCGTGACAGATTTTTTAAACAGGTTTACTTTCGGAGGAGGTACAGAGCCACACAGATTACAATTAAAGCAGCAGAGACACTTGTTGGCTACTTGAAAACTGTACAAGCCTTGGCATAAGCTAGCAATTAAGATCATACTATATATCCTAGGTTTAATAGAGACTGAGTGATGTTTCACACATGGAAGTACTGCTATTGTTTAAGTTTCTATTGCGAGAGACGATACTTAAATGAACACGGAGCCTAGCCATTCACCAATGGCTGCATATTAAGAAAGCAAGAAGCATAACAGTGACTGCCCCTCTGTTCTCAATATGATTTGAGCTTTCAGCTGCAATGAAAAAATGTCTGAAACTGTTCTGCGATAGGTGAAATCTGCCTTCTATATCTCTCCGCCCACTTCTCTGGAAAACCTACCACATCTAGAGATCAGCATCAGAAAAAATAATATTATTGTAGCTACATTTTTTTCTGTCTTTGTCTTCACACAGCTTTTTTCTCTACCCCTGAACCTGACGGGTGGGAGGCGGAGATGTTCAAACCATTAGTCTGCTCTTAGTCTTGCTGGAAAATTGATTGCAAACGGATGGAAGTAATAAGAAAGAGAAATGAATCATGCTACTTATCTTGGAGGCATTTCCACAACTTAAGTGGCATGATAGGAAATGTTCACTTTGGGAGCGACCCACGATCAAGATTCCTCACTGAGAAGTCAAATTAACTACTTCTCATTCTTGGGAGGCCTTTTTTTTTACCAGAGATTGGATGTGAAAGGCTGAATGTAGGTTGGACAAAATAGTTTATAGTTTATCACATAACATCTTCAGTATTATGTACAAACATCATTACATTAAGCAAGTACTGTAACCTGAAATGCTTTCAGGACAAGCCATTACAACAAATTTTAAGTATTTGTATGACCGTTAACCTTTACAAGTCACATCATATAGCTGTTATTTGCTTCTGTCGGACAACGTTGACTTCAGGTACTACAATATGGCATTTAAGAGCCATTTTTTGACAGCAGCTGTAGCACAAACCTCTCAAACCCTTCCAATCATGTTGCGAACAGCAGGACAGGAGGGTGGGGGTGCAGCTTTTTGCTGGACAAAGCGGATGAAAAATGAATTGGCTCTCACGCAATGAACAGAGAGGCATCTTGTGGAGCACATTGGAAACTCGTTAAAAACAGGATCAGTGGGAAAGGTCAAGCCCAGCCTGGTGCAGTCATTCAACATAAAATTACTTGGCTTAGATTATAACATCCCCGCCCCCTCAACTGAGATTATGAGGGTTGGGACATACTGTACATGATGCTATGAACGCACAATGCTGTGGAATATTCCTTCAGTATGACTGTGCTACAGACTGAGGAGAGAGATAAAATAAAATGAAACCCTGTCTCTACATTGAGTGAAAAGAAGAGGATGAAGTAAATCCAGCTGCCAAGATGAAGGCACATCTCTCACCGACCATCTGTCCTGCTGCACTCCAATCTGTGATCCAGATCCCAGAACTGAGGTGCTCCCTTCACCCTGACCCACGTTTGAGAGCTGTTGAACAGGTTAAACAGCCAACAAGCCAACAAGCCTGTCATATGAATATGCTCTCTTTTAGCAACTAACAGAGAAGGCCAACAAAAATCCACAGGTAGATACTGTACTTCATGTGATATGAACTCTTGCAGACAGTTTCAGTAATTTTACAGAGATCCTACACTAATTCAGAGGGATCGTGCAGAGTGGATTGATGGATTAGTACAAAATAGCAGCTTATTGTTGATGAGCCCAGGACTTTAAATATGAACACAGTCTAATACCCCATGACCCGGAATATATTAAACGTACAATGTAAATCTAAAACTCTGATATTACTGACATGAAAGTCAGGTGGAACATTCAATTTATTTGAGCATGACCAACCTGCTTTAATACACCGACCACACACGGTTCCTGTGCATCTCCATGGCCTTTTGAAGCATAATTAACTTCTAAATTTATTCACTTGTTTTAAATGGGAAGAAACGCAAAGGACAAGGAAGGTTGACTGGCGAAGGTAAGATCGAGTCCAAACGGGTCGACGGGGATTATTCTCACAAGAGGCTGAGGCTCAGGTTGAGAGCAACGGAACGAGCGTGTGTCTCCTGGATCCTATACAGGAAGGATTAGCATCTCTCCACAGTTAAGAGAGCAGTGTGAAATTGCAAAGGTGTGCTGGCGTAAATTTTGCTGCCCTCCAAAGGTTTCCTGTGGGGTGTAAAATTTTTGGCAGATACCAAATGATTTCCATCGTGCCTGCCAGGTTGTCTGCTCTAATAACTGGATGCTTTTCATCTGAGTGCTGTTCATTAAAAGTTTTCAATTAGCCACACAGCACACTGTTCAATCAACTTCCTATCTGCTGGATTACCAGGACATGTTAACACGTTATTTTACTGTTTACTAGCTTCCAGTATAGTAACAACTCAGACTAGTCAAATCCAGCCTCAGTAGCGTTTTTGCTGTCACACAGCACAGACATCCTGGTTCAATTGCTCTAACTGGTTGCCTGGACCCTCAAATAGCAGCACCAAGATACCACAGATAGAAATCTGCTGCGAACTGCGACCACATGGAAACTTATTCGACATGACTACAGGAAATGAGTCCAATAAACAATAAGGAGACAGATGTGGACATTTCATATTCTCAGCAGCACCTCATGTTAAACACAAAAAAAGGACTGCATTTCCAGTCGCTTGTGTGTTTTTAACTGTTGCACCATGACTGTCTAAACAATCACAGCTAACTAGAGAATAGAAAGCAAACAGTACTATTACAACATTTGTTTGACACATGGTTAGATGAGAGTTTTGTTGTAAGACGGTGGTTTCGCAAGAAAATACCACTGTGAATGTTTCTAGTCTCTCTTTTTCACAGTAAATAAAACCATTTGCTGGTGTAAGTGCATCACTTGAACATACAGGTACATGTAAGCCAGATTCATCCACAAACATTGGACACACGACTCCCTCAGCACTTGTCCTGTTGTCTTTCTCCTCCAGCTCTTCTTATTGTCCTTTGTTTTCTTTCTCCTCCAGCCTGTCTTCACTGAAGTCAAGTAGCTTTGTGAGCCTCGCTTGCCAAAACACAGGTGACACAGCGAATACCTGCAGGAAAAGACTAATGAGGTGTCCTGCCAGTCCAAAACCTGGCTCCTCATCTGGCTCCTGCAGCAGGGGACCACAGAGGAGGAAATAACTGTCAAAAAACAACTGTTGCTGACTGCTGACATCTAACCGTGCACTAATATTCCCTCTTATATAAATATATTTTATCTGTAGTGTATTCATTCTTGCTTTAACTTGCTTAAAGTTTTCTAATTGCTTAAACTACCCTATATCCACTATTCTGATAATTTTAGGCCTTTTAACAACTTGAGTTAAGATTAATTATTATTAGATAGATTTTATGTATCATAAAATCAAATCATAGATCATACTTCTAAATGTCAGACCTGTCAATCACCAAAACCACAAATGAAACTGAACACAAGGACAAGGACTTTGCGAGTCAGAACGCGAGTTACAGAAGGTTTTGTGTGCTGTAGTTTTAGCCTTAGCAAGTCCCACTCACACTCCCTGACAGCAGGTGAGCGTTATTCACTCTTCGAGCCAACTGCTGCTCTGTCACCCACCACAGGAGAGCATGCTGGGAAGTGGGTCACTGTCAACAACGTCTGTCTCCCACACATATGCGCTGCCAGCACCGCGTACACCACAAGGAAAGGAACGACATCCCGACAGTGAACCAAGGAGACGGTGTCAAAGTATGCAACCTTGCCACAAATATCACAGCGGTTGTTTAGCTGAGCCGAGGTGCAGAAAGGTGGCACGGGTGACATTTTACCATGGGTCCCCCCCATGACAGACTGCTCCAGAAGTAAGTAGGAAACAGCTCTGACGATCCAGAGGCTGGTGAGTGAGGCCAGCTGGGTGACAGTTGATCCAGCAAAGTCAATATTCAGGTGATAAAACAAAAATGAGGCATTCTGTTTTTAAAAAACAGAAAAGAGAAAAATACTCCCAGGATCAATGTCTGTGTTCTTTGTGGGCTACTTGGCTGCAGAGGAAACATCGTAGATTAAAAGGCACATCGTACTCTTCGCTCAAGCTGCCTTTTGGATTTGAGCAAAGGGGCTGATAAAAATCAATGGTAATCAGTGACCTGGTATTTTGGACCTGGTATCAGTGACCTGGTAACACCTGGCAACACTGGTGCAAATTGTATTTGACAATTTCACCTCATGCCCTCAGCAAATAACATTTACCTTCTTGTTATCCAGCCGACAATGCAGCACAAAATCGAGATCCAACCCGTACAAGGCACTTAAACCAGCCCTCAAAGCGCCGCTTTCCACCCAAACTGCAGTTATTTCACGGCCTATTGCCTCAATATATATATATATTGCAGCCAAAAACTAAAGTGGTTTACACAGCTGACGCTGCTAAAGAACTAACCGCAGTAATGGTGCAGCAAATAAAAGGAACCTGAAAACATCCTTCCGCTATCCCCAAGAGCAGTTATGTTATATTTACACTGATATGCTTGACAACTTCTAAAGTGACAGATATCTGATGTTTCTTTGATAATATATGTAAAGTTTGTGCAAAGTAGGCAGGACAGTGCCTCAAACAGTAATCTAAAAAATCCATTGTTGTTATGTTTATAGGAAAAAAAAGCTTTAAATTCAGAGCTGAGGTAAATTGGCCAGTTCAGCACACATTTTGTTCTGAATCTGTTGAATAATTCAGTGCTTTGGTTCTTCAGCAGAGATTATTCTGTTATTGCCACCACGTGCGCTCTGTGTTGCCGCTGTACTGTGGTTTTCAAAGAGGTGCTAAGATAGTGAGGTACTGTTTACCATGTGGAATACACCATGCAGGCCTGATACCCTTTTATTCATTATAATACATACCTTAACACATGCCCTTGGCAAACTTGTTGTTAGCCTTTGCCAAGTAATAAATGGTTATTGCTATCACTTAGAAATTAAGTCTTCATCAGCTTTTTCTTAGTGTTGCTTTGATTTGGCAAAGAACAGTTTCTGTGGATTCCAAGTTTCTGCAATTGTACTTGAAGGTTAACCCGGTTCTCAGTGACACTTAATCATGCTGATCTCATCCTGTCTACAGTATGTTGTCAGTGTGATGCACTGCCTCTTTACTTTCCTCTCACTTCTCGTACAGATGCAAATGACCACTCAAGTGCAGCTAGATGTTGGAATTGTCTGAGGTGCCGTTCAACCATACTTCAAACTGGCACATTCCATGTTGAAGGGAAGTGGTTCAATTAAGTCACAACAACCAGGTTTTAGTGGCGGTGGAGTGCTCTAATACACATAGCAATTATCGTACAAACTTGCCATGAAATACTGTACAGTACCTTTAAGACTGGTAGAGACTGGTAGACTTGTACATTACTGATTTAGTTCTCATTTCCAGTACACAGAATTTGACTCTTGCAGTTTTCATTAACACCTCCCTCCCTCACCCCCAAAATGCCCTTCCTCTTGACACACTGCAGAAAAAGTTAAATCCCACTATCCCTTAACAACTATTCAACCTCTGTGTTTTCTGTCTACCCAGTTTTTTGAAGTGTGTACTACTCTTACTGCAACAGAGAGTGTTTAATACAACCTGGAGTATCTACAGGCCAGCTACTTCCTTCCGTAAGTGCAAATAGTGTACATGTAAATGACAACAGTCCACCTTAAGATAAGTGATGCTAAAGTTTAAGTTCCCAGGCCGTCCTCGCAGTATGAAAATAATAATGATGTTAAGAGGCTGACAGCAAGGTTCAGACCGTACAATAGAAAATCCATCTTGTTAACACTGCAGCATCAGGTTGCACATAGTGACAGGGTCTCAAGATCAAATCAACAATACCACTTCAGTAAATTGTTTAACGGATCCAATTTTTTTCTGAAATAAAAACACAAGAGGGCCTTTAACAGCCTGTTATAGTAAAAGTATCTTTCAGTATTCTGACTAAAAAGGAATGAAAAAAATCTGGTTTGTCACGTCATCAAGAAGGAAAATTAGTATTTTGTGCTCCAAATTCCACTCAGCTACATTCAAGTCTCAGGGCAAAATATCATACTGTAAAGACTAATAGGAGTGGGTCCATTAGGGGTTAGGGGGTTAACCTAAGTCCATACAGGAACCTCCTAATCCTAGGGTGACCCCATTTCAATCTGAGTTAAGGTACAAATTAGATTCAAACTTGCCTTTCTGTAATGATTTTTGAATTATTCTCTGAGGTCTCAATCATTAAAAATAAAGTATTCTATATTAAATTCTTGTTAAACTGACTAGAACAGAGTAATATGGCCCCTCAGGCAACAGTCCCACAAATAGGAACAAAATTAGAAATGAGAAACACTGTTTTCCGTCCAGACAGTATGTTTATCTGAAGGGGCAGATAGAGCGTTTCCATCCAAGGCCAAGCTATGGTCTTTGTGATCCGTCGGGCCATGATGCGGAAGAAACTCTCATTATGTGGTCGCACACAAGCCTTGTTTGTTGTGACCTTGAGGGCTCTTCCCATGGCGCAATGGGAGTCCTCGAAATGAGAAGCATGACCACAGGAACCACCCTGGATAAGGAAAAGAAATGGAGCCAGACTGTCAAAGTGTGCATTTTCTCCCATCTTCTGGTCCAGCTTATACAAACACTTCACCAGAGTTATACTGTAGGATTCTTACTTATGTTACTGTACATCACGTCTAGCTCTGCCAGCCTGCGTTTTCATCTTTGTTTTTTTTCATCTCATCCTGTGCATCTCAGCTTTTTCTGTAGCACCACAACATTTCTGTGGCGCAGACTTTCTGTTTTCACGCTGCCACAAAGCACTGCAATGCCAAGGAGGCCTATGCAAGCTATTAGTCACAATATGTACATTGTAAAAAGTGTGTGTACACTCTATTATATCCATACATAACCCAAAGACATGAAATCACACAATTTCTTCCTGCAAGTAATTGGGCAATCAAGGTTTGGAACAGATACTGTATGAGACTTTACGAGAATAGACTTTAAATATCCTATAATGAAGTGAGGGTGTCTAGGTTCATCTACTATTATTAGTATTAATTCTGTACTTCTGTAATGTTAGACAAGAGCCAGCACCCCAGATGCTGAATAAAAAACATTACCTATAATGTCATAACACACAGATTTGCTTTTCAAAGCATCTGCAACACTCTCTTGGCTTCACGCAGCCTAACTTCTTACAATGAGCCCCTCAAAGTCGGTATTAAAGCTATTCCCCACCTGCCAGCCTGTCAAATGGAGCTGATGCATTCCCCCGACATGTCTTTAGCATGTTTGTTCAATGTTCAAGTAGAAGTAAGTTTGAGAATATATAAGCGGGGAAGAAAATAAGGATTTACCTACTGTAACAAACAAAATGGGCTGCTACAGTATTTAGACTTGCATTTTATTTAAAGACACTAAACTTGTAGTGAAAGTTAGTGTAGTTTACACACTGTAGGCAAACAAACCACTGTGTTAATGAATATGCAGGATGAATATGATGATTTAAAGCATGCTATTGATCACAAAATAGCAAAATACAAAAATAAGCCAACAACCATAAAAGTCAGAAAAAATACACAGTAATCCACTATCATGAGGACCGGGATGCTGTAGCCGATCGCAGCTGTCATCTGATGCGGGAGTGTACAACCTAGACAGGTCACCGGTTCAAGAGCAACTGAGGCATCTATAAAGCCTCATAACAGTTCTAATAAAGTTTGCTCCATCGCTGTTAATTAGATATGACTGAGAAGGTGAGGAGAGACATGATGTTTGGCACAGTGTCTGCTGACTTGCCTTTGGAAATGAATACAAACTAGTGAGACTTTGTGATTTCAATGCTCATGTAGCATTTTCTATTATTCCGCTTAATCCTGTACGTGGGGTTGCGGGGGGCAAGAAGCGGGGTACACCTTGGACAGGTCATCAGTCCATCACAGGGCCACACATATAAAAACAACCATTCACACCCATATGGGCAATTTAGAGTGACCAATCCACCTAACACATGTTTTTGGACCGTGGGAAGAACCCACGCGAACATGTGGAGAACATGCAAACTCCACACAGGTCCGCCTCCAGGAATTGAACCTGATGCGTGACTAAAAAGTTAGATTTGGAATAAATGCTAGTAGGTTAAACAGGAAAAAGTTGGTTTGCTGTGCCTACAGAGGCCGTTTGCGCTGTAAACAGACAGTGCAATGGTCATACCCATGCATGTTTCAGAACCTAACCACATTATACGGTGACATGATTACGTGTGATCAACAGTGCTTGCCTCTCACTTAAGTCTTTATGAGCACATGTCACTTTAATGGAATTTTGTTAGTATGATCACATTTGGCAGAAGAGGAACTGGCTCAGTGAATTCAGTTCAGTGCTCACCAACTAACATATCACACAGACAAAGCGTGTGTAATAAGATTAGAAAAAGGGCTAAAGGCTTCACACAGTGCAGAATTTGTTGGAGGATCCAAATGGTTGACGCAGGCAACCTAAAGCATCATGGTAACACAGCACAGCCCACCTGCATGTTTAATGCTCACAGTTACTGTACATAAGTATTAGATCTAAGCAAACCCATTTGCATGTTCTCTACACGACCTTGTGTGTATACAGGTGTGCTCACGCAGGTATTGTTATCGCTGAAAGATTGCTTCTTCCGGAGATCACAATCCAGACATGGGAAGGGAGGGGGGGGGGGGGGGAGGGAACATCATCACATGACAACATGCTGCGAATACAGGATGAATAATGCATGAGACATCTCCCATCAACATACGGTCTGCATGCACCCACGTGATTACAACGTAAAAACAATTCCAGCAAGCTGAGCTATCACGCGACAACACTGTTCGAGACAAACCCGCCGTCATGTCAAACGCTTCGCTTTGCAACTGCTGGGAGATCAGCTCCTACCTGTGCCCCAGCTTGAGTACTCTGAGTTGTATTTTGAATAAATTTGAATAATTTCAAGCTGTCACGTCCATTTCATAACATGTTTTGAGTTACAATCCAACCATTCTTAACAGTAGATCCCAGGTCCTGAGATGATTGTCATTTTTACAGCCGGATCCTTTACAAGATGTATACATTAAGGGAGCTGCCCATTGTAGCAGGATAAGAGGGATCCATTTGAACACCCCACATGATTCTGTGGCCTCCCCTCCTCTTTACGACACAATGATACTGTAAGGGAGCTGCCCATTGTAGCAGGATAAGAGGGATCCATTTGAACACCCCACATGATTCTGTGGCCTCCCCTCCTCTTTACGACACAATGATACTGTATGTGCCCCTGCGAAAAGAGGAATGCCACATTCGTTCACAGCGGACACGAACGTGCTTAAATATGCTGCATGTAAGTGAAGGCAATCCATCCGATTTCCCTGTCTGGCTGTAACCACATCCAACATGTCATCATAGGAGACAGGGTCCTAATAAATATATAGCAGACTGATCTTTGTACCTGCACAAAAAAAGTCAAAGTGATGCAATGTCAACAAGGGGTAGCAATCTAATCTCAGTAGCATGCAGTTTAGGAGAGCGTGCCTTTTACTAGACACTGGGGAATTGCAGCCCTGATGGAGGCCAAGTATTTCTGAGATTACTGGTATGCTCTATGATGACTTAAACAACTTCCATAAGGTTTAACGAACAGTTTGGAGGAAGGCAGATGAGGAACAGAGGAATAGTTTACACTGCAAGGCAACTGTGATGCAAGTATTTAGGAACCATCAGACAGCAGGCTGTAAGGAGACATGTGGCTTCTCCACCCAGATGTAATTGTGTGGCTAGATATCTTTACCCTGTAGTGATGTCAGCTGCAGACGGAGCAGCTTTCTAACAGTGTCACTGGGTTCATTTCACCCTTTGCCTGGACTATCGCATTCCACTGCAGACTTTGGGTTTACCACTCCAGTCCCTTCCCCGTCGTCTCCCTCAGTCTTGGATGACAATTTGTTTTTTCAACGTTTCCTCCCCCTTTTTGTTATTGTCTTTAACCATGCCATGCCCCAATCCTTCTCTGACCTGGACATCATTACTCTCATCCCTCTGCCTCTGAGGACTTTTTATGGGACTTCAAAACTCCTCAACCTCAACCCAATAATGCTTTATTAGGCTATTGATTACTGGCTACTTGTGTTACAGTATCTGTACATGTACTGTACTGTATATAATGGCTGGACTTAGGTAAGAATGTCAACTCAATGTTATAAAGAATGAATAACAATCGAATTGTCTATTATTCATATTATCAACAACTTTGTTTCTTTCTGTGGCTTTACAGGTTTAACAATTCACATCCCAGTTAAAAATCATTTTCAAATTTAGTAAAGTATAATCCCTTTTTCTACAAGAATGTTACTGTTGAATTGCACCCAAAGTTTGTTCATCATGTACAGTAGTCATGCCACATGGAGACATTATCTATACAGAAATATACTAGATTTGACAGTCAGGTTTTTCCAACACAGGGAGCAAACATTTATAAAAGCACCTGTTAAAGATTTAATATGAACCTGATTGTTACTCACATGGCACACAGACCTACTGTAGACCTACAGCTTAACTGAAACATGTACTGTAAATGTTTGACAAATCAATTCAACATTAATAGTAAGTGTTCAGGAAGATCTATAGGCTGTCAAATGCGACCTTTTACATTTCTAAACAGCGTGGAGCACATCTATAAAAAAACTTGCATGGTCAATTCTTTAATCAGCATATGCTGTGTACAATCTAACTGCTACTGTAGCCTCTGGCCTGACATCAGAGCAATGACACGATGCTACGCAGGGAACCTCTGCAACGCAAACCAACAAGATATTACATTATTTGCTTTATTTGCTTGTTTTTTTGCCAGCTAGCCTCCCCGAAGCATGAAAAAATTGATGATAAAAAAGGCTTTATAGAGAGGGCCTCGCAACACTGCCCCTGCCTGACCTTACTCAACCAATCACTACGTTTGAATTCTCCCTCGAGGTCAGATGAACAGTGTGGTCGTAATCACGGCTTCCTCATTTACAGGCAGGCAGATGAAAATGTAGGACCTTCCATCTGGGACAGCTGTAAATAGGAGCGGGAGGAAAAGTGAGAAAGGAGTGGGAGGAAAGCAAGAGAGAGGAAGGGAAAGAAAAAGACTCCAACTGTGATGAAAGGAGCAGTACTGCCAAAATACAGCATTCTACTGCTTTACTTTACAATTTTAATTTGAATTGTGTGAGTTGAATTTAGATACCCTTCACAGATGACAAAGCCTTTACCCATGTTAGTCTGAAAGAGTCTGGCTTTGGTTTCTTTGAGTTGAGCAGTTACATGTATAGGTGTGACCTCTGACACACAGTGACATGTTATATCACCTTCCTTTCACAGTTTAGTGAAACTAAAGAATAAACACTATTATATATTACTGAAATTTAACTTCAGTTGCAACTTCCTCTTGTGCACAAATTTCACATCACGCAGCCTCTACTTTGCTCTTGACATCAAATAAACTGTGGGAACCCAGATGGACCATCCATCAAGTCAGCCAGTTATAACACGAATATATCACCAGAAACATCCCATTTGCTTCTGCAGGTGAAGGCAATACTCCAGATGATTCAGAAGAAGACATTATCTTTTGGCATGTCACGCAGATAAAAAAAAGGTAGTGGAAGTACAGAGAATCAATTCTCCTCCCACTTGATAATTTGACACTCTTTGCTTAGCGACAATCGTAGATAATACACAACATTTTTTAAATCTATGGACTATAAATATCTGGTTTTAGTTCTAACTGTAGCTGCAGACTTTTGGAATCACTGAGAACACATCCACCCATCCTTTTACCGCCTCTAAAATAATATTGAATGCTGTCGCCTGGTAGCCCAAGCAGCAACACATCTCAATGTGGCTTTAAAGAATAAAAAAAGCATTTCCATGACTCTCAGGTCTACAAGGAGCATAATACAGTACAATCATCTTTTTCATGAGATCCTAATAGTGCCGCAAATGTCAGACTTGATAAATGCTTATGTGTTTACTGCACTCCGATGTTCCCCGGGCTTCGCCTGGACAATCATTACACTTATCGAAAGCACTTCATTAGAGAAATCAGGTCAGAGGCAGACAAAAGGCAAGAGACTATGTATCTAAACTGAGTTTTAGCCTGTTTTGCTGTGTATATCTACAGTGTATGCAGGTGGCTATACAGAAAAAAGTCCTTGTATTTGTGTATTAATAGTCTTCTAGTCCTAGTATACTAAGTTCAGGCCTTCCTGTACAATATACAGACATGTTTGCTTTCAATACATGTACTCTACATATACAATATACCCTGGAACCCAGGGTCACTGACCTGCCGGTGAGAGCTCATTACTTTTAACTGACCAAAAAGGCAGAGGCTAGCATTGCTTTGGTCAAATCTCACATTCTGCAGTCAGTGTGAGCTATGCCTGAAACCTGAGTTAATTTAAATCGATCCAGCCAATGCAGCCCCCAAGACAAACCTGAGTTGAGTTCACAATAGTGTGCTGAAAGTAAGACTCAAAGATGCCCTCAGTTAACTTCATCACATCTAACCCATCTCAGTTTTTTGCATAATAGAATGAAAAGCTTGTATTCGACATCATATTGCTTCAGAGAAAACTATTTGTCTTTATTTATCTTCATTCCCAATGAGGTTATAATACAACGCACCTCAAAGACAAAACAATTTGAAAACCTACCCACCCCCCTTTTATAAATAGACATTAGAAGATAAAAAGCCCAAACAATTACCCGGAACTCAGACAGCAGCAGCAAATAAATCAACACGTCCCCTGTGTTGTAAAGAGGACCAAAAATTTGCCAAAAATGAACTGGAAAACAGAACAAGCTTTTAAGAAGGCAACACTCATCGAAGAGAATGAAAGAAAGTAAACAAAAGACGGGGCAGTCCTACCTTCTTTTGGTCCTCCAGTTTTTGACTTGTCGACTTCTTGCCATGTTTGCTGGTGTCTGGTACATCCATCCCTGGTACAAATAAGAATTACTCCAGAATAAAAACACAGGAAATTAGCTGAAGAGGATCCAGAAATCTACAGCTTGCCAACACGGCCCTGTGTCCGGCTCACGCCTCGACCAGGACATAGGCAGTCCATGGTGGGTGCCATTTAGTTCAGTTAAAGTAAGATTTTTCTCCTCAGTCAGCAATGAGACGAGTTGGTGGACGTGGACAAATTCCAAACACATTAGAAAAACCTTAGTAAAAAAGAGACATTATGATGACTGGTGCAATCAAAAACAGTGAAGCTGACCTCCGAGCTTGCAGGTTGTGTGGCGCTACATGAAGGTAACAGGGCCACTAGCTTTCTCCTCAGAGTGAACCCCCTGGCTTCTGCACGCTGTCTTCCATCCACATCTTGAGAAAGAAGAGAGAAAGATGTGCATGCATGATTAAAATAAACAAAAAGGCAAACAAGAGAGTGGTCTTCAAAATTAATGCAAAAGCTCTCTGCTTCTCTGAAAAGTCAATATTCCCCTTGGTGCTGCACCGTACAAATGGCAAGGGTATCTGCATATCAAAGTAAATGTTGCCATGGTGCTTTGAGAGGGAGAGGAAAGGAGAAGCTTATACTACATGCATCTTGTGCCACGCTAAGTGATTGTTTTTGCTTGTTGTCTGTTTTTTCCAAACCTATTTTACTCCAACAACTAGCAGGGGAAAGACTGAGTCACGCTCAGGTTAGGTAAACGTGCCACCTAGGAAGACTCCAAGCATGCAAAGATAGCCACAGGTTCAGTAGCTGGCCCCTCTGCGGACTTGACAAGGGTTCAACTTGTCTGTTTGGTTTACTAGCATCTTGCATAACACAGCCTCTGCCATTCAAAAGGTCTTACCACTGCAGTAAGAGCATAATTGTAGCTTGGATCTCTGACCTGCAAGGGAGAGTTCCCTGCTTTACCAATGTATAAAAGTCTAAAAGGCTTACCTGTACATTAGAATACAAATTGCCACACGCAATTCATACTGTAAAACATGCTTTTGTTATTATTAGTCTTTATAAAAAAACTGTCATAATTTGCCTTTGCTATAGGCATCACAGTTTATTGTGGGTAACTAGTTAAAAATTTTGTTTTGGGTGCAATCCTATATAGTTTTTCCACATGCAGAAGCAAGACTTCACTGATCCTTAAAATCATTATTTCACTGCAAGCCACCAACCATCCATCAGCACAACGTGACCAGTCAAATACTCAGATGACGGCTCTAGGTAAGGCACCTCCTTAACCGACCTCCACCAGGCCACCAGAACGTGACTTCAGATCTGGCCAGTTTTGCGTACAAACACTTTCACATGTATGTAAAATTAAAAAATGTAGGATTACTTCTTAGGGGAGATTGTGATTCAAGCATTCATACTGTAAAGTAAGTGTAGGCTGCAAGCAATAAGCTGGTGCTCTTTCAAGTACCATAGGGATGTTGTTCCATTACTTTATGTAGTAGCCTCAAACAAGCAGCAATAGCTGATAAAGAAAATGGAGCCAGCACTCTCCCAAGACTTCGCACATGCTGGTACAAGCAATAACACTGGATCTCAGTAAATGCTAAACTTGCTAAAAGCACAGCTGTATTGCTCCAAGACCTCCTCATTTCTCTCAGCAGTGTAATTTTATGAAGCGTATTCTAAACTCATGCATTCTTTATGAATGCTAATTTTCCCACTTCTTTCTTCTTGAATATTCCAAGAAAGTCTTGGCATGCTTTCCCTGTGATATAAGGAGGAGGGTAGCTGGCACCTGCTGTCAAGGGTGACAGGACGGCCTCTGATGTAGGCCACCGGGATCAAAGGGCATCCTCCATCTGTTTTGTCTGACAGGTAAAGAGCAGCCTCATAAAGAAAGAAAGATCATCATACTGTCCTCAAGTAAAACAACTTGTCTGATAGGAGCATTGCACAGAATCTTGTGCTGTCCAAATGATAAATTGATTAAAAGTGGATAAAGCAATTGAGGTGTGTTTTACGTTAATACATAAAAACACAACAAACATTTTTGATAATGATGCAAGGATGGTGCATAATTTACCAAACATGCATTAAAATATTTACTGCTGATGAAAGCATCTCTTTGGGAAAATACCTAAATACATCAGGAAACATTTCTTCGATAAACAAAATAGTTTAAATGGATGATGAGTGTGTGCTTTAATCTCTCTCAGTTCTAATAAATCCAACTGAAGGCAGAATCCATATTTTTATGAGCAGCAGCAGCTGTGGCAGTTTTATCACAGCTTGGTGTTTAGAGCTGACAGTGCCGCCTTCATTCGCCTCAGCTTTTCAACACTTTTCCCCACCCACTGGCCTTTCACCAGCACTTGGTATTCAACGGTTGTCTGTAACTCACCAAATGGTCAATAAAGTGTGATTCATGGGACCCAAAGCCGTTGCGACACACTGCTGCTTTAATTCAAGGAGATGTAAATGATGGTCATTGATCCAGCGTGATATTAGTAGGAAGCGTATCAGGCGGGGGGGATAAGTTATCACCTCACTGGGTCAGAGGTCAGACATAAACAATGCCCCACCATCGCATTAAAACATGATAAAGCCCTAATGATATTATTGTAACGTAAATCTAGGGCTGCAACTAACTAACTAATCAATTAATCTGTCGATTATTTTCTCGATTAATCAATTAATATGTCGATTATTTTCTCGATTAATCAATTAATCTGTTGATTATTTTTTCGATTAATCGGATGAACAAAAATAAAAATTATTATTTTATTTTTTGCTTATTAGAAGTTCCTTATTAGACTAACTAAACTAAATCTAAATTTTGATTTTGACTCTTCTCAAACAAAGATATAAATAAACGAAGCAAGAGTTTTATTCCAATGTTCCAGTCAACAGATCCAGTCAACCTGACTGTGAGAGAAAACCCACAAATTCGCGGGAGAATATGTAAACTCCACAGAGACTCCTGGGCTCCTTCTGGATCTGAGGCAACAGTGACAACCACTAAAAACAATGTCGTCATATTTTAATGCTGCTGTTACATTTAGTGCCTGCGCTGTTTAAGGAAGGAAGGAAGGAAGGAAGGAAGGAAGGAAGGTAGATAGGTAGGTAGGTAGGTAGTGTTACAAACTCCCCCCGTACGGTTCCGAACCGTCGGGACTTGACAGGACCCTGTTACAACCATCCGCTGACCAGGTCGCAGGGGAACAGGGAAGAGGGGAGACCCTAAATGCACGACCCAACACAGGATTTACAGTTTAATGATTTATTAAATACAAACAAACTCACTGCAAGGCAGGACTACGGGCACACAAACCTAAACATTTAACACAAGACATTCACATGAGACAACCAGGAAGTAATCTACAGCACTGTCTAACATAGGCTAACTAAATACGTAGGCAGTGCTAAGCAATAAAAGTGAACAGCCCGAATCCATAACGGCAAATCATTATCGATAAATTTTCGTCATCGATTATTATAGATTGCTCAATTCGTTGTTGCAGCCCTACATAAGTATCAGAAAATTGCAGCTATACAAAACACAAATGGTCTTTTATGTTTTCAAAACAAGAACTAAAAGTGATAGTGATACTGTATATACCACAAAGTGTAACAATTAAGTTATCACATAGAAAACTTTATTAAATTCCTACAACTAATAATAAAATGCTATGTCCATACAACAGTGAGTAAGTGTCCACTGTGTGGTGTTGGTCAAAGAACAACAGGGTGTTAGGGCCTAGGTTTTAGGACATTTGTAAAAGTCCTACTATACATCACTTGGTTCCACAGTGGCTCATTAATAATAATAAAAAAATTCAACAGGAACCCATTGCTATATATTGTATCACTTAGAGGACACCTCACCAGCTCATCAGATACCATTTTTGTTTGTGATTAATTTATATTCGACACTTGTAGTAGTTGTAGTAATTAGTGAAAATAAATAGCTGCGATTAAGCTTCCACAAGGATGTAGTTAGAGGGCTAGACAAAAGGGCTATTATGTGACAGGCGAAGAAGTAGCAAAATATGCAGAACACCTAAAATAAAATGCAGCCTAATCTAAACAAATGCATCATAAAGTAAAGTGGAAGCTTAAAATGATCAATAACTGTTAAACAGTGTATTAAATTCACAGCTCTGGTATGAGAACCATATGGGGGACAAAAGAAACCAGATGCCATGGTAAATATTAACGATGTGCAAAATGTTTTTTGTCACATAAGCACTTTCATGCAAGAACAAAATGCTTTTATTTCCTTTTGGGCTTATTCCATGCCTAATACAATCCAATGCAATTGCAGCTTTTGAATAGCTAATAGACCACTATGAATGAAAAGGTTAAGACAAGCCTGCAGGTCCTTATGCAGGTGAGGATGTTTACAACATTTTATTTCCCGTTTTATTCTGAAGGACTCTGTTTCACTTGTCATGTTTTGATTTCCTGTTTTATTTTGTAGTACTTTCGGTTTCTGTTTTCATCTGGTTATTTCCCGCTTCACGTTCCGGTTGTCATTACTCGCACCTGTCCTGCATTAATCATTAGTCACCTGGGTATTTAACGCCCACCAGTAACCACAGTAAGCCGCCAGATCGTTAGTGAATCTATGTCTACGCGTTCCAGCAGTTTCCCGTTCAGCTTATCCAGTTCCATATTCCTGACCACCGATTCTTGCCTTATCCCGACCGGTATTGTAAACTCTTGTTTCTGTTGCTGAACTCTGCCTGTTACCGGACCTGTCTAAGCCTGCTGATTCAAACTAGGAAATCTGAGCCTTTGACCCACGCCTGTCTCTGACCCGATTAAGCCTGCTCCATTTGTACGTTAATCCTACGCTCTATCTTGTATGACCTGGACTGCTTGTGACAACGATTACTGGAATAAACCTAATTTTTTCACCACCTACCTCGTGTCCTGGCACTGTGCATTTGGGTCCGCTCTATGCCGTTTCCTGACAAGTTTGCTGCCTCAGCTAAGCTAAAATCGACCACTGAATACTCTGAACACTACTTTTCCTGTAATATTGCTGACACTACAGCTGAGTAAGACAACTAAGTACAAAGTAAGTACTGTCACAGAGATCATTATTATCAAACAATGAGAGTCACTATTGGTGCTTTCTTGTTGCTTTGGCTTTTGTTGGTGCAGCTCAAAGACATACTATTCCCTGCTGAACCAATTTGGCAAATAAGGTGGAAAATAGCCTCCGGCAACCTGTTTACTATATACAGGGACAGGCACAGGTAAACGCGCACTAGCTAAGTGTCAGCTAGGCGTCAGCAAAGGGTTTGAGTTCTCATCAGCCTCATACTTCACTGTTTACAGCAGGGTTTGCAAAAGGCAAATCAGACTAATAGAAAAAAAAACAAAACTGTTGGATATTTGTTAGGAAAAGAAACTATGACCATTTGATGTAAGAACTGTTTATTCATCTATAGGATCGTCGTGGATGGTGTTGTTTGTAGCTCTGTAAACTACATCAAGCGTTCACATGATGTTCCATATCAAGAATCACTGGAGCAACAAGCAGCCAGCTGCAGGTAGCTTTATGTTTAATTGCTGTTGAAAACAATCTGTGTCAAATGTGACCTGAGCTTTCTCTGTTACCATGGTAACCGAGGGCCGAGAGGCGGCGGAAAGCCTAAATGTGCGCACGTTTACGAGACATGACACAGTGTTTCCTGCTGACATCAAATAATGATTCAAGCATAACATCGTACTTTAAAATAACATAGGATATTAAATTTCACACTCAGTTACACGTAAGAAAAAAAATTAAATAAACACATTTCTAAAACCTCATTGTGGCAAGACAGCCACAAGGTTTTGAAGTTTTATACATTCAGCTCTGATTCTGTGACAGCTCAGGAGCAGAATTATTGATTTGGATGAAATATGTGTCACAATGTCATGGTTAGTTTTCCCAGCGAATGAAGCTGGCATGTAATCGCTCTGTTTCATGATCCAGTGTGGCTGATCAATACCCCTGATTAAATACTCTATTGACACAGCTGGTAGCAGCAGAACCAAAGCACTGCCAGTTTGACACTGCATGAATGTATGAGCTTTGGCATTAACAGTAGATTATAAAGCATTAGAGAGTGTGGCGACCTGTCTGGGGTCTTACTCCGCCTGTTGCCCAATGACAGCTAGGATTGCTCCACCACCCCTGTAACCCTTATGAGAGAAAGCCATATTATAATGACGAAGCTCTGCAAGTCTTGTTTAGTTGGGATACTGTGTATATAAAGTAGATGTCAGTTGGCCCAATGTTTGTGGGAACTGTCTACTATACTGTATAATAAGAAGCCTTTCCATTTCTCAATGCAGTCCTCCCAAGCTGACCACCCACCTGCAATACCACCACATTAAAACCACCGGGTGATTGACTGATCAGTGTGTGTTTCTCGACTTTTTAAGATTTCAATGCAAATTTATGGAAGGACTGTTCTAGGAGAACTTTTTCTATACACACAAGATCTAGAATATTTCATCACTTCATCACTTCAGATGGATGACCACTTTTATTCTAGCCTCAGAACATTTACTAAATTAATTTCAAACCACAGCAGTCACACAATGACACTGCAAAGCCGCTTTCCCATCTAGAGATTCTCTGGACTACTGCAAGCCCCACTACCATGCCTGCCTCTGTTCATTAATCACATTCTGTTACTTTATGACTTTGACGCTGGTTTACAGATAAATAATCGCCTCTCCCCCTCCTTCCAAAGGCAATTCCTCACCCTCGCAGGATCAGTCTCTTCTTCAATCTACCTAAGGCAACTCCAGCATAACTCACGCTCTCGCTTCATTAGCATAACATTGTCCCTGCTCTTCTTTGGCCGGTCTCTCCGGCCAAAGAAGAGCAGGGACAATGTGTTTCTCGACTTTTTAAGATTTCAATGCAAATTTATGGAAGGACTGTTCTGGGAGAACTTTTTCTATACACACAAGATCTAGAATATTTCATCACTTCATCACTTCAGATGGATGACCACTTTTATTCTAGCATCAGAACATTTACTAAATTAATTTCAAACCACAGCAGTCACACAATGACACTGCAAAGCCGCTTTCCCATCTAGAGATTCTCTGGACTACTGCAAGCCCCACTACCATGCCTGCCTCTGTTCATTAATCACATTCTGTTACTTTATGACTTTGACGCTGGTTTACAGATAAATAATCGCCTCTCCCCCTCCTTCCAAAGGCAATTCCTCACCCTCACAGGATCAGTCTCTTCTTCAATCTACCTAAGGCAACTCCAGCATAACTCACGCTCTCGCTTCATTAGCATAACATTGTCCCTGCTCTTCTTTGGCCGGTCTCTCCGGAACAATGTTAAAAAAGAGTCTTCTACTGTCCCTATTCATCCACATACAAACGGCATTACTGCTCAATTACACATAGATTACATTAATGTGCTTTCTCGACGCCAAGCGTCCCCTGCACGTGCCAAGCCCATTCTCCACCCTCAGCTGTGCCTGCATTGCATGGAGCATTATTGCAGCATGTAATCTTGTGATATTGTGCCGGGATTAACATCAAATCTCATTATGTCTGCCATGGATCACAAAAAAGGGAGGTATGAGGGAGGCAAGATTAGAAGTTGAGGTTACATATGTATTTGTGTTGTTTTTTAGAAGTCAGGCGATGTAATCTGCACACAGTCGACATAAACTGTCAGGTCGACATACTGTAAAATAAACAACACCGATTAAACAGTCCTCTCCTTTAGCTCAGCGTGCCTCAAACGCTCACACCAAACATCTCCACTCTATTAGCTTTTTCCCCCAGCCTGGCAACCCCTCCGCTTCATAAACCTTTCTTTTATTACCAACAGATCTGCAACGGTTGTAATTGCCTCAGTGATATACAGCTGGCGTCAGGATGTGGCTCGATTTTGCTGCATTGGAAACGCTGCCATTGCAAAGCGATGTTTGGGGGACTGCCTCGCCCTGTTTAATAAAACAGATTGGGAGGGCAAAATCATATTTCAACACATACACCCAAATTCCCAGAGGGTTACATGGGATGGGAGAGAATAAGGGACATTATGCATACATGCATACAAACTGAAGCTTATTATACCATGTAGAAACATGGTCTTGATTCCATTGTTCTGAAATCAAAATACTGAATGTGTTTGTCCCAATACTTCTTTGTGACAGAGTCCTTTACATGTACTTACATTTGTGTAGTTACTGATAAAGCTTACAGTTAGTGCAGGATCATGTCACTCAGAACCATTTCTTAGTTAGCTGCTTTAGATTTAAATGCTGGGAGACGCTCCATAATACACTGAGCTTCTCTATTTTGCTCTCCTTTCTGCCTTCCGTCCACTTTCATGACATCCTTGTAGTGTGTGTTGTAATGTGTAATGCATTGCAATGCTAAAAACACTAATGGCTTACTAAGGACAGGATATATATAGTAAAAACAAGAAGAACAATAAGTAAGACATACACTACATTTTGCAAAATGTATGAAATTCATGTACCGAGTAGAAGTAATCTAAAAAGCATTTTAAAAGACATGGTTTTAATGCAGTGTAGCTGAAATTAGCTAGAGCCAGCCCTGCATGTATAGCTAATTTCCTTGTTGCCTTGGTTGGGCCACCCATGTACTGTATATACTGTTCTGTAGGTGTGGGTAATAATGCAGCCCTGCTATATGCTGTCAAAGTCACACATAATATTAGGACCTGAATAATGCTGTTACAGTATTTTGTATAAGACATGTCACTCAGTTGAGCATCTACGGAGTAGAACGCATGCAGGCTCATGCAGATCATGTACTGTACATTTGAGAGGAGCTGCTGTGCAATTGACTGCACAAATAAATAAGCAATCAGATATATCTTTCCACCCATCAATACTGAATCCAATGGCACCAAAACCAACTTCTAGCCAAATGCAAATCAGTGCATTTATTTGCAAACACGTTTGGATAAAGTCTGGACAAAAAACTTCCAAATCCAAGTCAGTCTCTATCACGCATTTCACACTACACAGAATCCTAGCACACCTCCACCACTTACATTCACACACACACAAACCCATGCGCACACACACTCATGGGAGATCTGTTTCGTAGTCCCTTGCAGACACCCTCCCCCATTCCGCTGTGCCTCTTCATCTTCCGCCTACTAATTCACACGCCTCACACCCTCCGCAAGTCACTATCCATCAAGACCTCCACAGATGGGCCTGCAAAGAACATCCATTCAATCCATCCTCAGCTCTACCAGGCGCACACACACACACACACACACACACACACACACACACACACACACACACACACACACACACACACACACACACACACACACAGCCCCCCACTTTCTGTTTAAACTCGCTCTCTAGACCGTACAGACATCGAAAACAGCTTTTCAATGTAACAGTCTATTCCTTTCTGTTCATTCACATACACGCATCATCTCTCTTTCATACAAAACCACATGCTCCACCCTAAAAACTCTCTCATGTGCTTGGAAGGTAAAACCATTCGCAGCTTGGGAGAAACCTAATTAGAACACAATTAGCGCCATCAGTTCTACCTGAGTGATGGCGATGTTGGCAAAACAAAGTGACACGCTGGGGCGGGTGGCAGTATTGGTGAAGGTTGGGTAGGGTGAAGGAGGTTTGTAGTTTAAGGTATTCCACACGTCGTTAAAAGCTGCTTTTGATTTTCCTGTGTTTCTAATGAGAGCTGACAAACAAGAGCATCAACAAGCACCACTCGTTTAAAAAAATGCTAGTATGACATGCAACATAAAAACAGAAAAGTTGATCAAAAAAGGCAATACATTATTTTTCCATGCTACTCAACAAGTTAGTAGGCATCAAATCCATGGCTCACCTTTAAATCCCCCACTCCCACACAAGTTTAAAGTAGGGTTCCAATTAAAATAACATTCCACTTAGGATTTAGCCATCAATGCTTTCAATGTGACCCATCCAGCAGTCCGTAGATCAAGAATCCAAACCTGCCAGCAGCGAGAAGAAAAAAAATCCAGCAGCGCCTTTTTAACTCCTTTCGTCCTGATGCTAACTCTTTCCTCCTGTAGCCTGAGGAAAGTCTCCCTTAGTGTAGCGGTGGAGAAAGGTGGGGTGAATGGAGGAAGCGGGAGGGAAGGGATGCTGGTGGCACATCACAAGGGAAGTCCTAATCTGTGCGTCGGCATGCTCTCGGTTGGTAAATTGAGCCACGAGGAGGCAGACGGCCGC
Source organism: Betta splendens (assembly GCF_900634795.4). Classification (NCBI taxonomy): domain Eukaryota; kingdom Metazoa; phylum Chordata; class Actinopteri; order Anabantiformes; family Osphronemidae; genus Betta; species Betta splendens. The sequence goes on along the minus strand of NC_040889.2, from coordinate 2,524,432 downwards.
AAATGAGTGGAGTGTGCAGGCTCCCTCCTCTCCCTCTCTCTCGCTCTCCCCTACTCTTACACTCGCAATCCTACCCCCCGCCCTGCTACAGATTGCATTGCACTGATGAAATTTTAATGGTTCTTTTAGGAAGAATAATGAACATGCTAGTCCCAGGAGTGTACAGTGTGTGTAAGGGGCTGCTCCCACACTCCTAAGGAGGCACGCAAAGTGTTTTTTTTCCGTTGGATCTTGTTCTCTCCTTAACACACATTCACCTGAGTACATGCCTACTCACATGCACAACAACCCTGCAGATTCACTTACATAGCCCCCTCTTTCTTCATTGGCATGCCCCACGCAGAAACGCACACAAGACGTACAGATACCATGCAGACTTGCACTTAGCAACATCAAATACTGCTGCTGACACACACACACACACACACACACACACACACACACACACACACACACACACACTCCTCCTGTCATACAAAAATAGGGTGGGGGGAGCACACACAGAGATCCAACCCACCCTTCACTCTCTCTCAGTGCATGCTCGCATTCGAAAGCGCATGGGCACACACCCCACTGAACTGGAACAAAGAATGAGGAGACATCAGTAGGAAAACCGCAATGGGAGGAGAAGACTCGAAGCGTGACACTACCTTTGAAAACACCATGATTCTACGATGGCTTTGTGGGGTGTAGTAGAGAAAAAGGAATAACAAAATTAAGAGAAAATAAATTTACATATAGCATTAGTACAATTACAGGCCTGTGTCTGTGCTATCACGACTTGAAATATGTTGGATTTTCTATCTCTGTATAACCTCTTTGACCTTCTCCTTCTGTTCTCTTGCGTCTCAAGAACAGTTGACAATCATACTTATCCAGGAACATATTAAAAGTGTTTTTCACCTCCCAACAGGTGCAACTCTGGGCTTTGTCCCCCCCCCCCTCTTCTCTTCTTCAACACCATATCACTTCTATCATCCCCTCACACCAACACCATTTCCTAGCATTGCTCAACCAATGACAACACAGTTCCTGCTGTCCTTTCCACCGGATGACACATTGTACATAGCTCTCATTCTCCCACAACTATGAAAGAAACTACTTCCACATGTTTAGCAGCTTCAAAATCTACATTCCTGTTAGTTCTGAACTACATAAGTAATCACCGGTTGATATAGTTAAACATATCTATTTACATTATAGAAAAATGCTGAATTATGATCAAAAATAAATCAAAATATTATCAATTAAGTGTTAAGACTAAAGTATTTATTCTTAGTCCCAGATGTGGCACCTTTTATTTGCTTAAACCAGAATATTGTGTTAACTTTGCTTAAAAACCAGTAACCAAGGCAATCAATTTGTGAAATTGCGCCTGATTAATTTTCATTCAAATTAACTAATCACTTAATGAGTGTCTTTTCTTTCTTTTCAGCACTAATTATAAGACTTAGTCTTGATGTGAGCAGCAACACAATCCAATCATGTATTTAATATGACTATGAAACCTGACAAAATCTCTGTACTGTAATAGTATGTAACTTCAGGTTTCATGAACCTACTCAGGTTGGCTTCCAGTGGCAGCTAACTACGATTTACCTTTCTATATTTACTATAAATTTTTACAAGACGACAGCAATCTGCCTGGAACTTAACAGAACACTCTAGCAAGGGGGGGCAATTTTGAGATAATGGGTAAAATAATCTTAAACCTACATGAGACCAGGTGTCCTCTGGCGCCACCATGGATTTGCACTCACCACATCAGCATTGCCAAAACAATTCTAAAAAGAAGACAACAAAGGTTTGTTATAATCAGACACACCAAAGCTACTTTAGGAATGCAAACGTTATGAACTCACTTGCAATTTGCCATACATGCATAAACTTAAAGATGCCTCATACAGCAGATCCTGCCAGTGATTTGTTCAGCTACATTCTCTTTTATGCTGACTGCTACAACCTGCAATTCACTGCATCTTCCAATAAAATCCCTTTAAAACGGTGTGACCTACAGTTTACCTCATGCAGCGGGACACTAAAGCAACTTTGTGCACGAAGTTGCTGTGAAGGTTTTTGGAAAGGTTTTCCTTGTGAATAACAAAGTGGCATAAACTCTGAGTCAACTCTCTTGGTCTGTGGAATTTTTTCCTCATCCTCGATATTCCCCACAAAGATGTTCCATCCTACCTCTGCACAGTTCTTGAAAGTCATTTACCTATGAAAATTGTACACCTCCAACCGCTGAAAAACAGAAGACGTTATATTTTAAGTCACTTTCATTTCCAGCAACTCCCAAAAGGCCATGTTTACACACAATGTCAAGAAGACACAATGTTCAGTATGTGCCGTGTGCTCTCAGTCGGCACTAAAAAAATTGAAACAAGACTGAAAACAATAAAGTCAAGTCTTAAAAAAGCTGTCAATAATGATGGGAATACCAGTGGGACATAGCTTTAAAGGCACTTAAAAGGCAAGTGGGGTTTATTGGGAATAGTCTAGATGTGTGACATGTGAGTCGGGCTCTATCCTAGCATGCAAAAACAACAGTGTACAAGGTTAAAACTGTCTTGAGCGCAAACATGCTTTACTTCCAATGCAAGAGTTATGCTATTAAAAACAAAATTCCTTGGAGTTGAGTTAGACAGAGGTATGATGGAACATTTATTATGTACTGTCTGGTATGTAAGTGCTAGTAAACCTCCAGGGAGACAAAACACAACAGTAACTTCAAAATGTGCTATGTGCAGAGGTAAATTGTGCTACATTTAGGTTAGATGTTGATCCTGTAAACAACAGGTATGAATCAGCAGAGTGAAGTAGTATGTACAAATAGCATATCGAATTCCAAAATTAGTGCTGTCACACGCTTAAAAGTTAGTAAAACTACAGTAAAGCTGCTCTTAGGCAATTGACAACTTGAGGGTTAAGATGAGGATTTAGGTTTCGTATAAATATTTAAAATGATAGCTGATGCAGCATTGTGACAGATTCTTAATGGCCTTTTTGGCAAATGACAAACCATAAAATTTCAGAGATGCAAAAATCATACAAAGCTTAATTATGCTATAAAACAATCCGTCTTGCAATACTTTCACATTGAGGGCAGGGTTCAGGAGTCCCTCGTTACCTTAAATGGAGGGTGTGTACTTGTGACAAGGAGGAATTCGACTTGAACCACAGCCCATGTGGTTTATAGGCAGATTTCTACCCGTGTGAGGCACAGCTCTCCTGGGACAAATATATATAAAGCATGTAACCACGTCAAATGCAAACATTTTTTAAAAAAACGGGTTTTAGATGGGCATTAATAACTACAACATGGAGTTGAAGCAAGCTACAATAGCAGGGTGAGACTGGCGACTGAGCTTGAGCCACACCAAGCCATCTTCTACCTCATCAACCTCCCTTGCTGTCCCTTATGGCCCCTCCCCTTCCTCCCTGGGGTATTGTTACATCTCATTTTCTCCCAATCCATCTTGGCGACACTGGTGAGTATGCGCTCAGGTCGAGGTCAGGGGCACATGATGGAATTAGCGTCTCGAGGACGATGGATTGCTCGTCTTACTGTCAACAGTGTAAGGGCAGGTAAGTGATTCCCATAAATGGGCCCTGCAAAATGAATCAAGAATGTTGATTTTATTTAAATGCTAATGTCAGTCAGTTGTATTAGCCTGTCATTCTAATGCCTTCTTTCAATCAACGTTTACTGGATGGACTGTAATGCAGATGTTCATGGCCCCAAATGATGAAGCTGGATTTCCAAGCATTTCAGCACCACCAGAGGGGAAATACAGTATGTACAACATCTAACGTCTACAAGATGGATGAAGATACGCAACGCAGAAGACCTGTTCTGACGTTGAGGATATTTGCTGCTAACTGGAGAATGATTATGTTTGCCATCTGCTTTTTCACGACTCTGCTGACAATCACATATGTTCGTTATATCAGCAACGTGGTAGACACCATTTTCATATTAGACAGCTTGTCGAGAGTGTTAGGGACCTGTGAAGTTGGTCCTGAGAACAGAAGCACAGCTAGAAATAGACAGTGCTGACTGAAGATGAAAAAAAGTGCTGGAAGTTTAATGTAAAGTTGGGGTTTAAGCAGCTTTGCTTATATAAAGAAATACTGAAATGCAATTGGAAATAATGAAGTGTATTCATTTTTACTACTACTGTATAGCATATTTGAAAACATTACAAGACTGAGCGATGTAGTTCGTGGGGGAAGAGAGATGTTGAGTAGCTGTAAGGACCAGTGAATGGCCAGTCTGCTACACAGGGAGAATTCCCAGTCAGCCCAGCATCTCATCTCTCCCCTCTCCAAAAACCTTGATGTCACTATTGTGCATAAGAACACTAGCAAGTTTCCTTGTGCATGAATGCATATGCATGAGGTATATTCACCACCCTGGTGACCAGTTGGTGTTTCAGTGGGATTGCAAGGTTAACGTGATGCAACACAAAGAATAAAAAGTGGGATATTATAGGATTTGTGTTAATTCCTTCAGCAGTTGTGTAAGTATTACACCCTTTACTTAATGAAGAGGAAAATGGAAAACTGCCTTTGTATTAAAATTATGTTTTTTTACAGTTAACTGGTAATGAAAACTGGGCTGGGCTACATACTGTATCAGGGTTGTTTTGCTGTAAGCATCAGAACACATTTAAAAAAAATACAAGCAATTTCCTGTTGCGTCAACTTTAGCCATGTGTGTAAAAGCCTCTAATAACAGGGGGGAATGAAGTTGATTGTTAATTACTCTACTGTTGGAAAACAGGTAGAAAAGACAAGAAAAGCTAATTACACAGGACCTATCATCCGGTACAGTAGATGCATGACAAAGGGATCTTTTCTAATCCTCCCCTGGAGTCATAGCGAAACAACAATAAATAAGACAAGCTAATAAATGCTACATCAAGAGGATTAATGCTACTATAAATAATTTAAGACACAGTGTAAATACCGGAAGGGGGGGGGTGTATTGGCCTCTCCAGTAGAACATAACCATGAACCATAATTCACCACTGTGTATTTTAATTCAAAAGCATCTAGGAACAGTTTTTGACCTCAGGACTTTAAATGCATATTAAGGGTTGGTTTATCACGCAGGTTCTAGTTAGTCTGTTTTTACAATATTCCAAATCTGTATGAAAGTTCATGTCTTACTGTAGGTGTGTGACACAAACAACACACCCTACTACTGAACCTATTTCACAAGGCACTACAACACCCTTTATCATCCGCACAGATTCCTCTGTCACTCAAAGCTTAATTAACGAGGGAGGTGGAAACCAAATGTGTTTATCATAATTATCACTAAAACAGTTAAAATGGGAGAAGCCTAATTACAAATACCAAAGGATTAGCAAATCGGTCATATTATGTGGTGACTGTCCAAATTTGTTATATAAATTTTATGTCCACAAAATGCACAGGTTTAATTTGAAAAATAAATATTTTATTCAAATAAATGTTGGTGTTTTTTGGTGCTTGAAAGCTGAAGGTAAAAATATCTCAGCCTTGCAGCTTCTTTCTCTTTTTCAAGCTCACTTGTGCTGTAATAAATAGCAACCGAAGCATTTTGAGAGTGAGCTGTTATATTGCAGTAATTCCATCATTATTTCCAAGGATTAGTTCCAACATAGAAATGGATAAACAGCAGTAACTAAAAAATGAACCAAACCTATCAACTGCCAGAAGGAAAGCAAGATGGATTCTGTTGCTTTCCGTGTAGCATCATTTTAAAGCAGTGGATGCTATAGGCCTGGCATAGAGACATCAGTATTCTAAAAGAAATATCTTTGGCTCCTTTGGGAGATCCTGGTCAATGAGCCTTAAATACATGTACTGTAGGTGAAATTAAGCAGGCAGCTGTTGTATGTTGCATTCAAACACACTAAAGGAAGATTTAGCACTGTAGTGGTATAAAAAAACTGTACGGAGAAAGAAAGAACAACAGCATGAGACAAAAATTATTGAAGACTGTAAACAGTACCCCCCAATTTGAAGCACTTGCCGACAACAGTGGTGCTGAGAAATTGAAATTTAATGCTTGCATTAAAAAGGTATTGCCAGTGTAGTGGTGGTAAATTAAATCAGGATGCCGATGCACAATGGGGAAAAAGCCAGACGTGAATTGCGTATTACATGGAACTACACCTAATGTGTGTCAGTTCGCCTGTCACACAAAAAGCCTAAACCACCCAGGGGCTGTTTGGTGCAAATTAAATTCCAGCGAGGGGTGCATTCACATTATTTAAAAAAAAGCTATCTAATTAAATTGCCATGGCCACGGTCATGTATCTTAAATTACATGCCAACACCATGCAAATGCCACAAATAGGCATTCCACCACACGCAGACTTCAAGCATACTGCTGAAGGGGTGTTTGAAAAAAGCAAAACAGTGATGATCACCTCCTGAACATGTTTATAGTAAATGAGATTAAAACTGAAATCCAGGAGAGTAATTTTACTCTCCCTGCGCTGCCTTTGATTGAAGCATGTCCATCACTTTGTGGATACTGCATTGTAACCCTCAATACCCCCAGATGATCCAAAACCAAATGTAATTTCTCTAGGAGTTTTTGCAATTGCCTTCAACCTCAGGAGAAGGAGGAGTAAAAGAACAGAGGTAGGAGGGGAACCCTTTGATGATTTGAACCGATGACGCACAGAAGCTGTAAATTCTGCTGGATCGGGGGCTGATTTGGAATTGAATTACGAGAGGCCACACTGTGCACACAGCTTAATCTGTGCAGTGAGGTGAAGGTGAATAGGAACACAGCAGAGATGGGGGGCATTATGTTTGGGCTGAAGCGGGATGAGAGGTTTCCACTGGCTCACCGGCTACATCAGATGCAGATTACTGTTAGATCAAGTAAACTGTTTTGATTTGTCTTATTTTAGCAGCAAAGTATGAAGGATTTTATGATAAGATGATCCAGTGGCCTTTAAAACCCTTGCCAGGAAAACAAGTGCACACAAAGACCAAAATGTTGCTGTTGTGGAAATGCTGCTCTGAACCCTAGACTTGAAGCAACACTCAGCTTCCTTCTTGTGTGAAGCCATCAGGCAGCTCACCTGTGCACCAGCTGCGTCAGCTCTGGTAGAAGGTCATAGAGAAAGGAGTCACATCCATGCCTGTAACAGAGCTAGCCTGCCAGGCTATCATTACAAGCTCATACACACCTGCCATGGAAACACCATCTATTGCAATGCATGTGTGTGTGTTAAAGTGTACTGTAGGCCACTGAAGTCGTTTTTCACTGGGTGATTTTACAGCATGCGCTTGACTTGATGAATTTCATAAGTTTTCTTCGAGTCATTATTAATCGCTTCAGGTTTAACGTAAACAAATAAATGGAGAGAAGTGCTGTTTCCAAGGGGAATCATGTCATTACTTTGCAGTGCCACTTTCTTATAGTTCCTATAGTTTAGATACTAAAAAGAATTTCAAAGCACATGCAGATCTCTGCAGGCGCCGCAAACAAATGAATGAAATGACAACGAAAACAAGCATCGGCCCTGAGACAAGTAACTTCACTGGCTCAACAAGCAAAACATGAATCAGCAGCTTTAAGACTAACAACTATATCACTGTAAGCCTTTCATTTTGTAATAAAGCCAAGCTTCACCAGGAGGCAGATTGTTTCTCTGGAGTCACAGCCTTTTTCACTTGTTGTTTACCTCAAAATAACAATTCTTTCCAAAGCTCTTTTGCAGCTTGCAGTTATATGACTTGATAAATACTGTACTGGGGAATTTCTGTAAGCTTCAAAAGCCATAGTTCCTATAAATTTGATCAGCAGAATGTTCTAAAACATTGATATTTTTTTAACAAGCAGTATAGTGTGTACACATTTGTGTTTCACCTCCTTTCAGTTTCTCACCTGGTTCCTGCTCTCTGACTCTATCTTGCCTTGTCTCATCTCTCCCTGTCAGTGCTGTCAACCAAAAGGCAAACATTTACTACCAATTTATAATCTAATAAAACTCATTACTATGTTAATTGTCAGATGTACCGTAAATTCAGAGATTCACTTGAATAACTGCCGGAGACCTGAGAGTAACGCAGACATGAAATAGACTGGAACAGTTAAAAGGAACTTATTCTTGTCCCATTTTCACCTAATTAAAAAAAGCGAACATGCAACATTTAAATATAGTTTTGTAGGGTTAGCAAGCTAATATAAACAAATAAGCTAGCAAACAACTTCTTCGACGTTAAATTGAGCAATAATCACAAACTTTCTAAAACACTCTATTACATAGTATAATGTAAAATAATTCTGAGCTGATATGCGTTTTTCAGAACATCCCCGGTATTATTATAGTTCTGAAAACGTACTTGCGTAACGCACACAGTCTTCTTGTTCTTCTTCGTGACCCAGCATGATTTCGCCTTTGCTGCCTGCCATAGACACCATAGAAGAAGACAATGTAACTTGATTCAGGATCGTTTCAAAATGGACGCCACGTTATTAAGATAATAGTATTATATAAAGCACAAGCAAAGATGAATACTAAAACTATACTGACGACTCTAATAAGTTATTCCTGCTTCATTATTGCTACTGCATCTGTTCATTCCTCATAGCATGAACTGATCAGACTGAAAAGTAATAATTAGAGCAGTTATCATACATATAGGCAGATCGACGTCTGTTGAGCAAAAGGAAAGTTATTTATTTGCCAATAAAACCCTCCGCTACAGCAAAACCTTATTTGCATTTAGGATGGCAGTTGCTGTTCAATTTTTAATCCTGGATTACACACCCAAATTATTGTCAGTAGGGAGTTTGTCCTCTAACTGCAAGGTTGGCAGTTCGAGCCCTCGCAGTGGTCCTTGGGCAAGAAACTGAACCCTACCTTGCCCCTGATGTTTCAAACGAGCGCCGGTGCATGGCAGCCACTGGCATCTGTGTGTGAATGCTAATGGGTGAATGAGAAGTAGTGTACAATGCTTTGGATCCTGGAATGGTGGTTAAAGCGGTAAATAAGTACAGACCATTTACCATTTATTGCATAAACTACCCTTTGTGCATTCATGCTGAAAATAGCTTATTAGTTATCACACTGTTTCTTATCCTTGATCAACTGGAACAAGAGCTAATGAGGACTGTTTCTGAATATTTTGACTTGGACGAAGTAAAAATAATTAAAAAGTAAATACATTTCTAGATTTGATTTCATTTAATTATACATCATCATGCAGTATTTTGGCGCCTTCAGATGAATCACATTACTTTGACCCTTGTATATTGTGAGCACCTTTATAGATTTTGCATTTAGATGCAGTTGAAGGATAGAAGCTGAGTCTCTCAACAGCCCAAATCTCAAGACAAACTGCAAAATACACACTGCATGCTAAAAAGCCTTTTCAATATTCATGAAGAGTTACTTTTCTGATGCAACCGTAAGCGAGGCTCCCCACTGAGTGTAGAAGGGTGGGGCACAGATCGCAGAGATCACTGAGGAGTGGGGGTTTGGGGGGAGGGGGCTTACTTGCGTGTGATCTAGATGACGGCATTTTTAAAAATAGTGTCATGCTGTCATACCCAGCAGGTTTCAGGAGGATGGTAGGGGCTAATTCGAACAGTGTGTGGCACACTTTTCGCCTCCTTTCTCGCTCATGTTGTGGATCAAGGCACCAGTAGTCCCAGTAAGACATGAACTTCCTCTGACTAGAAAGGGGCTGTCAAAGCTCATTATGAATGATGCATTTGCTGCTTCGGTGGTCTGTCTACAAGGGATCTCATGTCTATTCATACAGCAGATTAGTCTTTTTGAACAATATCTCTAGTTATGATATATCAAAATTAAATAATAACATTTCTGAGAATTAAATAAATAAAGCTTCATCCCTCACACAACTACTTCGTTTTAAAAACACAAGACCCTGAATGCATAAGAGACAATAAAAGTGTGCACCGTTATCATCATGTACATGAGTCACGGCACAGAGACTACTAAAATACGCACAGTATATCTTGGAAAGAGACCAGCCGAGTGGTGTGACGCAGCTAACAGGAGGCCACAACAGTAGGCTGTTCACACCTCCTTCACCTGAGCCTGTTAGGAACAGGTAAAGGTCTTTGGCCATAATCTGATTCAAACACATTTCTGCCAACATGTTGTTACACACAATTTCATGGGAGGAAACTGCAGTGTCTACGGGTTATGTCATGGCATCGGTTGCAAAAAAAAAAAAAAAAAAAAAAGAACCAGACCTGCCAAATATATTCAAAGCATTTGCATTTATATAACATTGAAATAAGAACACAAAAAGATCAAGTTTTGGACAAAAAGTATTAAACATTTAACTTTCACAAACATTCATGATTCTCATTCCAAACCTACATTTTTAAAAATGTGATCAATTAAAGAGACAACAACTGCTGGCTTTAATGTTAAACAGGTTATGAAGTAACCTCGACCTTTACCCCAGAGCATACGTTTTGACAATGAGCAAGAAGACTAAACTTTGTATTCTAGCGTGGATATTTGACCCTCTTTTTTTCTGGAAATGCGTATGCAACAAAGCGTAGAATTGAGACCAGCGCCACTGGGAGCGGTGGCCAGCGCCTGAATGTAAATTGGTGGTCTGACAGCACAGGCCAAGAGCCCTGTCAGCTGCTGCCTACAAATAGTAATAACTCCCTTCACTCGCACCATAATGATATGCTTGGGGTCCTGTTAACTCTGCATGTAATAATGGTCTCACTTTTCTGCGTCTGTCGGTAGCGGCTTTACGGGAGAGTAGCGGTGTGCGTGTGTGTGTATAGGGGGAGGGCACAACGATGGAAACAGTGCAGTGGATCATTATCCTCCCCATTAACATCTCAATTACACACCTCCACTCACATTAGAAGCGGGCATATATGGCTGTGACCTTTGTTTGAGCCATTATTATAACCAGTGTCCGGCGCCCTCAGCCTGACTCCATCTTCCCCCATTCACCCATCACAAGCAAGCATTAGGAAAACATTCTAAGCAGCCATTTTCTGTTTGACCCCAGCATGTGTTCATTTGGGGCAACTCAGGAAGACACGTTCCACTTAATTGACATCTCTCAACATTAGAAACATAATGTGCAAACATTCTTCTGATACCTGATGTTGTGATGGTCGAATGAAGCTGCTCTGTGACATGAATGTTACCGAATAATCAAAAAATGTGGTTTGAATTATTCGCTACCTGCTGCCTTAGATACTGTCGTCAAGGTGATGCTGTAGAGCAGTTAAGCTCCAGTTGTTCCAGTGAGCTGCATACTGGTCAAGGAGCAACAAAAGAACAGGGACGCTGGAGAAAAAGCGCCCCACACACCCACTTGGTCAACATTCACAGAATAAATAAAGATTTAATAGAATAAAAACAGTCTTTCTGTTTCACTGCCTTCACTACCGTCGCTCATCTGCCCTTCCTCCGTTCTTTTGACTCTTTCGCCCTCTCGCCGTCCAAAATTCTGCTTTACATGTATGAGGCACACACAGTGAAACTGTGATGAAAGAGGCAGAAATATATAGCAAAGGGACATGAGCCTTGAGCACAACTACCTACGGTACGGCACCACCGGATTATTCCCATAACTCACCCTCACCTCCCACTCCCCACCCTTGTGCTCTGCAACAACAGTGCTTCATACATAATGCGTTGACAATAGAGGGAGATGGTTTATGTCATGTGCCATTTCCAGCAGCACAGCAGTAATGAGGAACAGCATTAACATTTTGCTGACATGTGTTTCTTCTCCCTCCCCTTGCTCAGCGCTAGTTCCGAGTTTGCAGCGTGGCAAAGCTGCATTTCATTGAATTACCAAACATTATACTTCCCCCTGTACCTAGAGGATTTCCCTACAGTAATAGAATTATATGACTATTATAATATTTCAGTTTAGATTTCGGTTGATGGAGTCTTACTTTTCTTGATTGTATTTGTTTGGGTTGTCATTTGGGAAATAATCTGTAAATAAGTGGCCTTCGTGATTTTAGGGAGTCGAGTGTGATGCTCTTCAAATTGATTCTGGTGTCTGACAAACAACCCCCTCCCAAAAAGAAAAGGCAGAATAAACGTGACAAACTGAAAACTGCAAATAGTTTTGAGAATGCATAAACTGTATGCAGCAGTGTAACATCTGAAAGATTCTGATGAAAAATGATGCACACTCACAATATTGTGTTTACTATTAAAGTACCACATGGCACTAGATACAGAACAAGGCTTACTCTGAATGGATGTTCTGGGAGCTTGAGAGCAGCTTTGGTGGAGGACTTCCTCTCACTATACCTCCTATAAAAAATAAATGAAAGCAGGCAATCTTTGAAACAGTAATTGGTTCCCTGGTGACTGTCTTGCACCATTTCAAATTCCACCAGAAAGAAGCCGGGGAGACACAACAGACGTAAGGATAGTGGACGCGTGTGAGCCTTAGGCGGTTGAATGGGCTCTTTTACGTGACGGCGGTGGTGGTGGTTTAGATTTTTCGGTGCTCTCACAATTTCTTGTCTTTGATTCGAACGGAAAGGTGGAAGCTGGCCCCAGCTCAAGAGCTACTAATGGTTTGACAGCCTCTTGACTGGTCAGAGAGCAGCTGGTGTGCGTAAGTTCATGCGTGTGTCTGTGTGTGTGTGTGGGTGAGTGGGACTGATGTCAAAAAGAATCCGGCTCTGGCCTTTTTTCAGCATGAATGCAGTTAAAGAACTCAATTAGACGCTCCACCTCTCCTTGTGGTTTTTAATTACTTGGAGAGACAGCGGCGCAAATCAGCAGCATGCTCGCTGAAATGTGCACGCCCACATTGCGACGAACACCATCAAACCTAATGGCCTCTGAATGAACAAATGAACTGACATGGCCGTGAATGCTGGCGCCGGAGAAATGTCACAGGCAACATATGGAGGGAGTCTGTGATATTTCAAACCAGGGGTGTTTGCGAGAGTGAGATAACCAGGCAAATATCTATTCATTAGGCTGTTTCAAGGTCACCGGTGCAGAAGAAATGTTAACTCAGTTAATAGATAGTGGAGAAGCCGTTGCTAATTTCTCCGGACAAACTGACATTTTGACTCCTGCATAGTGTCATTAAGACCCACAGGTCTCTCTGTCGTGTCCTTCATGGCGCTTGTCCTATTTCATTTAAGAGCTAATCATTTTACATTTTTCATTTAATTTGCCCAGGTTAATATTGAATCCTGCCATTACATTAAAGCCTCTAAAATATATTTCATGGCACTGATCAAAGATCTTTTTGCTTCAAAAACAAATCCAGCAATACTGATGACATTTGCTATAATGAGGAAGTTAAAGTTTAAACTAAACTAGTAAAAAACCCATTAACACAGTGAAACGAGAAAAGCACTTGTTCCCATATTTTTGACTTTACAGTACAACCAAATTAGAACTGATGTTGAGCTGTGTATTGGATTACATTAGAGGCATCTAATAAAGGAAGTCAGTTACACTGACTGTAAAGCAAACGTCATTGCTGGAGGAGGGACATCCCAATTGATCCCCATTGATCACAGCTACAGCTGGGAACACGAGGGGGCGTGTCTCCAGGCCGCAGGCTTTATTTTGTCCTTGAAAAGTACAGCATGAGGGTACAACTGGAGATGTGAGTGCTGACTTAATATGGGAGTCGACTGGACATGCCACAGACTTGTACTGCAGCTGTTAAAATGTTTTTTTTTTTCCTTTTGTAACTTCAAATTGCAAGTAATAGATTTTTTATAACTTGAGTTCAGTGGAACTACAGTCAGCTGATATGTTGGATCTACCTGTTGCTCTAGACTGATGACTAAAACACTGTTTGATTTGACACCAGCGCTTGACTCACAGGGCGACATCTGGATGAATTCTGGAGCTCGTCCTCTGCCCACATTTAAAGACAAAAGCAGTAAACACTGCTAAACTACGCTTCTATCAATTTTAAATGTTCAAACTGAAAAAGAACTCTCCAGTGACTGACCACAAACTACAGGTGATGATAAAATTGTAGATAAAGTCAATTTTCTGAGAACCTTTTACATGTTTGCTTTCTTTAGGGGAAAAGGCAACTTCAAAAATCAGAAGTGAAAACAGACAAAGAAATGTTCACTCCCTCAACGACCCTCCCAAAGACCCCTGGACTTATTCTGACGGCTAATCCATCTTAACCTGACTTGGCTGCTATGGGGGAAAACATCAATACCTGCAGCAAAAAAGGAAAATAATTGCGCTGCTCTGCATCAGTGGCAATCAGCCCACCTTTACTAGACGTGACTGGCTGACAGCGAGGCAGAAACACAAAAAAGCAAAAGCGAAGCTGAATAGAAGTGACATTTGTAATGAACCACTGTGCAGTGCTACAGCAGCACAAAGTGTCTGAGTCACCACCTCTGACTGCTGACAAGTAACCACAAACAAGAAAACACAGTTTTTGTGTATTGTATCTCTATCTATTTCATTGCCAATGTTTTTGACATTTACTTTCATGTGTAATCACTCTAATTAACAGCAATGCTCTTTAGTTTCTTCCCTCCTACAATTAGGTCAATTATGAAATAACGGTGTGCCAGAGTACAAACGAGAACGTGCAATTAGAGGAATCAAAAGGCCATTCTGCTTTAAACAGCTGTTTTAAAACGGTCACGTCAAAGCGTGTCATTACGGGCCTAAAACGCACAGTTACAGAAAAAGAATGACTTTTTCTTTTTCTCTTCCTGAGCCAACAGTGAATAAAAGCAAACAGCCACAGCTAAATAGCGAGTTGTTGTAAAGACAGACGGATGATCTTTTTTTTACGTTGTGCATTGTCTTGTCATTCCGACAAAAGCAAGACCAAATCTGCTGATGCAACGGAGCGGAACGCGCTGAGATATGACAGGAGCTGCTCTCGAAGACGTGTAATAGGATACTTCTACCGTTTAAATGGATATGGAAAAGTGCTGAGGAACGAGTGGATGAAATCAGCAATCAAAGATCTTCAGCAATAACGAGAATAAGACCAATTTCATTCTAAGCTGCCGCAGTTTGTTCAAGGCATGAACAAAATGAAGAGGACCTTTATTGACAGAGACAAATTGTGTATCACAGTGCATTTCTACCCATCCACTCATATACCATGCAACTGTGGCCTTTCATGTGTCTAATAAATCTAATGCCATTACCTGGAGATCGACAGTACTGTAGCTGGCTTTGCTGTTGCCCGGCAACAGGGTGATGCCTCTGCTTCACCAGGCTTCCTAAATCAAAAAGAGTGGTGTGACTGGTGCTTTTCTTATAGTAGTCGAGTAGTAGTCAAGTAGTCCTGTAGTACAAATGACAAGTAAGATACAGCAGGACAGTCTTGTTTTTCTCAATGGGGTTTTCTTTCTTTTAGACGACAGTTACTGTATTAGTCTGATGGATGAATCACTAGTGATCTTTAGATCCAGATGATAAAATATTTTTATTATTTTTGTTTGCATTACCTTCACTTTGGCTCATGTTCCGTGCAACTATGCTTACACCAGTATGTACTGTAAAAGCTTGAAAGTGACAAAACAATCTAAACCCTCCTGGCTAATCAGCTCCTGGCTAATCAGCAACAAGGCCTTGAGCAGCCACACACCTGCTGCAATCTGTTGGCAGAGAGCAGGATCTTTCACCTGTCGCCGGTGTCAGTTTGGAAACGCACCAGGTCTGCCTGGTTAGGTTGGAGCCTAATGTGCCTGAATGTGAGACAGCCTTGAGAGGGGAAAAACGCGCCAATGTGCTGTAGCAGTGGTTGTGTTGTAGATAGCGTTCACGGTCTCTGGACACTTCTTGAACTGTCTTTTTGCGCTGCTTTTACTGGTTCAAAAGAAAATTGGAAATAACAAGATGTTAATGTTGTATGCATCAATACGTACAGTACAATGGCCTTATCCCAGCGCGCCTGCTGTCGTTTTGTCCCCCCATAATTGGCAATTACGGCAAACAGAGGTAATCTCGTGAACAAATACCATCAGACACCAGCGGTCAGACCTTTCAACCTGTTTTCAACCGCTCTATCGGGAATCAATGGGGGCTCAGGGGCATCTGCTCATCCACACGCAGATGTGTGACCCAGTTGGCTCGACAGCTTATTGTTTGGCACCCTATCTTGGTGGAGTTGACGTTAACTGACCCTTCTGTGAGAGAACAGAATACATTTTTCTTGCAAAGAATTGCACTTATTACAGTTTTGTCTAATGGTTGTACTATATGTTTGTTCCAAGGACTGTTTCATGGAGCTGGTTCAAAAGCTTTACATTCTGCTTCACAAATTTTGAGGCCTGCTTTAGATCAGTGGGCTCACCAATACCTTCTTGAAATGTGCCTAAAGTTGTTCATGAAGTGTTCGCAAACCGCATGACACCAGCAATGTCATATGTGTTGTAAGTGCGTGTGCTCAGGTGAACCACACACACACACACACACACACACACACACACACACACACACACACACACACACACACACACACAGAGTCTCTGCAGAAGGACCGAGGTAGCCATGATGGACGAGACAGAGCCAGGGAACCTTCAGGAGAGCAGTGTTCGATTAGCGGGGCTCTGATGTACTGCTGCTCCTCCTCAATACGCACTCGCGCTTTAGAGAACAGATTCTATGTGCAGTTGTGAGAGAATTTTCATTTAGTGCAGTTTGCAGTTCTTCACAACTTCAGGTTTCTATCATACATTGTTATTGAAAGGAGAGAGAAACGTTTTTTTAATTAACAGTTGGACTGCAGCTGTGTTTACAGTCCCCCTCAACCCTGGCAGCTGGAGTCCGGGGGACGTCCTTGAACGCACCTGACCTCACACATACTGTATTCATTCTTTGCAGGCAGCAAATCACCCAAGACAATCTGCGACTAAAAGTGCCCTCAGTGCAGGAGGCAAAACAACATAAACCTCTTTTCATTTTCTTTCTCCCTCCAAGGACGAAGAAGCACAGCAGCTTTGTCTGAGCGAGGTGGCTGCTGGCTGCAGCCGGGGGAAGCGATGCACGCTTTTGTCTTCATGCAACATGGTTCTGGGGCCTGAGGGAGAGAAAATTAAGATGCGAGAGAGAGAGAGAGAGAGAGAGAGAGAGAGAAAGAGTGAGACAGAAAGAGAGAAAAAAGATGGAGTGTGTGTCTGAGACAAAAAACAAGGATGATGAAAGTGTGGTAAAAGAGACGGATGCTAACTTGGGCGGGCGGTGAAAGTGAGAACGCTCAGGCGCTGTCGCAACTCGTGACGAATAAGGCCGATGCACTTCTCAGAGTAATTGTCTTTTGCTCTCCGGAGCGGCATTTGAAGGAGCCACAGTTGCATTCACTGAACAAATCAACGGCACTGGTTAGCAGCCAAGGACGGCCACAGAAGAGGGATTGTTTACTATTTGCCCGCACAACGCGCCCACCTCAGAGCAGTCTATTAGAAGAGCCTGTTTGTCTGGAGATGGACGCTATTCCTTGACAGTCTGCTTTGTATTTACACAGATACTGAAACACCTGCTGCACGACACACTTGAGCTTAGTAAAATGGTTTGGTTCCCGGAACCACAACAGGATTTAAAGTCTCCAAGGGAAAATTATTATGGTGGAATATCATTGGCCTTTGACTGAAATTCAAAGTTTTTCGAAAGGAATCATACTAGCGAGGTTGAATAGATATTACAATTAAGCTTGACCTTTGACCTCCAAAGCCTAAGGAGTTTATACCTCAAGTAGACACTTTCCCAATATTCCCCAACCTTTTCCCAAGCTACAGTCTGTACAGTATGCTACAGTCACAAGATCTGCAACAGAGATGCAGTTTTATACACATACACACACCCCAAAAATTCGGTATGTGTCAAAACACTGTTTAATTAAAATATTAAAACTAAATAGGAAACCATAGGTATAGCATCTACACCATAAAGATCATAACTATGTGTTTGATTACTCGCTGCAATTCAGGATCAGAAGAGATGAGAGGGTCACAGAGAGTGAGGCTGAGACAATGAACAGCCAGGAGGGAAACGAAAGGAAAAAAATTGTTACGTGTTTAGAGGTAGAAAACAACAGTGAGTGCAGCAGACAGAACCTTGAAGGGTGGCAGTGTCCTTGTAAACAGAAGGTCACTTGTTCCAACTGGTCCATACTGGGATGCTCCCAGTGGTTTAGAATGAAGAGAGTTATTGTACTGGACAGCTCAATGTGTAAACGTGCGATTCAAGATGAAGGTGAACTACAGATGGTATTAAAAGCAGGAGGGCTTGAGTTACCTAAGCCCAACAACCCAAGTAAAGGAGGAACATGGGAGAGTAGACGATTATGTATGAGAAAAACAGCGATAAAACAGTCAGATGCAGCTGGAGAGAGAGAGATGGCTCCTGTTTGGAACGTGTCCAGGAGGAAAGCTGAGGCGATAATGAGACAGACCTGGGCTCCTCTTTGCAGCTCGACCAGCCGGAGGAAGACAGGGAGCGGCAAGAGAGGAAAGGTAAAGGAACGCCGCAGGGCAGGAGCCGTCCGGCCGACGCTCAAAAGAGCAGCTAGGAGAAGAACTGGCTGTGATGGAAAATGCCTGCAGCGGGGGAAAGCGAGGAGCGCAGCAACGTATTGCATTATCCACAGTGAAATGACTACTCAGGCTTTCCTAGGCAGCAGGAGAACGTCGCTGAGGCCCACGGCTGCGTCCCAGCTTCTCTCAGTTTAATTAACAGCCACCGACACTAAAGGTCCTATTCAAGATCAAGCACTGCAAGGAAAGATATGTGATTTTCATTTATGGGTAAAGAAGAAGAGGTTGTTGTAGACTATCAACCCTAAACACATGTGAATGGAGCACGTCTGCTATAGTCTGCAGCACCTCACACACACAGTCTGGCCATACTGTACTACTGTAACTACCCAAGAATGGCACACGCCCCGATAAGCTGAGTGGCAGACAATGTAACACGAGAGAATCTGAAATCAACAAGTTACAAGTGAATGCAGCGCAATCTCCAGCTAAACCAGTTTGGAGACGTGGGCTCTTGGATATACAGTAGATCAAATAGATACTGTTACAGCTGAGGCTGTTGGGAAGTAGTTCTATTTCTTTACTCCCTGTGTCCGATTAATGTCACCTTCCAAAATACCACACACACAAGCAGACACCTTGTGTAATCTTGTTTCATCGGCACAATGTTGGCCAAAAAAAAAGAAAGAAGAAATGAAGGAAGAAAAGAAGGAAGGGTGGAAGAAATGGATTGATGGATACTGTAGATGGATAGATAGATGAAAAAAAATTCTGGATACTAAACAGTTTTGCCTTTTCAGTGTACTTTTTCAAAAAGGCTTAGCTGGTATTACATCACCTTTTCTTACCATTATTAGCTTGAAGGTACAACATTTTATGTATTTGTTTTATTATACACTGCATTTAAGGATCTAAATACAGTATGTGAGACACAAACCTAGAAAAAATGTGGAAAGTGACAAATATTACAAACCTTAGAGCTTCTAGAGTAATCCAAATGTAATACACCATGATCATGCCTTGAGTGTACATATCTTTGCAGTGAAGGTGCATCTCTCGACAAGGACACACTCGAGCTGCCCCTACTCGTTGCTAAAAGAATTTGGCCCTCATGAGGATTGAGACAACAGCAGACGGAGCTGAGAGGGATGCTGGCTGCTGAGTTATTAACTCACAGCTCTGATAAGCAGAGATCAGGGACGCTGCTGTCAGCCAACACCTTGCCTGCAAGATAAGGGAATTAAAGGGGACAAAAGTGGCAGCATGGCTAACATGAGACTACTGGTGCGCGTGCGTGCATGCGCAGAAACATTCTGTATGCTTTCCTGTTAAGAACTGTAAGTCCGATACATAACTATCGTTCATTTGTGTGCAAGTGACTGCATTTGCCTCCCAGACCTAACGCAGATGTAATCACACAATCGTTTCAAGTTTGAATCACCACACATTTACTCAGTTTACACATTGGCATTGTGTCCCCACTTTGCAGATTTATGAAGGCACAGGTGCAAAATGAAGAATTATTTTATGTTACCCAAGTAATAGCCACTTGTTTTTTTTCCAATTATTAACTAAAAGGTTTGTGGACG
This sequence comes from Betta splendens, assembly GCF_900634795.4. Classification (NCBI taxonomy): domain Eukaryota; kingdom Metazoa; phylum Chordata; class Actinopteri; order Anabantiformes; family Osphronemidae; genus Betta; species Betta splendens. Next base: position 2,504,356 of record NC_040889.2, on the reverse strand, counting down.
GAGTCTGGTACAACCGAGTAGCTCAGTGGTAGCTTAGGTAGACATTCTCATCATTCATCCTTTGTTTTGCAAAATGAACAATTTGCTCCTGCTGCCTGCATTACCTCTCAGCCCCCCCATCGTTTGCCACTGGTGCGACCCATTTCTCCTTTGGGATCAATAAAGTTCATTCCATTGCGACGTGTGAAATTTTTCATAACGCCGGTCCCCAATGTCACACAGCCGGAGGCAGCTCAGTAGACATTATCACATCCTGGCACCGCTTCCACGCTGGTGTATACCTTTACCTTACCACCCGTAAAAAAATTTGAAAAAGAAATAAATGGTGAAGCATTGTTTGACCTCTGCCCTGCCTGGAGGTGGAAGGCACCAGATTTGTTGGGGAGGGGTAAAGATTCTGTCCTGAGCAGACAAAGCAATAAATCGAAGGCAGTGGTGAAGGTGTTATGGTGCAGCAAGATCCAGATGGTCTCCTAAGAATATGAAAAAAAAAAAAAGATGAGCCCCCTCACTGGCACACACACACACACACACACACACACACACACACACACACACACACACACACACACACACACACACACACACACACACACACACACACACACACACACACACACACACACACAGGATATGACTACCACCAGTCTGGGTCTACTTGCGTCTCACTCACCCTGGAGGCCTGATGTCTAATTAGATCATAGAGAGCAGTGGGAAATCCACTGCTACCGAGGAACTGCAGCAACGTGCAGAACAAACAAAGGTATCCTTCTTCCAGGAGGCCAGACTGTAAGGAAAGAGCATTTCCTAATCATCAAGAGTTATGGTTTACTGTGCAAGGAAGCGCGCTGAGCAAAGAGGTTAAGAGAAGCTCTCTCACAAGGGATAATGTCGAGACGTGAACCCAGGCTAACTAAAAAGGAGGCCACTGACCCACATCAGCGATATCGGTTGTCGCCTGTGTGGAAATAACCAGGTTGCATAACAACAAGACGTAACAATCATAATGTCAGACACTGTCTATTGTGATTTCTCTACCTGTAGAGCCCAACCATCATCAAAACAATGTTGTTCTATTCAGATGTTAAAAGCACTCCTTTGATCCTGTCTCATCTCATCGTCCACTCTATTGACTTCACCAGGCAGTAGCCTAGGTGCTCCCCATCCAGCTGACGCTCCATCCCCAGCATTTGTATTCCACGTGCGCTCACTTCTTCGTCTTGCTTCATGCATATTGCATGCGCCGTCGTCGGGCCTCCTCTCTGTGTGCCGACATTCACTCATCCTCCGCCAACAACAAAAGAACCATCGGTGGCATCCTGAGAGCTGCATGCCAGCACGGGGCAACGAACCAACATGAACGCAACACCGGTCAGAGCGCGAGGCGTTGCTTATTGATCCCAACATGGACCTGAAGCTCAGGAAACATCTCAATTTGTCAACACAGCGTTTCACAGCAGAGCAATGGAAGGCCGGCTAAAAAGGTAAAACCCCTTGTAATGAGCCACAAATTGATCCCACAGATCCATCAACAGCCAGATGGGAAGGGAGAACACATTTCCAAACATTTGTTTTTACTGCTAGGCCCAGACTTCAAAAACCTGCAGAATTGTAGTCTCACACAAGTCTCACACAAAATCTAAACTCTTGATTGATTCAGGCATTGCCTGTGTTTTCATTGAATTACATGCAATCATTGCTAAAGGGGTTCGACGCTCCAATAAATCGAAACCCACGAGTGCTGTCTCGAAAAAGCTGCCAAGGTGTCTTCAACCAGGGTTTACAAGCTGGTTACCTAGATAAGCACAGCTGCTCCGAATAAACCCAAGCGCTGCAATAAAAAGGAGTCAAGAAAAGAATATAAAAAATGGCAGCACTCAGTGGATGTGAATTCAAACAGAAGTACTTTTGGCTTTAATCAGGTGGACAATAAAACAACAAAATGAGTCGGGCAGCTCCAGAATAATGTCAGCAGCATGTAGAATAGTAAGAACTGTTCATTTCCAGCTTCCTCTCTCAAGCATTTGCTCTGAGGTAAAGGATGAAATATGGAACCTATTGTGCTGCGCACAAAGCAAATGAAAGCTCTGGCCGTACACAGAGCCAAGACAATGATTCAAACAGATCTGCCCCAACAATTTGAGCCAAACCGAAGCCAAATAACCAAGTAATTATTGGTGCTTAAAGATTCAAACCAGACGTTGCTTTACAGTGCTGTCCCGTTTCTGTCCTAAGACGCTGCTGACAGAGTCATCCTTCCAGAGCTCTTTAAAATTACTTTCTGGTCTTGTTTTTGACCAGGGTCCAAGCGGATTTGCGGGGGGAAAAACATCAACAAGAAAAATGCCAAAAGTAAAAAGATCAAAAGCTGTGAGATGTGGTCGGTTTTAAAGCAGGCGGGAATGAGAAGAGTCGCATCGAGGCGCGCCAGGCGATGTAGTCAATCATTCTGGTATGTATGGGGGGGGGGGGGGGGGGGGGGGTCACTCTGCAAGGCAACAAAGCCAAAGGAAGCAAGAGTTGTTGGGCAGGTAATGAGGAATTGTTACCAATATTGGTAGAGGAGGACTAAACTAGAGCAGGCAGGTCGGGAACAGTGCTGAACTTCTGAGTGTTCCACGTGGAAAGAGCCCTAACGATGCACAGTGCTGTAGCAGCAGCTCTCATAGAAGAGTTTCTACTTCTTTTTTTAAACATTTCCACTCTAGTTATTATTATTATTATTATTATTATTATTATTATTATTATTATTATTATTATTATTATTATTATTATTATTACATTCATCTATCTTCAGCCTTTACCCAAGGCTGAGGCAACAGCCTAAGCAAACAACCCTAGACCTTCTTCCCCCTGGATCCCAGGTAGTCCCAAAATTGTCCCTCCAGTCTGTTCTGGGTCACCTTCCTGATGAGAGGCTGAAGCCACGTCATCTGGCTTCTCCGAGGACCTCCCCACTAACAGACCTTCTTACCCAGTTAGAGTGGTCCCCTACCACTCTGCAGAGGGAACACATGTCAGGTGCTTGTGTCCTCTATCTTGTTGAAATCATCATCAGGGTCATATTAAAACTGATTTATTTATACTATCTGCTTAGTGGGAAACGACTACAGAACTTCAGCCTCAAGAGGAAACATCTAATTTAGCTCCTTTCCCACTTGTCTGATGGATGCAGAGGAAATTAGCTGGCTAAGGAAAACTCCTTGCTTTGATTCACTGCGTGCATGTTCATGTACTGTACAGCAGTTTGACTGAATGGTGCGTAAACATTGCCCGCAGGGGTAAGGCAAATACATCAAAAAGGCACTGTGGACACAAGAATAACTTGTGAAACAATGTTGAGTCAGCTAAACTCTTATGTAAATAGTTTAAAGTGATTTAAAGTGTGGGATCAGTCAAATTGACAAAAATAAACAGAATCATGATGATAAGGGAGGATGAACGTGTTCCACACACATACAGGGTGAACTAACTGCAATCTAGAATTAAAGTACAGCACAGTAACTGGAATTTATAGGTCACCTCTGAACCCTGAGCACAAATCAAATCAACTCTTGCCTTCAAGGAATTATCCTATCCTATCCTGAACAAAAGCAGCATTTCCTTTCACTAAGTGCTAATTGTGCATGCTCTGGAATGAACCCAAAGAGGCGAAGAGGGACAGCCAGGGAGAAACGGATACGTATTACCTCCTGCTGCCAGCCACACAGCTCTGCAATCACTAACTCGACAAACGACGCTGCGACAAAAGCCAATCACTGGGCTGCTTCTGACTACACTCCATGCAGAGTTCTCCAGGTGTCTCGTGCGTTTTGTTGAGCAATTCATGAGCTGGAGCGCTGATCTGGCATGTACTGAACAGGCCAATAGAAATAAAGGAGAAGAAAACTTTTTCTTTAATATGTAAACTTTGTCTATGCAGCTCTACAAAATCTGCTCATTGTCTTGTAGAGTTTATCATTTCCTTAAAACAAAGCTGCTCTTCTTGCTGAACCCCCCAACGCAGGTAGACCACAGTCGGTGGTGGACCACTGCGGAATAGTCACCCGCAGAGAGGGGGAAATCACTGTTGCTATGGAAACACTATTTAGGAATCCCACGGTCCCTGGCCTGCTGTCTTCAGCCTAATTTGCCCAAATTCGTACTGATCTATCCTGAGGTTTGGCCAGAAGTGCAGAAAGAAAAAAATACATTAGCACAAGCGAAAAAACGCTCGTTGTGCCGCCGTTTGAATTAGTAGGTCATTACACTGTAGCGGGCAGCGAGATCACTCACGTTGGCCCAAATGGAGGCTTTAATTAGCACAACAGTAACAATTAGAATATGCAATATTATTTATTGAGCGCTTTTTAAACACTAATAATAATATCACAGTGCTAGAGCCGCACCCTGAGAAGCTCATTCATGACACAACAGTTTACATCTTGCCTTTGATAAAAAAATTAAAAAAAAATCAGTCTTTCGCATACAGGATGGAGAGGAAGCCGCATAGGGTAATGGACTGCGTTTGGTCGCCTTGCCAATGTTCTCAGTGTGTGACATGGAGGCGCAAGACGGCCCAGCTTTGTTTGCATCCACACCAACAGTTCCCCTCCTTTAGTTCTGGCGCTCTCCGGCCTGAATGACATCTTTTCATTCATCATACAGCTGTTGAAGTTTTGGTTGATCGGTTCCACCTGAACTACATCCGGTGGTCCATAAATGAAAACCTCCTCCAAAGAATTACAGAAGGCTGTAGGGTGTGTGCAGCGATATGTTGATGTAGGCAAAGCAGAGCAGAGCACGAGTGCTCACAGACAAAGGGGGGAACCAGTGGACACGCTGCAGCCAATAATGAATCATCTGTCATCGATCCAACAAGCTTCATTAACTCTTTGCTTTCCTCTGAGGTTGCCAGGCCTCTGTGACACAGGCTCCAAAGCTATGCTCTATCGCCAGCTCGTGTGTCCTGCAGTACGCAAGCGATTATTTTGCTCGGCAGTTATCGTAGGGCCTGGCAGTGACATGGACATGGGGATTACAGAGAAGGGGACTCATAATGCACAAAGGCAGAGATAATGAACAAGTGGGGAACTGCTGAGTGCATGGGGTTAAACAATTAGCTAATTAGCCTACCGCACAAACAAATGCAGTTGTTTATGTTCATTCAGGAGTGGAAAGACATTTAAAACAGAGCACTGAGTCAGTTCTGAGTCAGTGTTGTTTGCAGAGCAGTAAAACGAACAGCAGCAGCTGGAAAAATGAAGCACTGACGCGTCAAAACAGCCACGGAAATTGTGGAAAGAAGTTTAGCACTGCGACTTATACAAAGTGTTTCCATTTTTGGTTCCTGTAGAAGACACAAGCCTGTTGCACTGTGCTCAGCATGACAAGATGACTCATGGAGAGGGAGAGAGCGAAAACGACCCCTGATCGCATCAGCGGGGGAACAAAAAAGGGTGAAGCTAATTTGCTTACATCCTGCTTCATGCAATATGGAGGATGTCATCATTACACAAGCAATTTTCTTTTCATTAGAGCCACAAGCCACCGATTGGCACCAGAACCCTGTGTGTTGCCTGCAGTGGAGTTGCCACTGATGATAAATATTGTGGATGCGGAATCAGACGCACTAATCAGTTAGTGCGTTTAGAAAACACATAGTGCATGAAATATGCATATGGGGATTCATCAGTGCCCACTACTGGCAGTCACATTAGCAGAGTCTAATATCAGTACAGTTTACTGATCAGAGTCTGAAAAAAATGTTTTTTACTGTCATGATGCGGTCCAGGTTTTGCTACAATTTATTCCATTAATTCACTCGTTCATTCAATCATTCTCCACAGGGATCATTCATTACCTTCACTAGTGAGAAACCCTTAAGATGGGTGTCCCTCCGCCTTGCTGTGGTCCTCCTCCAGTCCTGTGGAGAGGCAACCTGCAAAGCCTGCACCTTCCAGACTCAGGAGCTCCACCCCCCTATACTGTAAATGTCTGGCCTGCCTTAGCAGGATTCCCTTCACTGTCACAGAGTGGCTGTATCGGGCTTATAATGCCGTGTCCTCTCACCACATTCCCACCTGCAGTGCGGCTGCTGTGAAGGGTCTTAAAGTGGCAAAGGCGGAGGTAGAATATGTTCAGCCCACTCAGCATCTTGGTTGTCCGCATTATCTGACAGGCGGGTTGATGCTACTGCCTTTAATAATGATCCTTCTGGGACTCTGTGCCCTCCAGTACTTTGGGAATCGGATCTCTTTAATTCATTTCTGTGTGTATTTCTGTGCTTTTGAAAGTCTCTGCAGTAGATTCAGCATTAATCCTCATTTCTACCATTTCTGTCCCTTTAACAGATCATTTATATCGGTCCTGGCTTGCTTTGCTGACCTGACCTTCCAGCGTCCAGTTAAGGGCAGCGGCAGAATATACAACCCCCCGGGTGACTGTAAACGCTGACTTATGGCACTGTGGTGATCAGGATGCAACAGTGGCGAAGCAGGAAGAGCTTTGGTGCTTGGATGACGAAGCAAATTGATCTTCTAGGAAGCATCAGGGGGAAGGAGTACCAAAGCAGTGATACCCGGCTTCTACAGAGGAGATTAAGACTTAAGCTCCAGCTGGTCACATAGAGAAAAAAAATCTCATTGGGCCAAGAAGGGGATTGAGGAAGAGAAAAGACGGGTAGTCAAACAAGGCCGCTGCGTGAAGCCCTTTCCTCACTCGCTTGTATTCCCTGTGTAAAAATATGACAATCCAATTAGCCCTGCTTTCTCCGGGATTGTGTAGCTATAGAGCAAGTGTCCAACCTGAAAGAGAGAGGCGCGAAAATACAAAATGCCTTGACATTTTCACGAGAGATGCTCAGGCCTGGAAATCTAAATGCACGTCGGATGTGAAGTCGGAGTTATTGGTTTAATCACAGTGTACCCTGATGCGTGTTTAGGAGAGATGGCAGGGACAAGCAGAAATCCATTCTTGAGGGTAGAAAGACTGTGAGAATTGTTAGTCTCAGGGGGTTGCAAGTGCAGAAATTAGGCTTTTGCGGAAAATGGAAAAAACAACATTCTTGACACTAAGGTGGACAAAAACAATTTCAGTTCTTTTTGGCTTGTTAGATCTCCTGTGCAGAATACAAAATGCATTTGCAGGATCTTCTTTTCCTCTCATCTCTATCCATATTTAACCAACCAGTCATGGCAGATGACCACCCCCCTGAGCCTGGTTCTTTAGGCGCTTGGCAAATAGGGTTTATTCAGGCTAAAACATTTGCTATTAGACTGATTATCCATCCTCCCGACCACGGTCTGATGCTCAAAGGACTATTTCCTCATTGGTGCAGTTGCCAAATCTAAACAGTCAGAGTTCCTGTAAAAATCTGTAAAGATGTTAGTGTAATCTAACGTGAAGTCTGTGCTTATCCACAATACTTTGTCTCACTCTGAGACGCTCGCTTTGACTTAATCTCTTAACATACACAGAGAAACAGCCTGTTTGATGGCTTTTACCCTCTTCTTCAGCTGCTCCGATTGTTCTGACAGGGGCACAACAGCTACAAGGCTATTGTAATCAACAGCATTCCAGAGAGCTTGATGGCAATGGGACCAATCCATGAATTTGTCAGGGTGGTATTGACGTTTCCTGACACTACTCCAGCATCACTCACGGCGACCCGAAAGGGGACTAATGCGCCGTGGGACTGAGCCAAGCCTCAACCGCACATGTGGGCCCGTGCCGGCCAAAAAAATAAGGGGTTTTGCTGCTTTATCGAACAATCTGAGGCCCAGACTGCATTTAATTACGAGGAAAAGACTGAGGCAGTCTGTCAAAAAGCCAGTGGGCATGAGCGATAAACAATGCTTTCTCCTAAGCGCATGCTGTGTGCCAGATAAGGCACACTATTGCTCAGCATTTGTTCCACTGAGGAGTCAAGATGCTGCCCGGCAGAATCAGAACAACATGTTGAAACAAAGCTGTCTCTTATTTTACAGTTTAGCCCACATTTCCAGCGGAGTGGAGGAAAAGCAGTCATTCATGGAGCAGACATTACAATAAGGCTTATCTGTTCTCCGATCTCTTTTATACCCTTTGTATCTATTTGTTTTAATCTCGACTAACCGGGCTGAATTCACACTTGCCTTGATTATCCTCCTTGAATTGCTAAAGCTAAGACCCACAGACAATATGACATAAACCTGTCTACAACATGTTGCTTAGTAGTTCCTTCCAAATGATCGGTTTGTGTCCAAATGTCCTCCATCTGCCTTTTGATCCTGTCTGCAAATTATATGGGTCCATAAATACATCTGAGCGCATGAAATAGTGGGCTCGATCCTAATTCCAGTCACACGCAAGCACGCAAGCACACACGGTCCGTGTTGGAAGCCTACAGATAGGGGGGAAGAGGGGAGGGGGGATTCATCCTCCCACTTCACACATGCGATCAATGACCTCTGACCTTTCGTGTGGCGCCCTTGAAGAAAGAACATGTGCGATAGCGCCCACGTACTCAGGGGGTCAAAGGTCAAGGCAGCCTCTCCAGGAGCCGCCTGGGGGGTCTAGTATAAAACAGCTGGTGATTTCTTTTTGGCAAATGACTGGAGGCTCTGCATTCCGATCCCACACCTCCTACTCCACTGGGATGCTGGTAGCCTGGATTTGCTGCTGATAGCGAATGAACAATTGCTGGCATTCATCATATAAAACACTCTGACAAGGAGAGGGTTAACGGCACTATCTAACCAGGTTATGAAAACATCCTGCCCATCAGCTTTGCAGTGTCTACCCCCCTGCTGTTTTCAAATCTAATCACTGATATTAAAAAGCCCAACCAGTGCTGAACTGGGAGTCTTCTGGGTAAGGGATGACATGTCTCCTTCCCGATTTAGCCCCTCACCAGCCACAACAGCCTGTCTACACATGCATCCTCCACCACCCTTGGTACACATCTCTACATCTCTCTCCACACCAAATACCCAGGCTCCTATCCTTTAACTGACACTGTCTGGCAGTAATGCGGCCATCCGTCAGCGGCGACATGCCAATGGTGTAAATCATCTGCGACGCTCGATGAGCTGCAGACGTCACACCTACTGAGCATGGGGAGAGACAAGTCAGAGAAGAAATAGGCAGGGGAGGAGGAAGAGCGAGAATGAAACAAAAGAAGAAGCAAAAAAAAAGATTATGGAGATTGGTAGTTACCATGACGATGGTAGCTTTATCTACCAAAACTATCTTTCTCCATCCCTGGCCAACTGTTTCCAGCACCACACTGGGACTCTGCTGGAGATGACAGAAAAGATGCAGGACCCAGGCTCATCTCAACATCGCAGCCAGAAACACATTTCAAGTCTCGCAGTTCCTCCTGCCCTCATGGGTGTGACCTTCCTCAAAAGTCCTGTCGTGTCCAAAACCTAATTTCCAGCGGTGACATTTATTAGTGCAACCTAGAGTCTTGCTGATTGGCTCGGCAGTGTACATAATAAAGGGCAAACCGCGCGGAAGATGTTTTTTAAAAAAAAGGCAGCAAATCTTTCCAGCGGTTGTTAGAGCACTCTGTCCCGCTGCACACATCCATCTCTTGCACGAAACAAGATCAGAGAATATTCTCCGGCGGAATTTATAATCGGTTACTTTCCTGTACATCTTCCAAACCTTGCAAACATGGGAGGAGCCCAATTTGCCTTCCAAAGAAGGAATGCCGGGATGCTGAAAGTGGTCTGTCACATTTCTGAGAGCAGTCTTCAATTCACTGTCTGCTTGACTGGCTTGTTTTAATGGCTTCTCGAGGAAAAACCCTCTTCCCTGCACCAATAGATGCCTTTCCTTGAGCTCACTTAAATAAAATCATAGCTTCTAAACTTTGGATTGCTGCCGAAGAAACTGAAAGATTTAATTTGTCCCAAAACAGTGCAGCAGCTGCTGTCACTGTGGAACAAGGTTTGACATGTCTTCCCCGTCGGCTTGCATTCTTCAGCCTGTCCGTTTGTCCGTCTCCGAGCAGCGGTGGGACATTGGCTGTGATTAATGACCTCACTGAAATAGCAAGAGACGCGCCCTTGTTCAAAGTCAGCCTTGAGCGAGAGCTTCTGAGAGCTGCTCTCTCATCCCTCGGGGAGGACGGGGCACCCCTGTCCCGCTCACCTTCATCATACCTGCACATACATTGTAGCTGCGATGCACGCGCGAATGCACCTACGTGTACTTAAAGCCCACACTGGAATATCTAGATATGGGACAAAAACAAACAAATATTCTAAAGTGTCTCATTTAGGACTGCTTGGAACCCAATACCAGGCGTGAAACACTGCCAGACATGATCACAAGATAGTGTCATCTAATTTTACAACTAAATGTTTCGCTTTGAACGGCAGATTTGGTTCTAGTGTCCAGGCCCTTGCAGTGCGTTACCAACGAAGCGCCCGAGGCTTCGATCTCAGCCGAGACGTGTTGACAAATCCGTTAAAAGTCCTCTGTGGGCCTTCCAATAAAGATTTCACTGGCCCACGGCCCACAGAGGACTGCACGAGTTTTTGGGAACATGCAAGAGGAAGAAAAGCAAACACAACAGGGGAAAAAAGTGGAAAACAGCCTTGGTTAAGTTTTAAAAAGTTCTGAACTTCTACATACTTTTCTAGAAAGTCAGACAAGTCCCATTACGCCCTGGCAATGATTCCATTATTGTTTCAAAAAACGCACATTTCACATGCAATATGAAGTAATGACATGATGGCAGCTGCAAATATGAACAGTCATGGTCGTATAGGGAAATTAATCAGTGTAAAATAGCCCATGAAGAAATGTATTACTGGTGGAGTCATTTCTACTCAGCTTTGTGCTATGCTAGTCACATTTAATGCAATTACAGGGAATTATGGCTTGCTGCCGGCGCACAGGCATCACAGCTAAGTGATTCACGCGACTCATAATCCCATGACGGCGCCGCTGCTGTGACGTCACCCTCCGTCTGCAGGCCCTGATGCCGCCACTGAAGCATCAGAATGACAGTCCTGGGAAATGAACGACAGTTGTTAATTGAGCCAGTGAATCCAAGCCAATTTCCAACCTGCAGGATGCACAGTATAGCAACAGCAGTAGGACATTTTGGATGTGAACTGAGTAATTAATCTGATGGGGATTTGACTGTAGCCCCCAAAAAACAAGGTCACGCCTCAAGGTTGGTTGTGCGTTCTTGTGCTTCTCCAACAAAAGGTATTTTTAGCCAAAAGACCAGGAAGAAGTAATTCTCACTGCAAATTACTCACTTGTAGCAGTTACATCACAGCGTCTCATAGCAACCTGCAGACTTACTGTACCAAATCTCACCTCGGGGCTGTGGAGCACTTAGCGCTATTCTCTCTTGCTTGTCTTCTCCTGTTGCCGTTTCATGACTCTGGGTAAATCCACACCTCCCTCTACATCTGCTTAAATGCGTTTTGCATAGATCTCATGGATCTGGAATCGGGACTGGGTGGCCGCAGCTTCTCCTCTGTGCAGTGTGTTTTATTTTTACAGGAATGTATGTGCCCATTAATGAAAAATGTTTGATCTTTTCAAAATTGTGTCGTGAACTCATAAATATTACTTTGGAAGTGCTGCTTCTCATTTGGTTTGCACCCTATTCCTTACACGTTTTTCCTGCCTTGTGGGCACGTTTTCATTAGAACAGCCCCGACCTGTGAAAACCACAAACAGCAGCGTTGCGGTGATAATGCGATCGTTATTCACGTTTCACTGGAAAATCGGTGTGCATTAGCTCAGACGGAGAAGCTCTGATGCACGTATTGAACCGGTCAGCTCAAATACATGTGGGAGCCACTTCTGTGCAACAGAACAGCCTTAACATCGCCGTTAAGGTGAGGCACTCAAGCCTGCACTGAAGGAGCGGTACCTGTATGAATTCCCACTCTGGCACATCAGTGATGCCCCCCCAGAGAGGAGTTGACTTGGAGCCTCTACTTGGAGCACTCTGACCCCTTAGGCCTCAGGTTGGGCTATTGTTAAGGCAAGATGGCTGCTGTCCACAGTCTTAGTGTGGAAAAAAAGAGAGAGTGGGATAAGTGAATGGAAACAGGACAAATCACTCCACCCATTGATGCCAACTCTTCCCTACAAACACAGCCTTGCATATGGTTCACACTGTGGCTGGACACAATGTGGCTGCAGGCTGGAGGTTGTGACACGTTGCTTTACTGGGAGGCTGTGCCAGATGAGGGCCGTGGCTTGTACAGTAGTACGCTACCCTCCAGTGTCAAAAGCTTGACTCTTGTACGTTGGTTTAACTGGGTGTTATGCCCAAACCTCTAAATTGCTGAATATATTATAGGTATAATATATTGAAAATGCAATATTGAAGTGAACTACTGCATGTTACTAAACTCGTTAAAAACAATTAACTAACAAAACTGGGACCAAATGCATAGACCTTTCAAATGAAGTGACAACACCAAGGAACAAACACAAGACAAGAGAAACCTGAACACTTCAATCACATTCAAATATACAGTTTGCCAACCAACTTTCTGTTTAGGTATAGCATCATAAAGGCTGTTAAGGGGAAGGATACACGCATCTAAAGAGGTCACAGACCTTATAACGGCATGAGCAGACTTATTAATTAACTGAGTCCCCCACCAGCTGATGAGAGCATCAGTTAAATGCCATGAATGAAAATTTAAAGCGTTCATGACAGCTGGACAAGGAGGCTACAGCGGGCCCGACTGACAGCCGCTCTGCATTATGCATCAAAGACTTTCCTGATGGGGCCTATGGGTGTTGGATGATCGAGATCTCACCCACGTATCCCAATCAAGGGAAGTCAAGCCTGAGCATCGAGGTGGAGGGATGAGACAAAAAGCCACACAGTCATGGGCTGAGGAACCACAATGAGGAGGAGTGGCAAGGCTTTTCTATCTCTGGCCAAGTTCGGTATTAGAAATCTACTTGACACTGATGATACTTGTACAATGACTATACTGATTTCTATAGAATGAAATTACCTCTAATATTCGCCTTCAGCTTCTTGAGCCTTTGTGTTCCTTGTGAGGCATCAGCAGTGATGGCATTTTTAGGCATGCGACTGACCCAAACCGTGCACATCAAACCTAGTTCACTGCTGATTTTTAGCTGCTCTGGGCGCTGGTGCCGAGTGGTTAAGTGAGCTGCTTTCCATTACAGTACCCTGTTGGCACATTGTAATTATCCTCTTTGCTGGAGAAAAAGAAAACTAATGTCAAGAACGTTATATAAAAGCAAGGCTGGGAGCTTTGTGTGTGTCTGGACAAAAACAGATGCAAGTGTTGAAAAAAGTGTTGAAAAGATCTGCACTACAAGAAATTATTGAATTCCAAAGGTGCCCAAATTCCCTCTCTTATGCCCCATTAGTTGTGGACTTATTTCTCTCATTTGGGGGAGGGGTGTAATATTAGCCGCTCTGGTCAGTGATTTAAATTCTGCCCAGGGTGTGGGAGATGTTTTACACAGTTGCGCGCAATTACCTGCTGTTTTTCAGTAAACGCACTGGTCCATGTCGCACTTTAAATCCCGTCCGAAGCGCGTCCTAACTCCCCTCTCCCAGTTTCCACTTGAATGATGAACAGCGGGGAATTTTTACACGCAAAGGCTCGAATGTCCGGTCTGTGCTGCAGCGTTGGACGCGCAGATAATTACTGGTAAATTACTAATGTTCTGTTATTAACCACAAATCAATAAATGACAAGTTGGCCGCGACGCGGTGAGACATGCTTGACGCCCTCCACCAAGCAGCCAGGGTATGCGCAATTTGCCCCGTTCCGCATCCGGCGTCAGTCTAATCTTTAACAAAGCAGCGCGGCTTATTATTTATGCTGAATCAGTTATAGGCGAAGATGCGTGGCTGTGCGCGTGCGTATCCGTCATTGATTAAAGGGTTCGCACTGTCATCTGGGCACACGGGACGTTACGGCAGAAACGCCAGAGGAATGAGACGGGAAGTTATAAACAAACCAGACCTCGTTCTGTATAGATGAGTTGCAGCTGCTGGCGCACAAATTTCACTTTTTGTGTCGTTCTCGCAGCTTTTGAGCAAATGCAGTCATATTACCCAAGTGGACCTCAGGCTTTAGATAAAAATCCCACCAAAAGCACTGTTAACAAAATATATTTCTGCACACGGAGTTGAAATGGCTTTTAGTCCATCCCTCAGGAGGATGAACTTCCTGGTTTAGTGTTTGACATTTACTATAAATAATAAGCTTGTGCGTTTCGCCTTGTTTGGAGCGCTCACATTGATTTTTGTCGAGCTCGGTGCAGAATTAGTGGCCGTGTGTCGATGGAGCTGGCGCCTCTGTTTTCTGACATGTGTCAGTGTTAAAACCAATACTTAAGAAGTTTTTTTACCCTACCGAAGTTGTGACGGGCGCTCTGTCATAACGCACGCGCAGCGTGATCGATCCATTGTCTGCTGTGCTTAGTCCCATGTCATGTTGATGTACAATACATCGGTTGGTATCTGAGGATCTGCAATGAACCTAAGTCTAACTTGCATACGCTACTGCAGTTACAGAAAACAGCATATGACGGACTAGGTGCGTGTTATGATGCTGTGATAATATGCAGCATGCGCAGACATCAGTGTGTCTCCAGCTGTTCAGCTGGTAAAAGCTTTGCATGCCCTGGCGCCTACAGCTCTGACGAAAATGCCCGCATGAATATGAGCTCAAGTGAAGTCGCATGACCCCTCGAAACCTCACGATCCAGTGCTGACCACACCTCTGCTTTGATGACACGGCGGATGCTGTGCCGATTGTTGAAGAGAAGGGGTAAAATTGTGTCAGCAACATTCCCTGACTGGGGCTGGGGGTAAATCTTCACCACTGCGTGGCTGCGCAAGTGGAATGACGTGCACAAATAGCCAGTTGCCTTAAGAGACGCAGATCCAAATAGCTATTTCACACACAAACATGCCTGATGAAACAAATACAACACATAAACGCAGGGAGCGAATTCCTTCTCACTTTGTCTTTTTGCTACCTTTACACAACGAGAAGTGCAGGGAGGCAACTGGTTGGAGATCCAAATGGAGATGTACTTTACTTCTAATTGAGATTGAAGCTCTGGCTGACAAACGATGCAAGCCTGTGATGTGGGGTGGCAGCGTCTGGAGAGACGTGGAAGACGCAGGGGCATGTCTGAACAAAAGGAATGGGAGGGGGGTGTAAATTAACTTCCCTAATCTCCTAGAATATTCAGACAGATATGTGTGTGTCTGCGTGCGTGCGTGCGTGCGTGCGTGCGTGCGTGCGTGCGTGAGCCCAACAAAACCTTAAAGGAAGTTACAGTGAACGTGTCAAATTCTTCTGTTGGTAATTCAAAAATCACGACAGTTGTACTCGCGAGGGAAGGTTTGAAAGAAGTTTATATGTGAGTGAGTGAGTGAGTGAGTGAGTGAGTGAGTGAGTGAGTGAGTGAGTGAGTGAGTGAGTGAGTGAGTGAGTGAGTGAGTGAGTGAGTGAATTATTTTTTCTCCTCCGCTGATGCTTGAAGTGAGGTGGAGTAGATCTTCATGTTGCCGAGGTTTGCGTAATGCGCCTGCTTCAGCATCTCATCCTTCCCAACTACAAGATCATTAAACCAGCGCGTCCATTCATCTCTGGTTCGGTCGCGAGACTGAGGGGAGGAAGAGAAAACGTTTTCGAGTCTACTTTCTCGGGTGTTTAATAAGAACCCATTTCGGTGTCAAACTCCGGTAACAGCGAGTGGGAAGATGAATGAGCCGGAGGTAAATACGAATTCCGAGCATACATTTTTTGTCGTCTGGCACTCAGCCTGCCACAGCCGCACTGATGGGCTATCGGTCTCGCAGCAAATGGCACAAAAATGCATATTTGTTCCATTTGTAGCAGGGCTTCGTATCAACGCGTTTGCATGAGTCAGCATGAGTCAGGAGTGGTGTGTGTGTGTGAGGGGGGTACATGGACAATCGAGGATATACTGTAGATGCAAAAAAAGTAGGACTTGTGCTGTTGAGGCCACAGCTGGAGTTTGAAGACGGAGATCCACTGATTCCCCAGTCAAACAGCAGATTCACAAGCCATCAGTGTCATGGAACTCTGCACCCTCAATACTCTTTTTCTCTTTGTCTGGAGACACAGCAAGAGCCCCACTCCTCCTTCTCACCCTGTGCTTGGTCTGTGCACGCTGATCACACGCAGCTTTTGGTCCTCCAGCCTTCCTTTTAGTAACAGCCTTTAACACTTGAATCGTTCCTGGCATCAGAAATGCTTCACAGGCAAGTCTTTGAGTTTGCAAAAGAGGGCAGACTCGCAGCTAGACTGACAACAAAGCATGACACTGCAGGAGAAGGTTCAGCTATTGATCAGTCAGGGGGAAAAACTCGTTTTTAAACTGAGAGCATCAGGCACTGTCGCTCCAGGTGCTACTTACGGTCGGATTAATCAAACCTGCCTCCCTCCAAAAGTGACAATAGAGCTAATCAATGCTGATGGCAGAGCACGTATCAAGGCCGTTAAAATCTCATCGGCGGAGGTATGCTTAATTTAATCTGACACTTTAAATGAAATATCTTCAGCCGTTATTGATCTCAGTGAAACACTACCCCAGCGTGATCCAACGCAGAGGTGACCCAAGGGCACGGAAAGGAGTTGTGAAGTGAAAGATATGGCATGAAAGAGATGAAAGGGAGGAGGACAGATTGAAGGCGAATGGAAGGAATGTTCTGTAAAACATTTTCATGGAGGAGAGAGCACAAGAGTAAAATGTGAAACATTATAGAAGAAAAGATTTGGAGAGAAAAACAATCAAAGACCTGAAGAAGTCTAGGTAGAGGATGTGAGCAATAACAGACAGATGAATGGAAGGGCTAAGGTTTGAGATAAGACCCACTGCTGCAGGATTTGTGCATCATCACCACACTCACACACTCAGATTCATGACATCACCTCAGATTTAATGTTCAGTAGCCAGCAAATAAGGTCTTAAACAAGAAAAGTACAGATCTCGTACACTGGTGATGTTTGCAAAATAGATGTGAAAGTATTTGATGAAGGGATAAGAGTCAATTCTGAGCTTTGGAAACATTTCAGGGAGTCACAGACCCAGTAGGAATGATTAAAAGCCTGAGCCGTTGAGAAGATGACCAAGGAGCTCCACTGGAGTTCAAAAGCAAACCATCTAAGGTCTAAAGGAACCAGAGCAAATTGGATACAAAATCCACGAAAGGTGCCTGTGCTGCTTTAAATGTTAAAGACTATGGTCAGGGTTCGAGCCAGTTCATAGGTCGGAAAGTGCTTCACCAGAACCCCCTAAAGATGGAGGTTGGATGTCAAAGGGAGAAATAGCCTTAAAACATATAAATAAAAAAAATATATTAATTTTCCTTAATTTGACCCTCAGAATTTATTGTTTTTTGTCATGATGCCCCATCATGCACAAAAACTGCACATTTACCAGATTAGAGTGAGAATCACCATTTGCTTGACTTTATGAGCTTATGAACAAGCCCACACTGTACACATACACAAAAAATGACATAAACTCTAAATATGCAAATCCAAAGTATAGGTAAATAAATGCAAAGCTACTTGGACTCATTTGCCCCAACCAGGCTGCGCGTGGACGTGACATCTGGACAAGTGGTGACATGCATTACGTCTGCCAAGTGGCTGGATGGGGAGCTAGGCTTGGGTGAATCCCTGTGGTGGTGGGGGTTATTAGTATTCCCTGGGGCCTGCTCAGTGCTGCAGCAGAAGGAATGAGGGGGTTAACACCATCCATGGGCCCTCAGCCAACTCTGGGTTAGAGAAAGAGTAAGGAGAAGAGGAGGAGAACGGGGGTGAGGGGTCACCAGATGCCGCAGCATCTCACTTGTTGCACGATCATGGAAATGACTGGTGCACTCGACTGGGGCGTGTAATTAGCTATTAGCTGCTATTATTCTCTGTGAAAACCTTGTGGCCGACTTTATGCATTACTCATTTCATCTACTCCAACCTAGAGTTTGTTTGATTAGCATTTAGCGGCATTTTTATTCCATCATACAGCTGTTTATGTTTATATGCAATCCAGACGTCTCAAATAGATTTTCTGGTTAAAAACGAAGCTATTGGAATTCTTTGGATGTTTTTTTTCCCCGATGGCACCACACTTTACAGGCCTACAGACAAAAATCAATGCAGCAAACCCAGTGCATCTCTTCAGCTATCTATTATTAAAATGTTCCAGGCATTCACGGGAGCAATTTGAGTGATGCTAAATGGTTTAAGATGACCCCTGATCCACGTCTAAATCTCGTAAAAGAACAGACATGTTCAAGGTAATATTTCACCAACACAAATGGAGGAGCACAGGAGCATCTGGAGTCTAGAGGCGTCCTGGTGGGCAGAGTGAGGGATGGAAGCGTCTGTCCACAGCAGTAAAGTTTGGCGTTTAACATGCACAATCTCTGTGGCTCCGCATCACTTCCTTGTATGACAACAAGGCTTCGCCCATTTAAAAGCAATACAGGTGGGTTCAAATTGGACAGACAGAAAAAGAAATTTAATTCCAAGATGAGTTGAGCAGCTTGAACCTGGAGTTTTTAACTAACTGTTGCCACTCGCTCATGCCAGACTGTGAAGACGCTCCTGGTTTTATACATTTCCACCTAACGAGCGGACGCGCTCATTTGGAGCAGGTGCAGTCTAGAGCAATCCGCGTCCTGCCTTCCCTTTTGTTCTTCCCCTGTCTCTCTGGAAGATCGGCAGCCTCGCAGCGCACAGCGAGTGTCACGATAACAGGTTTCTCCGTAACAAATCGATGGTAAATTGTTCATACCTGGTGAAGTGATGAAGCTGATGGAGGGAGGTTCTCTATTTCTCTCTCTGTTTGCCGCAACGCTGTCTGCACATTAATAGCACCTGACCGCTTTTTATTTTTTTTTTCCCTTCTCTTCCTTCAGAGGAGGCAAAGCTTCGGGAGAAAAAGCCGCGTCATGTCCCCTCCGAGGCGTTTCCTAGAGGACGGCTGTCATCGCGGGCGTGTGGCGGGAAGAGAGCGGCTGTGTGCAGGCAGACGGAGAAGCGGCAGCCTGCGCAACCGTAGCCCGAGTGAGCGAGCGCACGGGGGGAGCGGGGCGCGGCGGCGCGCACGGACACGAGGTGGCGATGTTGTGTCGCGCGCGAATGCCATCGCTTCAGATCAGAGCGTCTGTTTGAATTAAATACTGTAAAAATGTTCTCCCAGCAAAGAGGAGTCCGCGGAGTTTACGTTGTTCTCCCCCTAGATTGCGCAGGTTCTCCTGAAACACAAGACGTCAGGTTGATTGGAGACTCTAAATTGCAGGTGCGAGTGCGCGAATCAAATAAGCATCAGACAAATGTTATTTTGTCTGAAGCAAACAACAAACCTTATTATCTAAGACGTTATTCTTGATCTTTTATTTTATTTAATGGGCATTTTATTAAATGTAATAAATGTGTGAAGATCGTCTCAGCTTAGATGAAGCTGAAACTCGTCCATCAAGTTTACCTTAAACCAAAGCAATGGACAAAGATGCTCACACGTCTGCTGCTCTTAAAGTCAATTCACTCTTCTTTGATGCGGCATTAAAATAAAAAATAAACACTTGCATGTAGTCTCCGTGGATGTGTACACATGCATCTAGCCCTTCATCCAGTGCTGCAATGACTGTCTTACGCCACCAGAGGGACCAGGCATACCGTCCATCTAAAACATGTATGATAGCTCTAATTTTAGTACAAAAGGCGGGGAGGGTGACATTCCGGCAAGCCTGCGCTTGTGATTTGGGAACTTTGCTGATTGCCTTGCATCCACTTCCCCACAGCCTGCTAAACAAGACGGTAAGGGAATGGACGTTGAAAGTGAATCTAAGTCAAGCAGAGTAAAAGGCTTATAATAAAATCAGTCTCCAGTGTTTAAAAGGTGAGAAACTACTCACAGTGATACTAAAGGAAACAAAAAGTTTGATTTATTATATCAAACATGTCAAATGAGCACCTCTGATCAAGATTAACTTATATAATGAAGTTACATTTGTCTGATGCTTAATAATCTATAAACATTTAGCCAAAACATAATAGGAACAAACAATGTCAACAGTTGTTTTTTTAAGAAATGTGCTGATTATTATTAATAGTTTATGCTCCATCTTTGAAAACTGGAATCATTAATGTACAGTCAAACTTGTCCTCAATTTTTGATGCTTGGATTTTTAAAAAGAAACTTCATCAGCTTTTTCACTAGCTAATGTGATAGATGTTGTACAGTATAGGAATTTTGTGATAATATTATTGACAAGTGACACATCTTTTATATCATATCCATCACTGTGACCAGAATTCAAGTTGAACCTAACCTGTTTCCCCATAATCTAGCAGCACTACTTCGTTTTTCAGACCCACTGTATGGCTTCTAACGAAAGCTACACAAACTCATGGCACAGATCCAGAGGTGCATCATCAGCTACAGACTCACAGGCAACATGGAAGTAACTGTGTTGTTGAGAGAGAGTTTTTCCTCTCCACGGATGCTGTAAAATTGTAATTAATACAATTAAAGGCTTGCTGTATGTGGGATTTGTTGGGTTTAGTTGTGTAAGGTCTTAAACCATACCTTGTAAAGTGCCTTGAGATTACTTTGTTGTGATTTGGCACTATATAAACAAAATTTAATTTAATTTAATTTAATTTAATTTAATTTAATTTAATTTAATTTAATTTAATTTAATTTAATTTAATTTAATTTAATTTAATTTAATTTAATTTAATTTAATTTAATTTAATTGGCACATCAAACAAAGTCTACAAATACGTCCCTGGTGACTTTGTTTCTTCTGAAAGTAAATGTGACTGCACAGTAAACAAAGCATGGAGGCCACTGCCTATGACCTTGGTCGACTGTGGGCATTGTGTGTTATTTTGAAGTGCACACTGTAACATGTTTGCTGTCGTTGTGGCAACAGTATGGAGCATTCCCCATATGTGGCTGCTCACCTCCAGTGAGGGAAGAGCAGTAGGGAGTCAATAAGGTATGACTTATCTTATTTTATGTAATTATTTCACATCAGATCAACTTCATGTAATCCTTTATTTAATGGCATAACGGTAACCTGAATAAAAGATTTTACAATAAATGTGACCGCTTACCTAGTATTTATGTGATAAAATTACATGGAAAATTGACGTGTGACATTACATAAAGTCCAGGTTTTAGGCATGATTATTTTTTTGAGTGTAGTAAAGACTTAAGAAGTTGAACCAGTCAGACAGAACTCTAGCAGGTGTTTCCTTTTTTTGAATCTGTACATTTTTGCTTCATTCGTTAATTTGACGGCATATTTACATCAGTATTTGTAACTCTAGTGGAAAAGATGTCTAATTTTATATAATAAAACCTAGAGTTAAATGGTGGATTACATTTTATTTAGAAATGAAGACAAAAAATAGTGTTAGGCGTGTAAACATAAATAAAGCAGCCACAACACACAAAGAAAAACACAAAAGTCTTTTAGGAAGAGCACTGCTAATGCAGCAGACGTAAAGTACCTAGGTAAGTGAGGTCAAACTAAGAAAGCATCATGGCAAACAATGTTTCTAAGAGACACAGACGGGTACCATAAAGGGGGGCTTGGACCCCAAATGAGGTAGTGCTGGAAGATTTTGAGAAAATGTGTAATATTTGCTGAACTTCTTCTTTCTATTGTTCCCATCAGGGGTCGCTACAGCGAATCATCTGTTTCCACGTAACTCTCTATTGTTTGCATCTTCTATTCTCACACCAGCCAACCTGATGTGTAATATTTGCTGAACACACTGGATAAAAAATTCTTTGTACTACAAAACTGAAAAGGACACCGTAGCAGTTTCTACCCCAGATGTCCTCTCCTGTTTTGTTTGCATCAGAGTTACATGTCACCTGTACAATTGTACAGTACCTCTACCTATACCCAGGTTGAACTTGTTTGGAATATTACTGGGAGAAAATATTCTACATAATTTCTCCCATTTGAGAGATCAGTTATAATGAAAATATCAGGAATCCACAATCATGAAACTGTTTGTACGTTCTGTTTCTGGTTTTATTGTGAAGGATCAGTTCTTGTCTGTTGCACGTGTTGCCACAGCTCTTTCTGGTTAGTAATGATGTTCAGTACTTACCTGGGTTTCACGTGCCTCCAGGTTGCCACATTGTCTGTACTCTGAGCTCCTCACCTCTGTCAGCGCTCATACTAGTAGGTCTTATCAGTCTGATCTTGATACCTGTTTATTGACTCTGCCTCTGCCTGATCCCTGTCGGTACCTCGGCCTGTACATTTGGATTAACTGTTTTTGAACCTTGCCTGACTGACCACTCTGTTGCCTGCTGTTTTGGATTTGTTGTTCTATTAAAGACTGTTCGGTATTGTTGACCTCACTTTTGTGCTGTGCATTTGGGTCCTTTCCAAAGCGTAGCCTTACAGATAATATAAATTAATGAGGAAGCTGAGGAAGGATATATTTCCTTCCTCAGCACAAGTTTCCTAATAACAAAAATAAAGAGTAATTAGATCCAGTTTCACTATCTATCTTGATATGTTTGATGACAAACAGTCACATATTTAGAAAGTAAAGGAACACAAGAGATGCTGAATAACTTTTTTATTACCAAAAAACAGAAGGAACAGTTTTATACACGTTTGACGTTTGAGCATCAGTTAAAAAAGAAAAAAAGAAAACTGAACATCACAGACCATAATTGCTTTAAGTGAAATCAAACATTGATTTTCTTTCAAGTTGACAAAAACGAGTAACCATACTGTCACCACTACGACAGCAAACACATTATTGTGTGCACTTCAAAATAACACCACCATCGGTGATTGCCCACAGTTGTCCGAGGTCATAGGTCAAGTGTTTAATCTTTGCGCCCATGGGTATATGGATCCAGCCTGTGCCTTGTGGTCCAGCGCTGGAGATGCCAGTTCTGAAGAGAGATGAGATGAATTCAATAAAAACATGTCCAAAGTATTTTTGACAGTGTTCACTGCTACACTGCTTCTACAAACATTGCTCCTAGTTGCGTGTTTACCTTTGGAAGATTTCGCCTTTTGCATTCAATACAAAGACGCTTCCATCAGTCCCAACTTCCACCATCATCGCCCACCCCTCTATCTGCACCCAACCACTGTCTCCAGAGGTGCTTGGTGCTATTTTCTGACATAGAAAGCAGACAGTAAATGCTTTGAACAGATGTCATGAGCAGTAAAGTCATTAGACACTGGGGTGTCCAACCTTTGTGAGGTAGATATTGTTGGCTGAATTGGTTCCCCAGCATCCATATGGGCCACAGCTGATGTAGATCAGACTACCTGACACCAAGACCCAGTTCAGAAAGCTGGTGTGAGAGAAGGCTAAGGCCTCGGTACTCGTCAGAAGGAAAATGTTCTTAGAGCTAGTAGGAGAGATTCCCACTAGCACCCCTAATCCTCCAGCGTCCACCTGCTGCATAGACCGACCTGAGGACACAAAGGTGTTATTAAGCCAAAAGGCAATAGCCACCTGGCTGCATTTACTAAGCAGTAACATTTACCTTCAGAGGGAACAAAGTCACCAGCGACGTATTTGTAGACTTTGTTTGAGGCGTCAACACCCCAGATTCCCTGAGGTCCTGCAGAGACATGCTTCAGCGGGACTGTTCCCAGGGTTCGCCAAGTCGATCCACTGAGGGTGTAAGCCCCGTTCTTCTTATCTGTCATGATAACCATCCCTTGGCCAGCATCTATCTGTTTGGCAGGATGCTGCTGGGGAGGAACGGTGCAGGTCCAGGCTGTGAGTAGAAAGAAATCAGTCGTTTTGAAGAGCGGTTACTTTCTACCTGACTAACAACTAACAAGTCATCTGAACCCACCGTGAGCAATAACCAGGTAACACAACACCTGCAAGAGGGATGCGACAGTTTCCATATTGCCTTTTGGTCTGTAGCTGATGATGCACCTCTGGATCTGTAAGGAGTTGTTGATCTGTGCCACATGTCTGTGTGACTTTTATAGTGTAAAATGAGGCAGTGGTGGGAATTTGAGGAAGTGTCCAGTTTTTCTTGAACACATCAGCAAAAAGATGTTTTTACCTCAAAACTGAACTTGTTTTCTACCACAGAGACCATCTTCTGCCCTGGGTTGATGAAACATCTGTACCTCAATTAAATTTGTGTTGTTAGCCAGTTGTTTGTTAAAGACAGTATGCAACTAAGAGAATATTACTAGAAAACAGAACATTTTACATATGTGACAGGGCGGAAAGAGAAGATCACCAGGGGTTGGAAATATAGATGGCCAATTTGACCTTCGCAAAGCAGAGTGGTTCGGCACAATGTTCCAGGGCGTGTTCCAAACGGCGCTGATGGAATGTTTGGTCAAACCACGGTTCATAGGTCACTCATCTGTTTGAACAACTGGGCGCGCTATTCTCTATAAAAGAAAAATGAATTGTAAACGACTTTTCCCGACCAGTTCTGTTGCAATATTTACTATTACTTCATATACTTTACTATGCCACTCTATTCTGACCCTCCGCGGGTGGTCTCATCCACTTTCCAAGCTCGGGTCCTCTACCAGAGGGTATGGAACTTGAGGCTTCTGCGCAGTATCCTTGCTGTTCTTAGGACTGCACTTTTCTGGACTGAGATGCCGGATGTATTTCCAGGGATCTGTTGTAGCCACTCCTCCAGTTTGGCGGTCACTGCTCCCAGTGCTTCGATCACCACAGGCACCACTGTGGCCTTCACCTTCCAAGCCTTCTCCAGTTCTTCTCTGAGCCCTTGGTTTCTCTAGTTTGTCATGTTCCTTTTTCCTGATGTTGCCATCGCTTGGTATTGCCACATCCACCACTACGGCATTCCTCTGCTCTTTGTCCACCACCACAATGTCTGGTTGGTACGCCATTACCATTCTGTGTATCTGTATCTGGAAGTCCCACAGGATGTAGGCTCGTTTGTTCTCTACCATCTTTGGAGGTGTTTCCCACTTGGGGTTTCCAGTCCATACTCCACACAGATGTTCCTGTATATATATATATATATATATATATATATATATATATATATATATATATCTATATATATATATATATATATATCTATATATATATATATATATATATATATATCTATCTCTCTCTACTATCTCTATATATATATCTATCTCTACTATATATATATACTGGCTGCGGGACCATCATGGGAGGACAAGCCCTTACAAGCCCATTCTCAGATAGGATAGGATAACATAAATCATAACCCAAGTGCTGCATAAATCACTGTAAAACAACACCCACAATGCTCAGCTACCCAGAAGTCTGGGTCGCTGCAATATTGTTATATGCCTTGGCATCTATGCCGTATTTATGGTGGCATGTTCCAGAGATGCCATATGAACAGCGGCATGTGCCGTAGCAACAGCGGAATGTTCCGGAGATCCCATGGCATGTGCTGGAGATGCCATAGATTTGGTGGCATGAGCCACGGCATGCCGCAAATTGCACCCGGCCCCACTGAGAGTGTTGCGTTACAATTCTTTGCAAACAGTAGTTTTCTTTATAACATCGGGTATGCTGAGCACATTAGTAAGGCCACTATGTAGAATAGTTCAAAAAGTGTGCCTCGTCCTCAAGCGCTTTCCTGCAAATCTTTGTTTTGTTTCCTGGCCACAAACTCCTCACAAACATGTAGGCAGAGTGGTCCGGCTGGTGGTGAGTCAACTCTAATGTGACAGGGTGGTGTAGGCCCGTCGGAAAGAGAAGATCACCTGGGGTCAGAAGATTAAAAAAAAAAAAATTCAAACCACACCATGCAAAGCAAATAATTTTTTTAAAAAGTAAAAAACCAGAACATGATGCTTTGGGAAAAATAAGAAAATAACTAAATAAACCAAAATACCAATCACACTGTTAAAACAATGATAAAATTAAACAGAGCAACCCAAGTGTAAAAACAGCAGGAGTCAAGATTATTAAAACCAGCAAATCCACATCGACACCGTCGAGCGGCAGCAGCGACGACGCCGAGGAGGTCGAATCCTCAAGCTGACACACTCTCCACCTTTAAGATTAGGCTTAAAACCTTCCTTTTTGATAAAGCTTATAGTTAGAGATGGTTCGGGTCACTGGCAATGATTGTTAGTCACAGGAACCATCTCTTAGTTAAGCTGCAATAGACATAGACTGCTGGGGGACTTAATTTATACACTGAGCTCCTCTGTTTCCTTCTACCTCTTCTGTCCAATAACCTCCCATCGTTGTTCTATGTTCAACTAACCTTGTCTCTTTCTCTCCAGTAGTTGAGCTTCTCTCTCTCTCTCTCTCTCTCTCTCCTCCACTCTGTCCTCACCTACAGGTATAATTGGACTCTGAGTTTGGTGTCTGTGATGAGCAGCTGCGGATCCAACCATTCTGCCTGTATCCAGTCCCTGGTCCAACCGTCCTGTCTGTGCTCTGTTGTTGCTTGTTGTTGTTGCTTTTCTCTCTCTCTATCCCCTCACCCCAACCGGTCGAGGCAGATGGCTGCCCACATCCAGCCTGGTTCTGCTGGAGGTTTCTTCCTCGTTAGAGAGGGAGTTTTTCCTCTCCACTGTTGCTGTCAAATTAAATGTTTGCTGTATGTGGGATTTGTTGGGTTTAGTTGTGTGAGGTCTTAAACCTTACTTTGTAAAGGGCCTTGAGATAACTTTGTTGTGATTTGGCACTATATAAATAAAATTGAACTCAATTGAATTGAATTGAATCAGCTCACCACAATATGCCGTGATCAGCACGCAGCCAAATCCACTTTTCCTCGTTGCAGCCAACAAGCGCCAGCGATGGTGCGTCACCCCGACCTGCTGGCCAGGCCAAAAGCAGCTGAGGGACTAAAAGCTGACGTGCACCTACCGCGACACAAATTGCTGTCAGTCCCACCTCCGTCGATCAACGGTCCAGGTAAGAGCCGGTTCTAAAACATAATCGCTCATAAGTGCTGCACATAAAAGGGATCCCATGCAGGTCCAACCTAACGGCCTCACTTACCAGCTCTTCCTCTCTCTTAGCGCACACACACTTGTAACCCCTACGTGCGCTGTAAGTGGCAAGAAAGGACCGGTGCTTAGATGCACCTGCATTTAGCCAGGCTCTCACCACTCCCCTATCACCTCCACCAATTATCTGCGTCTGTCACTCAGGTGAGTGGACGAGGAGGACCGTCACATCTACCTCCATGTTTTGCATCATTGTCCCGATGGGTTGATAGCCCACCGCAGACCGGGGGGTATGGCGAAATACTGGTGGCTGGGGACAAAGCTGGTCAGAACCCAAGGACACCTCATGGTGAGGAATTAAGGGGCCCAGAGAACCTGGCTCCGGAAATGACCTTTCGAGTGGGGGCATCCCAACAGGGTGGTCAGTACATGTAACTTATGTATTGGTCACCGACTGCTGGACTTCAGGAACCAGGACCATGAACTCACTGCTCACAGATTCATCCAATCGGGACTCTACAGAAAGTGACGATGGCTCAGGTGACTGAGAAACCACCTCCGCATGCTGGACTATACCCTTCAGCATGTCCCTATAGATGTTCTTTACTATATGCAGCTCGTCTACAGGCACTACACTGTACACTGCCCCACCCTCCGTTAACCTTTAACTACCTTGTGTCAGACTCGGGCAGGCGGCGGACCCACATGCACAGCACAGAGGCATGATGATGATTAAACACAGGTTTATTTTCCAAGGCAGGGTCAGACGGTCCAGGTCATACACAAGAGGCTCAGTAAAGAAGTACAAAGAGGAGCAGGCAACCTCTAGTCCGATATTCAGGCAGGGTTCGTTACACAGGCGTTCTCGGCAGAAGTACAGACAGGGATAAGGCAAACTCACGGTCAGTTGGTTAGTCCAGGTTCAGGCAGGAAACGACGGTCAAAACAAACGGGAACAATAAACGAGGAACACGGACACGAAATACTAGAACGAGGAAACTCAGGAAACTCGGGAAACTCAAGGAACTCAACAATCTGGCAAGGGACTATGGGAACAGGAGCTGACTAAATACACAGGTGAGTGATTAACTGATTACAGGCAGGTGTGGGTAATGAGCTAGGGAGTGAACAACTGAACCGATAACAGGAAGTCAACAAAATAAAACAGGACATGGCGTGACAACAGGAAACAACTAGAAACAAAACCCAAATCATGACAGTACCCCCCCCCTATGGCGCCTTCCACGGCGCCCACGGAAGCCCCCCCCCAAACCAGGGCGGGCGGAGGGTGGTCCCAGGAGGAGGGACCGAATCCCTACCCCTCAAGGCAAACGAGCAGGGTGGGTGGAGGGAGGACCGGGGGAGGGCCAAAACAAGAGATCACACAACCAAACCCAAGTCCACGAACGGGAAAAAACACGAAGTCCAGGGATTCCCTCACGGAGGGTGAAGGCGTGGCGAGATCCTGCTCAGCCGCCGCTGAGCCCGGGTGGCCCTCATAGTGCCCTTGAGCTGGGCCGACGTCCCCGGGGCCCACCCCGAATGGCGACGTCCTCCAGGCGGACGCTGATCCGAGGGGCTGAGGAGTCGAGGCGGACGTCGCCGCAGGAGACAGCACCATCCACACCGCCGGATGCGCCGCGGGCGAGGCCACCAGTCCACGAGACAACTATGCACCGCCGCCAGAGTGCAGGGAAATCAGCGGCGTCCACCTTGGACCACCGTGACGAGAAACCGGAACCAGCGGCGTCCTCCTTGGACCACCGCGACGAGAAACCGGAACCAGCGGCGCCCTCCTTGGACCACCGCGACGAGACACAGGAACCAGCGGCGTCCTCCTTGGACCACTGCGACGAGAAACAGGAACCAGCGGAGTCCTTCTTGGAACACCGCAACGAGACACAGGTACGAGCGGCGTCCTCCTTGGACCACCGCGACGAGAAACAGGAACCAGCGGCGTCCTCCTTGGACCACCGCGACGAGAAACAGGAACCAACGGCGTCCTCCTTGGACCACCGCGACGAGAAACAGGAACCGACGTGGCCTCCTCCGGAGCACCATCGGGAACAGATGCAGGTGCGGCCAAAGCCGAGCCGCCAGGAACCGATGCAGGTGCGGCCGGGGCCGAGCCACCAGGAACCGATGCAGGTGCGGCCGGGACCGAGCCGCCAGGAACCGATGCAGGTGCGGCCGGGGCTGAGCCGCCAGGAACCGATGCAGGTGCGACCGGAGCCGAGCCGCCAGGAACCGATGCAGGTGCGGCCGGAGCCGAGCCGCCAGGAACCGATGCAGGAGCGACCTTCTCCTGGATGTCGGTGGTAACCACGACGGGTGCGACCTCCTCCTGGAGGTCGGTTGGAGCTAGGACAGGGGCGACCTCCTCCTGGAGGTCGGCTGGGGCTAGGATGGGGGCGACCTCCTCCTGGAGGTCGGCTGGGGCTAGGACGGGGGCGACCTCCTCCTGGAGGTCGGCTGGAACCACGACGGGGGCGGCCTCCTCCTGGAGGTCGTCTGGAACCACGACGGGGGCGGCCTCCTCCTGGAGGTCGGCGGGAACCGCGGCAGCAACTCCAGCTGGCGCGACCTCCTCCTGGAGGTCGGCGGGAACCGTGGCAGCAACTCCAGCTGGCGCGACCTCCTCCTGGAGGTCGGCGGGAACCGCGGCAGCAACTCCAGCTGGCGCGACCTCCTCCTGGAGGACGGCGGGAACCGCGGCAGCAACTCCAGCTGGCGCAACCTCCTCCTGGAGGTCGGCGGGAACCGCGGCAGCAACTCCAGCTGGCGCGACCTCCTCCTGGAGGTCCACAGGAGCTGCAGCAGGCGCGACCTCCTCCTGGAGGTCCGCAGGAGCTGCGGCAGGCGCGACCTCCTCCTGGAGGTCCGCAGGAGCTGCAGCAGGAACTGCAGCAGGCACGACCTCCTCCTGGAGGTCCGCAGGAGCTGCAGCAGGAACTGCAGCCGGCGCCGCCTCCTTCTGGAGGCCGGCGGGAGCTGCGGCTCCGAGGGTGACAGGGACACAAACGGCATCTTTGCGGGAGCTGACAGGAACGGAGACTGGCACGACCGCTACAGGGCCGACAGGAACGGGAGCGGGAACGACCGCTACATGGCCGACAGAGACTGGAACGGCCGCAACATGGCCGACAGGAACAGGAACGGCCGCAACATGGCTGACAGGAACAGGAACGGCCGCAACATGGCCAACAGGAACAGAAACGGCCGCAACATGGCCGACAGGAGCAGGAACGGCCGCAACATGGCCAACAGGAACAGGAACGGCCGCAACATGGCCGACAGGAACAGGAACGGCGTCCTTACTGGAGCCGACAGGGACAGGAACGGCGTCCTTACTGGAGCCGACAGGGACAGGAACGGCGTCCTTACTGGAGCCGACAGGGACAGGAACGGCGTCCTTACTGGAGCCGACAGGGACTAGAGCGGCGTCCTTACTGGAGCCGACAGGGACTAGAGCGGCGTCCTTACTGGAGCCGACCGGGACAGGAAGGACCCCTAACGGGTCGACAGGAACTGGGACGGCGTCCCCTCCGGAGCCGGCATGACTGCTTACAGCTGCCGAGCTCGACGGAGTAGACGTCGGGCCTGATTAGGTGGGGCTAACACTCGACAGACGGACAGTGCCCTCTGGCTGGAACAAGGCCTGAGCGTGACTGGACTGGACTGGGACAGGAACGTGACTCGACTGGACCTGAGCGTGACCGGACTGGACTGGGACGTGACTCGACTGAACTGGGGCCTGGACGTGACCGGACTGGACTGGGACTCGACTGGACTGGAACGTGACTCGACGGGGCTGGAACCTGGAGTAGACTCGACTGGGCTCGGCTGGACTGGGCTCGACTGGACTGGGCTCGGCTGGACTGGGACCTGGGCTGGGCTCGACTGGACTGGGATCTGTACTGGGCTTGATTGGAACGGGACCTGGACTGGGCTCGACTGAACTGGGACCTGGACTGGGACCTGGACTGGGCTCGACTGGACTGGGACCTGGACTGGGCTCGACTGGACTGGGCTCGACTGGACTGGGACCTGGACTGGGTTCGACTGAACGGGGGCCTGGACTGGGATCTGGACTGGGCTCGGCTGGGCTGGAGCTGGAACCTGAGCGTGACTGGGCTGCACTAGAACATGAGCGTGGCGAGGCTGAACTGCGACTGGAGCCTGAGCGGAGCATGGCTGAACTGGGGACTGGGCAAAACATGGCTGAACTGGGGACTGGGCAAAACACGGCTGAACTGGAGACTGGGCAAAACGCGGCTGGGCTGGAGACTGGGCCAAACACGGCTGGACTGGAACTGGAGACTGAACAGCTCGCGGCTGGACTGGAGACTGAACAGCTCGCGGCTGGACTGGAGACTGAACAGCTCGCGGCTGAACTGGAGACTGAACAGCTCGCGGCTGGACTGGAGACGGAACAGCGCGCGGCTGGGCTGGATACGGGGGACCGCATGAGTGCAGGAAATCCTCCCAGCGGGGCAAACATGGAGCTGGGCAGGTTGGAGCAGACACGACGGTCCGACGGGGCTGGAAGGAGGAAACCGAAACCATCGGCGGGCTGGCGTAATCCGAGCGGGCGGCGTGGGGGCTGGTGTGGTGCGGAGCGCGTTGCTTAACTCATCGAGCCTTGCGCACAATCGCTCATAGAGGCGATGAACACTGGGGCGCTCTAACACGCTGTCCTCGTCCTCCAGAGTCAATACCGCCACCTCCACGGCGCTGCGCTGGTTTTCCGGGTTAATCGCCCGTCGGTAATCCTCCGCGAGGATTTTAAAATAAATTTGTAGGTCGCTAGGTAGCTCGGCGCAGGTAAACTCCATACTCCCTCGGGTAAATAATACTCGCCGTCAAAAAAGAAACAAGAAAAAACAGTCACTGACCTGACCGGAGGCTGAGTGCTGGCTGGGTCCAAGTTTGGCCAGATTGTTCTGTCAGACTCGGGCAGGCGGCGGACCCACATGCACAGCACAGAGGCGTGATGATGATTAAACACAGGTTTATTTTCCAAGGCAGGGTCAGACGGTCCAGGTCATACACAAGAGGCTCAGTAAAGAAGTACAAAGAGGAGCAGGCAACCTCTAGTCCGATATTCAGGCAGGGTTCGTTACACAGGCGGTCTCGGCAGAAGTACAGACAGGGATAAGGCAAACTCACGGTCAGTTGGTTAGTCCAGGTTCAGGCAGGAAACGACGGTCAAAACAAACGGGAACAATAAACGAGGAACACGGACACGAAACACTGGAACGAGGAAACTCAGGAAACTCGGGAAACTCAAGGAACTACACAATCTGGCAAGGGACTATGGGAACAGGAGCTGACTAAATACACAGGTGAGTGATTAACTGATTACAGGCAGGTGTGGGTAATGAGCTAGGGAGTGAACAACTGAACCGATAACAGGAAGTCAACAAAATAAAACAGGACATGGCGTGACAACAGGAAACAACTAGAAACAAAACCCAAATCATGACACCTTGTACACCACAGAGCTCCACAAATCCTTGATTTTGTGGCATCCCCGCGCTCCGCAGTCCCTCACCTTAACCAACTGACCAACGAACTGACTACCTGAGCGCAGCTAAAAGCGATCTTCACTCTTTCCTGGTGCTCCGCCACCCAACCTTGATGGTGGCAAGGTCTGCAGGAGGTTATTCAGCGTTTGGTTAAAACGCCCACACTGCCCATTGCCAACCGAGTGATAAGGAGTACTGCGGGATCTGCCCACCCCATACAGTAAGCAGAGTCATCCAATTAGGGCGCTCTCAAAACTCCGACCCTGATCAATGTATGTAGTCGGCTGGGCACACCAAACTTATAAAACCACTCCGAAACCAGCACCTGAGCTACTGTACAGGCTCGTTGGTCGCGGGTGGGAAAAACCACTGTAAACTTTGTGAACACATCGGTCATCACTAAAACATTCTCAAACCCTACCCAAGAAGGTTTGAGCGGCGTAAAATCAATGGCCGGAATTTCATTAGGCTAGGAGGCAAGCAGATGACCCATGTAACTATGAGGTGCATCGCCAGCATCCTTAGCAACCTGGCACCGCTCACACCTCTGAACCCAGTCCCGAATCTCTGCAAACATACCTGGCCAATAGCATCGCTGCCGAACCAACTCTGTAGTGCACTCTCTGCCCTGATGCCCGTCCTGCTGGTGGAGCTGACTAAAATCCTCCTGCTTAAGAGCAGCCGGCAAGAGCAACTGGAGGACCCCCCCCATCAGGCCAATGGACTCTGTGGAATAAAACCCCATCCTTCTCCACTAAGCAATCCCCCTGGCGCAACAAAACCAGCGCCAACTTAAAGAGATTTTGTTGCTCCAAGTGAGTGGGTCTGAACCCCCGATGCCAATAGAGGAGGACTTTTTTCAGGACAGGGTCATTCTCCTGCAAAGAACGGACATTAGAAGGCGAGCGGGAGAGCACATACCAGAGCCTGACTAGCTGATGCACCTGCAACAGGGAGAAGACTCCCGTGCAGCTCAGGTAGTACTGTAGTGCCAGGTAGAGCATTCCTGTTAACGCGTCCTCACCGGTACTATGTCAAAATCAAAGGCCGCTAACTGGGCTGTCCAACGCTATTCAGTTGCCCCCAACTTAGCCGTCTGGAGATAACTCAAGGGGGTATTATCCGTGTACACTGTGCATTTATGACCCAACAGGTACTCCCGGAACTTTTCAGTCATTTCCAATTTGAGTGCAAGAAATTCCAATTTCATGGAACTGTAATTATCTGTATGTTACACTTGATGGGTCAAAGGCCTTGACTGCTGTATGCCACTGGTTTCATACCATCAACGGTCTCTTGAGAGAACAGCCCCCAGCCAGTCATAACTGGCATCTACCTCCAGAATGAACGGGCGTGCAAAATTGGCATAAGCCAACACAGGTGCAGATACGAGTTTGGTTTTGAGTATTTCAAAGCTCTGCTCACATTGCGGGGTCCAATTTGAGGCCAACACCTGACCTGGGCCTCTACCTCCCTTCTTACCGGCTAGCTCTGCTACCAACCGGTGCAGTGGGAGAGCCAATTTTGCAAAGCCCTCCACGAATCGTCGGTAGAAACTTGGAAAGCCCAAAAACGTCCGCAGCTCCAACACATTCTGTGGGCATTTCCAAGTAGCCACAGCCTCAATCTTCTTGGGGTCAGTGGAAACTCCCTGGCCTGAAATGACCTGGCCTAGGTACCCCACTTCCAGCTCGAAAAAAGCACATTTTTCCAGCTTTGCCTTCAGCCCTTACGTGTGGAGACAATGAAGCACCATCTCCAGCCTCTGTAGGTGCTGGTCAACAGATGACAAAAAAACAAAGATATCGTCCAAGTATAGCAAGACAGACTGACCTTGTTGAGCCCCCAACATTCTCTGCATTAATCGCTAGAATGTACTTGGGGCATTACACAACCCAAAAGGCATGCCATTGAACTCAAAAAGCCCAAAGGGGGTACAAATGCCGTTTTAGGACGATCTTGTTCCGTCACTGGCGCCTGATGGTAACCGCTGGCTAGGTCTAAAGTAGAAAACCAGCAGGCCCCTGATAATGCATCTAAGCTCTCCTCAATCCGAGGGAGGGGGAAAGCATCCTTCCGCGTTTGCTGTTAAGAAGGTGGTAATCCACGCACAAGCGAAGACGACCATCCTTCTTACGTACCAACACCACCAGGGAGGCATATGGGCTACTGCTTTCTCTGATTACCTTAGACTGTAGAGTTCATTAATATGTGCCTTCACTGTCTCATATTCTAATGGAGGGATACAACGATACCGCTGTCGGACCGGTACCTCATCTAACGGAGGTATGTCATGTTAAGGCAAGCTAGTACAACCCAGGTCATGGTCATGAGTAGCAAACACAGAATAAGGCACACGCACCGCCTGCTTACCACAAACTCGCACAGGGCTGCTAACCACAGGGGGAGAGTTGTCATCACACTGACTATGATACTGTTGCAGAGCATCGAGGTCAGGTCGCGGCTCCTGTAGCACTGCCAATGACTCAAAGAGTCAGAGACCAAGTGAACCGAAAAGCTCCTGGTAACAACGTTTTATGATGTTCCCAAAACCCCCAGGGTGGAGGGCACAGGACCAGGGGGGTCCTCCACTACCAAAGTCCCGCAACGAGTCAAGATGGAGGGTAAGCTCGCTCATTAGCACAATCCCTTGCAAAGTGCCCAGGCCGCTGGCACCGCTGACAAATTACCGGGCCAGCCCGCACGTTCTTATGTTGTTGGGGTGGGGCCTGCAGCAGCGCTACAGGCTGAGTAAGCTAATTTAACGGCTCCTGTTGGAGCTTCATCAAATTCAGTACTTCCCCCAAGGTCGGCTTCGGTGAACAACCCAATACCCCAGCAGGAACGCTGCTTTGCGCGCTACACTGCAGACCATAAGCCGAGGGTACAGATGCACTGCAAGCCCGCGTCGACGACCCCTTCCTTTCCCTATCTCATAGCTTCCACCCGAAGCTCCAGCAAGGAAACGGTAGGTATTTGACGAACCTCTTGCCTAAGTGTACGGCGAAGGGAACCATCTAGAATGTGCTCAATAAATTGGTCTTGAAACAGCACCTCAGAATTAAGCACCCCGTCGGGAGCCTGTTGTTTAACTTGCGCCATCAGTGCAATAAGAGCAAGAGAAAACTCCTGCTGGGGCTCACCTTAAAGCTGCTGCTGAGGGAAGAAACGCAGCTGCCAGGCAATATACTGTAGGACTGAGTACAGCAATACAGTTCTTTGAAAATAGTAAGAACCTGCACTGGATCCCCTGGTACAGCGCCAGAGCGAAACTTAATTTCCTTAATTTCTTATTTCAATGCATGCACTACACACACTCCCAGAAGCACTAATGTAATAATGTAATAATGCTGCTGTCATGATGTAATGTGAACTTTCAGCTTTCTGCTGAGAGATAGGGGTTATCAATGCCAGCCCACCCGACCCCTTACCCAGAACCTGAAGCAGGCCCCCAGCAGCACCTTAATGGGGCACACTGCAGAGCCCGGGTGGAAATGATGTGTTGTTCTCCACAATATTGCAATTATTAGAGAGGAGCAACACCCTGCCCTACAAATACAAAACCCTAAGGAAGACTCCATCCACCCTGCAGATTAGTGAGATGGAAGGACAGTCAGAGATGTGATTTGCCGTAATATCTTAATTAACGATCACCACCACGACCACTACTACCACCAATAAAAAAAACTGAATAAATACAAATCATAATTTATTTGGTTTTCTTCATTTTCTACGAATACAAAGGCAATTGTTAGATTTTATGATTATTCCAATAATTAATACAATTCACTTGTAACTATACACTCACCTGCAGCTTCTTTTTTGGGAATTTCAATTTCTAGATCTACCTCTTCAATCTGGTGGTTATACTTAATTATTCAGATGTAGTTTTCATAACTCCCTAACTGGTAACTGAAAGTACAGAACATTTAGAGTTACATGACATAGTTCCATGACCCTCGTCACATTCTGCTGTTCCCTCCTGCAGTTCCAGACTCTGGGGCAGAGGGGAGATAATAATGTCAGTATACTTTACTTAGATCCTTTAGGCTACGCAACACAAACATAGAAAATCATGCGATGTGTATAAACTGTATTAATATTACCTCTGTAGACCCCTCTGTGGCAGAAAATGGTTTCATTGTCTTCATACAGTAGGCCTATGAAGACGAGCATATGGTTAGAGTACACTTTATAATACTACTTATCATAGTTTAAGCTTTATTTAGTAGGATACCTACAACAGCCTGGACTTCTGTTTTGACAGGAGAATCTAAGAGGCTGATATCACCATTAGAATCTGTTAAGACCAACAAAAAACCCAACCCAGAGTCTAAGAAATGGATACATCAAAAATAGTAAGGTAAAAAATCAAATATATACGTAGGCCTCTTACATTTTACATATATTTTTCAAATGCACTTGTATCCTGGGGAGTGACTGATTCTGATAAACTCCCTCCAGGAATTCCTTCAGCCCCTGCTTTCCAGTTTTCATGCTGAGGGCCTTCTCCACTGCATACATCAGTGGTGGTGGTGCAGGTCCTACACCAGTTGTTCTAGCCTCTGCCTTCTTTCTGTTGGCTGAGTAGAATTCAAATGATTTAACTGTGTGAAAACATTACACCCATGTTGAAAATTCTGCTGCACTGCTATACTCTGCATGCTACTTACTGTAGTTATTTAATATGTTAAATATTTGTAACATCAGGTAATCTACACCCATGATAAGATCGTGCCTTACCTGTTTGAATTGTGTTTTTATATTTCAGTTTTATCTGCTGCCACGTTCATTTAATGCCTCAGCTGTTTCTCCAGGTTTTCAAACTCAGTATAAGTCAACTCAGAGTTCAGGTTTGAAGTCAGAGTTTGTTAAACCTCCTTCTTGAAGTGAGCCCCTGGTGCTCCTTGTCTGTTGTACCCACACAGCCCAAACTGGCTTTTGGAGACCTTTACTCAGGTGCCTGTCACATGAACGTGACAAAGAAAAAGCGTATGAATGATGTTGATGATTGGGCTTCATCAACTCAACTTAACCCGTCCACAGAGACATCCGCTTAATAAGGCTGACGTGTGTTTAGAATTTGAAATGCATGTCCGATTACTTTTTGTGTTGTTGTATTAATGCTGTGTAAAGTAAAATGTACACACGTCACATGTAGGAATAAACAACAATAAAACGTAACAACCTCATCCGCCATAGCTGAGCTCTTATACCATCCAGAAGCCATGAAGCGTTGCAGTGAGGTCACTGAAGGTCAGAGTAACGGACTGAAACAATTTGCTACAAATAAACCAACCAGAAAATAAACCAGATAAAAACTTGTACTTTGAATTTACGCCGATGTATGTAAGCTTGGACCTTTAAAGACACCAATTGATTTGGCGAATCCACTTTAGTTGAATCTGGTTGTACGGTTCTGGAAATCAGGGCTTGATCACCTGGCGTGAGCTGCATGATTGTGGAGGGTGGTGCGACTTTTGCAATAGGTAGGTTTAAAGTAATTTTTTTCTCATCTCTCATCTCCTCGTGTTCTACCATCAATCTTTGGACATTCTCTTGTGAGACACTGGAGTCAGCTATCTCTGTGGATAAATATGTGCGTGTTGCAGTGTCAGTAGCAATGTATGTTTTATCATCCACCTGAAACCAGTCCAGCATTCACAGCCAAACGGAAAAGCCCGTTAAGCGGCAGGGTGGGCAGGCTGTTCCTGATGTCCCACACCAGGCTCTCACTGTCAGCCATCGTAAAAATTTCTCAGTTGAATTCAGCAGTTCCTTAGCCCAAAGCACACGGTTGAACCTTCACTTCTCCACCGCAGGTGTGATTCTGACCTCTCTCATTCTGGCCAAGTTGGTTTTGGGAAGTAGCATCGATCTGGTCTGAAGCTGGTTCCCGGACGAGCCCCCAAGAATCTGTTAAAGGTACAGGCTCATTGACTCCCATGCGGCCACATTGGTGTGTCACATACGGCAACAGGAAAAATCATGATAGCCATGTGTGTGGAGATGTTTACATTCTCACACCTGCATCACTGCCGTCTGACTATCAGACTATGAGCTCAGAGACTACAAAAATGGCACAGCGCCATCGCCTGGAAGAGTCTAACACATGTAGGAGAGAGAGACATGCTCCTATTCCCAAATCCCGTGCCCAGTCTGTATCTGTTTACCATGGCTCAGATGAACTTAACACAGAAGCAGCCTGCATTAGAACAAAGACATATAAATCCAAGATGCTTTGTCTCTTCTGTAAAAGCACAGAACAATATTTGTCACAATGTCTTGTCATTGTGCAGCACTCAGTGGAGGAAATCAGAAAATGATTGGAATGTAGCAAACGCTGCCATCACTTTGGTCGATCTAACCACTAACCAAAGGCTTGCACCTTGAAGAAACAATGCAGCGAGTACCAAGAAATCCATCTCAGGGTACTCAGGGTACAGGGAGTTTGTATGCGTGTGGTGCGGTTGGAGTGTGGGGTGTCCGGTTTTCCACCCGGGGTACGTTGATCGTCTGCCTGGGTGGTCTCTTTTCTACTGACCCCCACCAATTGCTGGCCTTGTGCTGCAGGCCCGGTGTGGTACCAGGGGATGAGGTTGGGCCGATGGGGTAGGCCCCGCTCCGTTCATGTAGGGGTGGTGGACTGGGGGTAGACCCCACTCTGGGCGCAAAGGCATCTCCTAGCAGGCTCCCTATGGATCGTGGGTCCTCAGGCTCCACTTTTTCAGGCCGACCCTCCCACCGGGGGGAGTGTTTGCCCCTGGGTCTCATGGGGCGGACAGCGTTGACGCACGGTGGCCCACTCTGACCTTGGGTGGTGTCTCTGTGGCTTCTGCAGCTCTGCCTGGGGGGCTCTGTGTGGGCGGCTTGGGTCGCAACACCTGCCCTCCTGGAACTGAAGGTGTGTGGGATCCCTGGCTGCTAGGATTCTTTCCTCTGCTTGTTGGATGGGTGTAGTGGCCAAGCTCCTCACATCACCCTGGCTTCCACAAGTGACATTGTTCATGCACCAACGTCTGCCTGACCCTTTGGGTGAATAATGTTAAGCTATAGCTTAATAGCAGTCAGAGCAAACCTTATAGCATGTGTTTGTGTGTCTGTCTGGGGGAGTTATCTTTCGTTACTATATGAAAGTTATTCAATTCAATTTTATTTATATAGCGCCAAATCACAACAAAGTTATTTCAAGGCACTTTACAAAGTAAGGTTTAAAACCTCACACAACTAAACCCAACAAATCCCACATACAGCAAGCATTTAATTTGACAGCAACAGTGGAGAGGAAAAACTCCCTCTCTAACGAGGAAGAAACCTCCAGCAGAACCAGACTGGATGTGGGCGGCCATCTGCCTCGACCGGTTGGGGTGAGAGGATAGAGAGAAAGAAAAGCACAGCAACAACAACAAGCAACAACAGAGCACAGGCAGGATGGTTGGACCAGGGACTGGATACAGGCAGGATGGACTTACTGGGAGCTGTTGAGACCTTTACTCGGGTGCCTGTCACATGATTGTGATGAAGAAAAAGCATATGAATGATGTCTATGTGGCTTCATCAACTCACCTTAACCTCTCCACAAAGACATACGCTAAATAAGGCTGAAGTGTGTTTAGAATTTGAAATGCATGTTCGAATACTTTTTGTGTTGTTCTATTAATGCTGTCAGTCAAATGTACACTTGTCACATGTAGGAATAAACAGTGACAAAATGTAACAACCTCATCTGCCATAGAGCTCTTATACCATCCAGAAGCAATAAAGCGTTGCACTGAGGTCACTGAAGGTCAGAGTAACAGACTGAAACAATTTGCAATTTGCATAAAATAAACCAGATAAAAACAAGTCGCCAGAGACATATTTGTAGACTTTGTTTGAGCCATCTGCTCTCTGAGATTCCCTTAGGTCCCACCAAGACGTGCTTTAGCTTCCATGTTGCCTGTTGGTCTGTAGCTGGTGATGCAACTCTGGATCTGTGCCGAGCTGTTGCTCTATGTATTTTTACGTGACTTCTTTGTGTGAAAGAGGTAGTGGTGAAAATTTGAGGAAATGTACAGTAATTTTTTGAACACATCAGCAAAAATGTGTTTTCACCTACAAAGCACTTAATAATAAAGCGCCTTCTCATCCTAAAGACCTCATAGTTCCTTATGCTCCCAGCAGAATGCTTCGTCAGAGTGTTTCCTATAGTCTTTAAATGTAGAATGGGAGGCAGAGCTTTTAGCTACCAAGCTCCTCTCCTGTGGAACCAGCTCCTGGTTTAGGTTCAAGAAGCTGACACACTCTCCACCTTTAAGATCAGGCTTAAAACCTTCCTTTGTGATGAAGCTTATAGTTAGAGATGGTTCAGGTCACTGGCAATGATTGTTAGTCACAGAAACCATCTCTTATTTAAGCTACAATAGACATAGACTGCTGGGGGACTTAATTTACATACTAAACTTCTCTGTTTCCTTCTATCTCATCTGTCCAATACCCTCCCATCAATGTTCCATGTTTAACATCGAGAGAAAGAACCTTTGTCCCTACCTTCCAATCTCCTGGTGCCTACTGGTCCTATGTCAAGCTCCCATATGTACAATGACCCCGTGCCAACACAGTTGTTAATTCAACGATCAAATTGAATAACCTACCAAAATGAACAACAAAACAATATACATACTGTAAATAAAAATATCCTATAATTATCCTATAAATATAGTATAAATATAGATAACAGCAATTGGATGAAATAAACTAACAAATAACTCCTACAAATTACATAACTCAGTACTCAGAGATGCCCTGGTGGCCACAGCTGCTTGCAATGTCCTAGCCCACCTGAGAGGACCAATCATCAATACCAATCATTCTTATAATTTTGGGTTTACAAATTCTGGTTAATAGCTGAATATTGACACTTATCATTAACAATGATCTACAATTTATTAAGTTAAATACCTAATCAATTTATCAATTTAAGAAAGCAAATACTGTTTCAATTTTATATATACGAAGGATAAGAATAAAGAAGGACATACATTTGAAGAATAAGGTCTGTATGAATGTCATTTCAGATGAAATAGGGTTGCCAAATCAATTTTACTAACTATACTAGAATTGATGACACTCAACAATAATTCAGCTAACACAGCTATTCACAACTTCAAACTATAATAGCGTAAGTTAGTGTGAGAGAGAAAAAGAGAGACCCTCCCCAGATATCTTCAGCATGATTAGACAGTGGGCAGCGTCACAAGTACATACATGTAAAAAAATGGATATTAGATCACACTAAGATGTCTGATTTAATTATCTGCAAAGGTATCATGAATCCCCTCGCTTCTTGCGTTGTATTGAATGCGACATTCCTCCTGCTTGTCTCTTCCTCTCCCCCCTGTTCTACCAACCCAATTTGCAGGTTCCTCATCACTTACCCACCCACTAGCCCCATCCTTGTAGCTCCTATTTCCTCTATTCCCCACCATCTCAAGTCCTACTCTCCCCATCATCAAGGCTTGATCGACTGTACAGTTCTTCATCCCTCCTACGTTGCTTCACTTCCGGTTTTGTTTTCAGATTTCAGTATTTCAGATATTCCCTAGTGATTCACTGGCTGTCTTTGTTTCCACATTGGGTATTGGATTCTCACTCACTCCGCCCTAACGGGGATTCGAACTGGTGACCCCGTTTGCAAGTCCTGCGACTTTAGTGACTGAGCTATCCAGTGATATCATGTATCCACTAATTTATATGATATACACGAAATATATACACATATATATATATATATCTTATGCATCTTCTGATGGTAAAAAAAGTCTTTTTATGTTTCTGAATAGAGTGACGTGGGAACCACGCTCTTTCAACATTACTTTGAACAAGTTATTAAGGGAGAAGATAGACAAAGACAATGAGCCAAATATCTATCTAAGTCCAACATTCATCCCCATATTGACCAATTGACCATTTTCAATTGTTGAACTATTAATCTATTCCTCAGCTTTTTAATATCTTTAATACTTTCTGATTTAGGTGCAGTGGGTAGCACTGCGGGCTTACAGCATCCCCACATGG
Source organism: Betta splendens (assembly GCF_900634795.4). Taxonomy (NCBI): domain Eukaryota; kingdom Metazoa; phylum Chordata; class Actinopteri; order Anabantiformes; family Osphronemidae; genus Betta; species Betta splendens. Next base: position 2,461,819 of record NC_040889.2, on the reverse strand, counting down.
GACATCATTTTTTGCATGGGGCTCGAGTGGTGCGCCATGTCTGGCGGTTGGGGTGTGGTGGCAGCTGGGACCGGCAGTCTGGTCTGGTCGTCTACTCAGGCTGCTGTCTTCATTGAGCCCTGGGCGGAGTTTGGCCCTCAATGCACAGCCGCAGAGTATGTGTGTAGGTTTGTTAAGGAGTTCAGGAGCACTGGACCTCCAAACGGTGGCAAGGTCCCTTCTACAGTAGGTCCTGGGCGAGCATGGGCATACTTGAGCGAGAGAATGGGTAAGTGTGAAAGAAGGGTGAGGATGACTCTGGCTGTGCTGCGTGTGGTGCCTGGGCAGTAGTACTGCAGTCCCTGGGTCTCGGCTGTCTCTTTCTGGCTGGGGGTTGTGGGGGGCGGTGGGATGGGTAGCAGAGCCAGTCGGGAACCTGGATTCTTTCCTCTGCTTGTTGGATGGGCGTAGTGGCCGAGCCCCTCACATCACCCTGGCTTCCACAAGTGGCATTGTTCATGCACCAACGTCTGCCTGACCCTTTGGGTGAATAATATTAAGCTACAGCCTTAGTAAACTTGTAGTGGGACACTTTCCAAATCCAACTGTAAGTATTACTGATACTTATCACTACCAATATCAATAATGTGTGAATATGGAAATTGTGGTGTTCTATGTCATGACTTTTATTAAGTAGTATGGGATATGTATAACAATGCACATGTGTATGTATATGATATGTATATGTTTGTATGAGTATGTGCACATACCTTAACACTATTATTGGTATTAGTATTAATCTCCAAGGTAAACCACAGTACATCAGTTGTTTAGTTATGAATGTGTTAGCCTAAGGTACATCCCTGCTTCTTATTTATTTTGCTCCGAATGTTTACTTAACAGATTTGCTTGGTTTTAGCAGCTGGTTGCACCCCAGCTTCTTGAAACTGAACCGGGAGCTGATTCCACAGGAGAGGAGCTTAGTAGCTAAAGGCTCTGCCTCCCGTTCTACATTTAAGACTATTAGCCCAGCGCTCTGAATTAAGATGCTTTGTAGGTGAAAACACATTTTTGCTGATGTGTTCAAAAAAATAATGTACATTTCCTCAAATTTTCACCACTACCTCTTTTCACACAAAGAAGTCACGTAAACATACATAGAGCAGCAGCTCGGCACAGATCCAGAGTTGCATCACCAGCTACAGACCAACAGTCAACATGGAAGCTAAAGCACGTCTTGGTGGGACTTGAGGGAATCTCAGGAGAGTAGGTGCCTCAAACAAAGTCTACAAATATGTCTCTGGCGACTTGTTTTTATCTGGTTTATTTTATGCAAATTGCAAATTGCAAATTGTTTCAGTCTGTTACTCTGACCTTCAGTGACCTCAGTGCAACGCTTTATTGCTTCTGGATGGTATAAGAGCTCTATGGCAGATGAGGTTGTTACATTTTGTCACTGTTTATTCCTACATGTGACAAGTGTACATTTGACTGACAGCATTAATAGAACAACACAAAAAGTATTCGAACATGCATTTCAAATTCTAAACACACTTCAGCCTTATTTAGCGTATGTCTTTGTGGAGAGGTTAAGGTGAGTTGATGAAGCCACATAGACATCATTCATATGCTTTTTCTTCATCACAATCATGTGACAGGCACCCGAGTAAAGGTCTCAACAGCTCCCAGTAAGTCCATCCTGCCTGTATCCAGTCCCTGGTCCAACCATCCTGCCTGTGCTCTGTTGTTGCTTGTTGTTGTTGCTGTGCTTTTCTTTCTCTCTATCCTCTCACCCCAACCGGTCGAGGCAGATGGCCGCCCACATCCAGTCTGGTTCTGCTGGAGGTTTCTTCCTCGTTAGAGAGGGAGTTTTTCCTCTCCACTGTTGCTGTCAAATTAAATGCTTGCTGTATGTGGGATTTGTTGGGTTTAGTTGTGTGAGGTTTTAAACCTTACTTTGTAAAGTGCCTTGAAATAACTTTGTTGTGATTTGGCGCTATATAAATAAAATTGAATTGAATAACTTTCATATAGTAACGAAAGATAACTCCCCCAGACAGACACACACACACAAACACATGCTATAAGGTTTGCTCTGACTGCTATTAAGCTATAGCTTAACATTATTCACCCAAAGGGTCAGGCAGACGTTGGTGCATGAACAATGTCACTTGTGGAAGCCAGGGTGATGTGAGGAGCTTGGCCACTACACCCATCCAACAAGCAGAGGAAAGAATCCTAGCAGCCAGGGATCCCACACACCTTCAGTTCCAGGAGGGCAGGTGTTGCGACCCAAGCCGCCCACACAGAGCCCCCCAGGCAGAGCTGCAGAAGCCACAGAGACACCACCCAAGGTCAGAGTGGGCCACCGTGCGTCAACGCTGTCCGCCCCATGAGACCCAGGGGCAAACACTCCCCCCGGTGGGAGGGTCGGCCTGAAAAAGTGGAGCCTGAGGACCCACGATCCATAGGGAGCCTGCTAGGAGATGCCTTTGCGCCCAGAGTGGGGTCTACCCCCAGTCCACCACCCCTACATGAACGGAGCGGGGCCTACCCCATCGGCCCAACCTCATCCCCTGGTACCACACCGGGCCTGCAGCACAAGGCCAGCAATTGGTGGGGGTCAGTAGAAAAGAGACCACCCAGGCAGACGATCAACGTACCCCGGGTGGAAAACCGGACACCCCACACTCCAACCGCACCACACGCATACAAACTCCCTGTACCCTGAGTACCCTGAGATGGATTTCTTGGTACTCGCTGCATTGTTTCTTCAAGGTGCAAGCCTTTGGTTAGTGGTTAGATCGACCAAAGTGATGGCAGCGTTTGCTACATTCCAATCATTTTCTGATTTCCTCCACTGAGTGCTGCACAATGACAAGACATTGTGACAAATATTGTTCTGTGCTTTTACAGAAGAGACAAAGCATCTTGGATTTATATGTCTTTGTTCTAATGCAGGCTGCTTCTGTGTTAAGTTCATCTGAGCCATGGTAAACAGATACAGACTGGGCACGGGATTTGGGAATAGGAGCATGTCTCTCTCTCCTACATGTGTTAGACTCTTCCAGGCGATGGCGCTGTGCCATTTTTGTAGTCTCTGAGCTCATAGTCTGATAGTCAGACGGCAGTGATGCAGGTGTGAGAATGTAAACATCTCCACACACATGGCTATCATGATTTTTTCCTGTTGCCGTATGTGACACACCAATGTGGCCGCATGGGAGTCAATGAGCCTGTACCTTTAACAGATTCTTGGGGGCTCGTCCGGGAACCAGCTTCAGACCAGATCGATGCTACTTCCCAAAACCAACTTGGCCAGAATGAGAGAGGTCAGAATCACACCTGAGGTGGAGAAGTGAAGGTTCAACCGTGTGCTTTGGGCTAAGGAACTGCTGAATTCAACTGAGAAATTTTTACGATGGCTGACAGTGAGAGCCTGGTGTGGGACATCAGGAACAGCCTGCCCACCCTGCCGCTTAACGGGCTTTTCCGTTTGGCTGTGAATGCTGGACTGGTTTCAGGTGGATGATAAAACATACATTGCTACTGACACTGCAACACGCACATATTTATCCACAGAGATAGCTGACTCCAGTGTCTCACAAGAGAATGTCCAAAGATTGATGGTAGAACACGAGGAGATGAGAGATGAGAAAAAAATTACTTTAAACCTACCTATTGCAAAAGTCGCACCACCCTCCACAATCATGCAGCTCACGCCAGGTGATCAAGCCCTGATTTCCAGAACCGTACAACCAGATTCAACTAAAGTGGATTCGCCAAATCAATTGGTGTCTTTAAAGGTCCAAGCTTACATACATCGGCGTAAATTCAAAGTACAAGGGGGACAAATAGGACATCATTCATCTCATATTACCTACAACAGCATGAGTAGACAGATAGAAGAGGAAGTAAAGGAGCACTTCACAGGGTCAGAAATTGTCAGAGGGGTTTTGATTATCAAGTCTGGTCATTTCAAAGATATGTTAATCAATAAGATGAACAAGTAGAGTTAAGTAACCTCACAGAGGGACAACAAGAGATTGTGAGGAAAATGTTGTATGAGGAATCATTAGCTTTCGCAAAGGATGCAAGTAACATTGGCTGCATCCCAGGCCTTCAGATGACATTGAGCCTCAAGGATGACACTCCACTGCAGAAAGCCTATTCTCTTTATCCCAAAGCCATTGGTTACAGAAGTGAAAGAGTACATTCAGGATCTTTTGGCAAAAGGGTGGATTATAAAATCAAAGTCTCCTTATGCAGCTCCTGTGGTCTGCATTCGAAAGAAGGATGGTTCATTGCACCTTTGCATTGATTATAGGCTACTAAACCAGAAAACCATCGCTGACAGGCATCCAACGATAGAGCCCATGATACAGGATTTGGCTGACACCTTAGGGGGGCACTCATGGTTTAGTATCCTAGATCAAGACAAGGCATACCACCAAGGGTTTATGGCAAAGGGCTTGCGACATCTGACCGCATTCGTTACTCCTTGGGTCCTGTACTGTGGATAAGAATTCCCTTTGGACTCTCCAACGCACCTGTAGCTTTCCAAAGGAGTATGGAATAAATATTAATCTCACTCAGGGAAGAATGCTGCATTCCCTACCTGGACGACATTCTGTGTTATGCAAAAACATTCGAAGACCATGTAGAGTGGGTACGCAGGGTCCTCAGAGCGCTTCAAAATCATGGTGTCAAATTAAGGCCAGAAAAATGTGAAGTCTTTCTGAAACAATTGAGATACGTGGGCCGTCTGGTGTCAGCTGAAGGAGTGCAGATTGACCCAAAAGATCTGGAGTCAGTGCAAGCGCTGAGAGATCAAACTCCTCAGACAGTTGGACAGGTGAGACTGCTGTTAGGTCTCCTCAGCTACTATCCAAGTTATACAGGATTTTTCTTGTATAGCAAAGCTGCTGTATGATCTTCTCAACCTGAAACCGAACATGTTGTCTATACATGCCTATCATACCAAGTTAAAGGGGCATCAGCTTCCTTCGAAAGCCCTGGGAAAAGGTGTGGTGAGCAGCAGAAAGCCTCATTGGCATGTTCACTAGCCCTCCGATTTTAGCGTACCCTGATTTTAACTTACCATTTGTGCTCCACACAGATGCCTCTGAACAGTGCCTTGCCGCAGTTCATTGGTGTTTGCCCACAGTTGACAGAGGTCATTGGTCAAGTGTTTGATGCTTGTGCACATGGGTATTTTTTTGTTTTCAATAAAAACATGTCCAGAGTATTTTTGACAGTGTTCACGGCTACACTGCTTCTACAACCATGGCCCCTATTTGCGTGTTTACCTTGGGTAGATGTCGCCTTTTGCATTCAATACAAAGACACTTCCATCAGTCCCAACTTCCACCATCATCGCCCACCCCTCTATCTGCACCCAACCACTGTCTCCAGAGGTGTTTGGTGCTATTTTCTAACATAGAAAGCAGACAGTAAATGCTTTGAACAGATGTCATGAGCAGTAAAGTCATTCAACACTGGGACGTCCAACCTGTGTGACGTAGATATTGTTGGCTGAATTGGTTCCTGTAGCTGATGAGCTGTTGATCAGTGCCACACGTCTGTAAGGACTTTTATAGTGTGAGTGTGTGGATCTGAAAAATTAGGTAGTGCTGGAAGATTATGAGGAAATGTGAAATATTTGCTGAACTTCTTTCCATTGTTCCTCCTCAAAACTGAACTTGTTTTCTACCACAGAGACCATCTTCTGCCCTGGGTTGATGAAACATCTGTACCTCATAAATTTGTGTTGTTAGCCAGTTGTTTATTAAAGATGTTGCCAAGTCAGACTCCCGTGTCTACCTTAATACTCCACAAGATCATGCTACACTCACCAATTCCACGAAAGGAAGGAAAGTGTATCTCAAGGTGGTGCCAATCAGATTAGTCATGGCAAGACTTCACTAAAAACTAAGGCCATTCTGGATGATGGGGCAGAATGCACAATTATACTAACAGCTGCTATTGAACGTCTTCGCATCAAAGGTAAAATAGACACTCTCACCCTGCGCACTATCATGTAGCCCACCTTGCTGGTCAATCCATTGACTTTCATTTAGCCCAACTGGCGCAACCCAAAGAGCATCATTTGATTGAAGGTAGGTGCATACATTGCAACTAGCTTTAGCTGAGCAAACCTACCCCTTGCCAATACTACAAACCCATTATTGTCACCTGAGGGGCCTCCCACTGCCATAGTTACTGATTCCACACATCTGATCACAGCTAAAGAGCCAGTGAGATCTAGTCAAAGGGGCCGACCTAAAGCAATCCACACAGCCCTTGGTTGGGCCCTTCAGGGTCCAGATAGCATAGTCTCCACTACCACTCCTTTATGCTACTTCACTTCCTTCACTCCAGCCAAAGATAATATCTTCCAACATGTTCAACGTCTCTGGCAGCTGGATGTACTCCCATTTCAAAATGAGAAGCCAACAACAAGATCCCGACTGGACAAAAAAGCAATAAACCTCCTTGAGACCTGTACTAAAAGGGTTAAAGTTGGTGACACACTTTGATATGCTACACCTCTACTCCTCATTAAAGATGCACTACGGCTTAAAGCCACTCCTGAAGCAGTTATGCCCCTTCCCTTTCTACTCCAAGTCGTTGGAATCGAGGTCCACTGTTTCTTTGCTGTCCACCACAGGAATGGCCTTCAGCTCCAATCTCCACTGAGCCTGGTGACACCACTGAACTGAAGCACAGTGTTTGCAGTTTGGCAGTTGGGAGGATTTGCTTGAAGCAACTCACCAGTCTCTTCAAGGGGCAGCTGCTGACTCATCAGCATCTCCCCCTGATCATCATGAAGCTGAGTTCTTGCTGCAAATCTGTACCACGAGGCAGCAAGCTGAGTACACTTGCTCCAGAGATGGATCAAGCACTAGGTCTTATTCGTGTCAGTGGTCATCTCGGCCGACTGGATCTGAACTGCTCTACAGACATCCATCCAGTCATGCTTGACCCGAGCCACGCGGTGACCAGTCTACTTATTAAACACACAGATCATTGTCTGCACCACCCAGGGTCTGATAGGGTCTTTTCAGAGATCAGACGACATTACTGGATTCTGCGGGGCAGACAAGCCATATAGAAATATCAATGGCCTTGCACCAAGTGGAGGGAAGCCAACAGTTTCCATGATGGCAGACCTACCTCGGGCCTGTCTGTGACTCCTGAAGCCACAATTTTACTCCACTGGTGTGGATTGTTTTGGGCCATACATCATCACAATTGGACGACGTCATGAAAAGAGGTGGGGTGTGATATTCAAGTGCCTGACAACACGATGTGTACATGTTTTTGGTGGCAGGTCTTGATGCAAACACCTTCCTTTTGGCACTGAGAAGATTCATTGCACCCTTGCGAAGATACTCTCATACAAAGGAACCCATTTCTGAGGGGCTGAAAGGGAGCCGAGGGAAGCCTTTGTGGCAATGGCTCTAGAGCTACAAGAAAGACTTGAAAAACAGTGGATTAAGTTCCGGTTTAATTCGACTTAGGAGCGCGAGATACAGTCTGTTAAGAGAGCATTCCTAAGGCTATGTTTCGTCAGACATAGCTGACCCAGACCCTGTGACACCAAATCTACTGCTAATGGGGTGGCAAGATGCCCCCTTACCTCAAGTAATCTACGCCCCTAATGCTTTCACAAGGAGGCGATGTCGTTACACTTCTGGATGCAGTTCTTGAGGAATTACCTGCCGTCTCTTCAAGTCCGTCAGAAGTGGTAGCACTATACTGATGACCTTGCCCACAGTTGTTATGATCGCCGACCGTCAGTTTTCACAAGCTCATTGGCCCATCGAGAGAGTTGTCAAGGTGATCACAAGTGAGGATGGACGATTCTGATCTGCTGAAGTCCAGGTGGATAATAAGACTTACTAGCGACCAGTCTTTCGTCTAGTGCAGATGCCTGCTATTTTAGATGATGATGACTTCAATCCAAAGAATGCAGTACCTCTGAGAATTGAACGAGTTTACATAATAGCTATGGCATTATGGGGGCGGCTGTTGTAAATACCCATTGTTATTATTGGTATTATTGTTATTGTTATTGTTGTTGTTGTTGTTGTGCTGCTGTCCTGCGTTTTGAGTCAGGCATCTCATGGGACAGCTGAGGAGTCCTGGGAAGCGGTTGACATGGAGACGTGATGTCATTGGTTTGACTGGCTGTTGGCTTTTGTGTCTGCGTTTGTGATGACAGTGGGTGGACGATCAGGTGGTCGATTGGTTTAATGTGGACTGATTCGTGGACATTCACCGCAATAGTTTAATTGTTTGTTCTCCCAACTTATAAGTAAACATGCACTGTTTCACTTCCGCACGTTAGACGAACACAATAAAGGTCCTTCATTCTTGAGTGGGGGGAGTGGTTATATGGATGGTATATTCCAGCGTTAATTATCAGCTCATACAGTCCAGCCCAATACATAACACAGTTTGTTCAGCAATTATTACACATTTTCTTATAATCTTTCTCAAAAATGAGCAATACCTCATTTTTCAGATCCACTGTATTGACTCACACTATAAAAGTCTCACAGACATGTGACACAGAGCAGCAGCTCAGCACAGGTCCAGAGGTGCATCCTCAGCTACAGACCAATAGGCCACATGGAAGCTGTTGCATTGTTCTTGCAGATGTTACTTGGTTATTGCTCACGGTGGGTTCAGGTGATGTGTTATTAGTACGACCACTCTTGAAAACGACTGATGGCTTTCTCCTCACAGCCTGGACCTGCACCTTTCCGCTACTGCCCTATGCAGCCAAACAGATGGATGCTGGGCAGGGGATGGTTGTCATGACGGGCCAGCAGAACCGCACACGTCTCTTCCAGTCACTTCCAGTCTAGTTCCTGTGCCGATCTAATCAGTCTCATCACTTACACCTGTCTATCTGTTTTAGTATTTAAGGTCTCTGCCCCCACTCATTGTTCAGTTGATTATGTTACATGATGTTTGGTTTGTACCTGTCTGTGTCTCTTAGAAACATTGTTTGCCATGTTGCTTTCTTAGTTTGACCTCACTTACCTAGGTACTTTACATCTGCTGCATTAGCAGTGCTCTTCTTAAAAGACTTTTGTGTTTTTCTTTGTGTGTTGTAGCTGCTTTATTTATGTTTACACGCTTAACACTGTTTTTTGTCTTCATTTTTAAATAAAATGTAATCCACCATTTAACTCTAGGTTTTATTATATAAAATTAGACATCTTTTCGACTACAGTTACAAATACTGATGTAAATATGCCGTCAAATTAACGAATGAAGCAAAAATGTACAGATTCAAAAAAAGGAAACACCTGCTTGAGTTCTGTCTGACTGGTTCAACTTCTTAAGTCTTTACTACACTCAAAAAAATAATCATGCCTAGAACCTAGACTTTAATGTAATGTAATGTCACACATGTCAAATTTTCATGTAATTTTATCACATAAATACTAGGTAAGCGGTCACATTTATTGTAAAATCTTTTATTCAGGTTACCGTTATGCCATTAAATAAAGGATAACATGAAGTTGATGTAATTTTACACATAAAGCTCACACTTGTTTATGTGAAATAATTACATAAAATAAGTTAGGTCATACCTTATTTACTCCCTTGTGCTCTCTGCTGACCTCTTCCCTCACTGGAGGTGAGCAGCCACATATGGGGAATGCTCCATACTGTCCCCTGCTGGGGGCACACACACACACACACACACACACATGCTTGCGATCGCAAACTTGGCCAGGGCCGGTCCTGGTTGTGTTTTACGCTGTGGTCTGCTGGGGCAGCAGCATGAATGTAGCAGACAGTAACAGACTGGACAAACTGATCTTGATCTGGGGGTGGAGCTGGACACCCTACATGCTGTAACTGAGAGGAGGATGCTGGTCAAACTCCTCTCTATCCTAGACAACACCTCCCACCCCTACACAGTGTGCAGGTTGGACAGAGGAGCACCTTCAGCCAGAGGCTGATCAGTATTAGGTGCTCCACAGAACACCACCTGAGATCCTTTCTACCGGTGCCATCAGCCTGTACAATTCTTCCTCCCTCTGTAAGGGTTAATCTTCATCCGTGCAATAACATGTACTGTATAATAAAACTTTATCAAGTAATTAGATGTGTGTTTGTAGATTTGTTAGCATTCTTATTTTTAATCTCCCTACCTTCTTGTGTGTACCTCCAACTGTGACAGCGATCAAAGTTTTCTGAATCTTGAATCTTTAATAATAACTGGACCGTTTTAACATTTTGATAAGTGCCCAGCTTAGAATCCTTTCTATGTAAGCAGAAGCAATCTTGTACAAAATTGTCAAAATTCTCATCTTGAAGGTCATGGCTCTAGTTTATCCCTGTTCTGCAGGTAAGTTCTGAAAACTGTGCATCAGGTCTCTTGGCTGCCCCCTGGTGTGTTGTTCAAGAATGTACAAGCATGCACTTCTGTTTTCTCCTCCTCAACCCCATTAACGAAGGCTCTGATAATGGACGTGCATTGAAGTAGATCTCCATCAAGCACAGGGATGTTTCTTGGTGAAGGAACATAGCAATGATGTCATTCTGTCTTTGCATAATGTTGCTGATGCATTGCTGATCATTTTCACCCAAACATGACCAGCATCACGGTAGCTGAGTTCATGCCATCTGATACTTATGTATTACATTGTGATAAATTCATTTCCAAAACGTGAAGCTTAGCATTTATTAAACTCAGTTTCAATATCCAGTTGCTTCTTTTTACTCCTCAGATGTTCCTTTTCAGCTTCTAATACATTGTTTTCTTGTTTGTTGTTTTCTTTTTAAAGCTGCCACATGTTCCATGTGAGCTGCTCCATCTGCCTCCATTTTAATCCACTGAGGATGTCTTGCAAGTGACTCCTTCTCTCTCTTCTCTTAGAAGTTACAAATGTGCTTTGGACAAAGAGACATGCACCAAAACGTTTGACCCAAGTAATAATATAAAATAGCTTCAGCATCATCAGACCATCTTGCAGCTGCTGCTTGTTATTCAAGTGTGGAGACTCTCTGTTAGGTAAATGTGTTGAGAAATTGGTTGGGCTTGCTCAGCCAGTGATCCATTTCACTGCCACAGACACTGAAATCACCAACTCCACTCTCCCTCTCTCTCTCTCGCTCTCTTTCTATCTCTGTTACTAAAGCACCACACACACGTGAACCCCAGCAAGCCAGTTTGTGCCCGACGCCCAATGGCACCACAAAACAAATAACAATGCATTGCACACCTCTCAGCTAAGTGGGTTTCATTTCCCATTCGCACTGTTTATCCGAGATCATTCACATTGAGTTATGCATCATTTCCAAGTAATCCAGCCTGTGGCCTCCTGCTGTTTTCACTTTTACCGACAAATATTCTTTTCAAAATGCACCTAGTTGCTAAGATTGTAATAGCCGCATTTTGTGGTATTTGCTGATTTGTAAAGTGGATGTTTTTGTGGCCCCCTTGTGAACCTGGACTGATAAAAAAGAAATAAAGTTGTTGTTGCATTTTTTGTCAGTCTGAGTTTGTGTAGAGATTGATTCTTTGCGTGTGTGGAGGGATTATGAAAATATTTTAATAAACCCAAAAGATCCACTGGTACTTCATAAATTAATAAAGACCTTCGACCTCAAAGATAGTATGTAGTTACTGATTATCCACACTGTGGGGCAGAGTTGTGATGTACTCTAATATATGTGCTCTGGTGGTTCCCTAATTCAACTGTCAGTATAAGTTCCATATTAATTTGTTATTAGAAAGAGATTAAAAAATAATTCATAAGAATTCATGTCTTTATTATCATGAGACGCACTGAGCTTTGATCAAAACCGTGATGGGAAGAGAGAATGGAAGCAAAGAGGTGGTTACTGAGTCCCTGAGTGTGCGTCAGACAAGTCACAACCTGTCTGACGCACACACGCACCTTAGCTTCTGTTCTAATCACCAGATTAATTAAGTCTGTTTGCTCAGTCCCTCGCTTTTATTTTAACACATTTTTCAAATCAAGACTGAGACCTGAATAAAGAAAGCCATATATGACTTGCAGAACATGTATTTTCAAAGGTTCCCATTGTTCTTTGTGTGTTATGATGCAGGTTGTTGGAAGGCACTAAGGTTCAAAAAAATATTCTTTTTGCATTATATACATCCTAAAGGACCAGGTCATAGAACAGGTGTGGCTGATGGCTACTAAGCTCCTTTTTCTCTTCCAATACGAAATGCATCTTTTATATTAGAAGTGACGCGCATGACACGCTATTCAACCGGACCTACCGTGCAAACAGATCCGTCAAACTGTCTGAAGTCAACCGACAGACTAAACGAATGAGCCGCAACACACGCTAGTATACTGGAACATGTTGACTGCGGTCAAGTGAGCCGTCGTTCGTTCATCCGTCGTTCAGCCAGCCGCGCTTCAGAAACGTCTTGCGCCCGTATTACGCGCTTTACAGCAGAGCACAAAACACGCTCGTCGCGACTTCCTCTTTTTATAGCGACACGTCTGGTCTGTTCAAAATATTGAAAAGTACAAAACAAAATATTGCATATATAGAAAAACTGTCGCCTAATAAAGATCTGTACACTTTTACTGTAAAATTAAGCATTTATTAGTATTTAAAACTACCATGTCATACTGTGAAACTATAATTAATAACTTAACTTTGGTGCATAGTTCCAGGCTCAGACCACTTTCCCCTTGTTCTACTAGAGATGTACTATCACCCCACAAAGATCTGTATATTTTTACTGTATAGTTTCGGATTTATTAGTATTCAAAATTACCATGTCATAATGTAATACAGTCAACTTTGATAATCAATAACTTGACTTTGGTGCATAGTTCCAGGCTCAGACCACTTTCCCCTTGTTCTACTAGAGGTGTACTATTACCCCACAAAGATCTGTATATTTTTACTTTATAGTTTTGGATTTATTAGTATTCAAAACTACCATGTCATACTGTAATACAGTCAACTTTGATCATTAATAAGTTGACTTTGGTACATAGTTCCAGGCTCAGACCACTTGCCCCTTGTTCTACTAGAAGTGTACTATCACCACACAAATATTCGTGTATTTTTACTGTATAGTTCAGGAATTATTAGTATTCAAAACTACCATGTCATACTGTAATACAGTCAACTTTGATCATTAATAACTTGACTTTGGTGCATAGTTCCAGGCTCAGACCACTTTCCCCTTGTTCTACTAGAAGTGTACTATCACCACACAAAGATTCTTGTATATTTACTGTATAGTTTAGGATTTATTAGTATTCAAAACTACCATGTCATACTGTAATACTCTATGGGCCTTATATTGAACTATAATGATGAATAACTTGACTTTAGTGCATAATGCCAGGCCCAGATTATGTCACTTTTCATATAAAAAACTGTGAGTGAGGCTAAGCACACACACATTAAATCCTTTTATTACCATCTGTTAGGACTCCAAAGTGTGACTTTTAATATTGAAACTAAATGTTTAATGTTTAATATAAAGTCATGGAACAGTCAAAAGCTCAATATTTATGTCTGAAACATACATTAACGTGGTGGAGGAGTTTGTGTGCCTGAATGACCCCAGGAGCTATGTTGTCGGGGGCTAAATGCCCCTGGTAGGGTCTCCTAAGGCAAACAGGTCCTGGGCTGGGCTGAACTGGAGGAAGTGTCCGGAGAGAGGGAAGTTTGGAGTTTGCTTAGACTGTTGCCCCTGCGACCCGCCCCCAGAAAAAGCGGTTGAAAATGGATGGATACTGAAATCGTTATTTGTTCTCATTAAACCATTTCCCGTGTCTGGAGTTTGTTTTATCAAAGTTATTGTCGTCTCTGTTCTTACACATTGTAATATCTAGTTTTGAACACTAAAATGTAAATACAAAATGTATATAACCAAATATTCAGGATTAGATTTAATGCAATTATTCTCTCTTCACAATACAGACTTAAAACAATAAAAAAGAAAGTTACACACTACACTGTTTGTAGTGCAGTACTTATTGGTTTTATGCTTGACTGTAAGGGCCATATTTCAGCATAACATGGTACTACTAAAATCCTAAACTATACAGTAAAAGTACACAGATCTTTGTGGGGTGATAGTACATCTCTAGTAGATCAGGGGGAATGTGGTCTGGGCCTGGAACTATGCACCAAAGTCAAGTTATTAATCATGAAAGTTGACTGTATTACAGTATGACATGGTAGTTTTGAATACTAATAAATCCTAAACTATACAGTAAAATACACGAATCTTTGTGTGATGATAGTACACCTCTAGTAGAATAAGGAGAAAGTGGTCTGGGCCTGGAACTATGCACCAAAGTCTAGTTATTAACGATTAAAGTTGACTATACGGCCCATACAGTTACAGTATGAACTGGTAGTTTTGAATACTAATAATTCCTGAACTATACAGTAAAAATACACGAATCTTTGTGTGGTGATAGTACACTTCTAGTAGAACAAAGGGAAAGTGGTCTGGGCCTGGAACTATGCACCAAAGTCAAGTTATTGATCATTAAAGTTGACTATACGGCCTATACAGTTACAGTATGACATGGTAGTTTTGAATACTAATAAATCCAAAACTATACAGTAAAAATATACAGATCTTTGTGGGGTAATAGTACACCTCTAGTAGAACAAGGGGAAAGTGGTCTGAGCCTGGAACTATGCATCAAAGTCAAGTTATTGATTATCAAAGTTGACTGTATTACAGTATGACATGGTAGTTTTGAATACTAATAAATCCGAAACTATACAGTAAAAATATACAGATATTTGTGGGGTGATAGTACATCTCTAGTAGAACAAGGGGAAAGTGGTCTGAGCCTGGAACTATGCACCAAAGTTAAGTTATTAATTATAAACGTTTCACAGTATGACATGGTAGTTTTAAATACTAATAAATGCTTAATTTTACAGTAAAAGTATACAGATCTTTATTAGGCGACAGTTTTTCTATATATGCAATATTTTGTTTCGTACTTTTCAATATTTTGAACAGACCAGACGTGTCGCTATGAAAAGAGGAAGTCGCGACGAGCGTGTTTTGTGCTCTGCTGTAAAGCGTGTAATATGGGCGCAAGACGTTTCTGAAGCGCGGCTGGCTGAACGACGGATGAACGAACGACGGCTCACTTGACCGCAGTCAACATGTTGTGAATTTCCCGGCACAACAAAGCCATTAACACTTCATTCGGTCGAAAGTTTGCTTTGGTTTTGTGCAGTTAAATCCCTCCCATTGCGTTATATGAAAGACAGTCATCTTCGTGGTAAATGGGGAGTATAATGACGTTGAAAGTCAGACGCTTACAAACGATATAATATGGAACATACACATTATAACAGACGATTTGTGCAATAATAGCGAGTGCAAACACGCTTGTAACCTGTGTTGACATATGTAATGTGCAAAGATTTGTTTTTAATGAAGCTCAATTACCTGATTAAACTTGCATGAAGATCGGCATCAGCACCAGCGTTTATATTTCATTATACAATTTGTAATCACAAATTAGAAGCACTCTTAGTAATGAGTCTTTAATTTTTGTATTTCCATTTGGCATCTCTGTTAAGTAGAACATCCGCAGCTTTCCTTCATTGATTATTTTCCTGATCGCTTGGTTGGGATCATATATGAATTATGGAGCAAGGGACCTAGATTAATTTACAACATTCCTTCTTACTGCGCCTCAGATGAAGGAGCACTGACCAGACCGGAATGGGTTGGACGGCGGCCTTGTATATTTAAGGACCATTATGCAAACGTTTTTGCTCCCATGCAGGGCGGGCCACGGCTCTCTGCGCTTCGCGCTGTGGCCCTGATAACATTAGCGCCAATGGCCTCGTCTCCCACCTCGCTCCCTGCCCTCCCATCTGTCTGTTTAAACCGCAGGGCTAATTATAGCCCGGGACAATAGGCCCGTTGATTAACTTTGAGGGATTAAAAGCAGATATTAGAACCTTAAAAGTGAGGCTAAAATTGATTAACACATTTTGACTGTTTTATGTTGGCTGAATTACTTTTTCACGCATATTGAACAGGACTCGGTGCGTTTAACCTACATCAAGACCCATCTCTGTCTGATTATTAAATCTCAACTTTGTGTTTATATGTCTTAAAACTGCTAAATAGTTGGACTCCACACCATTTGTGATACCCGTAAATAACTGCTGGGTGATACTCTTTTTTTATTTACTCCCCCCATAGGCTTGAGCAGAGCGCGCCGGTTGCCGCGCCAACAAGACTCTGGAGGCGTGGTCTCGTGCACTCCCATTGGTAGAAGCCGAGGCGCGTACTCGAGCACAATCGCCGCGATTTGCTGCGGCCGAACGACGCTGCACATGTCCGAGTAGTTCATTGGCTGGAGGGAGTCTGACGTCGGAGAGCGCCAGAAAAGAAGCTTGAGCGGGTGATGCTGAGATTCCACCGGGACAGAACTTGGTATCAACTGTTTGCATCGGATATTGGCGATACAGACTTAGACGCACTACTCGCTTATTTCGAAGAGGGAAATTAGTTGCTATGTTAATGTAAAGAACGTACGTGGTGTCAGTTCCGGAGACAGAACAAGACTGGGACGCTTCTTTCAATCGACCAGAGAAAGGTAAGGACCCGTGCTTTCCCTCCAGTGGAGTCTAGGTTGCTGAGTTATGGTATGCTGATGAGCAGAGCTCGTAATGTTAGCTCGGCAGCTAATTACAGCTATGTTAACCTCACTGATTCGAAATACCACAGTAATACACCGTTCATAGAAGGCAAGTCCTAATCCTGGTTTCTTAGCGGGAGCCAAACATGTGTTGTACTGTAATCGTACTTAACGACACTTTACTTAACTTGCTAACTCCGACGCAAATGAGCTGCCGAGCGCACAGATAATGTCGTGTTAGCCGCAAACCAGCGGTGACGGTAATAGCAAAGTTATAGCTATTAGCTTGCGAGTGGCTAGTTAGCAGAAGTTCTTTGCGCCAAATTCAGCTGAACTTCACGTCAGAGCCTCAACTAGCTCAAAACGTCCTGAACCTCCCCATGATGAGTTGCTGATAAGATACCAGCTAGTTTATAATGAGTGTACATATTTAAAGGGGGGTTTGTAATTTTACAGGTCAGTTTTGCCAGATGGAAGTCGAGTGCCTTGCACTGAAAGACCTCTCAAGCCCCAGGACAAGTTTCATGTTGGAGCCGCATGAGGACGGGGTCCAAAGTGAACAAAAGGTATCACAGACTACTGCTTTATCTTAGGTGTTGTCTGAGCATTGAAATTCATTTAATGCGACCAACATGCAGCTGCAGACTTAGGCTGATGTGGAGAAAAATTCAGAATAATGTGATGGCATCTTACAAATGATATCATGTGGCTGTGACGCTACATCAATAACAAAACATCCACTAATGTCTTCGCCACAGGAAAACATTTGCGCAGACAGGCGAAGGTCCACGCCAATGAAATCCGATCCAGCCCCCCCTGCTTTGCTGATAAACAGGAGAGGTGCCACCCCCGACCTGGCCCACATAACCCCCGTCAAGCACACACCCCTGGCTGAGCCCCTGACCCCCACGGCCAATCTGAAGTTGCTGATCAGCGCAGCGAGTCCCGACATCAGGGACAGAGAGATGAAGAAGGTGCTGTTCAGACCCATAGAGAACGAGAGTGACCAGCTACTAAGTCCAGATACAATAGAGGAGGAGTCGGAAGACTCCTGTCAGGTACGGCGAGTCTCTCACTCACATTAGCAGCTAAACTTTCACAATATTGATCCTTTTCCAGCAGACATGCACAATTGACATTCATAATTGAATTTGTAACACTTTTATGTATGTGCCCCTCTAGTTTGAAGCTGCAGGTGAAGAAGACAACACAGAGAAGAAGCCGAGCAGAAAGCAGAAGAGTCTAGGTCTACTGTGCCAAAAGTTTTTGGCCCTGTACCCTGATTATCCAGAGCCGCACACTGCAATCTGGATCTCTCTGGATGAGGTTTCAACCAGTCTGGGTAAGAAAAAGTGATGTGGGAACGGAGGAGACCAGCTGGTCCTAGGGCGTGGATAATGTTCATCCATGGTGCATAACCGTGCCTGTCTCTTCTCATCGTCATATCAACAGGGGTGGAGAGGCGGCGCATCTACGACATTGTCAATGTGCTGGAGTCGCTTACGATTGTGGGCCGTATAGCCAAAAATAGCTACACATGGTACGGTCGCCAGCAGCTGGAGGCCACGCTGGAGGGCCTGCAACAGAAGGGCCGACAGCGGGGCTACCACCTTCAGATGGAGTTGGCTACAGAAAAAACAGAGGCTGCACTGGGACATGAGGATGACCTAGGAGAAGGAGATATAGGCAATGGTAAAAAACCGACAAGTCGTAGAAAGTCCGTTTTGTGTTAGTTATTGTCACAATGTTCACATGATCATTGCATATACTCCTGTTGTCTGCAGCTGGAGTCAACAGGAAAGACAAATCTCTGCGCATCATGAGTCAGAAGTTTGTCATGCTCTTCCTCGTCTCCAAAACCCAGACGGTTACTCTGGACGCAGCTGCGAAGGTCCTCATTGAGGAGAGTCAGGACTCATCAAGCCACAGCAAGTACAAAAGTAAGAAATCCAGCACGGCATATTGATTTTAAGGAGTTCATCATTAAGTGCTTTGTAGTAGAAATACTACTTTTTGCTGTTTAATCCAAACCAAATGTGTTCTGTGCATCCCCAGCTAAGGTGCGGCGACTTTACGACATCGCCAATGTCCTGACCAGCCTGGGCCTCATAAGGAAGGTGCACGTCCGTGAGGAGAGAGGCAGGAAGCCGGCCTTCAAGTGGCTCGGCCCAGTCGAATTCCACAACTCTAGAAGTACTGGTAATTCAAAAAAATCAAAAGTCACTCATTTAACACTGACCTAAATTTAACCAACCCACCTGTCTCCACTGCCTTTTAGGTAATACCGTGACCGCAGCGGTCGTCTCTTGCCCCAAGGCCTTGCACCAGATGGCGGACGCTGGCAAATCTAAGATGGCTCGCCACGCCTCCTTTAGCATCACGCCGACGTCTGCAGCCGTCCAGCGGCAGGTTTGCTCCGCCCCTAGCAGCCCACAGAGGGAACAGACTGGTAAGAAACGCAAACATTTCACATGGAACCTTGTTTCCTATCTGTACACGGGACTCAAACATAATTTCTCCATTCTTTTCCTCGTTCGCCAGGTCTGTTGAATCAGCCTGTTGACTACTCCAGAAGAACGCCAAGCAACAGCGCCGTGTGTCGACTGCAGTTTGGGAGTGTCGCTGAGTAAGTGGACGTGTTCTTTCAGCATCCAGCACAGATTCACTGCCAAACTGTTTACTACAGGCACTGGACATACAGACTCCAGTAACGAAGACACGTTCAACTCTATAAATTGTATAAACGTTAGGAGCTGAGAGCGTTTTGCAGTAGTAATGTCACAGTATTTGCATTGGCTCATGCTGTGCTTAACTTAGCTTTAGCTTAATGCTTAGCTTTAGGCTACGTGTCAGCTACAGCTACTGTTGTGCACATGAATGTTCATCATCCACTGTGAATAGACGTACTGGCTTCCTCAGATGTAGCAATCACCAGCTCATGTCACACCCGTTTTTTCTAGCTCGTGGCTAAACCACAGCTGCCCTGAGGCTGTAGCTGCTAAGTGTTTTTTCAGGGGAAGAGGTGAAGACACGAGACGTGTTTCAAGTGGATGTTTTACATATGCACGTTCTTTTCAAAATTTATTTAAAACTCGCTGGGGGCGGTGGTAGCCCTCAATAAATCTCCACATCAGCGCCTTCCCCATTCAGTCAGGATACATTCAAAAGTTCAAAATCAAAAAAGTGCTCCCTGGACATACTACTTAGCCACACACACAGGAGAATAAAAGCTGAAAATAAAGCTTTAAATTTCTTTCAGCTCCAAACAAATTTCTTACCTTTTTCTGTTTCTATTTAGTAACCAAGCCAGCACAGCACTGCCCACTCACCCCAGCAGCAGGAGCAGCCCATTTTCTTCATCCTCAACCCAGTCCACCCATCTGGCACCTTCCCTTCCCTCGTCCCACTGCTTGGCCTACCTGCCAAGCCTGTCCCAGCCCTCGCTGGTCATGATGTACAGGCCCGACCAGACTTCAGAGGGGCAGAGCTCCCCCAAGCACGAATCTGAGGAGTGGAGGAAGAGGAGGAGAGAAGGAAGCGAAGACAATGATATTTCAGTGAAAAGAAAGGGAACTTGTGGGATAAAGGAAAGTGTTGAGGTGAATGGATCCTGGCTTTGAACATTAGTGTTGACTGCATGTTTTTAGTTGGGTGTTGAGTGGTAATCAGTGCTAAGCTATTAATTATATATTCTGTTATGAAAAAGGAAGTTATGTATAGTCATGGCTACTTATGGCATGGCTTTTTTATATTTGATTCTTAACTCTTGCATTTTTGCTGACAGGCGACAGCAGAACCTCAGATGGAAGGAGAGTCCTGTTCACAGCTGGACAGCACCAGAGCTTCTCCAACTCGCCCTTCTGGATCGGTTGATGGGGTTGTTGCCAGTGACTCCACGCAGCCCTCACATGCCTACCTCTATGTTCCTAACAACGGAGGTCCATGATGCACCACCATTAAATTTCAACTTTCTAAGAGCTTTCACAAGTTCTCATAGCTTTTCCCCCGTTATCTATTTCAGGTCTGAGCAGCCTCAACTTTCTCCTTCCAGCTGGCCAGCCGACACTTTCTCCCAGCAACGTCCCCACCCTGGCTGTGCCCTGCATGCTGGTGCCCTCCGCCGCGCTCTCCCACTACCCCTTGGTGGCCGGTGGTTTGCCACAGCAGGGCTCCGACGCCCAGGCCAAGCTCAGCTTCAGTCTATCTACAATGATGTCACCCGCCCACTTCACAATGGGGATGACACCCTACACACTGACAGGAGCGTCTGAGATGAGCTGGCCATCGGTCCCTTCACCGTCCACCCCAAAGCAGAGTAGGCCGTACAGGTCGACGACAGGCGCGCTGCATTCGCCACCTTTCAACACCAAAACACCAGAGCCACCGGTACCTTAAACCTCCCTCTGAATACTTTTAAGAATAGCATTTCGGGGACTTTCCTATACTCCTTACACAGCGATCATTCATTCTGGAAAACATTATCTTTGGCATAATTTGCTTTCATAATGATTTATGGCCTTTTTAGTACCAGGCATTTCTAAATGCCACTCGCTTGACATGAGAGCTAGTGCAGCATCTGTTCTGCGTAAGGTTTTTTCCTCATTTATTCATCAAGATGTGTTCAAGTTGATTAATCTACACATGGGAATTATCAATGCTGCTCTTTTCAAATGGAGTTGTTTTGAGCTGGTAAATTAATGTTTTGTTACCGGCAAATTAATGTTATGTTGTATCAATACTATCTCTGAGTTAAGGTTTAGACATACACACTGAATAAAATTGCAAAAATGCAACTTCAGCACAATAATCTTAAGCAATTACTCACAGATTATACTACCAAGTCTACTACCAAATTTCATGGCTGAACATTGTGCAGCATAAATGTCTCATAACTCTCTTTCTCTGTTTCTGTTTCAGACTCCACATACCCCCAACGAAACCATGGCGTCTGCTACTAAGGCTTTCTTCCAGACCCCGGGTGCTGTGGGAGGCATAGTCAGCACCGCACCCGCTACTCGGAGAAGGGGCTCAGCTCAGAGGAGGCTAAACATCGGCCACCCGCCAAACAGTTGGACAATATAGAAGCAGAGGCTGACGTGCTGTTCTGACACTCAGGTGCTGGTGTGGTTTTAAACCATTGGTGCTTCTTTTTTTTTTAGTTTGTTGTTACATTAAAAAGTGTGCCTCACGGTTCAAATATGTGGATTCACAGTAAGTGAGTAAAGCAGTATTACCAGTGAAACAGTGTCCTCCAGTGGCGGGAGCCAGCACACCTGTACTTTGTTTTGCCGCCTTAATTTACCCTCCCAGCTACAATCACGCTACCTAGTCCGCCATTGATTGTGTATTATTTTCCCAATTGCTATTTATATTTTAGCTAATATATGTCAGTTAAAAGGACACCAGGAGAACAACTTTATTTTAGCACTAAGCATTTAAAGAATGTATGTCTAATCTTAATGAATGAAATAAGTGAGTCCCTTAGGAATGTGTGTCAGCTGCGGATGGCTGGTTCACATATTTTTCAGACATTACTGTGAGGAGTGTATCACTAAAGCCTTAAATGTTTACAACCTGCCAAGCAGCTCAAGAAACAAATCTTTGACTTCTTGGATGTTTTAATCCACTCGCCAGGAAGACGAGTTCACCATACGACTTTATGGTTAAATATCAAACACTTTAGCTCTGTTACACGCAGCTAAAGGACTGGGTGAAATGGGACAATGCTCTCAGGTACTTGAAGACTTATCGAAGTACTGTAAAGATTTTTAGCCTTAATTTATGGATTCTTTTTAGCAGCACAGGTTGTTTCCTACAGCCCGGCACATTTGGCCGAATCACCGTTACAACAGAAAATCTGTTTACTGGTGCAGCTAATGGGTTCAACACTTTGCTTATTAGAAGACCCTGTTGAGAGAAGAAAGCTGTTTCACAAAGAATCCACTGGCCTGTGGATGTGTAGTCACTGATGTTTGTACATTATCCCTAGTGTCATTTATTGTTTTCACTTGGTTTAATTGTGCTTTATTGGTAAGTAATGATGATGGTTGTATGTGTCTACATGAATTAAAGCTGTTTTCTTCACTTTAGCTCTGCTCTCTTGGTTAGTTATGCGGCCAAATGTCTGTACAGTTTTCACTTTAATAAAGAAACTTACAATTAATACTGTTTTGTTATCTGTGCACTTTATTGTGAAGAGGCTGTGGCCATATTTTAGTATGTATCTTCTTTGTAGTTTTGGATTGTGAAAATTGTTTCATCAGCATGACAACACATCTAATCTGTTTTACAAATCCAAAACAATCCCCCTTCTATGTTGACAGGCTTGGAGATGGCTCAAATCATTAAATATACAGACACCATTAATAATTTGGTTCAACTCAATGTGGCCCAGCAGATAAAGGTAAGATAGGTAAACAAGGTGGAAGTGATCATGTGAGGCCACAATATGTGTTACATATATTATTTTTATTATTATTATATTATGTAATCTGCTGGCTGTCACAATAGTTAGTGTTTACCAAAAGTGGTAAACACACAAATTATGCATGTAAGCTTCTTCAATAAAGTTTTAGCTTTGTAAAATATGTGATATCAGGTGATTTCAGATTGAGGCGATTGCCTTGCTTCTAAATAGACGCAGAGAACCTGTTAGTGAGTTTAAGTTGATGCAGCCAGCTGCCAAGAAATGTGCTTTCAACTCTAAACCTCAGCAGATTGAAACATTAGCTTCATATTACTGCTGGGCACCAGTTAAAATCCTTAACTGCGTTAACTGCATGATGCTTTCTGCAATTAATGTGATGAGAAGCTTTCAAAAGTAGTATATTGCACATTTTTATTTTAGAACTACTGAGAGCCACAGTTGACGCACATTGTAAGGTCGTAAATTTTATAGTCCTCTCCTTTTTACACAACTCGTGTATTCTTCCTGTGATGGCGCGTCACGAGGGAGGCTCACAAGTGCCATCATTCGTTGCGGTTCTAATAACATTCCTCAGACCGACATCTTTCACAAGACTAATCGGCCTGCAGTTTGTAGCTAACCACTTACAGTAGCTATGGCGTTTGTTAGCTTGCCTTGCTTTTATTTATACTTCACCCACACACTACATCCAATGTAGTCTGCTGAAGTGTCCCTTCATTGTTTGTTTAGGTGGGTGCTACTTTGACTCAAAGTACTATGGTGATTCAGCTGATCAGGATCATCTTTGCCATGAATAAATTGTATGGAGTCAAATTAGGGTCAGATTAGATTTGTGCGTGCATAAACCAGATTTGTACCTGTAGATGTAGGTTAGGTCACAGATCAGTTTACGCACACACAAATCGCATCTGACCCTAATTTGACTCCATAAACTTGTTTCCACAAACTCCGCCATTCAAAAGATATTTAAATTGATAATGCCCACATTTTATTCTTTATTATTATTATTTTATTCCTTTATTCTATTCAGTTCCAGTTCAGTGAGCGCGGCAGCTGTTATAGGCTCTGATTGATTGTTTGTTCAGGCCAGTACTGATCAACAGCCCGCTCTATCTGTGATCCTTTGTTTGTCTGTATGAGTATTGAGAGCCAGTGAGCAACAGACTTTTCAAATATTGATAATAAAAATAAACTGTGTTAAAGCTCATTGTTGGCATTAACAAAGTCTTGCGTTAATGCACTATTGACATGTTAACGTGCCCAGCCCTACTTCATATAGATGCAGCACTTCAGTGGGAACAGAAAAAGCTTAATAATTAACTTTTATCCACCATTGTGTCGAGATTATCAATCCTTCATTATTACTATTGTTTCTTTTTGTTCATCTATTGGCAAATACACACCTCTTACTGCCATTTGTACTGCCAAGCACTAGATTAAAAAATACAATTATCATAGAGTTTCTCTGCTTGCAAAGGAAACATCACCATGTAATGTATTCTCTGTCCAGCAGGTATAGAACTCCACTCTCAAGTGTTCACAATTAAATTAATCAATAGGACATTAATGACTAAATAAATACATATGTAAATAAATGAGAGACAATTATGTAAACTTATCATGATATTAGAAAATAATAATCACAAACATTTTTCAAATTAAACTCATTATTATGAAATACATTTTATTATGCTGTGAAATCTGCTTGTTATTGTGAAATTATTATTTAATAATGATTATTTTCATAATAATACCAATTATTACATCTGCCTTTTAATACAGAGAGTTTTTTTTTATTTCATAATGCCATTTTCCCCAGAATGACTTTGTCTGTCAATGAAGTCAAACAGGGAGGAGGCAGTTACTTGATTGGCTACTTCTTAACTCAAACATAAGCAACAACACTTTAGGTATTGATTTAAGTCTGGTTGTGCAATAATCTCTGTTAAATACCAGATGATAGTATACAGCTCGAGATGTAGTTGTAGCTCTGACAACTGAAACAAATCAGTGGGCATGAATATAGTTACAGTACAGGTGAATGTGTAGTTTGTGGTTGATATGGCCACAGGAGGGAAGTTGCTCAGAGAAATTCTTAATCAAATAGATGGTGACATTACGCCTCAGCCTGAAAGAGTGTTGCAGAAGCATATTTTTGATGAAACTGTCTCTAGTCCAAGTTAACGCCACAAGAGTCCATCGTTAATTGAGGAGACCAGATGGTAATGCTACTGCTAATACAGGTGTTCATTAACAACTTACGACCACATTAATTGGTGACCAACTCCAGAATGCTGCACTGGTTGCTCCTGTTTGTAGCAAGAATAACACGCTATATGTCCTTGTTAATGTCTTGACAATGTTTGAAAAAAGCATTTCAGACATATCACCCAAATGACTCAAGACAACATCTAACTTTTAATATATCTAACTTCCACTGTTCCGTTGAATCTATCTACACAGCCCCGCACAGGAGTCCAGGAAAATGAATGGATGTGAAAAGATCAGCCAATGGGATTGCAGGTTCCACCCCCTAGCACTGGCTGACAATAATTGGTATTATAATGGGCAGGGTTTACAGCATAATGATTGGGATTTTACAAGCCGTTGTCAATTAGTAAACAGTCATAGTATTTAGTCTCCAGTATTCACCATGTCTAGTTGCTGAAACCGCAGTCTGTTCCATCCACAGTACCGCTGTTTGTCCCGGTCTTAGAACCGCAACCTGTCCCAGTCACAGAACCGCAGCCGGCCTCAGCGCCTCGAGCTCCAGCCCAGCTTCACTTCCCCGTCCCTGTATTGATGGCAACATCAGAACCAGCTCCGGACATGGTTACCACGTTGTTGCCACAGTGGGCCCCTGCTCCTGCTCCCACTCCCGCTCCAGTTGCTCATCTGGACCCTGGTCATAATTTTGTTGGCGCTCCGGACGACGTCGGTCCAGGCCTAATGCCGCTGCTACAGGTGAGGACTTCACCCCAATATCTACTGATCCCGTGACCAAAGGCACAGCATCCCCGCCAGCATCGTGAGACAGATTCATCTCCAATCCTCGCCTCCTGTTGTGTTCCTACTGGCACACTTCCTGAACATCGCCTCCGTAACGACCGACCCGACTCCCAGAGAGAGCCTCCTCCAGGAAGCAGTAGCTCTTATCCAGCGTTATCCTGGTTCCCGGTGGTCCGGCGAGGACCACATCTGCCTCAGTTTCTGGTGGTTCAGTAAGGACCACGTATGCCTCAGTTCCCGGCGGTCCGGCGAGGACCCCGTCTGCCTCAGTTCCTGGTGGTCCTAGCAACCATTCCGGTGACCTAGTTTTTGGTGCCTCCTGCCACAAGGGTGGCACTGCCTCCTCCGTTGCCGGCCACCTTGTCTCTTCACTCCTATAAGGGGCATTCGCCTGGAAGATGACATCACGCCTTGACGGCGTCCTTCCAGAACTACGTCTGCCCAAGGGCACCGAAGGTGCCATTCCAACCCTGCAGTTGCTGGACAGGGACTTTCTTCACTTCCGCCCTCCTTGAAAGGAATGCTCAGACTTTTTCTCATGACATGGACTTTCTATGCCTTGTTTCACTGTGAACTCATGGACTCTCATTGATTAGATTTGCCTTGTCTTGCATTATGTTTGTTGTGACCCTCCTCCAGTCATCCCTCCACCCTCCCTGCTAGAATTCTGTGCCTGTGTTTTTATTTCTGGCCCACCTGCAGTCCTCCCTCTGCCTGCACTGGTAGTGTTGCCTGTGTTGTTTTTGGGCGCTTGGGAATTCACCCTTGAGTGGGGGAGTTTTGTCATAACCTGGACTTTTATTTTGCCACTTCCTGTTTTATTTTCATGCATTTTTGGTCTTGTCCTGCATGTTTAGTTTAGCGTTACTTTCAGATCGTTGTGTGTGTTCTTCGTGTGTCCAGTACCTCTTTCTAGCATTCTAGTCTTGTTTTGGATATCGAAGTCTTTTGGATCATCCCTGTCTATGCCGTGACACAGTTCATATAATAGTCTTGTATTTATTTACATACATATTTTTTCATAATTTCCTGTTGACTAATTTAAATATGAACACTTTGGAGTTCCATACAGAAGGGGGCAGAATAACTTCATGCCTGGACAGACTGTTCAGATCAATTTGAACATTTATAGGACTTCTAGTAGTAATAATTTTTTCTGCAGATTGTCAGTAGATGATGACGATAAGCCTATATTTCCAGCCAGGAGAGTGTGTCCTTCACTGTCCTTAAGTTTTGAGCATTGTCTGACAAAACTATAACGTATTAAATATGTTGTAAACGTAATCCTATTATAACTTGTGTCAAAGAAATTTAAACCAAAGCCATAATTCCAAATAGATCCATTATATAGAAATTTCAAACAAACGCTTTATGAACTTTTACAGCGCCACAAACTTTATGTGTATCCCTGATTTGGAGCGTACAGTACAACAAAAACAAACAGCGTTCGTGCTGTGGTCTATTAGGTCTAGCGTGTATATATTCTCCGGGGGCCTTGAAGGTATCGCGTTGAGTTCACACCCCCTCCGCACGCAGCGATGCGGAGTAGCGGCGTTGTGTTAGTGTAAGTGAGCTCAGTGTGGATGCGCTGCTCTTGCGACGTCCAGCTGGGGCTGAGCCATTTTGACATCTGGACATTAACTGGTCGACACCACAAAGGTTTGATTCTTTCATTAATTTAATACTTTAATGTTCGAGCGCGTGTGTTGTTGATGCTAGAAAATTCAGGCAACGTTTTAATTCAATGTTACGTTCTGCTCGCTTGACTTTTGCGCAGCACAGGAATATTTTTATTTATTTTTACTATTCACTGAATAATGAAGTGTTGGTTTTGTTTAGCATAACTAAAGTTAATATTAAGCTACAGTCAAAGCATTTGGATGATAAAAAGTAAAACTACATGTATTAATATTTATTTTTAGCTAACATTCGATACGTAAAAAGCAGCTTTTACAGGTTCACTAATGTTGCTATATGACGTCACCGACTTTTAGGAACTAAAAAAATCCATCAATATTTGGCACAGGTCACGCTGTTTACAGTAATATGATACAACTCTTGTTGTGTTTCGATGGCATTAAAAGTTAACTTAGTCGCCAGTCTTAATACGATTTGAAGGTAGTTAACGTATTTCGGTGTTTCCACCTTAACAAAGTTGAGCGAAACCGTTTAACAGTCATATATTTGCGCTCGTCTTGGTCCAGAGGAACGTATTGATGTTTTAGATTACTAACGCGTGTGGCGTTCAAACACTCAAAATTAGCGCATCAACATTATCGTCGAGCCTTGTTAATTGAAATGAGAAACACCCTGAATCAGCAGCCACAGACTCAGATGTGCATCCGTCACTGCAAAAGCCGCTTCACTGACCTCTGTGAAACTCAACGGACTGTGCTTGTGTAGACAAACCTAGTGAAATCTCAGACGCAGTACACATCAGATCACCGATCCGTAAACCTAACCCCACACTATCTCATCACACCCACCCTCTGATGGAACTTTAAGGCCAACCCCCTCTCATGTTTAGTCTCTAATCCAGCTGGGAGGACAAGTCTAGTTAAAATCTAGTTAAGTTTTCTTTTCACCTAGTTATGATTTGCTGCACTTTTCTAATTGTAATCTCCAGAACCTTGACGCCCTCCTAATGAAAGGGGTCAATGTGTAATTACAGACAGTTGCATGTATCACAGGGTGGATCCTGATGCAGAAAGATGCCTGCTAAGTTGTGTTTACTTTACTCTCACGCACCTTGTCTACTGTTTTTGTGTCCACGGTGCCCCCAAAACATTCCTCTGGGCATTAGTCTGCCCTGTTGTTTAATAGTTTAAACTAGTCTAAACCAGAGCAAGTAGCAGATAGTGAGCTCAGATCAGAAGCTTCACCTTCCCACGTGTCATCCCTGCTGTTAGGATCGCACACACGATGCCGAACTGGGGAGGAGGCAACAAATGCGCAGCGTGTCGTGGGACGGTGTACCATGCGGAGGAGGTGCAGTGCGACGGGAAGAGTTTCCACAAATGCTGTTTCCTCTGCAGTAAGTGAACCAAGTAATGTCACATAAGCTGAATTTTACCTACGACCTGCATTTATCACTTGTTTTCCAATCACCTGAATCAGCATTTTGCATACTTTGCTGGGTTGGAAATCTGACTTCAGAGATTGTTCCAATTGCAATTTTGAATGGAATACCTCAAATCAGTGGAAAGCTACCATATTAAGATGCATTACCATCCAGCATCCAGCTCATGTCCACCTTATACTTAGGACTTTGTGTTGAATTTCTCAGCATCTGCTGCATGGATTTGACCATTTTTTTCCTACTGTACTGTAAGTTGTCAGTAAGTGTTAGTCTGTGTCACTGGGATCGTACAGTACAGATGCCCTCATTTGCCTGCTATCAGGAGGACATGTGAGCCACACTAGATGATTATTGTTTCTAGAGATTTTATTACAAAGAAAGCTCTGTCTCACACTCCCACTGAGGACACAATGAGCAAGACAACTTGGCGTTCTTGGCCTCGCTCTTACTCTGTTTTCTGGTTTCTCCGATTCACCATTGTCTATTTCTGACTGTGAAACCCAGCTCCCTGCTGTTGCTTCGTCTCATTGTTTCCATTTGTATGAAAAGTCAAACATACAGAAACGTCCACTGGCCAATGCTTGATTTTCCCCACCCAATTGTGAGGAATCCAATGCTAGGTTTTTAGATGCGCTGACTGGTGGGTGAAGAATTCGGCTGATCCCTACAGCAGGCGCATGGAAGCACATAATGCTAACCCACTAGTTTTACAAATCTGCAGAAAGAAAAACATTAGGATGCTGGTCCCACGTTCCTTCTTGTTTTTTATTTTATAGCCTTAAATTACTTACACATGCACACAGAACAAATGGAATTCAGCAGAGAAATCCCAAATGGTAGATACATACACACACGGAGAAAAAGAAGACAGAACATGTAGCTGGCACACACAATAAAATATTATGAAGATGAAAAAGGAATTTGGCACATTACCAAGTATTGCATCTCTTATGGGAAATGATTCTTGCCTCTAATTAGCACAAAACCAAAACGTTGTGTACTCATTTATATACTTACCAGGGTTAAACTGAGGCAGACGTTTCTAATTTCCTCTCCTGTGGCTCACTGAGAAATACCAGACGTCACCGTTCTGACTGTTTTCGCCTCTTGTGTTGTCAGTGGTCTGCAGGAAGGGCTTAGACAGCACCACGCTGGCGATTCACGACCAGGAGATCTACTGCAAGTCGTGCTATGGGAAGAAGTATGGTCCCAAAGGCTACGGCTACGGACAGGGAGCAGGGACACTCAACATGGACCGAGGGGAACGGCTGGGAATCAAACCTGAGGAGTAAGCCAGGCCGATGTTTCTGTACAAAGCAGTGAGATGCACAAAAATAATTAGGATCAGAACCAGGATAAGGGTGAACACACAGAAATGAAATAAAACCACAAAGTGTAGAGGAGACAAACTGAAAGCTACAGTCGGCATAAATGATAGTTGAGGCAGTCAGTGGAAGATCTGTCGTGATTGTCAAGCTGGACCACACAAATTAGAATCTGTAAAGCAGCTAGAGAATAATAAAAGTCACACATATGTGTGACTGATCCGCTGGGACACTTGTAGGATGTCAATCTCAGTAAAGATCAGAGGTTCTGTTGGACAGATACCAAAGTGGAAGTTAAAAGACTATCTCTGCTCCAGCTGTTTCTCCCTGCGTGCAGCAAAAAAAAGAAGAAAATAAAAAGACCTTGATGGAATTGCTGGCAAACAGACCATCTTTTGATCAAGTCCAGCTTGCCTGCATTCGGTTCCCAGCTGGCTTTTGGAACAGCGTTGGTGTCGGAAGGAGAAAACCAAAGCAATGACCTAAGAGTTGAATAAATCAGTTATTAGCTGAGGGTCACTGCTTCACAAACAGGCAACCAGCTTGGACACTAAATAAAAACAGACCCGCGCCTAAGACCAGACATTTAAGATCTACCGGCTTTAAATTCATGAAGTCTGCAGCTTTGCGACACACAAACAAACAAAACCCTTTCAAGCTTCGACCAGGAATGTTTATTCCTGCCTTACACATCAGCTGATTATTGTTATGAAAGAGTTTATTATGCAACCGTCTCACCCTTCACTGGGTCCACCAAAAAGGCTTCATTGAGGGGCCACTGGGGCTGGCCGTTACACTTGGCTGCTCTGCGGCCTCAGAGCCGAGGTTCATTTCTGCTCTGTTTGACTTTAAAGAATATTCTGACAATAATTTAAAAAAATCTGCGTCAACAGATACTTACAAACATTTTTTAAAAAGCTTGTTGTTGATCAAAGTGGAGCCAGTATTAATTTAACCTGATCATGTTTTTACGGAACGCATTGGTCTTTTCTTTTCAGGACACAGACCCACCGACCCACCACCAACCCCAACCCGTCCAAATTTGCCCAGAAGTTCGGAGGTTCTGAAAAATGTGCCCGGTGTGGCGACTCCGTCTACGCAGCTGAGAAGATCATGGGAGCGGGCAAGGTAAGACGCTGATCTCAAATTTTATTTCATAAATCACCTTTTTTATTCAAATTAACATACTGCAGGTTGCTGAAAAACGTTCACAAATGTTGCGAAGAACACAGCAACAGGCCGTTAAGTTAAGTTTGCATACCAGTGAGGTCATTGTTATGACAAGCGGGATGGAGTCTGGGAGGCTCTGACGTATAGAAGTGAAATCTGGAAGAAAACATAGATTCCTACAGATCTTGGTGTTGTGTTTGGACTTGGAAATTTTTGCCAGAGGAATAAAACGGCACTCTGACAAACGGTGACGTCTGCCTTGGCATTTGCCAACTCCGCCATTTGGCTTTTGCCAATTTAGAGGAATGAAAAATTTGGGTCTGGTGAGAATTTGTTGGTTGCCACGACAAGGCGGATGCAGAGGGTTCTTAAAAAATAGGCTCTGTGCCTGGGTATCTGATGCTATGCCACAAAACTTCCCAAACAGAGAAAGCTCCCAAATAGCTGGCATTCGTTGGCCACATGAATACTGCTTGCGTTGCATGTGATTTAAGTCACAAGCATTTGTTTCTTCTACACATGGGAGTGTGTGTCTTCCTGTCACTGATTTATAGCTGCTGATGTCACCATGCAGACCTCCATTAATCTGTTTGTTCTACAAGTAGCAGCGGTACAACAGAAATGCAAACACAAACTCTGATTTGTTAGAATTCAAGACTGTATAATTGTCTTAATCACACTTCATTCCTTTTTTTCTCTGCTCTTTAGCCGTGGCACAAGAACTGCTTCCGTTGTGCCAAATGTGGCAGGAGCCTAGAGTCGACCACCCAGACGGAGAAGGACGGAGAAATCTACTGTAAATGTGAGATCACGCTCAAGTGTTGATATTCTGCACTGTGACAGACAGTGATGTGATGGGAGCTAAGCAAAAGTTAGGAAGATTAACAGAGTAGGGTGGTTGCAATCAACCACCCTACTCTGTTTCCTGTCTGCCTGTTCTGGAGCAACCATCCTTGCAGGTGTCTTGTAATGTCAATACATTACAAGACACCTGCAAAGCTGCTACCGGTATTTGGTGTTACTAGGAAATATCAGCATGCCAACACAGTTACCACGCAGTCATAATGCCTTGCTGCTGCTCTATCAGCACCCTGTTCTTTCACAATGACGCCTTTTTCCTCACAGGCACAATGATCAACGCAGACGTCAGCAGTTGTTTGTAAAACCCTGCACTGATGAGCAGGAATGTAGAATCTTAGCTAAAAACAGGCCATACTGCTGCTGCTGCAGCTAAGATAGCATGTTGACGTGATAGATCCTTCCAAACCAACCATCTTATAGATGTAGGTTTGTGAAGACTATGCATGTCATCACTTGAATGTCATCACATGTCTCCCTCTGCAGCATGTTATGCCAAGAACTTTGGGCCCAAGGGGTTCGGCTATGGCCAAGGAGCTGGCGCTTTGGTGCATGCTCAGTGAGGAACGCTCAGGCTAGCTCATCTACAACCCTGGACTACTCTTGTTCAGACTCCTTCCCCTGCATTGTGTTCATGCTGTACTAGGTGCTGTTGATACAAATAAAAACGGTAACAGGCCCAACTGTTCACATTTGACTGCATTTTATTATTAAAGCCATTAAAACTGAACCATGCCCATATGTTTACATCTGAAGCGGAGTTACAGTGATGTCTGAATGTGGGCAGAGGCACTGGAGATGATTATGTGCTTTGTCTTTTTTTTTTGTTTTGTTGAATTATCCCACACGGTGAGGGAGGTGACAGACAGAACAGAGACGACTTAGGCTGCTGGAAGAACTAGAAGAGTGAAACAGCTTTGAATTCATGTCTTTAATGAACCGGGACTGGTGACCTTTAACCAAGATAATCAAATCCCACCATTTACCTACTGTCATTTAAAAGGAATACGAGTTACTGGTAGCTTGTTTTGCTGATATGAAACCTAAAAGTGACTCCCGTTGAAACTTTAAAGCTCGCAAAAAAGTAAACGCTTCGAGTGTCTTCGAAGGGCAGTGGTGAGCAAAGGTGGGAAGAGACGCAAACTCTGAATGATGACATAACCGTCCCCCCCCTTCTGATGATGCAAACATGAGGCCCAAAAGGTTTCTGAGGCCATAGTATAATATAACCTCCCTCTATCTGTAAAACTATTGCATTATCACATTTCAGCTTTTAGAAAAACAAAAAACAAACAAAATGGCGTCTGCCGTAGTTGTCTAGTGTCTTTGCTTTACAATTTGTACATCCAGTGGTATAACAAACCCAGCGGTATAGGACATAGAAAAAAAAACTATAGGATGACAACAGATTCCACAAGCATGAAACATTCTAATATATTACACACTTGCACAGAAGGTCCCGACTGATCTGGTGACTCGGACGTCAACTTTCACTAAACACACTGGATTTGAAATAAAAGGAAGGGGGAAAAAATCAACATAATGCTGAAAAGTACTTGCAAATACTTAACAATCACTATATACAGACACATGGCTTGCCGGGCTGTCACCATGGCAATGATGTGATTGAAACGGGCATGGAAGCGGCAAGAGCTCAGCTGTGCCAAGCATCGAACATGCAGCAGAGTTTGTTGTGAAGGGCGGGTTGGGGGGAGGCGAGTTGTAGGGTCAAAATGCCTATAGACAACAGTGTCGGACATCACTAAAGCTACAGTCATACACTTGGAGTATAGTCAATTGATTTTCTTTGTGTTCTTCTCAGTTTGGTTGGAAGAAATCCCTCATACAATAACTAAACTGGTCCTGAAAGCACCTCTGAAGAACACTGGCCAAAAAATAAAAATAAATAAAAATAACAAATATATTGTTTATGTACAGATGCACATTCTTTACACACCAGTCCATGCTGCTGCTGCGGAGCCAACTGCTCAGGGGTCCAGACAGGAAGTGATGGGGAGGAGTCCTGTGTCTGACAGGCCCCTCCTCTTCCTCTCTAAACAATAGAAGCGTTGGTGTGAAGCATCGCTTCCGGGCTCTTCTCTACAGTAACAGCCAGAGAGAAAAAAAAAAAAAAGAAAAAAAAAAAAGCTCAGTGCAATGTTGTAGGCAGACAAAAAAAATATTAACAAAGCAAATAAGACTTTACAGCTTTCGGAGAAAAACACACATGGAATGAAACTTTCGTGTAAACGTGTCCGTCCTTCTGCGGCACTCTCTTATATTCTACACTGCTGTTAATAAATACACTGCTGTACCTGTCTATATTAAGTATTACGGTAAAATCCTTTAGCATCCACTTCGGGACAGTTGCAGGTATTTAAGATTTTCATTTTATAAAAACCTACTCGGCTAAACTGATGTGAAATGTAAATGAGGGAGCTACAACATAGTTACATTGTCTATAAATAGATTTAAAATAAATAGAACTGTATCACATTGTCTGTAGGATATTTACTATCGCATCTAAAGTGTTTTTCAGCAGAAGGAGTCCATGATTTCATGCATTTATACCTGCGTTAATACTGCTAAACTACTTTTATGAAAGAAAAGAAAAAAATAAATGTGGATGCAGCTTTTATTTAGGCAGGTGAGACTTAGGACTCCTCCGGTGGCTCCACATACACCTTAATGCTTTCCTCCTAGAACTTCAACAATGTTGGCAATTTCTATTGAGCTTGTCTTAAACTTAATCATGGTGCAAAATCAAAAACCTTAAAAAGACATTCCCTTATCTTTCACTTTTAAACACATAAAAAAAACACACACACACACACACACACACACACACACACACACACACACACACACACACACACACACACACACACACACACACACACACACACACACACACACACACACACACACACACACACACACACACACACACACACACACTTCAAAACATACACATACATACAGGGCACATCAACAGGGATGTCATAAATAAGGACATAGAACAGGAAGGGGAAAAAGGACGTGTGTTGCCATGTCTGCAGCGTCAAATCTCCACTGCAAACTTGAGAGCTTTTGTTCTTATAAATCCTCTCGTCTGTTGGCCTCTCTTCTCCGTCTCTCTCCATATGCGCCTGGCAGCAACTCACCGTCCGATAGGGCTCGAGGAGAAGAGATGAGCTGGAGGGGTTTAGACTCCAGTGAAGGCGGTGGAATGAAGTTTGATGTTATAGTATAGTAGCAACAGCAGTAAAGGTGGCGTTGGTGTAGAGGAGTGGTTGGTGTAGGTGTGGTGTTGCCCTGTAACAGCATGCTAGTCCTGGCTGATTCTTTTATTTTTGTTTTGCTTGGCGAGGATGAGATGGTCCAAAATAAAAGCAAGCGCTCCCGAGCACAGCATTGCTCCGATATGAATACGTGGGGGGTGGGGGAGGTGTTGGTACGAGGAGGGCAATCCTAAAATGTTGTCTCCACCTAGCGATGCTCAATTTTCCTCCTGCTCACCCTCCCTTCCTCTTCGTCCTCCTCTAAACCAGCTGATAACCCGAGCCAGACGTTTGGTCATATTCTATTGTGTACTGCGTGGTCCAGTCCACTGTGACGGGCCGGATCAGGCCGCAGCAGCGGATCTCAAAGAAGTCTATGAGGTTCCGAATGCAGCCATGGCTGAAGAGAGACAGAAAAAAATATTGTTGTCTATAATAAAATATTTTTTACAGTTAAGCAGATACATCTGTATTACTACTGCCTTGCTAAAACTATGTGATTTGGTTTGTAGTAAATAAATAAGAGCCGTATTTACTTGAAGGGGCTTTCGATGGACGTAGCTGTGACTTTAAAGTGCTTGTATCTCCGAGCGTTCATCCTTTCGTTGGTGGTGATTCCCAGAGCGGCGATCTGTGCAAGGAAAAATGGATTATTGCTTAGATCGGAACACCAGACTAAAAAAAACATGAATATTTGTTTTGAACTGGTATACAGACCTGATAGAGCTGACACATAATAAGCACAGCCACCCACATGAAGTGGAAGATGCTGTTGAGGAACATCCAGAACATCCAGGGGGAGCAGGAGGCAATCTGTGTCAGGTAGAGCCAGAAACCATCCTTGGCATAACTGGTGGCACAGTGGATCCTCCAGTCTGAACATAAAGGGAAAATCCAGTGATTGCACGAAGAGTGTGACAGAAATACTAAAAAGTTGATCTAGGACGATCAAATGAAACCGAAACTCCTGTTTAATCCTGACTCACAGCAGATGCAGCCGTAGATCATCCAGCAGATCATGCAGAGCAAGAAGAACAGATAACCCATGAAGTAACGGTGGTTCCCGCTTCCTGTAGGAGAGAAGGAGAAATGTCACATCCTGTTTTTCTCAATTCAGTTTTGTTGTTTTCATTTGATGCTTTGGATCAAATGTGTCTTCTCAGAGTTAGTGCCGAGAGCCATGAGCTCTGCCCCGTTTGTATTTTATCTTATTTACAAGGCACTGCCATAAAACGTGTAGAGGCCTGTGACTTCTTATGTTGAGTTGAGGACGTGATGGCTACATTACTCAGAAGATGAATGATCTCAGTGGAAGTTCCTGCTTAAAATCAAAGTCGACAAACAATGTCCTTTCACTATGAAAATGCATAACAGATACCACATTATGTGCTGTAACAAGAATGCCTACACCGTGAACTAATAACACTTCATATAACCGTTGCAGTTATCTCACTGGTTATATGAAGGGGTGTTGTTGTTTGTTTAGGCAGTTAGATAGAAGTGTTGCAAGCCCCCCCAACTCTCTTTCCTCTTCCGTTGTCTCCAGTCTGACAACACGTACTGTCTCTACTACTCTACTTTATTTAGTAAAGGTTTTTTTACCTTTACGGACACATTTTTGGAATTAATCAATAAAAAGGCCTAAATTCTCAATCTTTGAATAACCAGGACGCTGGTTATGGAGACTAAATGTGCAGCGCTGAACACATACCCACGCAGTTCCCCACCCAGGGACAGTGGTGGTCAAACTTGGCGATGCAGCGGTTGCACACAGCGCAGTGTTTGGACCTGATGGGCTTCCGTATCTAACAAGAAAACATTGAACATTTAATAAAAAATTGACTTATTGTTGTCGTTAAGCTCTACATTAATCATGCTTAAGGAGAGGAGAGAGACTTTACCAAGCAGGTGCTGCAGAATATGCTAAGGTCTAGGCTGCCTGTCTCTGCAAGCTCAACAATTGTCTGGAAGGAAGGAAAGAGGAAACAAAAGCAGGATTTAACACATGGCTGTAAAATGAATAGAGCTTCAGCTTGCTCAAGTCTGTTTGATGTAACATAAGACCAACTGATGACAGAGCTGAGGCTGGGGTTTCGAGCTGAAAGATCTGGGCGGTGAAATGGGTCTAAAGCAAATATATAATGCACAGTTTAATTAGTTTGTTTTATAGCTTTTAGAATAGGCTAGGCTGTTATTCAGCCGACACAGGTGGAAAACTGCAAGTCTTATGAACCAGCATCAACTCGTTTTACTTGCAAATACACTAATGTTGCAGGAATTCCACACAGGAAAACAAAACAGAGGATGGGAGGCCTACAAGTCTGCGCTTTGCTAACAACAGTAGGGGCTAAAATTAGGTTCACATCACTGACTGGATCGAGAAATCAAAGTCTGGAAAGGAGCAGAGTCATTATTGTCCTCTTTTACTAGAGTGTGATAATGAGGGAGAGAGGAGAGTGGACAGCAGACTAGAGAATTAAAATGTGTCACATAGATTCTACTATCTGTAAACTTTCCATGTATTGCATAGTGATAAATGCTACAACCTCCTCAAAATACCTTTTTCTTTTGCTCCTCTGATGCTTTGATGATTCCTGCATCAGACTTCCAGGACTTTCCAAAGTTGTAGAACAGAGCCAGACTGTTTATGAGGAAGGGCACGTGGACTGTGGCAAAAGGTAGATGTGCAGCGAGGTTAAGGAAGCTTACTTGGTTTACATTTAGCTGAGTCAGCCTTTCTCACGTAGCTGTAGCTCAACTTAACTGGTCAGGCACAGATGCAGATAAAACAACAACATACAAGTGCAGTTGTAACTTCAACTGATGTGACAGCTGTGTAGCACACTGGACTGTTAATCGTTAGCAGCACAATCGGTTCAAAAGGTGTGCGTAATCAGCTGAATCCCAGAGGGACCCAGCTAATTCCATATTGTGAAAGTATTAACATTCATCTTCTGGAAAAATCCAGGCCGGAAAGAAGAGAGAAGCTACTTTAAAACAGTTATGCTCTGTCATTTGAAACCACAAGCCCGAGGCCAATAATGAGCTCACGATGGAAGAAAGTGAGGTAGAACTGCCAGACACAGGGTTTGAATCTGCAGAAAGAATGGTGCAAGGTATGGAGTCTATGACTATGGGGTTCAACAGAGAAAAGTCCAGGAATGCTCAGAAACAACCAACGGACATGCTCAAATCTGACCCAAGTAGACGTTTGCTTGAGCTGCAGGCCATTCTGTTCCGGGCCTCAGCCCCACCGTTTACTTAACCGGGCTCTGAATGCCCAGAGAGTAAACCAATGGACTTTACAATAATCCCTGAGTGGCTTGAGGCACTTTGTGGCTTCCCTTTTAACTTTCCACTGTCTTGAACTGTACTTATCATTTTCCTTTTTAATTCCAATCTTACTGGAATGAAAACGCCCAAATAAGCCAACACAAATACTTGTTTCATTTGATCTTGTGTTGTATTCTGGGAAAATTTAATTTAAGCTGCAGAAAGCAAAAAAAAATCTAATTTACTGGCCCATATTTTATGGTGATCCTCCCTATTTTGAGATCGCCGTTTTAAATACTTTATAACAGACAAATGCTCTCGAATTGGTGATCAGTAATAAGCCAAGGAGAATAGAATGGATGGGGAAAAACTCAAATGTGTGTTACATGTTGTAATTTTTCTCAAACACTATTTTTGTATTTGAGATTTAAGCCATCATTAAAAATCTGAAAAAAAGGTTAAGAAGAAACAAAGATTTCTTAACTTTGGTAAGGTTCA
Organism: Betta splendens; assembly: GCF_900634795.4. Taxonomy (NCBI): domain Eukaryota; kingdom Metazoa; phylum Chordata; class Actinopteri; order Anabantiformes; family Osphronemidae; genus Betta; species Betta splendens. Next base: position 2,422,256 of record NC_040889.2, on the reverse strand, counting down.
TTAAATATCAGCTAAATGCCAAAAGCTATAAGTGGCTGGATGAAATGTAATTTCCTCATTACAAAGAGTGTAGCATTTACCAGCATCAGGTCATGATCAGATCACAGTCATTTACTGTTTGAACGGGTAATGTCATTTACTGGTTAAATATTATCGAGTGTCTTTTTTTAATTTTTGAGGTACACGACCAGAGTAGTTCATTTTGTTTTTATGCTTGAAGGCAAATATTAGCAGATTTTGTAGAGCACTAAAGTTGTAAATTGTGTGTCTAAATCCAGAAGCCAGTTCTGATGATGTTATACTATTCAGATCGTTGTCCAGGACAAGACCAAATCCTTTGACTTTGAGAAAGGACTATTACAGGCCACCGAGGCTGGTAAGGCAGACAAAGGATATCATTCCAGAACCAGTAGAACCAGGTGGTGTACATCCAGAACTTGGTAGCCAAGTAGATTCCCAGAGGGAGAGCACTGTGCATGGAGTGATCGAAAAAAGCCCTGCACAAAGATGAAAGAGTAAAAAGAAGCTTGGTCATAAAGATACTTCTTATAGTTATCTTTCTTTAATCCAAACCTGAGGATCTGACATGAACACTGCAGCAAAAATAAACCCAGGAAACCTGATGGCCCACTGCAGCTGAACCTAGGAGCACTTTGGTTATCAATAGTTTTTTTTTTTCATGCAAGTATTCCAAGAATGTGGACATATTAAACTACCACGCCAGATAACATATGTGATTATAGTAACATAACGTTGAGATGTACAACTGTACTAGCAGGACCAGATGGCAGAGGGAATGGGTTTAACTAAGCAAATCAGGCATTACACATACTTCGAGAGGAACTGCACGGCGACCCAGACGCCGGCGTACATGAGGCCCTTGATCAACCAAGAGTCAATATCCAGGTCGGCAATGAAACCAACGAGCCAGATGATCACAAAGGGTGTTCCCAGCATCACCTTCTGCCTGAACTCCTGCAGCGGGGGACAATGGCAGAACATTAAATGAAAAGAAATTAGGAGACTGGACAGACAACATGAAACAATAGGCCTATTGCATCTATACGGACAGGAGATGTTTTGTCATCAGTCTAGGTTCATCTTGTTAAAGTAGGACCTTTAGTAGGATTCACATGCGTGACCACACACTGTGACTAGACCATACAGAATATCCGCTGGCTGCATTGTTATAACAATGCACTTAAGACCCCACTCTTTCCTAGAATGTGTGGTGCTTTACATGACAACATGACAGTTCCTGTCATTGCCTTAATGCTGGTAATTAGACCACTAATCCATGATTGACACTGCGAGATTGTTGGGTGTTCTGCTTTTATCCTTGGATGGATTACCCGTATCTGATATTACTGCCTGTGTGCACACACCTTGTCCATCTTCAGTCTCTTCAGGTAAGACGGGCTGTCGTAGCCTTTGGCTTGTCGTGCTTCCTGTAAATGATTGATCATCCAAACGTTCTTTCTTTGCTTAGCGAGATCTAACGGTGTTTCACCCTAAAAGCAGAAAAGAAGTCTGTTACATTCGTAATAAAAGACAGGCTGCGTACGCTAAATAAATTAAGTGCATTTTAATACTAGCTGATAATGAGCATGGCCTTACTGCTGCCATATTACAATGTATCATGAGAAATTTATACCTTGATGTTCTGTGCATCGACGTTTGCATTGGCATCAAGCAATAGGCTGATGACAGTGGTGTTTCCGGCTAGTACGGCCCAGTGCAGCGCAGTGTTTTTGTGATATTTGTCACCAAGGTTGACAGACACGTTGAAGGTCAGTAGCAAACGCGTGGGATCCACACTACGGCACAGAGATCAGAGTTACACTGAGTAGCAATGGATCGAAACTCAACGGACAAAAAGCTAACTGGGCAGAGGCATAGACTGTAGAAGGTAAAACATTCACAAAGGTAACTTGAATCAACACTGACGTCTATAGGAGGAAGTTATGTTATGTCAGTTATGTCAGATGGTTGAAAGAAAATCACCTTATTTTCCTCAAGATTAAGATTAATTCAATCTTTACTGATCCCATATCGGATAAATGTCCTCGTTAACAACAGCTGTTGGCTGGAAACATTTGAATTTTTCAAAAAAGGTTCAATAAAAAGGTTCTAATTTAAAACATTTAGTTTTTATTGCTGGTCACTAAGTGCATAATTAGAAATGATCAGGCAAATTTAACTTATCATGGAATATAGATACAAAACTGAGCAGCAACATCGGTGTATTGAATTTCCTTTTCTACTAATACAGTACAAGGTGAAATTATATTACTTTGTAAACCTAATAATGCATTATGACATTCTGTGTCAGTGCATTCATAGTGAGAGGCTTTTGCTTTATCATCACTTAAGTTTGTAACAACTGTAACATTCACACCTGTGTGTCCTGTAAGCCGCCCACATTAGTGGAGTCATGCCGTTCTGATCCATCATGTCCACATCCTGTTACAGAGGGCGGGAACAAAACAGTGAATTAGCTGGGGGGGGGGGGGGGGGGGGGGGGGGGTAATGACATGGAGGAAGAGAGGCAATCTGGCTCCCCCTGATGGAGTGCACAGGTTTAATTATTACTCTACTGTAAGTGTAGGACAAAATCCAAATGACAGAAACAAAAATGAGAGATTATGGCTGCAGATTTCCTTGCAGATTCATGTGGAACGTATACCGTTAGACATGCACATTCACAACAACACAAAAAAAGTTTCCTACCTGTCCTTTGGCAATAAGGTACGCCACGATGGAGGTGTGCCCAAACTGGGCGGCCAGATGGACGCAGCTACAGCCCTCACCGTCAATCAAAGATGGGTCTGCGCCATATTTCATAAGCTGCACCACCATGGATAGATGGCCTTGTCTGGGAGAGACCAACATATAACAAAGATTAACTTACAAAAGACGCAGAAAAGTGCCATGATGTGTTCATTCTACTCAGCTTGTGTATATCGTGCCAACACAAGAGATCTCATAGCTTTCAAATACAACTATATGAAAATTCATTGTAGTGTGATTCATTGTAGTGTGGAGATGATGCAATGGTTTGGACAGCTCTTGTCAAACCTATCAATAATCCAGAAAGAGAGGGCTTCACGGCGCCCCTGTGTGCTTATGAAGGGGGGGGGGGGTATTCATGAAATGACAGCGCTGATGATCAGCAAACGGTAAAATAACAATAAAAGAACACAATGATACCGTGATGGATTTTTACCGTCTGACAAGCCTCATGTTGCCGTACACAGCCGAGATGTTTACACCGTGCAAATCTGACTTAAAGCTGTTGGGGTTTGCGTGTCGTATGGCCCCTTAGTCATTGTTATGTGGTAGCATTGGTGTTATGGTACAAATCTTTTCATTTTTTTTTTGTTAAGTATGCACCTGTATGTGATTGACTTGCTGATCGCTTCAGATGGACAGAGCCAACAGAGCGGATTCTTCTTTTTGCCTTGCCTCACCAAAATAGATTGTAAAGACGTTTCACTTATTCTTACGCACAAACCAAGCAGGAGTCACAGACGATCGCGCCGGCAGCAGCTCCCTCTGCTACCAGGAAAAAGTCAACGAAACAGCAAAAGAAAGCCCGAGAAAGTGTGTGATACATTTTTTTTTGAGACCTTTTGATTCTGACAACTTTAGTGGTTTTAGTGTGTTTCCCCGCTGCGGGACTAATAAAGGTCTATCTAAAAGGCTACTTTTGCTGTACTTTTTTTTTTAAAACCAGCTGTGTTACAGGCACCGTTAGGAAAAAACATTTACCGTATTTAATTAAAATACCCGTGGCTTATAGACAGGTGCGACCTAAATATGAAAAAAACTTTTCATTAAAATCTAATAGGTACGGCTTCGGATGCGCTTTGTAGCCCGGAAATTATGGTAAAACATTCGGGAATGTGGCATTGTTATACTTGGTGACAGTCCAAATGTGTCGATCTAGCGGCAGATCTTTTGTCTGTGCTGGGTGTCTTACCTGGTGGCCCAGTGAAGAGGTGTGGAGTTGAGGTCACCTCCGAGCTGATCAACTATTGCGCCCTTTGAAATGTAGTACCTGCAAACAGTTAGAAATAGCATGTGAAATCTTACACCAGATCAAACCTATCTGATCATTTTCCCTTCCTCTAACCTAGATGTGGGTTGGAACATGAAGGAGGGTGTTACACAAGCTTGGACATAACCAACTTGCTATGAGGGACGACTGTTGTATCCCCCCCCTCAGCTATTGGACTGAAATGACTCACTTGACCAAGTCTATCCTGTTGTTGATGGCGGCCCAGTGGAGGAGTGTTACATTTTCTTTATCTGGCTGCCGAACGTCAAAACCCGCCTCCACCAACTCCCTGCAGCGCTCAAATATTCCATACCTAAAGGTAAAAGATCAGAAAAGAAACTCGCAAAAACAGGCTTGTGACTAAACACACGCTGACAGACTAAGAACAGATAAACAGACACTCTGATCCTCAAGGCAACAGCCCTAAAACAACTCACTGTGTGGCTTTGACAATGTCCCAGGTGCTGTAGTCATCTACATGGTTTTTACGGCTGACGTTCTCACTGTAGCCGTGGTTGTAGTGACTCTGGGGTTTAACTTCCTAAGAAAATAAAGAGAAAAAGTAGTTAGATCTAATGTTTTTTTCAGAACAAGACTGAACAAGGGGAGACTGTGATTTGAAGGTGATTAGTCGATACTTTTATTTCTGTATTGAAGAAGTGTTAAAGCTGCCAAGATTTGATCACTGTTCAAATTCAAGTACCCCATGAGTTATTCATACAGTCAGAAGAAAGATGAGACTAATGAAGCCATTGAACAATGATTTATTTTTTTAACAAAAGCTTTTAAAACCAATTCACCATAAAAAAAAGAAAACCAAAAGCATCTTCCTTCATCTGGACATTTGATTAGGGGAAAGCACTTCAAAACCTTTGGCAAGAGAGCTCAGTTCGAAATGTGAAATCACTTTCTCCATCTCAGGCTTCCATGGAGATAACCTTTGACCCCTGCCTGTCACAATAAATACCTCCCCCCTGCTTATCTGCACCTGCCACAAAAAATAACAATAATGGCATTTGTAGCTGTAGTGATAATTGGAGCATTTAACCATCTATTAATTACACACCTGCTCACTTACTAAGCAGTGATGATGAGATCAATTATCATAATAACATTAACATTATCCATTCAAATTCATCAATGATTTGAACTGAAGCCTCATCTTTTGAGACAGCGGGCTTGTCAATGGAAGATGGTCAGTGGCACATATGGCCACCACTCACTGGGTGAGAGTGGCTTTGATCTGAAAATGTCATCAACACACGTTACTGAGAATTATATTGATAGCAATAATAGCAGTAGTAATAGTAATGGCTACTTAGTGTTTGATGTCTAAAACCATGTCTAGAATTTTAAATAAGAAATACATAACGCAAATAACCCTAATAGTACGGCATTGTCACTGTATATACAATGACTGAGATGGTTGAGAAAAAATTGAATTGCCGTTATGGTCATCCTCCTGCTGGCTGTAGCCACAGCTCACAATCAGATTCAGAATGTAATGAGAGCCATTTGGAAGGACTAATTCAATACTCCAGAAGCAGTTTACATCCACACATCAGGAAGACGCAGAATGGAAATACTTTTTATGCAACAAAGTAATGGATATGCTCCAAAGAAAGAGAATGGGCATTTTTATCCTATGCAAATCCTAAAGCAACTGCTTTAGGATTTGGTTCTTTAACCAAATGTTGCATTGAACCTGGTTGTACTGGTTCTTCTGTGTGAGCAACTGAACATACTTGCAGGCTCACACATTAATCCTGATTTCAATTTAAATCTATGGACACAGAAAAGAAACATAAAAACTATGCTATGATAAAGTTATTAGTAGCAAACATTAGTAGAAGTCAAAAGGTCACACTGAATTTTCCTGTGCTATGGCTTAAGAAAGACAAAGTCTAAGGAACGTCTTAATTTACTGCAGACAGTTTATCCTGTCACAAAAAAATCTTGGAACAAAAAGAAGGCACGATGATCGCCTGGTAAATGCGGTCAGTAAAATGGCACAAGGTGTTTTGACACAATATTGAACCACTAATTGTTTATGGAGTACAGAGGTCCACTGTATACACTACATACACCTGTCATCATAATAATATAATATAAACCACAAATAAACAATTAGTTACCATTATTACAAAATAACAAAAGTAACAAATTCACTTTTTTCTTGCTCTGGTTATTGGTTCACATCTAGCCAAAGTTAAAACTAGACCTAAACACAAACATCGTCTTTCCTTTGCGCAAGACAGAATCAGCATAAATTATGCATTTTCACAAATGCAGCCATTATGGTTAATTTGACATTTTCCTGTTACGGTGTCGTGTGCGCTCAAACTGTAATAGAAACAAACCTTTTTCGGGAAATTTAACTTCTCATGAAATGTAGCAATTTCACAAATGAACAGTTACTTTTTTAGGCCTAAAGGTAAATGAATTCATCTCACCCGGTGGCAACTATCAAAACAGACCTGCTGTAAGAAAATATTGAGCCACTGCACACATCAAATAGAATTGGTAAACAAACCGTTTTTCCTAAAGTCGAACATCTCCTGGAGACATGGATATTATTCTAAGACTCTAGGCAGAACAAGGTCTGTGTGCATTTACTTGACTGCATGTTTTGCAGTCTTAGTTAGATCTTAACTTCCAGTATCTACTCCTAAGAATTTATTAAGAAAAATATTAAATGACAAATGTTAAATGAATGACAATGTTAATCTTACTACCAGTCTAAACAAAAAGCAGCTTAGCTGGGTTAAATAATAGTAACTACTCTATAATTCCACAATAAAAGGAAGAAAAACAAAAATGCTAGGAATTCTACGCCTGCCTGAGTGAAAAAACAAAACGTATTAGTGTCCCCCGACAGGACACCACAAATTAACGCACAAGGAAACGTTACATATCAATTTGCATCACTGCAGCTAAACCAGCCAGCTCTGCCAGTTCAGCTGCATAGCTAAAGATGGACTGTTAGGGTTAACCATTAATGTTACAATTCCAATTTCCGACTTAGCCGAGCTACTTACTATTTGGTTTACTAGCTACAGGAAGTTAATGTTAAAATGCACTAACTAGCTTAACATTACCACGAACATCTGCCAAACGTTTACTGGTTATGCAGCAAGAGGAGGGGTCTAGCGATAGCACCATTAGCATTGTTAGCCGCCTGCCCCCCTCCTCAGTGGTTTTACAGGGGGCATCGGACTTTCCAAAAAGCACAGCAAAATAGCCCATCCAGTCACACAAAGCCGGATGTAATACATTTTGCGTGTGTTAAAATGTCGGTGCGAGACACGAAGTCCAAAGACCGTACCTCGGAATGGAGAATAGGAACGCAGCCAGCTTCTTTCTCATATTCCTCCATAGCGTCGGCCATCTTGGTGGTAATGTTCGCTGAGCATTGTGGGAATCAAGAGGCTGGCATAGGAGGAAACAAACAGAGGAGGAAAGAGCTGTCAAAATGCACATTAAGTCATACAATGCAAATTACACAGTCATACACACAGTAATATAATGTGAAAAAATATCATATATGCTTACTGTCAAGTTGTTAGTCTTTTATTATGTGCCCTTTTGGTTATTTTCTATTGCTTAGAATAGCATTTTTGTGATCAATTTCTGTGCCTTCTGTTGAGTCATTTTTAAGACGTTTCAATTTCTCTGTGGTCATTCATTTAAATCTCAAAGTGACTCTAGTCCACAGGCCCCCGGACCTTCTTGAATAGGACTTGCAAACTGTTACAGTTGATCACGTTAACACAGATGCATTGTTTTCCTCATACAGGATGATAGTTGTATCCCACATGAGGGAGACAGTGTGCAAAACAGGACCTAGTCCTAGATGACAGTAACACTATCGAATCGCTATAGCAAGACATAGATATCACTAGCCATCATGCTTTAATTAGAGTTTGCACAAGATTTAATTTGGAGTCTCAAAGATTTCTATCAAAGAACAAAGAACTGATTTTAACTGCTATACATATAGACAATGATAGGATGAGTCTACCCTAAGCTCTACTCCTAACCCATCCAGAGGAACGCTGTGACATTACAGTTAGTCATCTGTACGTTTAGATGCCCTCTACCGTTACATATCTAAATTCTCAAGCTAAACCAGCCACTAGATGTCAGCCTTTACTCACATACGTCAATGAATCCTACCTAACTGAAAACAATCAGTGATCCTTTAGATTATAAACCTAAGGGTTTACAGTGAACTACAAGTGTTTGCCTTTGTAATGGAACAAGGATATTATATAATTAAAAAGTATATAATTGATAAGTAGACATTATAACACACTTTTTAAGGTGATAAATATCCTATTTATGACGTGGAACCCTCAAAACCATTACTTTCATCAAACACCTAAAGTAATCCGCGCTTCTCAATTTTAAAGTGAAAGTAGACTCAGCTGGCCACAGACAGGCAAATAAGATGATTACCGAGCACAAGCAATGGAGGAACTCTCGCCTTTTGTCGCGTTAATTTACCTCGATAGAAATCTAAAAAAAGGATGTTAAGTGTTTGACCTCCAAAATAATGAAACAAAATGGGCGATTACAATAACGATTAACTAAAAAAATGTCAATACATTTTAAAAGCATACATACGCTTTATGTTAACTCTATGTGTTGACACACATGGATCAAATTGTGTGAAATTTATAGCTAACTTAAAAGTTGGAATATATTGCTAATGAATGAATGTAAGCCTTAAACTTGATTAAACAAATAGACACACAGGTTACGTGTAATCCCATCGCAACTAAACGTCGATGCAACGTCCATTAAACAACCTTGTTGCTTAAAATGTTGTCTGTCTTTTAGTTTGAAAGGAACAGCCGGAAATCTTGTGTACTGCAGTGGGTTGGAAACTTGTCGGCTCAAACCATAGACTGAACATCATTGCAACAAGAAGCGAGCTAGTGGCTTACATGTTGAGTGAATATCTATAGTAAATAGACAACAGGAAGAGTAAAAGGGACAGCGTAATCATTTTAACAGTCCAAGCTTGGTTTCTGAATCCACGCCACGCGGTAGGACTGAGAAGAGCGCAAACATCATGATCTGAAGCGGTGTATACCCAGTAATAAACCTTAAATCGTCGTCAGCTAACAGTTAGCAAACGCACTGACGCCCCTGGGGACAGGCTTAGTATTTACAGCCAGTCTTCCCCCCTCCTTCCACAAGCCAGTCGGACAACCCAGTCACAGGCACCGACGAAGCGAAGGTGAGTTGCTACGCAAACAGAACGAATACCGCCTCTGTCCGCTAACTTGGTCTAGCGCAGCTAGCCTAATTGCTAATTCTGCGTGTGTGTCTATAGAGAGTTTATAGCCGTGACTGTGCAGTCGAGCGGCGCGTACTATTATGTAATAAACCAGGGTGAGTTATAGCTGGGATGTCTAGCAGCTTCTCCGCCTCCATATGCGTCCCGTAGGTCTCTGCAGGTTGTTCTAACTCCTGTTGTACGGTCAACATTTTAAGCAGCGGTCTATCTTTAGTCCAGTTAAATCGTGTTGTTGTTAGCCTGTTTTGCCCAGAATGTGATGTGCCCCATACAGCTAGTGGTAAGTGAGCAGGCGTGCCTGATTGAATTTCATTGCAAATATACGGAGTAGCTAAGATCTGTTATTGCTGTAATCGTTTGGATTCATTGTGCTAAAAAAAGTTTCTGGCTGTTATTTACCTTTGCCTACACACTGTACAGTACCACTTCGATGCAACATCCACGGACATGTGATCCTTACTGCAGTGTTGCATGCATGTCTGCAGCCTTCTTAGCCCTGATGCTCTGATTTCACTTTCACCAGTCACACCAGATCTGGCCATGTCCTGTCCTGTTGGATACCTGATAACACCCTGTCATGTTATCTCATTTTGACTTTCTGCCAAAGGGGTATTTGTCAACATTTTGTTCAGCCTAACCCGTAATTAGATTTTATGCATGAAAACTAATTTTACCTTAAATTATAGTGACTGTGTCAATCAAGATTTTGTTCACTTGAAAATGATTACAGAAAAAATAGTTACATCATATTTGTGTATGCAGCAATAGGTGATTTCTGAGAATGATGAAAACGTCAGTTTTCTCACTCTAATGTACCTGTTTCAGTCACATATTGTATTTTCATGTTTCCATTCTCTGCTTATTTGCCTGTAAATTAAAGGTAATCTCAGACTTTCCATGCCAGACTTTTGTTGAGGTGAGGTGCACAATTCAGGGTCACAGAAGCGACCAGCTTATTTGCCAGTCAAATGGAGTTTCCATTCTGGCCTTTATGAACCACAAGTTGTTGCTTCCACGTTGCTCTGGTTAGACACTTAGAGCTCTATGTTTGAATCTAGTAGAGTCTTGAGACCAAAGTATACAAAATGTGTGGTTTGATTGCATCGTAATAGAAGGAAAAACGTTGGACTAAAAGCCCAAATTAAAAGATTTTCGCAAATTGTACTGAAATTGAAATATTCATCATGAGTATTTAGGACACTTTAATTTCTATCATCAAAATGATTACATTTCTGGGTGCTCCAGTGTGATTGTGACCCAGCAAGTTGTGTTTTTAAATATCATATGAGCCAAATTTGTTCTTCTTTTTCTAACTTCACTCTGTGCTTCACTATGGGAATCGCCTCGGCGTGACCAACCATGGAAGCTCCAATGACACTACGTCTGTCCGTGACAGACAAGTCGAGCCGTGGTCAGGGCTCTGCCCACCCTATATTGACACGGTCGACTGCCTAAATCAATTTTGCTTTCTTCGATCGATCTGTCAGACGCTGTCTACCCGCCACACATGAAGTATCTCAGGTTTGTGTATCGAGGCAATACCTTCAAGTATCAAACCATCCCATTCGCGGTCTCGCTAGCTCCGAAAGTATTCTGCAAATGTGTGGAGGTGGCCTTAGCCCAGTTGAGAAACATCGGTGTCAGGATTTTCTCTTACATAGACGTTTTTTTTAATATGCTACCATTTGTAAGCCACCATGATGCTGTCTTATCTTTGCAATCTCGGCAAATCCCGACCCTCCCATTGGGGGGAGTGTTTGCCCATGGTTCTCATTGGGCGGACAGCGTGGACCCACGGTGGTCCACACTGACCTCGGGTGCTGTCTCTGTGGCTGCTGCAGCTCTCCCTGGGTGGGTTCTGTGTGGGCGGCTTGGGTTGCAACACCTGCCCTCCTGGAACTGAAGGTGTGTGGGCTCCCTGGCTGCTAGGATTATTTCCTCTGCTCGTGGGATGGGCGTAGTGGCCGAGCTCCTCCTATCACCCTGGCTTTCACAAGTAGCATTGTTCATGCACCAACGTCTGCCTCAACCTTTGGGTGAACAATGTTTAGCTACAGCTTGACTAACCTTGTAGTGGGACACTAAATTGGATATTAATTTCAAAGGTAAACCACAGTACAGCAGTTGTTTAGTTATGAATGTGTCAGCCTAAGTTACATCCCTATTTATTTATTTTGTACCGACTGTTTGTTTAACTGATTTCCTTGGTTTCAGCAGCTGGTTGCACCATATATATATATATATATATATATATATATATATATATATATATATATATATATATATATATATATATATATATATATATATATATATATACACACTCTATTCTCACCCTCCGCGGGTGGTCTCATCCACTTTCCAAGCTCGGGTCCTCTACCAGAGGCCAGGGAGCTTGAGGGTTCTGCGCAGTATCCTTGCTGTTCCTAGGACTGCACTTTTCTGGACTGAGATTTCGGATGTTTTTCCAGGGATCTGTCGTAGCCACTCCTCCAGTTTGGGGGTCACAGCCCCTAGTGCTCCGATCACCACAGGCACCACTGTGGCCTTCACCTTCCAAGCCTTCTCCAGTTCTTCTCTGAGCCCTTGGTATTTCTCTAGTTTCTCATGTTCCTTTTTCCTGATGTTGCCATCGCTTGGTATTGCCACATCCACCACTACGGCTTTCCTCTGCTCTTTATCCACCACCACAATGTCTGGTTGGTTCGCCATTACCATTCTGTCAGTCTGGATCTGGAAGTCCCACAGGATCTTGGCTCGCTCGTTCTCTACCACCTTGGGAGGTGTTTCCCACTTTGACCTTGGGGTTTCCAGTTCATACTCCGCGCAGATGTTCCTGTATACTATGCCAGCCACTTGGTTATGGCGTTCCATGTATGCTTTGCCTGCCAGCATCTTACACCCTGCAGTTATGTGCTGGACCGTCTCTGGGGCCTCTTTGCACAGTCTACACCTTGGGTCTTGTCTGGTGTGGTAGATCTGGGCCTCTATGGCTCTGGTGCTCAGGGCCTGCTCCTGTGCAGCCAGGATGAGTGCCTCTGTGCTGTCCTTCAGCCCAGCCCTTTCAAGCCATTGGTAGGATTTGTTGAGATCAGCCACTTCAGTTATGTTCCGGTGGTACATCCCGTGCAAGGGCTTGTCCTCCCATGATGTTCCCTCTTCCAGCATCTCATCCTCTGTTCTCCACTGCCTGAGACATTCACTCAGCACGTCATCTGTCGGGGCCTTATCCTTGATGTACTTATGGATCTTGGATGTTTCATCCTGGATAGTGGCTCTCACATTCACTAGTCCTCGGCCTCCTTCCTTGCGGCTAGCGTACAGTCTCAGGGTGCTGGATTTGGGGTGGAACCCTCCATGCATGGTGAGGAGCTTTCGTGTCTTAACATCTGTGGTCTGTATCTCTTCCTTTGGCCACCTTATTATTCCCGCAGGGTATCTGATCACTGGCAGAGCGTAGCTGTTTATTGCCCGGGATTTGTTCTTGCCATTAAGCTGGCTTCTTAGGACTTGCCTTACTCGTTGGAGGTATTTGGCTGTTGCCGCATTCCTTGTTGCCTGTTCAAGGTTGCCGTTTGCCTGTGGTATTCCAAGGTACTTGTAATGTCCTCAATGTCTGCTATTGTTCCTTCTGGGAGTGAGACCCCTTCTGTGTGGATTACCTTGCCTCTCTTTGTCACCATCCTCCCACATTTCTCGAGTCCGAATGACATCCCGATGTCCGAGCTGTAGATCCTGGTGGTGTGGATCAGCGAGTCGATGTCTCGCTCACTCTTGGCGTACAGCTTGATGTTATCCATGTAGAGGAGGTGACTTATGGTGGCCCCGTTCCGGAGTCGGTATCCATAGCCAGTCTTGTTTATTATTTGGCTGAGGGGGTTCAGACCTATGCAGAACAGCAGTGGGGACAGTGCATCTCCTTGGTATATGCCACATTTGATGGATACTTGGGCAAGTGGCTTCCCATTGGCTTCAAGGGTGGTTCTCCACAACCTCATCGAGTTTGCAATGAAGGCCCTTAGAGTTCTGTTGATGTTGTACAGCTCCAAGCATTCAGTGATCCATGTGTGTGGCATTGAGTCATAGGCTTTCTTGTAGTCGATCCAGGCTGTGCACAGGTTGGTGTGTCGCATTCTGCAGTCTTGGGCGACTGTTCTGTCTACCAGGAGTTTGTTTGGCTCCTCTGGTATCCTTACCAATGCCCTTCTGTGCTTCGCTCATGTATTGACCCATGTGCCCACTTATCTTAGCTGCGATGATGCCTGACATGAGCTTCCATGTTGTGGAGAGGCAGGTTATTGGCCGGTAATTGGATGGGACTGCACCCTTTGAGGGATCCTTCATTATCAGGATCGTTCGCCCTTCGGTTAGCCATTCAGGGTGAGTCCCATCCCTTAGCAGCTGGTTCATTTGTGCTGCCAGGCGCTCATGGATTGCAGTGAGCTTCTTTAGCCAGTAGGCGTGGATCATGTCAGGGCCAGGTGCTGTCCAGTTTTTCATACCTGAGACTCTATGTTGGATGTCTGCCACTGTGATAGTCACTGGATTCTGTTCAGGGAGGTTGCTGTGGTCTTCCCTCAGATCCACCAGCCACTGTGCATCACTGTTGTGTGATGCCTCCCTTTCCCATATACCCTTCCAGTACTGTTCAGTTTCCAGCCTTGGTGGGTCTGCTCTGCTGTTATTACCCTGCCATTGAGAGTACACTTTCGCAGGTTGTGTTGCGAACAGCCGGTTTATTCGTCTGGCTTCGTTATCTCTGGTGTATCTCTTTAGGCGGCTGGCCAAGGCTTGTAGCCTTTGCTTGGCAGTTTCGAGTGCTTCAGGTATGGTCATCTGGCTGTACCTCCTGGGCATCGGTCTTTTCATTGCACCTCTCTGGGCCTCTGTCATTTGGCTCACTTCCCTCCGAGCTGCCTTGATTTTTGCCTCCAACCTTCGTTTCCATGGTGGGTATTGTTTCTCATGGCTCCCATGGTTGCTCTTATAGCCAAGCACCTCTAGGATCACTGATGCTGAAGCGTATATCAGCTCATTGGTTTCTGTGATTGTTGTGGTAGACTTTCTGATGGTACTTCACTTAGCCGTTGTAGTGGGGTTCGGGGTTGCCTGTTCAATCTCGCCATGATCTTATCTTTCAGGTCAGTCGCTGCCTCGCTCAGCGTATCTGTGCTCATTGGGGCTTCGTACCCAATTTCCGGTTGATGGTGAGATGGCGTCCTGGCTCCCCCTTGCCGTAGCATTTGTGTTGTATCTCGTCAATCTCAAGTTGTGATAGCAGTTGCCGTTTGTGGATGTTGCTAGTTGCTTCGCCGTCAGCCTTGAATGTGGGTTTCTCTGTTCCCATTCACCGCACATTCTTTGCATGTAACCCTAGGGTTACTTGAGTAGTAGCATTCCAACAGAGCCTTGTTCTCGCATCTCAGCCATTTCTTTCTTGTTCCAGTAGCCCATTTCTCGTCAAGGTGCCCTGGTTCCCCAGCACCTGACGCAGACCTTGTTAGACCGGGCGACGTCTGAGCCGGTATCTCATGTGGTTCATTGTCTCTCATGATATGAGGTAGGCGGTAGCTTGAAGGGTCTTGCCCAAGGACCCACACTGGATGCCTATTCGCCCTAACGGGGATTCGAACCGGGAACCCACCGCATGCAAGTCCTGTGACTTTACCGATTGAGCTATCCAGCGAGCATATATATATGCTCGCTATATATATATATATATATATATATATATATCTATATATATATATATATATATATATATATATATATATATATATATATATCTATCTATATATATCTATATACTCTATTATAGATATCTATATATCTATAGCGATATATATTCTTATATACTCCTCTTGTAAAAGCAAAGCTGTCCATCACAATACAGCATTCAGCCTAACCACAGCAAAGCGTCTTAGTGGTTTGTAGGCATTTTCTGTTAGCCCCTCATGCTTACAGTGGGGTCCAGGGCTCGTCAAGGTGTTCCTTTGGCCCAATCCTGCATTTGTGCCAAGGTGATGGATTCCTCATACAGGTGCCTGGTTATGAAATTGTTGGCTTTCCACTCACCCCTGTTCCTCTTGGAGGAGGACTGGCAGATTAACACCTTATGTCCGGTGAGGGCTCTCCACACCTACATGGAAAGAATAACTGGTTTTAGAAAGTCGGACAAGCTGTTTTTTTCGTGGGCAGCGCCTTATAAGCAATAGGATGTCTCACTGAAATGTGGAGGCTATTACTCTGGCATATAGGTGCAAGGGTATTCAGCCTCCCTTGGGGCTGAAAGCTCCACCAGAGGCGTGGCTACTTTGTGGTCTCTATTTAGAGGGATATAGGTTCACAACATATGTGCTGCAGCAAGCTAGGCTACACCACACACATTTGTGCGATTTTACAGGCTGGATGTGGCTAGACCTTCACTCGCTTCACTCGCTGGCTTCGGGAGATTGTGTGCAATACAAGAGTTGGTTATATCTCCCATAGGCTAGGCTAAATCTCCGATAGGCTAGGTTGCACCAAGCGAAGTTAGAAAAAGGGTTGGGTTACTTAATGTAAACCCTAGTTCTTTGATAACAGGGTGAGGTGTTTCACCAACACTCCCCTCCTTCCATGAGCACGAAAAGAAATCAAGAATCATTTGGGAGGGGCGGTCGACCGTGACAGGTTGATACAATTGCCTTTTACAGATTATTGAAGATTTATTCAACAGAGGCACATGAATAGTTTTACACTTTGGCCTACTTTGATTTTACTTTTGTTGCCTTCATTATCTGTAGGAGCTTGACTATTTTTTGACCTCTTGTACATTAAATAAAACTGTCCAAATGTACCTCGACACCTACAGTGAAAAGATAACTGTGGTTTTTAACAGTTCTTACCTTCACTGCGGAGCGGGATTTACTATTTGATAAAGGAGCGTGTGTACATCAAAGTCTTTTGAGTGTCTCAGCCTAATAATGTTCATGTCCACCCCTGCGTCAGAGGTTGGGAAATCTTAATATTGTCCACCTGAGCTGCTCCTGCCTCCTGCATGAAATGCAACCTCTGTTTTCAAAGCTTCAGCTAGGTTTTTTTTAGATTTATAAAAAAGATATTTTACCCCAAATTTGCCACAACGAAGAATGTTTAAAACGTAAAGCATAATTAGATCTCCTACAAAGCTGCTTTTTCAGAATTTTGTGGATATACATTAAAATGTATACAGTCACTGCTGATAAGCAGACAGAGGGAGAATTAATTCAAAAACAAAACAGGAAAGAGAATTGTTAGCATTTAGAATAAAGACTTTGACAACCAAAAGGGATTTGCTACATATGTGACCTTAATTTTCAATTCAGCCCGAGCTGTACCTTGAGGAGAAACATACTGGGGGCGGCAATAGTGCCGACATGTTGAAGTGTCTTTGGGCAAGACAATGAACCCCAGGTTGCCCCCGCTGTTTCTAGCGATGGCCTTGCATAGGCACATGAGAACAACTGGCATCAGTGGCCGAATGAGCATAGGTGAAGTAAAAGCCATAAATATGGAACACTTATCCTTAGGGTGACTGTGAACTAGAGGTTTTGTCATTATTCACACAGGAGTCACATCTCTTTTTAATTCAATTCAATTTCAATTCAATTTTATTTATATAGCGCCAAATCACAACAAAGTTATTTCAAGGCACTTTACAAAGTAAGTTTTAAAACCTCACACAACTAAACCCAACAAATCCCACATATAGCAAGCATTTAATTTGACAGCAACAGTGGAGAGGAAAAACTCCCTCTCTAACGAGGAAGAAACCTCCAGCAGAACCAGACTGGATGTGGGCGGCCATCTGCCTCGACCGGTGAGAGGATAGAGAGATAGAAAAGCACAGCAACAGCAACAAGCAACAACAAGCAACAACAGAGCACAGGCAGGATGGTAGGACCAGGGACTGGATGCAGGCAGGATGGTTGGATCCGCAGCTGCCCATCACAGACACCAAACTTTGAGTCCAATGATACCTGTAGGTGAGGACAGAGAGGGAGAAAGAGAGGGAGCTGGTTCGAGAGGAGAGGAGCTTGGTAGCTAAAAGCTCTGCCCCCTGTTCTACATTTAAACACTCTAGAAACCACAAGTAGCCCAGCGCTCTGAGAACGAAGTGTTCTGCTGGGAGCATAAGGAACTATAAGGTCTTTAAGATAAGAAGGAGCTTTATCATTGAGTACTTTGTATGTGAGTAGGAGAATTTTAAATTCTATCCTACATTTTACAGGCAGCCAGTGCAGAGAAGCTAATGTAGGAGAAATGTGATCTCTCTTTCTAAGTCCTGTCAGAACTCTGGCTGCAGCATTTTGAATGAGCTGTAGGCTTTTTAAGGAGCTGTTAGGACATCCTATGAGTAAGGAGTTACAGTAGTCCAGCCTAGAGGTAACAAATGCATGGATCAGTGTCTCTGCATCGCTCTGAGAGAGGATGCTTCTGATTTTAACTATATTTCTAAGGTGGAAGTAGGCGGTTCTGGAGATTTGTTTAATGTATGATGTAAAAGAGAGATCCTGGTCAAACATGACACCAAGGTTCCTCACAGTAGAATCTGAAGCTAATGTTATGCCATCCAGGGTGGCTATCTGACTCAATAGTGTCTCTCTCAGATTTTTAGGCCCAACAATAAGAATCTCGGTTTTATCTGAGTTTAGTTGAAGGAAGTTTTGGGACATCCAGGATTTGATGTCTTTTAAAACAACCCTGAATTTTGACTAGTTGATCTGTTTTCATTTGGTTCCAAGGACATATATAGCTGAGTATCATCTGCGTAAAAATGAAAATTAATAGAATGCTTTCTAATAATCTCACCTAGAGGAGACATATATAGGCTAAACAGAATTGGACCCAGCACAGAACCCTGTGGAACTCCATAGCTAATCCTTGTGCGTGTGGAGAATTTATCATTGAACATGAACAAACTGGAATCTGTTCAACAAATAGGATTTAAACCATCCCAATGCTGTTCCATTAATCCCGATTCTATGTTCTAGTGTCTGTAATAGAATGTTATGATCAATTGTATCAAATGCAGCACTAAGATCTAACAGGACAAGGACAGAAACTAGACCATTGTCCGAAGCTAATAGAAGATCATTAGTGACTCTAACCAGAGCTGTTTCTGTGCTATGATGTTTTCTAAATTCTGACTGAAAATCTTCATACAGGTTATTCCCACTAAGGTGGTCAGATAATTGTTTAGCCACGATTTTTTCCAGAATCTTGGAAATAAAGGGTAAATTTGAAATGGGCCTATAGTTGGCTAGTTGTCCAGGGTCAAGGTTTGTTTTTTTAATAGAGGTTTGACACAAGCCACCTTAAAAGCCGTGGTACATAGCCTAGTTGTAAAGATTGGTTGATTTGATTTAATATGGATGAGCTGATTAAAGGTAGAACTTCTTTGAGTAATCTGGTTGGGATTGGATCTAAAAGACAAGTGGACGACTTGGAAGAGTTAATTATTGAGGTTAACTCCATATGAGTTATGGGGGAGAAGCTGTCTAGGTAAGACAGAGGATTTGGAATATTTAAAGTTGATGGATCTAGACAGTGCTTTCTGTCGCTTGGAAGAAGTCGCTGCTGAATGGTTTTTCTAATGATGATAATTTTATTAGTAAAGTAGTCCATAAAGTCATTGCTGCTGAGATTTAAGGGGATAGTAGACTCAATACAGCTATTACTCTTTGTCAGCCTGGCTACAGTGCTGAAAAGAAACCTGGGGTTGTTTTTGTTTTCCTCAATTAGGGAGGAATAATATGTTTTTCTAGCAGCACAAAGTGCTTTTTTATATTTCATTAGACTGTCCTTCCATGCAATGCAGTTTACATTTATTTTGTTGGAACGCCACTGTCTTTCTAGTTGTCTAGTCCTTTGCTTTAGGCTGCGGATGTCTGAGTTATACCACGGATCTAACCTCCTCTGATTTACTGTCTTCTTCTTCAGAGGAGCCACTGTGTCTAACATTGTACGTAGAGAAGCTGCAGCATCATCTACAAGACAGTCAACCTGTTCATAAGGATTAAGGTGACTGTTCTCTGTGTATCTACAAGACATTGAGGCAAAAGATGATGGAATCATCTGCTTGAATCTGGCAACAGCGTTGTCAGATAAACATCTGCTATAGTAACATTTCTTTCCAGCTGTTATAGGGTCAGTTGTGCTAAATTCAAAAGTTAATAAGAAATGGTCGGATAACAGAGGGTTTTGGGGAAGAACTATTAAATTATCAATTTCAACCCCATATGTCAGGACAAGATCTAGGGTGTGGTTAAAACGATGAGTGGGTTCATTTACCTGCTGTGTAAAACCAATAGTGTCTATTAAGGAGTTAAAAGCAGTGCTGAGACAGTTGCTGTCAACATCTACATGAATGTTAAAGTCTCCCACTACAATGACTTTATCTGTGCTAAGAACTAAGTCAGATAAGAATTCAGAGAATTCAGTTAAGAACTCTAAATATGGAGCAGGAGGACGGTAAACAATACAAAACACAACTGGTTTCTGAGTTTTGAGTCTGGGTGAGAAAGGCTCAGAGTGAGGCTCTCAAATGAGTTATAACTATGTTTAGGTTAGGAGGTAATTAATAAATCTGATTTATAAACTGCTGCTACTCCTCCACCTCTACCTGTACTTCTTGGAACATGATAGTTGATGTGACTCATTGGAGTCGACTCATTTAAAGTAACATATTCATCCTGCTGCAGCCAGGTTTCAGTGAGACAGAACAGATCTATGTGATGGTCACTTATCAAGTCATTTATTAAAAGGATTTAGATGAGAGAGATCTGATATTTAATAAACCACACTTTATTAGCTTACTGTTACTTTGTTCTGTAAGAGGAGCTGTTTTGATGTTTATTAAATTCTGGTAAGTCACTCCTCTTTGATTTGTGTGTGACTTGTATAGTTTAGGTGGTCGGGAAGCAGACACAGTCTCTATGCGATAACTAAGACTAAGAGTGGGTCGCGGCTGTAGAGAACATGCAGAGAGGCGTGTAAGACTGCGACTCTGCGTCCTGGGCTCCACTCTGAGTTGTCAAGCAGTGGGGGGACTAAGCAACATGGCCATGTTACTAGAGAGCAGAGAGGCTCCGTTCAACGTGGGATGGACGCCGTCTCTTCTAATCAGCCCAGGTTTTCCCCAAAAAGTGCTCCAATTAGCCACAAAGCCCACATTGTTTGCAGGACAGCACCTAGACAACCAGCGGTGGAGCGATGACAGCCGGCTATACATGTCATCGCTGGTCACATTAGGGAGGGGTCCAGAGAAAACTACGGAGTCCGACATTGTTTTGGCGAACGAACACACCGACTCAATGTTAGTTTTAGTGACTTCCGATTGGCGTAACCGGGTGTCATTAGCTCCTGCGTGTATTACGATCTTAGCGTACTTACGTTTATCCTTAGACAGGAGCTTACGATGAGACTCAATATCGCCCGCTCCCAGGCAAACACCTAACTATGACCGCTGGATTCTCTAACTTCACGTTTAGGACTATGGAGTCACAAATTTTTTACGTAATCATGGCAATTCACCCACGAAGGACGAAGCTGTTTGACTAGATGCTGTTTATGTGCAAGGTATTGCCAGTATCCTACAGGCAGAAGAAGAGAAAACTGCTTCCTGTGCAGGGCTATAATAGCAAGTTATAAAACACTTTCATTTAACATCTTTCCATTAAAACACTTATTCTGGCCCTCTTGTGTTCCGTTCTCATCAACAATTTAGCTTTTTCTTCAGCTTCTGCTGTTATTACTGTTTAGATTTAGTTTAGATACTGTTTAGAAGATGTCACTGTGGGACCATCACTCAACCTTCTACTCAACTCAAAACAGTGTCCTGCGACAGCATATTTTTGATTTCAGACTTCATATTTTGTTCATTTTATCAGCCATGTATCTCACTAGTTCAGTAACCTCACAATATGGCTTGCTCTCTATTCATCAATATTACATATACATATAACTGTTGATGGAAAAGTGGAATTTGAGCAAAAGAAGGGGTGGAAATTTTTATCATTATACACTTCCTTACTGGTTATTACTGATTACCTGTTTTTCTTTCAATATTAAGTATTGCTTTTGCCCACAATTGTCTAACCAGCAGCCTCAAACCATATTCGTTCATTTCGGATTATTAACAACACACAGAAAAACGTTTAGGAAAGATGTTTACTGAAGAATTATTTACCAACACTTTCTTGGAAATACTTTAAAACTGTTAATATTTTACCTGAATAATCTCGTTTTGACTCACTAATTCATTGCAACACACACCAGCATGTCCTCACTAATGTCCAGGTATTCTGTACATTAAATAGTTAGTTGAGCCAGCAGCTTATCGCTCTCCTGTTTCTCCTACTTGAAATGGAGTTTCATCTGAGTTGATGCCACTCACTAAATGTCGCTAACGAATAAGCTTCAGCCACTACAACACAGGATTACTAGCAAGGGACAAGATCAGAGTATCAGAGTATAATTACTGTATCTCTTGTCCCTGCTCTGATGCACCATATGGATTAGTATAGAAACAGGACGATTTATTTGTAATATTATGAGATATTTATGTAACACTGGAGCTGACGTTAATGTAGGGTGCCGGTGTTCTAGCCTGTATTTTTGCACTTGATGTTTGGTGTAGCGTATTTGAATTTATAATTGAATATTAATGCAGAAGAATTAATATTCCTCAAAGTTGGGGCACCAGCTGAATCAAGCTATAATGTAGTTAAACAACAGATACCAATTTATTGAGTTAATAATAATAATGATTATTAATAATAATCATTATTATTATTATTAACAATTTTATCTTGATAAAACTAAATCAGTCTAATGTCATGAATTTTTGTTGCAGTTCAGTGACCTCTGTCTGAGACTGAAGGAGGTTTTATTATTCTATTAACTACAGACTATATGAATAAAATAGTATTAATATATTCAAAGGAACAAAGAATCAATAAGCATAGCATGAAATAACCAGCAATAAATGAACAGAGAACAGGGTGATGAATGTTGATGAATGAGTGTGTGGGGTGAACTACCAACCTTGTATGACAGATAAAGTTAATGGCAATGAATGAACATATGAAAAACACAGAAATCAGCTTTAAATTAACAGGTGAATAAACAGAAAATGACAAGAGAAGAGAGCATTTGTTATTAACCTATAAGAACTAAGGATAACTAATTTGGAATTGAATTTGGAAAAGTCCAATTTCAGATCTTTAATCAACACCAGTGTTCTTAGTGAGATTAAGAGCTATATCAAACGTGGTACAGGAGTTATGAGACAAGTCATGGTCTGGTTACTGATAAGGCAGAGGAGGACCCTGGTAAAATTTAGATTATGTCACCCAAAAGTGTATCCAGGGTCTTTTTAATGTTGCACTTAGAGTTCTGGAACCATATGTGTGTTGTTGTTTTAAGCTCCCAGTTCTGTTGTGATAGGAAACAATCTCCTGTAGGATAGGCAAAAGTATTGTGTACTCCTTTAATCTTCTGGTGAATCGCAGCTCTGTCTCTGTGAAATTGAGTGAAGCTCCCAAATGGTGTTACCTCTGTCCAGATGTAAATTGCTACATTGGTAGATACCCATACATATACAAATTTATGCTTGTGCATCTGCATACTATATTGGACTTATCTAACTTGTGAATTACCCTCCTAAATGAAATGATGAATGACTATAAAATGGCACATGGATTCGTTACTTGCCAAATCAGAGGATGGCTCAAGTGGAATAGTGTAATTATGTAACATGTTTTGAAATCTGATGCAATATAGTAATAGTATTCTATATTACTTGGAATTTATATTATTATATGGTTGTCAATAACTGTCAGAAGGGGTTCTGAGAGGATCCATGGACAACATAGCAGACGGTAACACAAGTAATGCACCTAAAAATCTTAAACAGTCCTAATATACTCCATTTAAATGGCATTTTACCTGACAACTACACGCCTTCAGTGTAAATTGACATCTGCAGTACACGCGGGTGATTCAGCCTGTCATAGCTTCCCCAAGTCTGCATGCTGGATTTGTAACTTTTGAACGCTCTGTGTTCCTCTGCCAGTGACACTGGCAGCCCTGCAGCTCTAGCTTCAGAGGAGGAGGGGGAAAATCTGGTGATGTCATCCCCTGTGTCTCTCTCCCACCCGCTCTCTCTTTTCCTCTCTTAGCAGCTGTGTTGTGAATGTCACGGTGCTGCTGCTCGGGCTGTGTGAGGTAGGTCTTTCATCCATCGCTTTCTTCAACATGTGAACGTATCTCTTCATCATTTTGCGTCTCTGCGTGTCTATTCCCCTTTGCTTTATATAGATGTGGGTAGCACTCTTAAAGCACCCTATTTGGGTTATTGAAATGGTGTGTGTGTGGGGGGGGGGGGTGTGTAGATGCTATCACATTGAGGTCACATCACAAAACAAGCTTGACAGTGTCCCGAATATCCAACTGGCTGTTCATACACTAGACTGTTAGACTGCAGGTAGCTGTCGTAATCCCTGGCTGAGATGAGAACGTGAATTATAATTCGCTGACAGCTGTGACCATGTATAGATGAGCCTGTCTACCAGCGCAACAATTTTCCCCTCTTTAAAGGTCATTCACAAGTCACCGGTGTCAATATAGTATGCCTCTCACATTTCCTAATGATAATGTGGGATATGATAGAATTCATCTTTTAGGTGAAAGGTATTTCAGCATCTCAGCCTCACATTTTTTCATCATTCTGTTATGCAAGAAGTAGCACACAGAGATACATGCAGCTTTTTTTCACCCCCATGAAGGGACTGGACGGTTGGAGGTTATCACAGTCTCCTTGACACGGCAGAAGTTGAGGCCTGCTCATCGGTATTCCTCTCCACATGTTGCTCTCATGTATTAGATAAGTGGATGTTAGTGAGCGCTGAGTCACCTTGGTGCATTTGAAAGTGTAATACAGTTAATCTTGCAAGGCGCCACACTCCACATTCCTTTGTCTCAAATTAAAATGCACTTTTTATGTGGCTGTTTTAATAGCATGGAAACATATAGATGTGCATCATATGGCCTGATGAGATATGTAGATATGTGATTATAGCAGTATGTGGTCACAGCTAGTCTTTAATAACATAAAAGTTTTGTATAATGATGATCTTGCACCTTGAGGCACATGCACACTTACCTACTGGACAACATTAGAATGCATGGACTTTTTGCTGACACTTAACAAAAAGAAAGCTAATGTCTGAGTAATGCTTTGTGCGTCCTCTTCAGGGCAACAAGACATCAGGGCATGGGCGATATGGTGTGAGTAAGAGTTGTAATTGGCCAGCATAAACAGCTTAAATGATCTCATCCTTTTTAATATTAGGCAAATAGGAAAGATCCACCTATGCCTTCCATAGTAAATTAATAAATACTTTATTCATTTTGTAAGGGTGGGGAGTATTATTTAATAATAATAATAATTGTAATAATTAATAATTGTAGTACTGTAGTAATTATATATTTGAATGTTTGAATATTTAAATATTTGTATTTTTATGCAATACTTGTCCCCTGATATCACAGGAAACTAGTGTTACCCTTTGCTTGACGCAGAACTTTTTGTTCCTATAAGGCCAATCTCCTGTAAAAAAAATTAAACTCTCAGATGCTTCCAGCTCATTTGAGTGGGACAGAAAATGGTTATGTAACTGTATGAAAACAGAGTCTACATTGGCAGGTGGTTGACTGTGCAACAGGAAAGAGTGTCAGACACAAGAAAAAGATGTAACTGTCAGTTACTGTATTTGTACACTCTTTACACTGAAAATTTGTCTTTTAATTAGTCTGTGTTTGAACCTCTGGGTATTTTTAAGTATCCAGTGTCTCAAATATTTCAGGTGCAGTCATAAATTTCTGTTCTTTATTCTTCTGAAGCAGTGCTGGGTTCTCTGAAGCCTAAGCAGGGCAATTCTCACCCCCCCATGAAACTGGGACATGCAGAAGATTAAACTAGAGAAGTGTTTTAAGTTTCCCCTCTAAATTCTCCTATTGTCTTGTTTTTATTTACACAGAGCATTTCTGAAAACGTTTGACCTTCAGTCTGGACAGGCGGCATGTCATAATAGATTTCAGAGCTTTTACGTTTTATGGATTTGAAAAAGCCCATACTGTAGCTGTGAAGCGATGATTTAGTCATAACTAAACCTACAGTTTTTATTAGTCGCTTTAACACAGCCGTCCAATGAAACGACACATTTCCTTAACAGTTCACACACAGGTCTAAACAGCAGCTAAAGTGTCATAATAAGGGATGGGAAAATGTGTTAATCCAATGAGAAAGGGTTTACACATTTGTTACATGTGTCTGATGCTCTAGTGATGATGGAAATAAGGGCAACCTAATTGTGCAAAACAGGTCAAAACGACCAATAAAAAAACTGTAATAGCAGGGGTAGAAAAGTCTAGTTCAAGCCAGGACTGAGTCAAGAGCCCCTCTAACGAATCATTGGTTTAGTAGGAAATAGCACAAATTAGCAACATTATCATTGTGGCACCTTGTGGTCATTAATATGAATGTAACCCTGCTGCTGATTCACATCTCGTGTGAACTCCTGCTATGGCTCTTGTTGAGTTCTATGTTCCATCAATTCACCTTTAGACCTTTTATGGTTCATGTATGTTTATGTGTATGTGTATGCGGTTAATCTGGCTCTACTTCCTTGTTAAACAAGCCCACACCCCAGCACTGGTCAAACAGATGTTTTCATGGGCTTTGGTGAAACACAGCCAGAGGATGAAATATAGTGAATAGCCTCTCTAGAGCCAGCACATGTTTCAAGCAAGCAGCATGCAGTTTATCTGCAATTATTTGTGAAATTGGTTTGGTTAATGAAGAATATCACTCCTGGATACTAATACATGATCAAGACCAAGGTAGTTATTTCTAGTTGCCGTTTACTATTAAGTGCCTTGCAGTGACAGCAGCAATAGCCCTCATAGATCACTACAGAGAGAGAAGCATCAGCAGTACTCGATCAGCTTACAATCCTGAAATGATTGCTGTCCTTGCCTGACCACGAGTAGAGGTCTAGTAATAATCTAAAACAGCCAGACTCATAATAGTCACTGCAACAGACAGAGAACAGAATAATGACCAGCCATCAACAAGCAATTTATGCGACTTAGCTTTGAAGTGTATGTTCAAATGTTGATATTTATATTCCTTATTTTAGATCTAGAGGCACAAGGCTCGATAAAACAAACATTAGGTTAACTCGGTGGTTGGACTGGTTTAACCTTGTCAGACTACCTGATTAGTCTGACAAGGTCTAGATTAGTCTAGATTAAGTGTGTGCTGACTGCTGTCAAGAAAGCCTTCTCTTTTTTCTAGATGTTATCTGACGTTCTTTTAGTACCAATCTGACCTTCATGCTTTCACCTTGAAATATACATGTGTTATCTATGTATGAAATGGTGACCTTACAGTACATCTATAGTTTTACAAAATGTCTCTTAAATCTAAGTTACCTGAGTAGGATTTACATTCTGTACTGTTCCTGAACACCTCAAATCATATAAAACCTATCCTGTAATGTTCCTGAACGCAGCATATGTGGAGAGTCCTCTTACAACAGGAAATGTTAGATTTCTTTTTTTTTTTTTTGTTCTGTCCAGCAGTTTAGCAAGCAGCATATATTACGCTGAATGCCATATTGTGATGGACAGCTTTGCTTTAACAAGAAGAGTATATATAGAATATAGGTGCTGAAACCAAGCAAATCTGTTAAGTAAACAATCTGAGCAAAAAAAAAAAAAAAAAATAAATAAGAAGCAGGGATGTACCTTAGGCTAACACATTCATAACTAAACAATTTTTGTACTGTGGTTTACCTTGGAGATTAATACTAATACCAATAATAGTGCTAAGGTATGTGCACATACTAATACAAACATATACATACAATATACATACATATGTGCATTATTATACATATCCCATACTACTTAATAAAAGTCATGACATACAACACCACAAATTCCATACTCACACATTATTCATATTGGTAGTGATAAGTATCAATAATACTTACAGTTGGATTTGGAAAGTGTCCCACTACAAGGTTAGTAAGGCTGTAGCTTAACATTATTCACCCAAAGGGTGAGGCAGACGTTGGTGCATGAACAATGCCACTTGTGGAAGCCAGGGTGATGTGAGGGGCTCGGCCACTACGCCCATCCAGCAAGCAGAGGAAGGAATCCCAGCAGCCAGGGAGCCCACACACCTTCAGTTCCAGGAGGGCAGGTGTTGCGACCCAAGCCGCCCACACAGAGCCCCCCAGGCAGAGCTGCAGCAGCCACAGAGACAGCACCCGAGGCCAGAGTGGGCCACCGTGCGTCAACGCTGTCCGCCCCATGAGAACCAGGGGCAAACACTCCCCCCGGCGGGAGGGTCGGCCTGAAAGAGTAGAGCCCGAGGACCGTCCGTAGGGAGCCCGCCAGAAGATGCCCCCGCGCCCAGAGTGGGGCCCGCCCCCAGTCCACCACCCCCACACAAGCGGAGCGGGGCCTACCCCATCGGCCCGACCTCATCCCCTGGCACCACAATGTTAAATGTTAGATTTCTTGAGTGTTGTATTACATTAGGGTGTTGTTGTTAATATGCAAGAGACTGCACTGCAAGAGAGGTGGGCTGTCTCCACAGGCTGTGGGTCGAGTGGGAAGAGACTGCCTTTGGTTTAGCTCTGTTATTAGTGCCAAACTTTGATAATGTCTAAATGCATGGTCTCTGTGCAGCCCAACACATATTTGCTTTTAAAATATGTAATGTAGCATTTTTGTCAGTGTCTTAATTGAAAATTTCCCCAGTTTGTACCCTTAACCTGTCAAAGTAAGAGAAGTATACCACCTGTCATAATCTTAAAAGCATTTCTAGAACAGCCACACTCAGGCAGGCAGATGCTGGAACCAAAAAAAAAATCTTCCTGAAAGCAGCACAACTTGTTTATGAACTAATGTTTAGGATTTAGCTAGTAGTTTAGGAATTTAGCTGCTAAATATTTTTGCTGCAGACAGTAGCGCTAATGTAAAAGTCTTTTATGCCATTGATTATTTTGACTTGGGTAAAGTTACCTTAGATAAATAAAACATAAGTCTGTCCCTTGGATTCCTAATGTAACGCTCACCAATGTCTCCTTAAGTGGTACTCTAGCTTAGGGGTGTCAAACATCCCTGCTCTAGCTGGTCCAGTGGAATAGCTAAGTGATAGCCACAAGAAATGCTTTGTGGACAGATAAACAAAGCAGTGCCATGCTCCAACATTTCTAACCAACCTGTGAGTAACCAAAAAAGAAGAAAACGCTTCAGAATTAATTATTCAGGAGTCCCACAGGAAAAAAAAGAGCTGTCAGGCTGCCTGAGGCTCTCTACTCCTCTGCATGTGCCAAAATCAGGTTGTAAAGGCCAGATCACCTTTATTTGGAATAAAAAGTGGTGAGCAGATTCTCAAATGTATTAGTATACAATCACTGAAATATGGGAAGCTATTTGTTGTTTTGTTCGTTTGTTCTGTAATGTGACAGCTGAGTAGGCACGAAAAAGACCATTTCAGCAAACAAACCATCTCACACGGGTTTAGAGGGTGCCGAGAGAACAATCAGTAAAGTTACTAAATGAAAGACATGCAATACCGTACTGATATTGTTCTTCTGTGGTAATGCTTTTTCCCCTGTCCTTATAGATATGCTGTCGATAGAGCAGTGCTGAGGGGCCTGACAGTGGTTTAACACAATCATGGAGTCCTCCTCTGACTCTCAGCAGGAGTCTGAGAAGAATTTGGTGAGTCACTACACACGTAATGCACATATTTATTTGGAACTAGCGTAAAGCACTTCATTTCAAAATAAGAATAGCTGAATAATTAGGAATAGTTACTTAGCTCTTTTACAGGTGGGTCTCACAACTGGAATGAGAATTGATATGTAGTGGTGCACAAAGGCCACTGAAGAAGACCAATTCCATTTTGTATAGCAGCAAATTCAGAATAGTCTGCACTTAGATACAAATGGACTTAATAAACTGCGGTTCCTCATCATTTAGAGTTTCTTTTTGTGTTTGCTCAAAGACTGTAATCCAAATTAACAGCTGTAATGTGAGATCGATCAAAATCAAGTAAATCTAAGAAATGCTGCTCTCTTATGTGATGAACAGGAATCTGCTCTAATGCATTGTGTAGTGTGACTATCCCTGCTTCTCTGTCTCCTTTAGTCCGACCGCCTTCTTTCAAACAATAAATCTTACAACAATAAACCACCATACTTATTGGAGGTTGGAAATGAAATGGCTACGGCTACAGTGACGCATAGTTAAAGCTTTGTTGTCAAGATAAAAAGCAGGTTATCATTTAGTTGATAGCGATTATAATGACAAGGTCAACTGAGAGAGATTCAGCATCAAGTAGACAATGGCATTACACTCAGATACTATTGCACTGGTTTCTGCCTTCAGCTGATGGTTGAGATTCCCCCAAGCACAGGAGAAAGACTACATCTCATTTCTCTGCTCTCAGGATTGTCACACTGCCCTATCATTCCACCTTAATCATAAACCTTAGTCGTCACTTTTCCAGGGAACAGGAGGTCAATTATCAGAACACATAAGTAGGATAATGACTGCCTTGGCTATTACTCCCATAGTCATGTACATAATGAAACACAATGGGATTGTATGGAAGCAAACCCCAATTCTACTGCTTTGAGCATTCGAGTGGGAATAAATTTTAATAAAATTCAATCTCTTGTTATTAGTGCAAGCTAATTTCTCACCCTGCCTTCTCCGGAAACCACTTTAGCTGCTGCATAATTAAACTGCTTCTGCAAAAATCTGTTTGAAAGCCACGTTGAAGTATTTACAGTTTCTTTTGTATTCTGTCTTCTGGAACAGAAATTGATGGATGTGTGCTTCTCTTCAGTCACCCCTCCTTCATAGAAGCCAATTTGGTGGGAGACTTGAACTCTGGGACATATTGTGTTACTGGGACATCCTGCTGTTTGCTGAAAAGTTCTATTGGTTAAGTAGTTGGCTCCAAACACGAGATGACAAACTCTGGGAAGCACGCCAGGCGTCTGAGGCTTCTCCTCTCATCCTGACACCCTTGCAGTCAGGAGACCCTTTAAGAACGTTTGCGGTGGCCAACCACCTACACCAGCACCACTCAGATAGACACACACACATAGTCAACCATTATGCACTTGAACTGGCTTCGGAGTAGCTTAGAGGTAAGAGCAAATAATTCCAACCTGGGAGATCACTGACAGAGAGGATTAGAGCAAATTCTTAATTTTTCACATTGCAGTCAACAGTTTTATGAGCTGCTGGTGTAAATGCATCAGAGGATAGTCATTGGGGAAGTCATTGTATTTTCTCAGGATCAGGACAGTTAACCATTGCCATCTGGTGCAGCTGTGTACTGCATGCCATCAACAAAATTAAGGTGGCACCCGGAAGGTTCATGATGGGGCTTCCATGTCCTAGATGCATTTCTTCCAGGTCCTGTTTTGATCTACAAGGGACAACCGCACAGCCAGCTGGCATTCTACACATACAAATGTACAGTACTTGGAACTTAAAGGGTTAAAACAGCACCTGAAATTGGTGTTTCCTCATGGGCTAAGATGTTGAACAGAGGTCAAACCTTTATCACATTAACATAATGTGACAGGAATAAGCTGCAAGAAGGTGACAATTGACTCGAGGCTGCTCCTAGGAAGTGAGAAGCTGAGGTCCAACAGGCGTGTGTGTGTGTGTGTGTGTGTGTGTGTGTGTGTGTGTGTGTGTGTGTGTGTGTGTGTGTGTGTGTGTGTGTGTGTGTGTGTGTGTGTGTGTGTGTGTTTAAAAGTGAAAGGGATAAGGGAATGTCTTTGATTAAGTTTGAGACAAGCTCAATAGAAATGGCCAACATTGTTGAAGTTTTAGGAGGGAAGCATTAAGGTGTACAGTATGTGGAGACACCGGAGGAGTCCTAAGTCTCACCTGCCTAGATAAAAGCTGCATTCACATTTCTTTCTTCTTTTCTTTCATAAAAGTAGTTTAGCAGTATTAACGCAGGTATAAATGCATGAAATCATGGACTCCTTCAGCTGAAAAACACTTTAGATGTAAATATCCTACAGACAATGTAATACAGTTCTATTTATTTTGAATCTATTTGTAGACAATGTAACTATGTTGTAGCTCTCTCATTTTTACATTTCACATCAGTTTAGACGAGTAGGTTTTTATAAAATGAAAATCTTAAATACCTGTAACTGTCCCGAAGTGGATGCTAAAGGATTTTACTGTAACTAATATAGATAGGTACAGTGTATTTATTAACAGCATGATATAGGAACAGGTATAAATGCGTTAAATCATGGTGTATATATATATAAGCCAATTAGAATGAAATTAAATTAGCATGAAAGCACACAAAATGGGTAAAGTTTGAGTTTTTTTGTAGTGTTTTTTTAAATTGGATGCCAGGCATACTGTATGTAGCGTCACATAGATTGTGCAAAACGTAAATATTACTTTGTCTCAAGATGGATGCCCTGATACAGACCTACATTCTTAAAGCTGCAGGATCTTATAATGGCAAAATCTGTCAAATAACTTATATTGGGATCCCCATAGTGTGAAGTATTTATAACCAAAGATATTTATTGTGTGTCCCTTTAACTTAAAACGTCTAAAAGCTTTGCATGCAAATTCAGTAAGCTTTCAAAGAAAGACTTAATCGAATGTTTTTCTAAAGAACTAAAACAAAACTAGTGCATTTGCAACAGAATTGCAGAATTGCAGCGGCGCTGCCAAAGTAGCTACTATAAATGGGGTTTGCTTTTTCTGCTCTTTTGAAAACGCTGTCAAAGTCACACAGAGACTGAATCACACTCGGCAGGGGCTTCCAGCCTGCAGCTGACTCTTAAGTCTAACCTTAATACCCTGTTTTCCAGGGGGAACGGGCCTGTCTGAAGGTGATGAATACAGTTCCTCAATGGATTCTGCATTTTTCATACTCTCCGAAATGTCTGTCACCCTGACTGCAGTACATACAATAAGGCTTTTTTTCATCAAGACAAAAACACACATTCACATTCTAGCCTATGATTAGCCTATGATTTTGGGCCTATCAAGATATAAGCTCATCTATCGGGTCAGAGCATGGCAAGAAGAAGCAGAATGGTAAAAAGTGGTGTCAAAACTGTGGGATTCTGAATGTTTTGGGCCTCCTGCTGTCACTCTCTGGAGTGTGCTTTGCGAAAGTTGTCTGAAGACTTAACAGGGATGTAAATCTTTTAGAAACTGCTTGTGACATAATTATTTACCTATTTTTACTTGATTTTTTTTACCAGGCAAGGCATACATTCAACAACACAAATGTTCACCATTAATTGAACGCTTACAGATCAGTCAAGCTGCTTTCTTGCACCTGATTGGTCAATTGCACACTCTGTTTGCAATTAACAATTAACTGGCTTTGCTATCAATATTATAACTGATTTAACTATCCATGTGTGGAGACCTGGACATTGGAGTAGTGGAATATGAGCCATCGCTTTATTTTTGTAATCTCACAGTATAAACAACGATGTTGAGCAGTGTGAAGGTAAACGGATTCAGCCTTACCTTGCCTAAATGTCTGTTGATGAAACTTACCTTTGCAAAAAATTTGCTTTATTTATTTGTAAAATGAGACTTGAATCAATTTCAATTTGGTGTGTTATATAAATGATCCTTGGTTAGCGCAGCCCTGATAAACTCCACAACTTTTTTACATCTGCAATCTGCATGGTGTCCTTTAAATAGCCCTGCATTCGGAGGAGTGTGGGAAACGGTTATGCCGGGTGGTAATGGTAACAGAAGCAGCATGGGACAATACTTCCAGCATTGGACACATAATAAGATTGCAAGGCCACTGCACACTGCATTTGCCCTCCTCTCAGGTGATTTTCCATGATGTCTGCGGAGATTGGTTCGTGGCTTTGGGTTTATTTGTGCAGGAGGTTCGTGGTCAAAAATAACATGAGAAAGAGCCATGTGGTTACACTTACTATTTTCAAGGGCATACACGCAACTCTGATTCTGACTAATAACTACAGTATTTCAAGTCTTTATAAGCAGTACTAACCTAGTTCCATGTTGATGAACAGAATTTAATCAAATATTTAATTATAAAAATATTTAATTATAATATTTAATAAAAAGAATTTAAAAAGCTTAAAGGGTTCATGGCCAAAGAAATTGAATAAGGAAAAGAACTACTAAACATGGATTGGTGGATAGTGACCATATAAAAGCCAAGGAAGAGTAAACAAACGCTGGTCATGCAATAACATTCACAGCATAGCACATCAAGAAAATGGCCGAGGGCTCTGAGTGAGGAGACGAGAAGAAAAAGAGCAGGAAAAAAGAGGAAGGGGTACTCGTCACAGAGAGAGGGAGAGAAAGACTTGTATTCTCTTACATGCTTGTTCTCTCTGCCTTGTCTCCTCCCTTCAGTGTTTACCGCATGTCAGTGTGTGTGTAGGAGAGAGACAGGGCTGAGCTCAGTGGCTTGTTTGTACCACGCTTAGTCTCACTGAGAAGCAGCAGCAGCGAGGAGCTCACCTCTGTCAACTGACTGACACGCGGTACGCATTTCCTCTCTTTCTGTAAGCGAAACGGGAAGCTGAGGTAGGAGGATTAGACCGAGTTGAAAACAATCCATGCAATGTGCAGTCGCGTTTTGTAATAATTCAGTTTGTTCTTCGGTTAGATGTGGCAACATACAAAAAAACATTTCATGTGCCGTTACTACTGAAGTTTATATTTCTAGCTTTGGAATCATCTTTACAGGGTTTTACACTTCAATAGTGTACTGTGTTTCCACCGAAGCTCATTGTTTGTACAGTATGTCATTGTCATTAAGGCCAACACTCACAGCCCCACTTTGCTCAGTTGCTTTGTGTGAAACAAACACACACCACACCGCCTGCACTGGTGGAGAGACTTGAGCCCAGTATCTGCACCGAGCTTATGACATGTGAGTAAATGGAGATGTCTGCACAGCAGGTCGATGCCGAAAGCATGGATTCGATTGAGTGTAATAACAGAGGTAAAATCTGTCTGTAGTGGTGTGCAATGGAGGAACGAGCAGCATTTCCTTAATGCAAGGCTCTTAGGATACTCTGACAGGCTATTATTGTTTTTCTGGTTATCACATATCCTATTTGAATTGGGGGGGGCAGTTAACCAAATATCTATGGCTGTACTCCTGTTACTTAATTGTAGCCTTCCGGAAATGTTTTTGTTGTCATTTTTCCTTCTTCTTATAAAAAAGGCTCTGCAGGAGTCTTGACTAGTGCTCAGGTTCACAAGCAGCTGGACCGAAGTGAATGCAGTCAGGTTGATAGCAGAGGCATGTGTTTTCATTCTGAACATCTGCCATATGTATGGCACTTGACTTGATGCCATGTCCTATTTCACGTTTTAAATTCTATTACACAAAGAACTTTGCGTTTTGAGTGTTGAATGCTACAGTTGATTTCTTTTACTTTTGTTTCAACACGCCCTCCATGCTAACAACAATTTTTTTTTCCTCAAACTTATTTCATGCGCTGCATATAGTTGTTCAGATGATATGCTTAGATTTAAGCTTACCACTTCATTAACAAAACCTAATCAGTCAACCCCCCCCCCCCCCCATTATCTGTGGCAGAAGTCAAAGGCTCAACATTTTCTCGTTCAGGCATTCATTTAATTCCCAGAGTACGGGGCTGGGTTTTTGAATGAGTCTTAGTCCCATTCTAATCCAGAATCAAAATATTACACCATGAACATATAGGAACAATCATCTAGTATTTCAAGAGCTTATTTTTTACCACAACCCTCAACTGATATAAATCAATTGCCGTTTTTACCTGTTCATTTAGAAGTATTTAGATCTTTAGATCCTTTCACATCAAAGGTTGGTTTGGTTCATGTTGGTCACACACAGATGGATGAACACACACAGTACTGCAACACAGACTAACTATATAAAGGATTTTAGGCTGTACATCACATTTGCTAAACATCTTCATATTGTGCCAATGGAATGGAACATTTTACATCATCGTCTCACACAATTAATCTGTGTATGGTAAAATAATCTTTGCAGGTCTCCAAAAGGATCATAAATTAGATTTTAGTTTATTATTTGTGTTTAGCATTTTCTTTAGATCAACAACAGATATCCTTTAATGTGGATCCTAGATGAACACAAATACGCTTAAGAATAAAACATAATTCACACACCTATTCATGTTCACTTCTTACTTGTCTGCCCATGTCTGTTCCGGGTTGCTTGATGATTATCAGCGAAACTGACATTAAAACACTAGGTTGTTTCAGGACGGGCTTTTCCTGTCACCCGTTTGCAGTTGCAAACAATTCACAGAGAACAGCTATGAAAACATGAATCACATTTTCCTATGCATGTAAAGCAAACTGATAAGCTAAAACAAGCCAGTGGACTGATCACCTTCTTGGCCGCACGGTCCTACTTCAAAAGAATGTGCTGTTAGTGTGAAACACACACTTAACAGAACTAATAATCGTTTAGGAACAGCACCTTGTGGAAAATGTTCCTCTCTGCATATTTTCCATTCATTTGACCATTGATCTTCTTGATGACAATTGCATTTATATAATAACACAGAGTGAGCTAGACAGTTCAGCAGACAGGACACTCAGGCAGGCCCTCATTTATGCCGCCACATAGTGTTTTGATTCCGGGCCGAATAAGTGGCCCTTCTGAGATGTTCAAATGAGGGGAATCATTTGTTGTAATTTATTTTTCCCTGGTTACTGAAAAGAAACTGGGTCAGAAATGTGCTGCAAGTGATGTTTAAATATTATGCAATATGTCATGCCATTTTATCCTCTGTAAGCTCTCTGCATCTTTTCAGGGGCAGACAAAGCATGCTGCGTTTACGGCGGCTTGGGATGGGATTCGTTTATGTTCATTTTTATTTTTCTTTATTCTGACACACTCAAAAAAAGCTGAGTATAGGGTAAGGCATCTTTTCTGAGATCATTTCAGTAATGGATCTACAGTTGTAGCCCTTGTGTTTTTAGTCTCACAGTTTTGTGTTTACTCAAAACACATTTCCTCTCCTACCTCTTGCTCAAACTAATTGGTTATATTTGTCACGGTGCCATGACGATTACAAATGTGAGGGCCCAGTGATCGCTGAGAGCCTATGTAGGGTTCTATCTTTGACCTTTTCTCCCACATGTCTTTGAGTCTGTTCACAATATTCTGTATCTATTGATGATGAAAGACCTCTCTCTTAAAGGCAGATCAAATGTTACTGCTTTAAGCCATAGGAAAGAAGAGCTCAGCCACACTGCACCTCAAAGCGATAGTGAGACCATATCCAAGAAAAGGTGCCGTTGTAAAAAGGACTCTTTTGGTGTTGAAATGTAAGAACAGTCCTTATTAGTAGGGCTGCAACTAACGATTATTTTGATAATCTATTAATCTGTAGATTATTTTTTCGATTAATTGAATAGAAAAATTATAAAAATATTATTTGATGTTTTGCTTATTAGAAATCCTATATATCCTATATAAGGGTTTTGTTTTGTTTCAATTTTCAGTCTTTAAATCTCAAACAATACACAAAACCCAGCGTTTGAATAATAAAAAAACGTACACATGTTACAGTCAAGTGTCTGCACCGTTTAATTCGCCTTGTCACTGTGCACGAACGAGTTGATTGGGCAGCCAGCTGACGCTCGCGGCATATCATATTAAGTAACAAAGTAACTTTTAACATGGCGGCACTCCTGCTGCCGCTTGGTTTGTTTTCTCCAGCATTTTGCCAGCGGCTGCGTTATTTTGCCGACGCTCTGCGCCATAAAATGAGCAGCCCCACTAATTGATAATGGCAAATCATTATCAATACACTTCCGTCATCGATATTATCGATTCGTTGTTGCAGCGCTACTTATTAGTTTGCATTGACTCATCCTCATCGTCCAGCTTCGCCTTAATCAAACAGAACACATTTGCTCACCATCCTGTATTGCAGCAATACCTGTTACAGATCTTTGTTTTGTCACTGGGTGACATCACTTGTGAGTCCAACAGCAGAGTTAGACAGTCTTTGTCAGTTGATAGTTCAGAAAGCCCTTACATGCCTTCCACATTGGAAACAGACTATTTCCAACTCTGTCCATGCCCCCTTGACTGTGGGTCAGCGTTGTGCAAACCGGAAAGGCAGCGGCCAAAGTGTAACTGTGCTTACCAACTACGAGACAACAAGCTGACCTGAGATTAAATTGGAAAACCACTCTGTTGATGCCCATCCACAAAGCCCTGTTAATCGACCTCTGACGTTCAGCGATAGCTCCCTTAATCTGTTTGCCTTATTGTTGTAGCCATTCATTAGTGCCGCCTATCCCCTCGCTGACATGGCCAATGGGAATGGGGTGATTTCTTTTAACTAAGCCCTATCCAATCAGTGGCATTATTTTCTTTGTCTTTCTCCTCATTCCTCGCGTGTGTTTTGTCTGAGTGAGGATTAGGAGGTCATTCCTCATTCCATGACGTCTGTGTTTTTACAGTCCGACTGTCATTGTGTGTTAATTGTGATTTTCTTACTGTCACATAGGCTGCCTCCCTCGGATGCAAGAGATTAGAAACTCTCCACTGTGTAAACATTTTGCACTTGAAACATTTCTATGAATACTCAAAATAATTAAATACAAGTACATTATAGGTGTATGTGCTGTGTGGTAATGACTATTCATTCATTTTGTTATACACTCACCTGTCTTTGTTTTCTTCCATTGAAAAATTTGTTATTTCAGTCATTTGTTAATATCTTGGTTTAAACTAATGTTTTTCTTTTTGTTTTCTGTCTCGTCTCCTGTTTTGTTTTTTTTAATATTTGTTGTCGTCATGTGTGGTTTCTTCTGCTGCTGCTGCTGCTGACGCTGACTGCTGTCCCCTGTTCAACCACACCTGCTGCACACAAACCTGCCACTGCCATCACCCGGTCAACAACACACGGTGGATGCTCATCTCCTTCCACCCCTACTTTTAATCTGAAAATCCAACCCAACCTTTTCAATCACTCTTTACTCTCCGCCTTTACTATGACTTCCTCTTGTGCTTTTCTTTTTTCTGTCCCCACCCGTTTCCCCTGCTAGCATCATGCCGATTTGAGAGAGCACCAAGCCACCTCCGGTAAGCCAGTGCCCTTTCATAGGGAAGGGCAGTGCACACAGTCACTGAACATAGCTGGTATTTAGGCATTTCCACTTTTTTTTACTATGCTTTTAGGCAATATCTTTAAAGTTCACTCATTAAAAAGCCATTAAGATCACTTTGCCATACCTGCACAACTTCCACACTATCACTCTTGGCTGTATTTATATGTGCAGTTTTGAGGTTGTGGTGACACAGCTGCCTACTTGGGCTTTCCAAACTTAAAACTGTGCTAACTATGAGTTGAGGTTGTTTTGTGGAAAACATGCATTTCTGCGTATAACAGGTGTGGCTACAGGTTCCTGTTTGCGTGTGGGTTTTTTTAGATCGCTGTTCACTGTGCTACCATCACCTGTCTGGTGGTTGTTGGGAATGCGTGTCACCACATTTTGTTCCCATAGCGAGGAGGCCCGTGTTTTGTAGACATACACATTCTAGTTTAACTCTTTAAACTGGGCTCTTGTTGAAAAATTTATATTCATAATGTAGTTAGTATATCACTACAATCATTTCAAAATTTATAGTGTCATAAAGGGAAGATTTGTTTAGATGCTTACACATTCTTAAAATTGAATTTTTCATAACTTTTTATTATTTTTGCTTTGCTTTGTTTTTAATGACAACGTTGTGTATTATAATTTATGTGGTCCATTGAAGGTACTGTATACATGATCTCAAATTAGATCAAATGGTAACTTTTGTTTTAGCTGTCAAGCAAAAAATTCTAATTTGTGTAAAAAATACTTACAGAATCTCCAGACGTAATTTGGTTGTCTGTCAACCAAACATAGCTCCCATTGCTAAGCAATAATATTGCTGCTTGCTTCATTACCACCAGGTAAACAAGGAGCGATAAGGGTTTATCACAGATGCTGAGGTTATCAGCGCTCATTAACCACCTGT
Organism: Betta splendens; assembly: GCF_900634795.4. Taxonomy (NCBI): domain Eukaryota; kingdom Metazoa; phylum Chordata; class Actinopteri; order Anabantiformes; family Osphronemidae; genus Betta; species Betta splendens. The sequence continues at coordinate 2,382,728 of NC_040889.2, read as the reverse complement.
CATCTCTGAAGCTGTCCTCTGAAACCGCTTCTAATGTTTCACCACCTCTGTCTCTGGCATTCTCCTGGCTCCCCTTTGTTGGTCCGTAGCAACCATTGTGAGCGGTGATGATGCCGTCCTTCTGACCCCAGGCAGGATGAGCCAGCGCCAGGTGAAGGAGCGGGACAAGGAGAAGGAGAAGGAGGCCGGCCTCCAAACGCCCAGCAGGGAACTTATTGCCACTTCTTCAGCCCTAAGCCCAGGGGTCAGCTACAGCCATGGTAAGTAGCCATGGTGTGTGAGAATGGTTCTTTGCTCTTACTGTACACCACTTACTCGCTGCATGCAGCAGTGAACTCCTAAACAGACTTTCAAATACCCTGAGCCTCTTAACATTTAATCTTGCTTCCCCTGACTTAGTTTTCTTTTTTTCATGGATTTTTTGCTAATGACAGTTAAAAGACTACTGGTTACATTATAAATACCAAACCAGGTTGTTAACCTAATCTGGCATCTTGATACTGTTCTTTAAAACACTTTTGCCATTTGCCTTGAGCTTTTAATAAGTCATCAGAATAATAAGTTAAAGGAATCGTTTTTAAGAACTATACATAGCACTAATGAGGAGGAAAAAGTCAAGATTACTTATGCTGTCTTTGTAAGGACTCATACTCAAAGCTAGATTTGCCCTGGACCTTTACAACACCCTTCACACTGCCTATGCCACAGTGCCACCTTGTGGATCCTTTGTTGTCATTGGGCAACTTCTATGTCATTCCTCAAACATTTCATGTGTAGTACATAATCAGAGTTGAGACAGTTTCCCATAGTGTGATCAGACAGGGGTTTCATTAAAAGATAGGAAATACACTTTTGTTTGCTGGACAGATGTTTTTTTTCCACCACCCATGGCAATTTCAGCTCAATAAGGGTGGATTCAAAAGACATACAGTTAGATTTGTTGCTTGATTTGTGTGACATTTAATGTGGAAAATATTTAGGTTAGATTTGCTATGTATTAGTAGTTGCAACAGTGGAAAGGTGACATACAGCTTTCTGACAGCTGTAAGCAACTTTTCCACAGAGGCACAAGAGGGAGCAATCGTAACAGGACAAATGTCTCACTGTCCTTATTCTGACACCCTGCATACAGTATGGAATATGTAACAGGCTGTGTTTTCATTCTGACAGCTAAATTGAACAGTGGATCTCCTCAAGTGTCTGTTGCGTTTGCTAGAACAAACAGACTTGTACGTGTGATACAGATGCATATTAAAGGCTCTCCATTTGTCTGTCTAACCACTAAAAGTCACTTAAACAGCACAAAAGCATTCTCTGACCGTCTTCTCACTGCATCCTTACACACAACTTCTCCTGAAGGAATTTGATTTGACTCGAGCCAGAAGAGTGATAGTGTGTGCTTTTATTAGTTGTTAGGCATTATGTTATTGTTGGTACCCAAATATCTTTCAGTGTGAATGAAAGTATAAGACCTAGATTCACAGGTAAACACTGCTGCAGGGATTATGAGTATTGTAAGAGTTGTGCGGAAAACACGCAGCTGAAGTGTGAAGTTCTGTGATTTTTCTCTTTACTTATTTTGCATAACTTATTTGAGTGCATTTTACAGTTGAACCTTGATACCAACTTTAAAAATCATTTTGATAACGGAAAAAACTGCAATTTTTCTTTTTATTTTTTAATAAATAATTTTTGTTGTCATTCAACTTTTTCATATTGAAGTTGCAGTTTGTTTGGGTTATACAATCTGACTTAGTTGCATAATTATACATGCACAGACGAACTTGGGTGTCTCCATGGTCTGGCTGCCTAGTTAGTCCTCTCTATGACTCATTCCAAGTAAAAATAAACCCAAGTGGTTGTTTGACAAGGCTTTCTCAATCGGCTGTACAAGCTAGTCTTCAAAAGCCTTTTGCTCACTTGCTGTCCTGTTTCTGAGTAAACACCAAGAGACCACCACAGAGAGAGAGAGAGAGAGGTGGAGATGACACTGGCTGACAGAAAAATCTGAAGATAGCCAAACGTTAAAGAGGACATGAAATGTGTCGGAAGAGAAGGTAGTTTAGTGCCGAAGCAATGGACAGACGGGCAGTCTGAAAGTGAGAGAGAAGGTGGAGTCATCGTGGATTTAAGCTCAGCCACAGGGATTATTCACCGTCATATGGGGTTAACGACACAGTGAGGGTTGGTCTTTCCTGCACCCTCAGCCAGTCAATTTGTTGTTCTTTCTTATTCGCTCTCATCCATGAGTGGCTGAAACCCTGGCAGGCCTGACAGCCGGCATGTGTGCCGTGGTAAACCAAAAGTCCGTGGAAGCAAACAAGATGCAGATCACGTGATGGAGCAAATGCGGACGCCAGGGTCTGCTTTGACAGTCAAAGACCTGTCAGGACTGTACCAGTGATTTTACCATGATTTTGAAGAACAAAAGTGCTCTTGACCTTGGGCCGCTTTTCTTTTAAGTTCTAGAAGTTCTTGAAGCGAAGCAAGGTACAGTATGACGTAGCACTGGGTGACATGGTAGTGTTTAGCATTTAACCAGTTGTCATGTTGTTCATTGTGTGCCTTCTCCCGTGAAATCCCGACCCTTGACTCTTTCTGATTTGTTGTGTCTCATGGCTTCCCGCATATCCATAGTGCATCTTTGTGTTTTCCTATGTGAGGTGGCTCTAATGAGGGTGGAAGGAAGAATTCGATTTGGCGTTGTCATGTCGACAGAAACAAGACGCTCAGTCTAATTATAAGAGAAGAGCAATACAGCAGAAGTTGCCTTTGGCCAGTTTTAAAAAGCTTCTTTGTTCCTAGGGATAATCCTTGGCTCAGAGGATCGCTTTGTAGCCTTTATGTAAGGCTGGAGATGTTTGTCTGCATGTGCCCTGCTGTCCACACTCTAGTGTATGTATCACTTGCAGTGCACAGTGTTGGGTGCACTGCAGTTCAGGGATTACTGCATTATAGTTTGTAAGTTCTCCCTGAAAGTACACAACATGACCACATGACTGCAAAGAAAGACTGTGCTCACCAGGTGTTTCTTTTGTGTTTCCATCAGGTGAACTGTTACCCTTGCATAAAAGCAGAAGGACACAAAAAAGGGCCATCCGGGCAGCTGGGTCAGAGTATTGTTAGTCACACATTTGTATCACTTGTTCCCCTCCCAAACAGTTATTGTTTAACAAAACTTTTACTCACCAGGCATGTTGAACCAAAACTATATTTATTGGAATTTAAATGCTGAGGATAAAAGAGCTAAAGGCTAATTTGGTAAATGATGTGTCGGTTATTGTTAACTCCATCCTCTTTGTGAAGTACTTGGGGGTGGAAAAAATTTTCTTTGCAATCAGGTTAATGAGGTCTGGGAGTTGAATAATACATATGAAACTGCATGATTCCCCGTGTTAATTAAAGTGCAGTTGAGTCAGGCTGGCTCAAACGCACATGTTTTGTTTAACCATGTCACTCACTGTATCTTGGTGACATTAGCTTCTTTCAGATGTCTTGACCCAAATGCGAGTAAATAGAGCAGGTAACCTAGAAAGAAAGATGACGCGTCTAGATGTCTTTGGAAAGATCAACAAAAGACATAGTGCCTCACAGATTGGGTTTCAAAGATAAAGCTCCATGCCAAGCCTATTCATTTACTCTACAGATACAGTGAACACTGCTTTCTTGTCCTGAAGACTTATTTTCTTAGGGCGTTGAACCTTCCTGATAAGCTATGTACATACATTACTTGCATGTTGCTTACAGATATAAATACAGATGCTGCATTATGAAGATATAAATTACAGCTAAATATTAACTCATGTTTCCTAGGTTGGAAACTGCTGAAGTACTAAAGCTGCTTTTCCATTTGGTTTGGTCTGGCTAATAGGGTAGGGTCACCTGAGAATTGGTGTTATGTGACATTTCCTTCTGCCCTCAGTAGAGCTATTGTTTTGTGATTGGATAGTGTGCTTAGCAAGGCTAGGTAGGTGATGCAGATATTTGGCAATTAAATGTAGATAAATATCAGTCTTGGTAGACTGAGATTAATGCAAGTCATATTCAAAGAAGAAATAGGCACTCCCTTTGCACTACCAATCATCCTCTAGTGTCAGAAGTTGAATCTTTGTAATAGTAATATTTAGAAAGTATAAACAGGTATTCAACATCATAGACATGTCAGCCGTGTAACGAATCCATTGGAAAAAGGTGCCCCTTTTGAATGTGTAATAATAAAAGTAATGAGAGGAAGAAAAAAAATAGGCTATTTTCAAGCTAGAATGCGTCTGTCCTACCCATCTGGAGGGGAGGGAGTAGGAGTGGCTCAGTTATTCATTAAGTACTTAGAGGCTGCCGCTTTCATACACACTCGGCAGGGAGAGAGAAAGAGAGTGTGAGGGAGAAGGGAGCTGTCTGCTGAAGCATAGAAGAAAACAGCACACTGCTGTTCAATGCCTGGACTTTGAGCAACTCTCTGTGCATGTTGGTTGGTTTATTTTATCGTACACTAGCTGCGCAGGACGGATTGGACGATTTACCAGCCCCGTCCGACCTTCTGTCCTTGAGTCCCCTCCCCTTCCTGCCCCCCCTACCGAGGGAGCTCCCACCAGCCCCCATGATGAAAGAGGAGGGCCTGCTGAGCCATCGCCGCTTCTCCACGTGCGGCGGGACAGCGTCACTCCGACCGCCACATCCGGATGGACGCAAACTCATCCGCAATGCCTCCTTTGGGGGTTATAACGACCTGTCACCCATGTCCCTGCCAGGTGGGTGTAAGATAGTGTGGAGGTGACGTTTACTGTTGTGTTCGCACTGGTAAGCGATTAGTGTTACCTTCCGTCTTGAGCGAAGTATGTGGTATAGTTCTCCATTGATGCATCATTGAGGGCATCAGTGATTTCCCTGTCTAACGGAATTTTAATTAGTGTTTCTAGTTCCCAGTATAGTCCTGTCTGGACTCATCTGATATGGCTGTGCTCAGTCTGGGTTTGTTTTTAGTGCACCAGTGTTGATCAGGGACTTGATGCTTATGAAATTTGTAGATCAGAACATTCAGCCATTTCAGTTTTTGTGTCTTGGGATACAAACTATCTTCTTTCAACACCCATGGCATAATTGCGTTTTTGAACAGACTTAACACTTAAGATCGGAATGACCTGCCATTGTACAGACGTGGGATGTTCATGTCAACAATAACATATATAGTATAGTGTAGTTGAATAATTTGGACAGTTAGAGATATAATTGTCTTGTGCATGATCAACACATTGTTCAATTTAAAAGACAGTTGGCAGAGATAACAGGTAAAGAAAGTTCCTTCAACATCACTGTGAGATGCCTTTCAGTGACACTCTCCTGCAGACAGTTTGACAAACAAGGCAGGTGCTCAGCTTTGTTTGGCATCACCCAGGTTCCAGCGGTACCTCTGTCAAGCGTGATGATCATAATCCTCATTTTTAAAAGTGCACCAAATGTCAGAATGCGGAGGATTAAATCAATTTGGTGTTCTTTTGAAAAATTGCTGCCTCCGCTGTATGTCCCTTGTTTATCCTGACATCGGACATCGACCTGGCAGACAGCTGGCAGCTACTGGAGCTTTAAGAGTCTGCATGTTCCCGGTTCCACCTTTGCGGATGTCTGTTTTTTTCTTTATTGTTCAGAAAAGGCTGACTGTGCACAAACAACTGCTTTTCTAAACAACAGACTAAGATCCACCTCCTCCATCCACTCAAATATTTGTGTTTGAGTCATGGTTGATCCCTCTGTCTGCTCCAGTCTTGGTTCTGCCCTTACTATACAGGCACTAAACAGCAGAAATTGCAAAAGAATGGTTTGACTTTACATTTTTAAATCTGTTTAGCCTTTCTCTGTTTATCTTTACATCAACATGTCTTACACAGAGGTCTGGTATGACCATTGTGCCTGCTGTAGTGTACTGTGTATAGTCAACATTTATACGCAGGCCGCGCATAGTTGCTGCTGTAGTCTGTGCTGTTGAAATCCACACCTCTAAATTGTTCAGCAGGGCTTACATTTCTTTCTGTACCGCTCCATCTTTCCAGTCTATGATATTTGATGCAGAGAGAGATTTCTGCAGCTCCTGTTTTGACAGGCAAATGCCCTAATCAGTCTGCAGTGGGGCGTGACTGTCCTGCTACTTAAACCACACACACACACACACACACACACACACACACACACACACACACACACACACACACACACACACACACACACACACACACTAACACACAAAGCAATGGCTGTATTTGGCCCAACTGGAGACTGAACGTCCACTGATCTCTTACACTGCATTCTCTTAGGACATGTCCCATAAACAGACTGCTTGTGTCATAATGCAAAGATGAGGGACGTATGGTGACGTGTGCATTTTATAGCTCTTAACAGTGCAACAGTTGTGCAGCACACTAATCATTAATTAATTAAAGACCAATTAATTGATTTGTCTTTTTACTTTGAACATCATAGACATAGAACAGAAGTCTCTGTGTGGGAGCCTGCTTCTGACCTTAAGTAGCCCCCCAGCGGTATCTATCCAGAGTCTTATTATTTTTGTGAGAGGGAGGCACATCAAAAACTAAGGACTTTTTTACCAGCTGGTCTCACCACCTTAAGTCTTAAACTTCAAAGCTCTCTTGCCAAAGTCAACATTTCTAATTTGAGCTACAATCAACAGCTGTCTTTTAGCTCAGTAGTTTAAGATTGTAGATGTAAGAAAATTGCTAAATAAAAAAAAAAAACATTTTTATGCCAGCGTCAACACTGTCCTTCTGCTATTTCTTGATTAAACTAGGGAACCTCCCTATTAAGATTCTGTGACTCGCTTGCAGTGTTCCAAGTGTTTTCAGGTGGCTACTGAGTCAATTTGGACTTAAGGCATTTGCCAACGTTTTCAAACATGCTGTTGCCAGCAATTTCAAAAAGACCCTCTTTTCTTCCCTCCATCTCCTGTAAATCAAGCTCTATAAACAAACTCAATTGCTACAATGCTATGCCCGTTCACCGTACACTTGGACTCATAGAGGTCTTCCGCTTGAGAGTGTAAATTACACTCTACAATATACACTATACAACCACTTTTGAACTGGAATAAGATCGGTTTCCTCATCAATAAACTTGGCATGTCCGTATGTGATTTTTGTTATATTGTTACAGGATTTGAGAGAGGGAAGGAGGACCTCCTGCCCCTGCCTTTGAAGGAAGACTCACATTCTATATCCAAAAGCAAGGTAATGCTCATCAGTCAGTCTTTTTTGCGAGTATAGTAAGTATAGGAGCGATGAGGGTGTGAGCATTGTAATGAGACCAGAGTGTGTGGGAATTGTTTCATGTCATCTTTCCTTTTCCTTGTATCGCCTCAGGCAGCGAATGGCCCATACTGAGATGATTCACGCAGCACATGCACTGCTCACATCAAAAATGTATTATAAATGATTTCAAAGATGTCTACATCATTTAAGAATGAATTTGTGGACTGATATTTCCCAATCACTATATAAAATGTGTGTTGTCATATAGAGCTTGTTGTCAGTCTTTCTCTAATCCTGCCTCTGGGATTTAGATAGGCCAGTTTTAAAGATGCCTGCACATCCCTGCCTGACTCTCGGCTTTAGATCACTCCAATTGGCTTGCCAAGGACGTTGGCAAAACTCACCTTCGCTGGTATTTATAGACCTCATTCCAGTAACTGAGCTAGTTTGAGCCATGGAGACAAGCAGACTTGAATAAGAATAAGAATGACAAATGTTGACATCGGATACTCACACAAAGACTGTCTTAGCATCTCTCGTATTTTGGCTCACTGTGTCAAATATTATACAAATATTTAAATGCCATAATTGGCTAACAAAGACAGCTTTTAAATGTGTTTTCCTTGTGTATCCAGTCTGAAACAAAGCTGTACAATGGTTCAGACAAGGATGTATCGACGTCTGGAGGAAAGCTCACCAAGAAAGAATCCCTCAAGGTAAGTGAGCTTAAATGAGCTTATGTCTAGCGTATATGGAAAATAATTCTCAAGACAGGGCTCATTAGTCTTAAAAAACACCCTCACACCAAGAAGTTATTTTAAGAGCGAGAATGAGGATGACAAATGCCTTTTGTGTCTGTGCTGCCTGTAGGTGCAGAAAAAGAACTACAGAGAGGAAAAGAAGAGGGCAACAAAAGAGCTGCTCAGTACCATCACTGATCCGTCTGTCATTGTCATGGCCGACTGGCTGAAGGTGAAGGATAGAATATTTCTTATAATGAATAATAGCATTTTGTTATTATTAGGTTGGTTATAATCTGTAATACAGAAGAGAAATCTGCAGAGTTAAGGCATTGTATTTACATGGTTGCGTCTAAACCATAGATCCGTGGCACTCTGAAGAGCTGGACAAAGCTGTGGTGTGTGCTGAAACCAGGCGTCCTGCTCATTTATAAAACGCACAAAAACGGACAGTGGGTGGGGACGGTGCTGCTCAATGCCTGCGAGCTGATTGAGAGGCCCTCCAAGAAGGACGGCTTCTGTTTCAAGCTCTTCCACCCGCTAGAGCAGTCCATATGGGCTGTGAAGGTTTGTCACAGAGGTTTTACCTTAAAAGACAAAAACACAAAGTCCTCAGCTGTCCAGACAAAAGACAGAAATGAACAGAAACACATTATTTGTATATTTTATCCTTTTCACCCAAATGCTGTATTCGCCCCCCTATTAGTTGCATTTATATAATTATACTGTATGCCCAGCCAGCCATTTTCATATTTAGTGGAGCACCTTTGTGTGTGTTCTGTTTTCAGCTGTTGTCTCTTGTCCACTCCAACTGTGATTTGTTATTCAACACTGACCTCGCGTTTGAGCTTTCCATTTGCAGCTATTGAAGAGGCTGGAATCACAATTAGCAGACTGCGTTTTAGATTACAGTATTCCGGTCCACCATTGTCCTTGTCACTATTGGAACGAAGACTAATTAGGGATCAGTCCCCTCGCAATTGAGCATTTGCATAATGACATACTCTGGAGTCTAGGTTTTCCCTATATACGTGTGCATCATTAGAAATTGAAAGAAAAATAACTGCAATCAGTAAATGAGGAAATGTCAGAGGAGGCTTTTAACTCTGAAAACAGACAGCTAAAGATAAAAAAAAGATACATACACCAATCAACGTGCTGACTCTGAATAATTCCAAGGATCCCTGCTTACAGTGTTTCTGTATTTCCTCTTTTTATTTTTATGTGTGACAGGGTCCAAAAGGAGAAGCAGTGGGTTCCATTACACAGCCATTACCCAGCAGCCATCTCATCTTCCGCGCTGCTTCGGAGTCTGATGGTAAGAGACAGGCTGTCATATAGACTTCGGCTGTATGTCAGTCTTTGTCTCAGATGAGTGATAGAAAGCTCATAAATTGACATCACATTTGTGTGTTTGCGTGAACCAAAAACATGTAGAACCAAAAAACATGTTTTCTTACCAAAGTGAGGACATTTTGACAAAGTGAGGACATTTTGGCCAGTCCTCACCTGTTAAACCTTGTGAGGGTTAAGATGTGATTTTAGGGCTAAAGTTAGAATTGAGAATTGAGTGTGTGTGTGTGTGTGTGTGTGTGTGTGTGTGTGTGTGTGTGTGTGTGTGTGTGTGTGTGTGTGTGTGTGTGTGTGTGTGTGTGTAAAAACACTGAATTTCAGCACTGTTTTTCTGAAGGCGTGATGGCATAATTCTCTGTCCATGGTGCTGAAACAATAGCTTTTTTTATTCGTCGCTCTCTGTGGTGGTGTTGTAACAGACAAGCAGTAACCAAATAAAACAAATACTTTCCCAGCATCCACCTTGTGTGCCATATTCTTTTACACAAAATCTTTTGAAATGATGGCAGTAAATGATCTCAAAACACTACGTCTTAGGTCGGTGCTGGATGGATGCCTTGGAGCTTGCACTGAAATGCTCCAGCTTGCTGAAGAGAACCATGATCCGTGAGGGAAAGGAGGACATGAGCACAGTAACCACTAGTGGTGAACACTCGATTAATTTCTACAGCCTCCTTCGAGCCCACAACATCCACGGCTTCCAGTGAGTAGAAATCTATTTCCTCTACTATATCTGTACTATATGCTTTTTCCCAACAGGTTCTGCTTGGGTAAACCTCCTTTCCACTCACATCACATGTACTATAACAGGTTCAATGACAGCGACCATTTGAAAGACCCAGATCTGTACTCAGACAAGTCAGACAGGGAGGGAGAGCAGGACCATGAAGAATCTGACCCGGAAGGCCTAGAGGAGAGTGACAGCGACACATCAGAGCGCCAAGATGACTCATACATTGACCTCGATCCCAATGACCATTTGCGGGAAACCCTCTACCTTGAACAGTGCCATGAAGAACTAGGAGAGGTACGGCTTCAAGTCTGCTGTTAAAATGATGATTCTCCAGGACACTGTCATTGATTTCTCACAATTGTATCCATCTTGAATCGCAACTTTAGCTAAAGGATTTTCATTCAGTCTTTTTTCTTGCAATGAGCAGACATTACTATGTTCGCCTGTTCATCTCAGGCAATTTAGAAAGCTGTGACATTGACGCCTTTGATCACAGTTTGTGTGGGTTGGTTTGAGTGGGTGTCTGCAAGACACAGCTATCGTACGACAACAAAGTGTGAAATTGCTAATGTGCATTCCCGTAATATTGAAATCTGACTTTGACAGCTCAATAATTAAACACCTATGGACGCTGTGGCAAAATGTTTAGAGCTCAGAGATTATTAAAAGCTTCTTTTGCATACCAACGTTCACAACTTGAAAATTTTTAAAACATGAAAGAATATTGACCTAAACGAGTGACTGACAAGATAACTGTTACTGTTGTTGCAGATAACTGCACACAGATGTGCATCTTCACTACAGTGCTCTTTATTTCTCTCTCCAGGCTGGCGAGGCTGCCCAGACTGAGACGGTATCAGAGGAAAACAAATCTCTCATCTGGACCTTGCTGAAACAGGTCCGACCCGGCATGGATCTGTCCAAGGTGGTGCTGCCCACCTTCATTTTGGAGCCAAGGTCGTTCCTGGACAAACTTTCCGACTACTACTACCATGCCGACTTCTTGTCAGAGTAAGCCCAAATAAATAATACTTTGGTATTGGTACTGTCAGTTGACTTTTGAAGAGCATCAGTTTAAGTTTAGCTTGTTTATTTCACTTTTAGAGCTGCCATCGAAGAGAACGCCTACAACCGGATGAAGAAGGTGGTGAAGTGGTATATCTCTGGGTTTTACAAGAAGCCAAAGGTGAGCAGAGTACACATTTGAGTTTGTGGCGATGAGCAGTAGTGTTCTTATGAAGTACAACATTGTGTTTTGATTTTTATCCGCAGGGCTTGAAGAAGCCGTACAACCCTATCATTGGCGAGACATTCCGTTGCATGTGGCTGCACCAGAAGACCAACAGCAAGACCTTCTATATCGCAGAACAGGTAACAGCTGTAGAAAGATGTAGGTCATAAGAATATTGTTTCAGTTCCACATATCAGTTCATTGTCACAATTTGTGTTGTTGTCTTTGCTTGCGGCGTGCCCCACAGGTATCCCATCATCCTCCAGTTTCAGCCTTCTATGTCAGTAACAGGAAGGATGGATTCTGCCTCAGTGGTAGCATCCTTGCCAAGTCCAAGTTCTATGGTACAAAGACACTATACTAATATTAGAATCACCTAAAGTGATCTTCAACATGATCCAGTATTTATTCAGACCCCATGTCCGCTTTAGGAAACTCCCTGTCAGCCATATTGGACGGGGAAGCGCGGCTGACTTTTCTCAACCGCGGAGAGGACTATGTGATGAACATGCCATACGCCCACTGTAAAGGTAATACACTGATTAGTTGTGTTTGTGCGCTTTACAGTATGTCAGAATACTTTATTGTGCATCTTCGTTGTAGGCATTCTGTATGGTACCATGACCCTGGAGCTGGGTGGCCAGATTACCATTGCATGTGAGAAGACAGGCTACAGCGCTCAGCTGGAGTTCAAACTGAAGGTATGAGTAATGATAGCATCACAACAGGCCTCTTACTATAGATTAATTAGCAATGCAAGACTTCCAAGACTAAAAGTACAATGCAAGTTAAAAATGTTTGGTTCTCACATTTTCCTTGTCACACTTTTCTGAACATCTCATTCTCCCACACCACCACCGACTCCACTCTACTCCACTCCCCTACTCTTCCTGAAACACCCAACGCCCTTCCCATCATTCACATCACCAAATGCATTATTCATGAACTAGCGACAGGTACCAGACAAGTTAATTTACCATCTTTTTTTTGGGCCTTGGTCTTCACATGTTTTTAAATCAATGCAAGACTTATCTTATTGGTGCTTTTACTCTCCACCATGTCATTAGAATGTCAAATTCCTATTATTTTACTATTTTAAGACACACTCACCAAAGTAACAGCAACAAGTAAACCGTATAAGAGTATATATCTCTCCCTCCGTTCCTCTTTACCACACCCTACCTTTCCTTATTTCTTCTTTTTCTTTTTCTACTATCTATGATTTCCTTCCTTTTGTCTATATTTTATACAAACCTATGCTTTTTCCTGAATCTGTACTTTCCTGTCCCTTTTTGTATTGCCTCCTCCTCTGTCCCCCTGGTCCCTTCTGTTCTCACCCTCCTTGCCCCACCTATCGATTTATTCTCTCCTCCAGCCGTTCCTGGGCAGCAGCGACAGCGTCAATCAGATTTCTGGAAAGATCAAGCTCGGAAAGGAAGTGTTGGCCACACTAGAAGGACACTGGGTAAGACATGTTTCGTGCTTGTATATTAATGTGGGGATACACATACTTTCTATGGCAGTAGGGGATGTTTTATTGGTTATCCAAGTGACTTCATAAAAAGACAGATAGAGAGAACAATACAATGTGAGGTTTTGACTGTTAACTTGCAGGACAGTGAGGTTTTCATGAATGACAAGAAGACGGGAACAGTAGAGACTTTCTGGAACCCAACACCAGACCTGAGGCAGAGTCGACTGATCCGGTGCACTGTCCCACCAGAGGAGCAGGGCGACTTTGAGAGTGAAAGGTACCTCTAGCTGCATTCTGTTCTTGTCCAAGCTGTCTAACTTAACTTAACTGGTTTTGACATTGGCTTGTGTCTTTCTGTCAGACTGTGGCTGCATGTGACCCGGGCCATCAACAACAAGGACCAGACGGAGGCAACCAATGAGAAGTTCATTCTGGAGGAAGCTCAGAGGAAGTCGGCCCGGGAGCGGAAAGCCAAGTGCGAGGAGTGGCTCCCTGCGCTGTTTGAGCAGGACGCGGTCACCGGAGAGTGGCATTACCGATATGCCGAGTGAGTGGTCATCAGAGGACTGTAACCTCTGCAGAGCTTTTAACACTAGGACTGGGTTATACAATCCGTCTGATGTCCGTGCAGGAAATCTCAGGATACCATTCACACTCATCTGCAGCTAATCTGTTTAAAGTCCTGAGGCCTCATGTACAAAGACTTAGATCGTAGATTTCCTACTAACTTTGGCGTAAGTTCAACCACCACCTTTTATCACACACCTCCACTCATACCTATCTCTTCTCCGTCTGTGTCTCCTTGTCCAGCACAAGACCGTGGGATCCGCTCAACGATATGATCCAGTTTGAAAAAGATGGCTGCATCCAGACCAAGGTCCGACACCGCACCCCTATGGTACGTTCTGGCAGTCTTATTAGTCTGAGTAACCAGGGGCAGCGGAGGGACAATTACAAGTGCCAGGTAGGTTGCGCCTGTCCGAAAGCAAATCGCTGCCTCAGCCACCTTCCACGCAGCACCCAGTGCACCGTCTTCATTGTCGCTTGTTCTGTTTTTGACATTGACACCCCGCTGCCTCCGCCATCACCGCCTCTGCTCTGTTTGTTTTTCTTTAAGACAGTTTTTCTTTCTCTCTCGCACTTGTTGTTCAGCTTTGTTTAGCTTTGCATCGTGAAGCCAACAGGCCATGTTGTCCTCATCATTGCTCATTTCTCTTTATTTTGCATTTGTCTGTATTGTGTTTACGTACCAGGGTTAATCTGTGTGTTTGTGTGTCACATGTGTATAAGGCAGAAATATACTTTAAGAGCTCATACATAAATGTAAAATGTAAAAGACTCATGCATTTACCTTATTTAGAGAATCGCTTGCATGAAATAAACCTCTATAAATAATAAATAAATCTCTTGACTCTTAACTCAACTGCCTTAACTGTAAATAAAGCCGTTCTCCACTCAGATCTGAAATCCTTACGTTTAGAAAAGTTTAATTTGTCACTGTGCATTACTGATCATTACTGATCTTCAGTTGGATGTGACTTGCTGATATACCAGCATGCCACTAACAACACTAGCATGTTTTTCTGTTCATGTGTGATTGACAGACGATTACCTATATGCATAAATACAGTATGTAATGTTACATGAACCTTTTCACGTGTCTGTGCGACCTAAAGGTGACGGTGCCAAAGAGGAAGCACAAGAACGACAAGCCCAAGAGCCCAGAAAGTGGCTGCTCCTCACCTGAGCCTGACCGTCAAGACTCATCTGGCAGCGAACGTGAGACCATGAAATCTTTACGCCTAAATGTGTTATATGTAACAGAGAAGGGTACAAATTTAACATCGCACCAGTTGATAAGTTGGTAAACAGCACACTCTGGTGGTGATGATTTGTAAAGACGACTGTATTTGTTTTTGTCAAGTTTAGCATCAAGTTTATTAAAAATATTTAATAGTGATACATTGTTTAAATAGGAATCTCATACTATTCTTTTGATATTATGTTCCTTTGTAATTTGTTATTTTGTCATTATAGGACACAAAAGCAAGCACAACAGTCGATTGCGGAAAAAAGGAGCTGACCTCAGTGAACTTCAAAGTGCCATTGACTCTATAAAACAGACGCAGGAGGACATCAACAGGTGAGAGGGGCATGAGCTGCCATGCACCATGGGCATGATGTAATACATGCTTTTGAGTGGCTGTAAAAGTGATGTGCTTGCCACGCAGGAGCATCAGCATGCTGCGGAGCCGGACCACAAGCCAGACGGAGGGTGGCTCCTTCCTCCAGCAACGCGACTACATCATCATCTTATTCCTCATCCTCCTTCAGGTCCTGATCAACTATGTATTTAAGTAGCAGCCACACTGAACCCCCCCCCCCCCCCCCCCCCCCTCCCCACACACACACACACACACACACACACACACACACACACACACACACACACACACACACTCTGGACTGTGGGCGTCACAATGCAGAAACTCGAACTTGACTCGATCATTTCTCAGCCAGCGAGCATGAGCAGTCACCTCTAGCTCTCTTCTTAAACTTGTTTGTCGTCTTTTCTGTGTTATTCAATTTAGCTACACGTCTAAAAAAAGGGGGAGGTTCCAACACAACGCAAGAGACTTTTGAAAAAAAAACAAAAATTTTAACAGGGTTGATTCCGAAACACTCAAGAGGTCCACAGATTTCAAAAGTGCAAGGAACCAGTGAAAAGGAGTCTTGGATCGTGGGTGACATTAGTTGATTGGTTGGTTGGTTGGTTGGTTGGTTGGTTGGTTGGTTGGTTGGTTGGTTGGTTGGTTGATTGATTGATTGATTGATTGATTGATTGATTGATTGATTGATTGATTGATTGATTGATTGATTGATTGATTGATTGATTGCCTTTCTTTTTAATTTCACCTCAACCAACAGGTACTTTTTTTCATAGGGAAGTGAACTCAAACGGTTACATGTACTCAACAATACCTTTTAATTTGAATGTTTGGTGTTTTTTTATTGTTTAATTTCTTCATGTGATGTGTACTTTGTGAATTGAGGCATGCTCGGAACAAAACGTGTTTATAAGGGAGAGGAAAACAAAAGTTGTCCAAATTTTATTTTTTTAAATCCTCATCCTCATCAGATCATTTCAGAATTGCTGGCGGTTAAGTACCACCTTAAAAGGCGTGCATCGAAAGGAACAGAAGCTATAATTTCTCCTGTACAATATGTCTTCGTTTGTATACAAATTGATGTTTTAATTAGATGTTATACCCAGTGTAGTTGTATACAGTAGGTAGCATATACAGATGGGTGCGCGTTTAAGACATTAGCCCTATGTACATGGTTTGTTATAAAGGCACAAATGCACTGGAAAGGTTTGCGTTAATACACTTATGAGGACAATTTCTTTTTTCCCTCTGCTCCTGTGACCACTGCCCTAGTTTGAGCTACGTTTGATAGGATGATTAATGTTAACAGGCAAAACATAGTTTTACCACAGCTACAAACTGCCTTCTTGCCGTAAACGATAAGTTAAGGGAATGTAAGTAGAGAGGATTTTCAAATCAACCAGCAAAAATGGAAAGTAATTCATTAGCCGTCAGGTGTTGCTTCCAGTGCTTTTGTGCCTCAGTTGTTCAAACTTGATATAATAGACACTTTAGTGAACGACTAGTGAGAGGAGTAAGACATAGACTTTTTCTAGTGACTATTACTTCACCATAGTAAAACCATTCCAGGTGTACTCGAGTACCAGCCAAACTCAGACCTCAGTGTGTAGAGTAGCAGTCCCTAACTTCACCCCCTTGTGCGTTCACTGTACAAATACTAAATGGGACGACTCATTCCTCGCAAGTAGTGTGTGTTGTCTGCGGATAAACATGGACGAATCCAGAAACCTAATAACTAATTGTGATTCGATTCCAATGCAAATTGATCAATTCGCTATGCGTGAACTGACTGCAGCAGTGAAAGATGCAAGTACTTACTAATTGAGACCGTAAAAAAAAAAGATTAATTTTGTATTTGAAGTTAGCCTTGCCAACGTTTACATATCTGACTGCCTCTGCCCATCAGCAGACTGTTAAGCGATGAAAACACTCCAACGTTAACAAATGTAGCCAGCTGTACCCGCCACCCCCCACCACCACTCATAAGTTACCCGGCTGGCCCGTGTGTATCAGCGTGTGTACGTTTCGTGAACCCTCATTGCCTGAAATGCTCGTCTTTGATGTAGGGTCCAGGTGTTAGAATGTGGAGTAATAAGTATATACCAGTGCCTTCTAGAGTCTGACTGACTGGGGAGGGAGTAGGTAGGGGGTTCAGCAGAGGTGATGGGAGGGTGGCAGGCATGCATGGGGTGTAGTGTGGAGTTTATGGACGCCGCCAGAGTCCAAGTCTTCAGCATGAAGGGAGTAATCTTGGATCTAGGTACCAGTACTTTAAACAAAGACTGTCATGTATTAGAGCAGACAATGCCACACAAAGCCTTAGTAACAAGTCTGACTCCAACCCAGCCCACCATCCCCATCCAATTCCTGCCTCCCCTCCTGAAGCGTCGCCATAGTAACAAACCCAGAGATTTCCGGATGCTGATTCCTGCCATGTGAGGAAGCCGGAGAGAGAGGGAGCCCTTTGTTACTATGCCCGTGTCTATCTCTCTCTCTCTTGCTCTCTCACACATCATACTCAGAGTGGAAATTTCTATTTTCATTGTTGTTTCTGATACATTTTATTTATTCCTCTTTTGTATTTGAGTTTGTGTTTAACGTTTCCTGCTTTTGTAGCATTAGACAAACATTCTGTTTCATTCCTTTAATGTTTTTTTAAAAAAGTTATTTTAAAACGTACAACGGCCTAAACACACATTCCATTTAATCTTACTTGGCCTCATGCACACTTTCCTCCACTTGTGCACACCACCACACACCTTCACACACACACCTCTGCCCTTTCTGAATACCTTCATATATTTACTATGTCCTAATGGCAACCATATCTTCTCAAGAGGGTATGGTGCCACAACATGGAATAAAAACGAATGAAAACCAGTGGCCTTTTGTGTGTTTTAAATATTGTTATTGTTTATTGACATTGTATCGGGACGAAAGTCTGTTAATGTTTATTATTACAAAATGTGCCATTGTTTGTTTTAAACTGCGAAAAAGACAGTGATTTGTTTTAGTCATTGTTTGCAAATTCACTTCATTATAATTACAAATATTTATTTTCCTGTAAAACAGTTCAACAGTTTAGAGAGGAGTGTTTTCTTTTCTTTTTCTTGTTTGGTTTAAGATAATTCTGTTTGTCAGTGGGATTTCCTGAACCTCACGCTGACTCATCCAGCTAGGCTTGCCCGGTTCCCCGATAACCTGATACTTCCTGCGCAGCCTGGAGGTGGCACGAGAGGCGAACTGTTGACCAATGTGGCTTTATGTCCAGGCATCATCTGTGCAGCGGTGTATATTCTCCCTTGAGCAAAACACCAGCCCTTGTACTGGGAGCAATCACTCAAAGAATGCTTGTCCTGCAGCAATAATGACGGATTAATTGAAGTGAGCCATCAAACTTGGTCCAGGTAAACATCCAGTTTACTTCCATCAGCATGCCGAATGTCATCATCCCAGCCAAGGACGTTGATGAAGGCAGAGAGAGCACAGTCCCTCCTGTCCATATCCAATAACAACAAAAGCATCTGATATCAATTCCCACTTCGCAGCGTTGCATCAAAGTTATGTAATCCTGTCTGATACTTGCCTGGCAGAGGCAGATGCAGGGAAAAAAATAAAAGCAAGCAACAAATAAGACTGTAGGTGGTGAACAGAAAAGCTTTTAAGGCCTGTATGTCTTCTTCACCTTTGTACTTGAACCAAGCTGCTCTCTCTCTCTGTTGCTCCAGTTTGTTTCAAGTCGCACTTTGAGCTTTGAAGTTTCATCTCTCCTGGGTCATCCAGTGTTGCCTTCTTTTCTTCACATTCTCTCACCCTGTAAAGCATCAAGGCGTTTTCTCGTTCAATGCATCACCAATAAACATACACATCTAACTAGCTTTGTGGGAGACTTCAGGGCCTTCAGTTTGGCTTCTGTTATAGACTGAGACACACTCCTGCTACGATGGGCTTGAGGTGCTTTTGACTATGTTTTTGTACGTAATATTGAAACACTTTGTGCTTTAAGTGCTGCTCCATCTCCCTATTTAAAAAAAAAAAAATATATATATATATATATAAATATATATATAAATATATATAGATATAGATATATATATATATAATATCTATATATATATATATATATATAGATATATATAAATGAAGTATATATAGATATATTATATATTATAAATAATATATAAGATATATATATAGATATATATATATATATATATAAATATATATATATATAATATATATATATATATATATAATATATATATATATATATATATATATATTAATATATATATATATATATATATATAATATATATATATATATATATATATATATATATATAGAACGAGCGAGCCAAGATCCTGTGGGACTTCCAGATCCAGACTGACAGAATGGTAATGGCGAACCAACCAGACATTGTGGTGGTGGATAAAGAGCAGAGGAAAGCCGTAGTGGTGGATGTGGCAATACCAAGCGATGGCAACATCAGGAAAAAGGAACATGAGAAACTAGAGAAATACCAAGGGCTCAGAGAAGAACTGGAGAGACAAACTGTACAATATATGCTATGTTGCTTAATCTAAATGTGACCTCTCTTGTACTTATGATTAGGCAGATATGTATTGCTCACCGAGATGATGTTCAGAACCTCTGTCATTACAACAATGGACTACAGTACGGGTACAGTTTCTCTCTGAAGTCTTACCTAGTATATGAATAGGTGAGGTCTACACTTCTCATAGCCCAATGATGCAAAGCCTTGAAGGAACTCCAGATGATCTTGAGTGTGTGAGAGCTGCTGCAGCTGAAAGGTTCTCCTCATCAGCTACGAGACCTCTGCTTCTTGCTCTTCAATAAAGCCTTCACCTTGCTTATCCATAGGCGCCATTGCTTCTTGTCAGTAATGTTAGCTGGGCCAGACCTTCCTCAACATCCCATGTCACTTTGGCTAAAATATTCACACCCTCTGCTTTTTTTCTTTCTGCCTCTCCCTTGCTGAGCTCTAGCGAGTATCTGTGCTCCCAAATCTTAAGCTGTCTCTCACTGATCATCTGCTCAGTTTCGGCCTCCGTCTTCCTGAAAAGACAAATATGAAGAAAAGAAAGCCTTTTTTTCTTGCTGAGCAGCTCAAAGGGTTTTTTTGTGTTTCACATCCTGCTACTGAGGTTCTTCTTGTGGAGTAGTCTGTGTTTCTTCAAGTTTGGGACTCTCTGATGAGATTCCAGATAAGCCTCACCGTAGGAGAACAGACATGCCAAACAGTACTTGAGGGCTTTCATCTTAACCTCAGTGCAGAGTCGACTTTGCGATGCAGCTCTTGCAAAGCTGCTTCCACATGGCGCAGTCACTGGTTCAGTAAACATATGCAGACAGATGCAACATTGATACTGATCTTCAGAGAAGACAGCTACCTGTCTAATCTATTAATCTATCAATTAATAATTAGTTGACCTAATTTTGTAAAAGCCAGTGCCAGACAAAATATTATTATTTCCCTCATGAGTTTTTGTCGCAGACTGTGTTGTTGACGATACCGAGACAAGAAGATATTTCCTGGTTGCACTGTTTAATGAACACACTCCTCCTACCTGTGTTGCTTCACCTCTTGTGCTAATTTAGGCTGTTTATGTCACGATGCTCGATGTGGCGGACCCACATGCAACAGCGGAGACAAGACTGGGTGGTAACGTAGTTTACTGATTCTCGTGGTCAGGCAGGCAAAGGTCGATACACAGAGTAGGCAGGTACAGTACAGGCAGGGTTAGACAGGCAGTAGTCACAAGGCAGGCTAGGGTCAACTCACGGCAGGGCAGGATCGTAGGCAAGGCAAGAGGCAAGGTCAGGAGAAGCAGGGTCATACACGGGTTTCAAGATCATGGATACAAATGCTGGATTGCTGACTAATGCACGTAGACAATCTGGCAACTGGCTGGGGTAAGAGGTGGTGCTTAAGTAGTGGCAAATGATGGCTAGATGGGAAACAGGTGTGTGGTCTGGAGCAGGAAGTAAAGCTGGCAGCAACTAATAATGGCTGAGGCAGGAAGTGACAAGAACATAAAACCGGAAATGAACATAAACAATGGTGCAGTGACTGAGTCCATGACAGAACCCCCCCGTCTAGGGCGGATTCCTAGACGGCCCAGGGAGGTCCGGGTGGGCTTGATGGAAATCCCTGATGAGGCTGGGGTCCAGGATGTCCCGTGCCGGGATCCAGGATCTCTCCTCTGGACCGTAACCCTCCCAGTCAACGAGGTACTGCAGCCCACGACCCCGCCGCCGACTGTTCAACAACGCCCGGACCGTGTAAGCCGGGCCGCCATCGATTAGCCGTGGTGGAGGAGGTAGGGGCGTGGGGGGAACCAGAGGGCTAGAGTGGAATGGCTTAAGTCGATTGACGTGGAAGGTAGGGTGGATACGCATGGTTCTAGGCAAGGAGAGTCTGACAGAAGATGGGTTAATGATACGCTCTATGACGAAGGGTCCAATGAATCTTTGAGACAGCTTACGTGACTGGGTCTTGATGGGTAGGTCCTTGGTGGAGAGCCACACCTGCTGGCCTACGGCATAACTGGGTGCCTGTGATCGATGACGATCCGCTGCCCTCTTGTGGCGCTCTTGGCTCGCGAGCATAGCGCGACGCGCCCTTAACCAGGTGCGTCGACAACGGCGAAGGAGGGCATGTGCGGACGGAATGACGACCTCCCCCTCCAAAGATGGGAAGAGTGGTGGCTGGTAGCCGCATGCGCACTGGAACGGTGACAGACCTGTGGAGGAGCAAGGCAGGGTATTGTGGGCGTACTCCACCCAGAGGAGCTGTTGGCTCCAGGTGGATGGGCTGGTGGAGGCAAGAAGGCGAAGCCCGGTCTCCAACTGCTGATTGGTCCTCTCAGTCTGGCCGTTGACTCCGGGTGGTATCCGGAAGTCAGGCTGACCTGGGCACCAAGCAGTGAACAAAACTCGTGCCAGAACCGAGAGACAAACTCGGGTCCTCTATCGGAGACCACGTCCTTGGGGAAACCATGGAGCCGGAACACGTGCTCAAGCACTGCCTGAGCTGTCTGCTTGGCTGACGGGAGTCTGGGCAGAGGAATGAAATGGGTCAAGCGGGAAAACGATCAATTACCGTGAGGACTACTGTGTTACCCCCGGAGGGAGGTAACCCCGTGACGAAATCCAGTGCTATGTGGGACCAGGGTCGATGAGGCACGGGCAGAGGCTGGAGGAACCCCGGAGGGCGCTGGTTGAGGTTTGTGGGTCGAACAGACTGGGCAGGCTGCCACATACTCCCTGATGTCTTTGAGGACTGACGGCCACCAGAAACGACTGCCCACCACAAAAGCCGTCCGTTGGACTCCCGGGTGGCAGCTAAAGTGGAGGTGTGGGCCCAGTGGATCACCCCCCCGAAGCTCCGGGGGCACGAACAGCCGATTCGGCGGGCACGCTGGGTGTGGAGGCAATCCCCGGGTGGCCTCCTTCACCCGAACCTCGACAGACCAGGTGACCGCCCCTACTAGGCAAGATGCGGGCAGGATAGTGATGGCGTCTCCACCTCCTCCCCTGACTCGTGGACTCGGGATAGGGCATCCGGCTTGGTGTTCTTTGACCCTGGACGGTAGGAGAGGTGGAATTGAAACGGGAGAAGAACAAGGACCAACGGGCTTGGCGGGAGTTCAGACGCTTAGCGGTATTGATGTATTCCAGATTCTTATGGTCGGTGAACACCAGGAACGGCTGCTCGGCGCCCTCGAGCCAGTGACGCCACTCTTCCAGAGCCACCTTGACCGCGAGTAGTTCCCGGTTACCAATGTGTCGTAGTTGCGTTCTGCAGGGGAGAGTTTGCGGGACAAGAAGGCACATGGATGCAGTCGCCCACCTTCGGGATCACGCTGGGAGTACCGCACCCACGCCGGAGTCAGATGCATCCACCTCCACCACGAACTGACGAGCCGGGTCCGGCATCCGCAGCACCGGAGCCGATGTGAAACTGGCCTTGAGCTGGAGAAACGCCCGTTGGCTTCTGGGGTCCACTGGAAAGTTGTCCTGGGGGAGGTGAGAGCATGAAGAGGGGAAGCTATTGCGCTGAAGCGGCGGATAAACGCCTATAGAAATTTGCAAACCCCAGGAACCGTTGGACGTCCCGACGAGACTGGGGTACGGGCCACTCTGTCACAGCCTGGGTCTTGGCAGGGTCCATCTGAATCCCTCCGGGGAATCACGAAACCTAGGAATGAGATGGTGGAGACATGGAACTCGCATTTTCTGCTTTGACGTACAACCGGTGCTCCAGCAGCTTCCTCAGGACCTGGCGACATGATCACGATGTTCTTCTTCATTCGAGAAAATACCAGGATGTCGTCTAAATAGACGAAAACAAACACATTAATCATGGAACTTAGCACATCGTTCACCAGAGCCTGGAAGACGGCCGGCGCGTTAGTGAGTCCAAATGGCATGACTAGATATTCATAGTGTCCGGTGGGGGTATTAAAAGCTGTCTTCCATTCATCCCCCTCTCTGATGCGAACTAGGTGGTAAGCATTCCTCAGGTCAAGCTTGGTGAAGACCTTGGCGTCGGCTAGGAGCTCGAAAGCGGACGAGAGCAAGGGCAAGGGGTAGGAGTCCCGAACGGTGATGGCGTTAAGCCCCCGGTAATCAATGCAAGGTCGCAGGGACCCGTCCTTCTTCCCCACAAAGAAGAACCCGGCCCCCGCCGGCGAGGAGGATGGACGGATGAGGCCAGCGGCCAGGGCCTGGTTGATGTACGCCGTCATGGCTTGGCGTTCTGGAGCGGAGAGCTGGTATAGTCTGCTCTTGGGTGGCGTGGTTCCGGGGCGAAGATTGATCGCACAGTCGTGTGCCCGATGCGGCGGCAGGCTGGTGGCTCTGACCTTGCTGAAGACGGCTTGGAGGTCATGATAGCAGGACGGTACCTCAGACAGATCGATCTCCTCCATGCTGGGCTCCGGGGACGGTTCCGCCGTGGTCTCGGGCCCTGCCCCGAAACATGAATCGCGGCAGCTGGGACCCCACTCCACCACCTCTCCGGTCCTTGTGTCGGCGAAGCCAGGTGTACCCAAGAACGACTGGGTGATAGGAGGACTCGACCACGTGGAAGTGAATCTGCTCGGAGTGGCCATCGGCAAATGTCAACGTCACAGGGCCGGTGCGGTGAGTCACCCTCCACAACCGGTGGCCATCCAAGGCTGTTGCCTCCATTGAGGCGGGCAGGGGAACCGTGCTAACACCTAGCTGTTTCACAAGGCTGGAGTCCATGAGGCTGGTGTCAGCACCTGAGTCCACCAGGACCGCTTGCTGGACAGACTGAGATTTCGCGGATAAGGTGACCGTGGGCATGGGGCGGGCGGAGGCATGACACATCGATGACTGGCTCACCACTATCCTCCGGGCTAGTGGTGAGCGGGGGCTTTTACTGGGCAAGATACTGCGATGTGGCCAGGCTGGCCGCAATACAAACACAGCCCGAGTGCCCGTCTGCGGCTCTTCTCGGCTTCAGGCAACCTAATCCGCCCCACCTCCATTGGTTCGACGGCGGATCCTGACGCAACCGCTTCTGTGGGCTCCACCAATCCCGGGGCATAGGGCGTGGTCCGACGCGCGGGCGGCTGCGGAATCCCTCGTACCGCCAGGTTGGGTGGGGCTGCCGCATTGCGAGACGGCGGTCGAGG
Organism: Betta splendens; assembly: GCF_900634795.4. NCBI lineage: Eukaryota > Metazoa > Chordata > Actinopteri > Anabantiformes > Osphronemidae > Betta > Betta splendens. The sequence continues at coordinate 2,358,087 of NC_040889.2, read as the reverse complement.
ATGGCGGGGGGGCGCGGCCCGCTCCTCCTCCCTGCGTTCACGGTCACTGCTCCACAGCCGGCGATCCACCTTGATGGCGAGCGCGATGACCTCGTCCAACTCGGATGGAAGCTCGGTGGCCGCCAGGCTGTTCTTGATCCGCCGCGCCAATCCTGCTAGGAACACGTCGATCAAAGCGGTGGAGTCCCACCCCGCCTCCGCAGCTAGTGTGCGGAACTCAATGGCGTAAGCCGCCGCGGGTAGCCGCCCTGACGGAGACTCGTTAATTTCTGGGCCGCTTCGCGTCCCGGCGTTATCTCCTGAAATATGCGCTTCAGCGCTTGGGAAAAGGCAGCAAAAGTGCTCAGGCAGGCGGAGTTATTCTGCCATTCGGCCGTTGCCCACAGCTCTGCTCTGCCATGGGCAACGGTGGGGAAATTCGGCGCGTGCAACTCAAACTGGATCTCACATTGCGTGATAAACGCTCGACAGTCACCTGAGTCTCCGGAGAAGCGCGCTGGGGCTCCCAGAAGAACATTCGGTGCAGGAGGACGCGGAGCCGGAGCGGCGGACACAGCTGGAGCGGGCGGCGGCGTCAGCCCCGCGGCGAGTTGCTGGGTAAGTAGCTTCAGCTGTTCCCCATACGCATTTACCTGCGCCTCTTGTCGTGCCGCGTGCTGAGTTAACTCCTGGAGCAGCACTCCAGTTTGTTCCTCTTGTTTGCGGATTCGTTCCGCCTAGGCTCGGAGCTCGGTCCGGATGGTCTCGGCGCTGGCTGGGTCCATTTTTGGCCAGATTGTACTGTCACGATGCTCGAGGTGGCGGACCCACATGCAACAGCGGAGACAAGACTGGGTGGTAACGTAGTTTACTGATTCTCGTGGTCAGGCAGGCAAAGGTCGATACACAGAGTAGGCAGGTACAGTACAGGCAGGGTTAGACAGGCAGTAGTCACAAGGCAGGCTAGGGTCAACTCACGGCAGGGCAGGATCGTAGGCAAGGCAAGAGGCAAGGTCAGGAGAAGCAGGGTCATACACGGGTTTCAAGATCATGGATACAAATGCTGGATTGCTGACTAATGCACGTAGACAATCTGGCAACTGGCTGGGGTAAGAGGTGGTGCTTAAGTAGTGGCAAATGATGGCTAGATGGGAAACAGGTGTGTGGTCTGGAGCAGGAAGTAAAGCTGGCAGCAACTAATAATGGCTGAGGCAGGAAGTGACAAGAACATAAAACCGGAAATGAACATAAACAATGGTGCAGTGACTCCATGACAGTTTAAAGTTTTGTGGTATCCCACAGGTCTGTAGGTGTGACTTCAGCGGCAGACTGCAGGTACTCTTTGGCACAAGTCATCATTACGTAAATGACATGATAGAATTTGATTAAACTAAAAGTGTTATGTTCATGGCAGCGTGTTATGCAGTGTTAAAGACATTGTCCTTTAATGGTAATTCATTTTTTAAATGAATAGTTGTATTTTTAATAATATTATCTCTAAATTTCAAAATGTTCCATTGTCACCTAAATTAAGGAAAACAGCAGGGGAAATGCTGAAATAATTCTGAACTCAACCAGGTGTGTGCGTGCACATAATAGGGCAAGAATTCCGCAAAGCAGCATGAAGCAGCAAAATGTCAGTGACTGCCTGCTGCAACCACGTTATGAAAACTGGGGCACATATTTCACATCAAACATGGAAAATAATAATAACGTCTTCAAAAAACATTTATTTATTTGCAGGTTTGACTCCAAACAGTCAGAATTAGAGAGTAACAAACAACAAATTAAATTAACTCTAAAATGTATAAATGCATTAATAGTAATAACCACAAATTAATTTGGTTCAATTAAACAAGTCTGGCAGGGATGGGACCAAAAGGTTTTAGAAGCATGGACACATCGTCAGAAAGAATTAAAGTTGCTCTTCATGCAGAGCAGTTAGTATTTGTGTTGGTTATTAATTAAAATTGGTTTAATATTGGGTATCACCCTCATCCTCAAAGTGTCATTCCTCATTCTTTTTTTCCCAAGGCTGACTGGGATGGGTTCTCACTGTTGCTAGGATACATCATCTTGACAATTTGGTCAACTGTTCAAGAGGGGAAAAATATTGTGTGAGGATGGATTCAGAACGAGATGAGAATGTGAGGGAAAACAGAGGGGAGTTCGGTCTTAGGCTAGTGAAACAGAGCAGCACAGGCGAAGGGAGTCAAGAAATGACAAAGGGAAGGAAAGAGTTGGGGGGCAGATAATGAAATGAGCAGCTGAGGAGTGATTAAGGGATGAGAGAGCAAGGATGCTAGAGCTAGAGAGCAGGGAACATATTAGGTTATGTAATTTAAGTAAGACTCCAGTATCAACCTGCCATAATTTTGCATTTAATGAGTAGACTGAAGTTCTTGCTCTGTTCTCTCAGACAATTTTGTTATTCATCTTGAATAAACTCCTGCTAGCTGTTTGGTTACCTCCCGGCCACTAATCTATCCAATGAACTGTTTCTCAGCATCCAACATCGGTGAGACCCTTTGTTGCAGCCCACCAGAGGAGGGCATTACATCACGTCGCCCAGTAACACATCTGCCCACCTCGTCAACTGTGGGTTAAGAGACATAAAGTGAAGTAATCCGCAGAGGTCGGCAAGGTCATGCTGGGTGCTGGCTCAGCGCTGTGTTGCCCCCCCCCCATCACCACCACCACCACCACCATCACCTCCCCCTCCCTGTGGAATCGACAGAGCATAAAAGAACTGCTGCAGCAGGTCACTCCCATTCACGGAGTGAATTAGTGAGGAGATTAGTGGAGCGTTTAGTTGTCGTTTTAGTGTGATATTTTTTTTGCTTTTCTTTTTTTATCCCGCCGTCCTGACATACAAACGAATGGCTTAGCTCACTCTCAAGCCAGTGTTGTCTGTACATAACCAGCTGTGGAGATATTATTGAAAATGTAGCGTGCAGTTATTTCTTGCTGAGTTCCTCGCATTAAATGTGCTTCAGGAAGGATTCCACCACATGCCAACCAAGATGGAAGGTCTTTCCCTGTCTCCCTCTCTGTTCACCTTTCTTCACATAAATACGTGCTTTGGGTAGTGATGCCCCCCTCCCCCCTTCCATCCCAGGTTGCTAGGGTTGCGGTTATTTTTAGAAAGAGGATTTTCCTCGGGGGAACCCCTAAAGGCAAATGCTGCCCGGCCCTCTCTGCCTTCTCTTTTAACGATCCCTAAATGTCTGTTTTCAGACTAGGTGGCTGCTCTGAAGCAGCCAGAGCAGGCTTGTTTTTAGAGAAACATGTGCGTCAGCTGACCCTCACCATCTGTGTGCAGTAATGGATGATGTTTATCCTTCGGTTGAGGCAGCTGATGCCAGAGTGTTGTTGAGCGTTCACACAGACTGTTGATATCTCACTGTGCAAGTCCAGAACCAAGTGGTGGATAGGCCAACTGGTTTTGCTCCAATTGTTGTGACCAGGGTTTCATCCCTCTTGGTCATAATGTGGAAACATTACCAAAGATGAATGCTTTGCATCACTCCTCTCTGTTAATAGACTCCCAGACCCTGTCTTGGGTTTCCCCTCGTTGAGCTTTGCATCGCCGCAAAATCAAAAGAGAGGGCAATATCGTTAGAATAGCAGTTTGATGGGATTGAGTTTCCTTGCCGCAGCATTTCCGTGCTGTGTTCTGAAAGTCTATCATCGGAATGAAATATATCTAGCTGGAGCATCACTTTTTCTCCTCTCTCCCCTTCTTTTTGTTGTGCTGCGTGTAACTAGGCTGGAATGGGAAACATTAACCTGAGCAAACAACCTCCTTTCTTTTCATCTTGCTGTCAGTTTTAGACCTAGTGCTCTAAATAGACCACGGTGAAAACAGATTCCTTTTGTATTCAAGTTGATATCTTCTGTTATGTTTTGGACCTGCGTTTGTCAAATCCAGCTCCTGCTAATGAATTCCCCCGTATTGTCTGAGCCAAAAGTTTCTCATTCTTAGTCTTACAGCTCTATTTGGATGTGCTCCCCCTGAGACGAATGGCTGGAACAACAGAGGAGAAGGGATGGTGGAGGAGGAAAAGGAGGAGGAAGAGGACGACTGCAATCAAAGGAAGCTAGGCGATGACTCAGATTTTGAAGCACTGGTGCCTCCTCTTGTTGTCAGCCTGCCTGTCTGTGTGGCAGACAATCTGCTGACTCAGACACCTCTGTTGATCTCCTGCCTGGTTTTGGTTACAGTCTCCCCTGACCCAAACAAAGACGCACGTCATGGGTCATCATTTAGCCTACTCTAAGTCTTAACTCTATTCCTTCCTTCCAATGTCACTGTCGGCCACATTTCACTTCTGTGTCAGTTGACAGGCCACTGATGTGTATGCTTTGCTCCCTTCTTGCTTTTTCAGGTTTCAGTGCTTCTAATATAGCAATGTTACCCGAAGGACCTTTGTTTTTCCTCACCAAGCTGGAAACCTGTGAAAGCGTAAAAATGGTGTTAATCTCAGCTTTGCACTTTATATTTCGTTCTCTGGTTTGTAGTGCTTGTCAACAAACTGGCACCGACTCAAGAAAATAAAAGATTGTGGAGGTGAAATAAGTGGACAATGCACTTCTTTAAAATATATAGATTTTATTTTTATTATTAACAACTTTTTCTCTGCTTTTCTTTGCTTTAAGTATTTATTTTTGTATGTTTTGTGATGCATAAATGTGAGAGGAAAAAAAATAATGACACAAATGCCTTAAAACCCACAGACACGTAATAATTTTCACAATCGCTCGTGTTTATTTATAGCAGCACACTGCTGTGATGTAGCTGCAGGAAAGTATGAAAGACTTTTTTAAGGGGATTCGTCAGAAAACTTAAAGTTCTGGATTAGTGAGGATTATTCTTTTTAGGATAGTGGGTGTAGTATGCAAGTAAATAGCAGATGGATATGTGGGTTCTTGGCTGAGTTCTGTTATATTGGATGCACATAAAAGTAATTAAAACCACAGACCAGACAACATCTGTCGCATGTGTATGTATGAAAGGTTAAGTTTCACCAACTCTAGGATCATCCGAGAAGGTCAGAGGTCATGGGGGGAAGAAGGATGGCCATCACAAGGCCGCACATAGTGTTGTGTGGAAGAGGAAGCCGTCCACCAGCTTATGGTACCAGTCGGCCTCTGCAGTGTTCCCACTCTAAAGTCCAGAACCAGCTGACCACATGCCTGCGGCTGACAATGGCCCATCTCCGGCCAAACCAGCTGATGTAGCACTTTCCATTAAACCTGTGGATTAGAGGCCAGTTGTCCCCTGCGCACACTGACGTTCACACATCAGCGCAAAAAGTCCTACACAGGTACTATGCGTTCAGTTCAGCATTGGTGCTGGGTGAAATCAGGCCGTACTCGTGTAGCCTTAAAGCAGAAAAAGTGCTTGTATGGCCTGTGGCTTTTTACCAGCAGGTATAAAAAAATAAAACCTGCTATGTATGATGCATCACACAGGAAGTACGAAATTAGTAAAAGAACCGTTGCAATGTTCCTGCATCAACATCATTTAATGTTCTAGTCAGAACGCATTGCCACAATGAGTGTATTACATAAAAAAAAGCCCCAGCTGCTGCTGTTGTTGTAATCTAAGAGGTCATGAATGCTGAGTAATGCTTCTTATAGATGGCCCTGGCACAAGTGGCCCTGTAAATAAGCTGCAGCACACGAACAGGCTGACGGTGGCAGCCAGGCCAGGCCGTGAATAATGCATGGTGGGGGGATTCTGAAATGACTTCCGGCTTTGAGGAGGCTTTTCAGCAAAAGAACGTATGCAGAGGTGTTTTTAATCAACCGGGCCCATTTGTGGAACATGCGTTGGAACACTGCCAACCAGTTATTCTTAGATTCACTGCTCATTTTATTCTTTATTTAAACAAAACAACTGTATGAAAACTTAACTGCTCAACTGTTGAGCAGTTACCTCATCACAGTCCTGTATTGTATTTAACTCTGACTGGCCTTACACTGTATTACAAGACTACTACTCCTCTTTTATCTTTTAATAATCTTTTTGGCTAAACTCAGATATGCTTAGTTGCAAAACCAGCATCTATTTCTGAACTGGCGATGGAACAGTGACGACGTTTCTGCTGCCAGACAAAATTGGATGCAAGTGCCACATCATTCAGGAGAAAGTGGGGGGTGACGCAACATCGACTATATCTAGAAGATCGTCGCTGGGCATCATAAATAGCCTCAGGGGGAAGAGTAGGGGTGAGGTTAATGCTTTTTGTCGCCCTCATACCAGAACTCCCATCTCCAGGTCCAACCTGCCCTTGTCCTCCTGTGCCTTATTCACTGCTTGTCGTTATGCAACAGAGCTTTATGCCATGTGCTACAGGCTAGTTAAGTATTTATCAAACCTCTTGTGTAAGCCGGGAATGGCAGGGGGCTGCCAAGAGAGAGAGCCTCTTCTCTTGCCTGGCTTTATCTATTTTGTGTGTGTGTGTGTGTGTGTGTGTGTGTGTGTGTGTGTGTGTGTGTGTGTGTGTGTGTGTGTGTGTGTGTGTGTGTGTGTGTGTGTGTGTGTGTGTGAAGCCATAAAGATGTCACAGCCCACTCCTCCAGCCACTGTGTGTGGTTAGAACCCCGTTGGTTATATATTTAGCGTTAATGCTCAATTCTTATGCAGCATCATGACTTTGCCTCCTGTTGTCTGCTTGTCTTTGCTTGGAGCAGGAGAGCAGGCAGAGGCTGAGGCAGAAAATCAAACAGGCTCAAATAAAACTAAGCTCTTCCACTGCCACAGACAAGGAAAAATGAGGGAGGAAGTCAGGGACATTCCTCTTTTCCAGTGAAAAGTCAAAGAAAGCTGATGCAGTGGTCTTCATTAATATTTAAATTTGGCCAAGTTGACCGTCTCAATTTACACCTTTTACCAATATGTCAAGTCACCTCTTTCCAGTTGATGTCGGCATTATTATTTCTATTCAAGACAGCCATTGGTGCCTTGTGCACCATTTAGAATTATGCAATGTAAGAAGTTTTTATGTTTTATGCTTTCATGACAATTTACTGTGACATTTTCACTTTCCAACTACTTGTTCTGGGTTCATTCTTATCACCTCATCCATACAGATATTTCATTTGCAAGTACAGGACGGGCCTGAGTGAGTCCCTGTGACCTTGACCTCTGGCCACCAAGAGAGACACATCTTTTGCGAATATTCATGTTTTTTTAATTGCTTCTATTTAGTCAATATTTAACCAATTTTTTATAAATGAACTGACAAGCTGAGAAGGAAGGTTTCCCCAGGGCCGCTTCTTATGAGCAGATTGTGAAGAGATACCGCATTGCTGTGTCAAGAATTATCACAAGTCACTATTACAAATGAGAAACAACACACACACATATACATACACATTTGGAGCAATTCTTACATTTGAATGATGATAATTACAGCAGTAACTGTTAGTGTGCAATAACTTTTCCTTGGTCACAATGCACCAAATGTCATTTGTTGACTTCAGTGGAAAATTGTTGCGGTGGAATATATTTACCCCCACACATGTTCCTTGCCTGGAAGCTCAGAAGTCACAGCTAAGGTCCCTTTCGCATTTGATTTGATTTGGTCATATTAAACAGCCCATTCGGGAGCCCCAACTCCTGAACAGGACGCTCTGTGTGGCGATTCGCCATTTGATTGGCACAGGAGACTTCGCTATGGTTCCCTTCTCTTCTACCATGTGGCTACATTGAGGTGTTGTTGAAAACCTAGGTGATGCTACAGTATTGATGCCATGACACAGAAGCAGTTATTTTACTGTCTTTTAACTTTAATCCAGCCTGTAACTGTGCAAAGGGATGCATCTGATTTGTTGTTGTGGGCTGTTTCCTGCATTTGTTACTTTTATGTTCATCCTGAAGAGCTTGAATCCAAACTGACGCTGAACTGTAATGTTCATCAAGCATTACTGTCCTAATACTGAGATTTATCACACACCTTCTATCCATCACAGCTGATTTACCAGTTTGAGAAAATGGACTATGTTTCCTGTGGTTGTACATGATACTTTTTCTGAGATGCTTCAGGATGTATGTGGATTTATTTAATTTTGTTTCAGCTGCTGGACTCACACTCAAAGGAACAAACACTATTCAACAGCAGCAAGATGACTTCATTTCATTACCTTGACAATGTGAGTCTGGTACTTGCCCATTTTTAGCATGAACCCGCTTCTTGTTATCGTGCTGCCCAAGAGAGGAAGAAGTGACTTTGAGACTGCCCCTGCTTTCATTTTGAGCTTATTTCTGTAAACACATCTTACCATCTTATTCAACAACATGATTCAATGTGCCCTTGTGCAGCCTCCCAGCTGGCCCCGGTGAAGCTGCTCACCACCCACTAGTATCATACTGTGACTCTTCCCGACAACTCTCAGGTTGGACTTGTAAAAAAGGTGTAATAAAATATTACACAGCTAAGAAACTACCCCATTCATCTGGTCCACTGTCAGTTTTGTGTGGGAAGGCTTTGTATAACAGGTCTGATAGTTAGGCCTTGAATTGCGCGTCTGGTTTTAGTTCTCCTTGCTGCTTCATTGATGAATCTCATGAATGAAATCTTTATTATTCTGTCTTATTCTTCTCAAGGGCAAGAGGGACATTATATGCATTTATGAGCAAATCAACAGAAAACAGAAATTGACAAATCAACACCTCCACGTTTCTTTATATTTTGCGCATCATCAATTCATAAAACAAGTGCTGTAGCACTGTATTGCAAACTCCAGGCACAAACTCCAGGCACATGACGTTAATGATTCTTTTTGCACATTTAGCTAAAATTAAAAAAAAGTTTACTATTTTCAAACTGAAGATCTTTATATTATTTTCCTGCTTGCAAATTAAGGTTTGAAATCTCTGAAAATGTTTCACTGAGTTTTCAAAGTTTTAAACTTCAGGTTATGACATAATGGTGGCTAAGGATGAAGGTGGCGATGTTGTTCTGTAATCTGTAATCTGTAAAAAAAAGACAAAAGTGACGATGACGAGATCGAGATCAATGATGAGGATAATTCTGAAATGAATTAATAGTAAATATGATAAATAATATTAATAAAACACGAAGTCAGACCTCAAGTGAAACAGGGATAAAAGTGATGAAGTAGAAGCGCTCCCCCCAGGGCACCCTCCATCCCGCCCCTCCCCTCCCCTTGAGAGCGTTGCCACGGCGACTGCCGGTTTACGTGATGACGTCGGATGTATATGAGCGCAGGCGGCGGGATCGCTCTCCCTTTTACCGCCATCAGAGCGGAGTCGCTTTCTTCCGTGGCCTCGCTTCGTTGCGTAGCGCAGCTCTAAGCTAGTCCACCCTCAGAAGGTAAGCGACGGGATTTAGAAATCGCTTCGCCAGCAACACCCAGAAAAACGTCTTCGTCGTTTTAGAAGTTACATGTTAGTTTTAGCATTTTGGCAGATAGCATCGGAGAATGGCTTCTCTTGCTAATGCTGCTAGTCGAGTCAGATAGCGGCAACAGCAGCAGCCATTGAGACTGCTTCCTCCATGATGTGCGTTAACGTTACATGCTAATTGAAACAACGCTTATATTTGGTCGCTATTTGTTTTTTTCTGACAGCTAGTGCGTTGACAAGAATGGAAGAACGTCTAGCAATGCCCGCTATTTGTCGGCGTTTCCCCACATTTGTTGACACGTGCCTTATTTTTGCATTTCTGGACTTGACCTTATTTTTTGGGAGAATAATACCTGGGGTTAGGGGCCGAGTACAGGACTTTAAACCCAATAGGTGTCACTCAGCTGTCGATTGAACCGGGTAACCGTCAGTATTGCGTAACAACTGCTGGTTAAAACATGCTGGCATCACTTCGCTACTACCCCGTATTTTGTAGCTGCAACACCGTTTTTTCTAGAGCTTATCCTCCCACTTGCTCGACCCAAGTGGTGCGTACGACGCTAGCAGCGCATGAGCTAGCAAAACTAGCCGGACGCACCGGGTAGGCCGGCTAAAGTTAGCTTGTTTGTAAACCAGGGGTCCTCTGGTCTGTGGAAAAGAGTGGGGGTTGCGGAAGTGTTGTTTGACACTGAGCAGTAAGCGTTTCAAAAGGTTGGTTAGAGGTTAAAAACGTGGCGTTGAATGGATGTCGAAATGAACACTCAACACAACACCCGCTTACCACGTTTTGCTGAGCCCCAGTGGTTTGCTGGACTGGAGCGTGCAACACGTGGTCGCTGTGGAAGATTTCAGAAAAGTATTGTTTTAAGAGAGAAAACCGCTTCATCAGTTTGCGCTACCACTTCTGTCTTATTTACAGAGATCTGGGAAAATAAATGTTTGTCTGGTGGCTGTTGTAGTAGGTATGATAGTGGTACATTCCACTGTAAACTTGCTGGAATTGTCTTATTGCCAAGTTTAATATTCAATTATGCAGTTTCCAAACATATCAGTGGTAGTTGTCAAATTAGGTTTACTTGATTGATTTTTTTAAATTATTTTCTTCGACATACCGGGTTTTCAGGTGATCTTTGGTTAAGATTCTTTGCCGAAAATGTGCAAAATGTAAATGTATACCTATCTCGGATGGTAGTATAGCCTCTGTTTGTGGTATTATATACAATTGTGTAGTCTAATGTCAACCATCATGTAATACTGAATGTGAGATTAAGCTCAGCTCAGTGAGACACTTCGAGAAGCTGTCATACACACGTTACATTGTTTAGTATGTAATCCATAATCCAACAATATTTAGTGTATGCAAAAAATTTGGTTGTGGATTTACAATCTTGTATTAAATTAATCATTACTAATTTAAATGGGCAATTCTTAAATTAGGAACGTTCCACGTGTAATACATGAACATTATTGATGTACATGGTCATTGTCATTACACCTTTTTATATATTGGGCTAATATTGATTGTTTTATAGCTGATGGTGAATTACCACCAAGTTGTGATATTATTGATTTGTTCAGTTTACTAGAAAGTACACAGTATCTGTAGCATCAGTAAGTATGAGGCTATAAAACCATAAATGGTCTCACCTCGTAACAGAAGTATAGAAAAAGATGTGGAAAAGGAGGCTCTGTTTAAACAACCTTGCATTTGGCTTAACTCCCTCTCCCAACATAATAAGACGACAGGAGTGTAGGGTAGTGGTATGTGTAGCACGGGCAACGACTCAGCTACCCACCTGTGAAAAGCTGTCTCAGAATGGAGCTGTGACTGTCGAAAACTTTGGGAGTTGCTGTGAACTCATGGTGTAGTTAAGATAATTCCCCAATACTGCACATTAACAAGACATGATGAAATTCAATCTTTCTGTTCCTTTACCAGTCTGTCAGCTCATTTAATGTGTGCTGTTTATGCCCAGTCCCACTCTTAAGAGGTAATGCAAACTGTTTTGTGACATGTTCGTGGCCTTGTTGGAATTCCCATCAGTGGGATTTGTGAGGTTTATATTGAAGTAATATTTTCAAGTGCAGAGGGCTTTGGTTTACTGAATTTATGAAACATGTCAACCAAAGAGTAAATTGGTCTAAAGCTTCGAAGAGTAATATATGCAAATGTCTTTTTTTAATTGTAATTCTCTTCTGTTGTAGCATCACTTGAGACTCAGCAAAAATGGCAGACATCGACAAGTAAGTACCCCTAGCAGTGGTAACTGAACATATGTGGCCTTTCACCTGTTTTAGTCTTGAGTGTGGTTCAGAAAGACACCTGCATTTTCATTGGTGCTTTTGAGTGTGGTTGACTTATTAACAAGGATCCAGCAGACTCTCACCTGATGCCCTGTAATGGGTGTTTAGCTGACCTTCTCTTTGGTTTTTCTTTTTCCCCGTGTCCCCTGGAGCAGCAAAGACCAGGCTGAGATGGACCCGGCAGATATGGAGGATGTTGAGGATGTGGAAGAGGAGGAAACGGGAGAAGATGTAAACAGCAAAGGTCAGTGTCAACACAAATTATTAATTAAGCTACTTGCAGACTTGAGAATCACTGTCTAAATATACATAAATCATGTTAACATTTGTATAAATCAATATGAAGTGCCAACATTTTGACAGTGGATCATTTGTTCTATAGACTCCTCCAATAATTTAGGTTTAAACGGTGCAAACTACCTTTTAAACCGGTCACTTATATGCATGGCATCATGCTGAATTGTAGAGGAGGCTGTGAGGCACTAATCTGTTTTTATTTTTGGAATCTTATTCTGCTAATGTGACAATATGATGCTCTGTGAATGATTCAGACTGCTTCTCATATTAGCCTACTCACAGCTCATTGCAGATATAGATGTCTGTTTGGCCTTTATCTATTTTTGGCAAGACAAGTGCATTTTTTTTTAATAAACAGGCATAAAAGAAAGCTCAGTTTGACTAGCAAAGAACCAGCAGACTCCATCCATAAAAATCTATACCTGAGGTGGGGAAGCTGAGTGGAGATTAAAATGCACAAAGTATTACAATTATTGTGCGCCACATACAGTGGCATGTCCTGAAATCAGTTTAGGTTGCTTTTTAATTGAACAGAAGGCCAGGCTATGCTCTCCTAAGCTACATTTCAGCCATAAACAATATTGCCCTTGGGTGCAGAGCCCGAGCTCATCTATTCTAGCTCTGTAACACATTAACTAACAAAATGCTTGGGCGTGCCAACAAAAGTGACTTCTCATCTCTTGTCTTGCCATGTCTTGTTTCCAACACTGCACATTAACAAGACAAAATGAAATTCTGTTTAGGTATTTGTAGTAAGAGGGTAAATAAACTTTTGTGGGAAATTCAAATGTATGAGTGTCATTGCTGGTACCACAGCAGCTGACCACAATTAGACTCATTTCTGCTTTGCTTATTACAGCAATCTTTTAAATCAGACAAAACCTGTAATTAATAGTGGCACAGAAAAAACGGGAACTTTTGGCAAACAAGTAAAATAGCATAATGCAACAAAACATTAATTGAACTACCTCAACTTGCATTCCCCCTTCCGTAGTGCTGCCACTACGCTCCTCAGAAGTTCAGTTTTTCTGTCACCCTGTATGAACAATCAATTTTGATGTTCCTAAACTGCTTGATCTATTTTCAAGGTTCACAACTAATCATGTGTTTGTGTCCTCAGCTCGCCAGCTGACTGTTCAAATGATGCAAAATCCACAGATTCTGGCCGCTCTGCAGGAGAGGCTGGATGGTCTAAATGGGTCACCATCAGGGTATATAGAGAGGTAAGAAATCAGTCGTATTAAAGTTGATAGTTTAAGGAATTGTTTCTGTCCTGATCACATCTCCTGTGATTCAAAGTAAAACGTGATCTCTTAAAGTTACTGTTGAAGAAAAAAGCTCAAAGGCTACCATCCTAAAATCTTTCGTGTGTGTATGTGGGTTTTGTTGTGAGGTGCCTTGAGATAACTTTGTTGTGATTTGGTGCTATATAAATAAAATTGAATTGAATTTCAGAAGCGGAGCTACAGTGAGCAATGACATGCTGTGCCTCCAGTAGTGTGTCTTGGCTGCAGGGCTTTGCCACCCCCAGCTAATTTTCTTATATAGCCATCAACAAGCAGCTCTTTTGATCAACTTGTCAGGCTTTTGGCAGTCAACAACAAACTCGACAGTTTGAACATCTCAGCACTTGGGACTCAAGTTGGCCCTCCCCTGCCAGCGTAATGCAGGAGTTTCAGTTTACCTTACTGCAGAGAAACTTGACTCTGCTGTCACACTAAAGCTGTGAACACATGTTGTGATGGCATGACTGATGCGTAAAATGAATCAGAATGTTGTCTGTCTGAAATATGACTTCATGACATGGCTGTTTAAAAGTGTGATTTTTGTCATAGATTCAGCTAGTGACCTTGAAAGCCACCCTGATGTGACAAACTAATCAGATTAACTGGAAAGGCATTTGCTCTCTGTTGAGCATGTGTTATCCGAATGAGTCTTCATCTGACTGAAAGCAAACATAATTACAAAATAATCTTCATATTTTTGTCTTTTGCCCTTCATCCCACAGTTTACCAAAGGTCGTAAAGAAACGCATTAATGCCCTCAAGAACCTGCAGGTCAAGTGTGCCCATATCGAAGCAAAGTTCTATGAAGAAGTGCATGAACTTGAAAGAAAATACGCTGCACTCTACCAGCCTCTCTTTGACAAAGTATGTAAATTATACACTAAGTCCTGACAATGCTTTACAGATACTCATTAAAATATATTGGGTTTTGGGTTATTTGGTTATTGTTGTCTAACTGATCAGTTTTATTGGGATAAGCTGCATTGAATGCTTATTCTGTGAGCATAAAACATCTGATAATTGAATTACCTATTTTGACCAGCCACCCTCTTTGTCTTCAGAGAAGTGACATCGTGAAAGCAGCGTATGAGCCCACAGATGAGGAATGCGAATGGAAAGCGGATGATGAGGAAGAGCTGACAGTAAGTAAGCAGGTACAGGTGACGTATACACCTGCATGCTCTGTCTGTCCTTTTTGTTTTGTTTTTTTTATAACTCATCCCTAATGCTGGGTTTTGTCTGTGGATGTAGGTGGTGACAAGTTTTCTCACTTGGTGTAAACATAAGAGGTTTAGGATGCCTGCCTTTTTTTTTAAGAAAATATGTCTGTCTCAACTAGGATGAGATGAAGGAGAAGGCCAAACTAGAGGAAGAGAAAAAGGATGAGGAAAAGGAGGACCCCAAAGGCATCCCAGAGTTCTGGCTAACGGTTTTCAAAAATGTCGATCTGCTAAGTGACATGCTGCAGGTAGGATCATCAGACATCTGCTTGAGGGGCAGCATAAATGGGTCAGGCAACCCTGGCTGTGATTTGAAACACAGGGTTTGCTTCCACCTGCTGGTAATGTACATATTGTGGTGTTCTTGGCTTCTCTAAAGCATTTTTTATTTATTTTTTTTGTCATACCAAATTCCAAAATGCTCTTTCCTAGGAACACGATGAACCCATCCTCAAACATTTACAAGATATAAAAGTCAAGTTCTCAGATCCAGGACAGCCCATGGTAAATTGCACTGACACTCGCACATGTCGTAACTTTAATGGAGCTGTATGTAATCTTAATCTCGCTCCCCCTAGAGCTTCACATTAGAGTTCCACTTTGAGACCAATGACTTCTTCACAAACACAGTGCTGACAAAAACCTACAAGATGAGGTCGGAACCTGATGAGAATGACCCCTTTTCTTTCGACGGTCCGGAGATAATGTGCTGCACAGGGTGAGAGCAAAACGACTTGATTCTCTTCCTATCGTCTTTGTGGCTTCATGATCTGCTAAAATAAGTCCCATATGCCCTTTTTAAGTTTGACATTTAGAAACTCCAACATTGACCTTCTGCCTCTTCCTGACGCTCTTTATCACAGCTGCACAATTGACTGGACAAAAGGCAAGAATGTAACGTTGAAAACAATCAAGAAGAAGCAGAAGCACAAGGGTCGTGGCACGGTCAGGACCGTCACAAAGACTGTCCCCAATGACTCCTTCTTCAATTTCTTCAGCCCACCGGAGGGTAAGCGACAGGGTTTAGTTTGTGCTACTCGCATGTTGAGCTTTAAGACTAATCATTGAAATAGGTTTGCACCTGTAGTATCAATGTCCTAAATATATATATATTTTTTTTATATTTTTACAGTCCCAGAAAACGGAGAGTTGGTGAGTTATACCATAACTGTTGTTTATCAACTGGTACTTGAGGGTACTTTCTAGATACAGTATGCCAGGAACATTTTTAGTTTTTGTCTTGGCCTTGTGTTCAGACAAGGTCTTGAAGGAACCATTTGGATAGTGTCTATTTATTTATTTTTATTTTTTTTGTTTTAAGGATGAGGATTCTGAGGCGGTTCTTGCAGCAGACTTCGAAATTGGTCACTTCATTCGTGAGCGCATTGTACCTCGGGCTGTACTCTACTTCACAGGCGAAGCCATAGAGGATGACGATGACGATGTGAGTATCAGTCAACTAGTATTTGCAGTTGACAATGGTCCCCTTCACTAAAACACCAGTTGATCGGCACATACTCTTAATTAGTTGCTGTTTGAATACACTTTTTTTTTAACCAAATGTTTTTCTTGTATTTTACAGTATGATGAAGAAGGAGAAGAGGCAGATGATGAGGTACGGTTATGGGTGAATTTTAATCTTTGCAAGTCAATGGTTGAGACATGTGGTTTAAAAAGATAAATGTTAACCTTGCATATGCTGGCTCAGGCAGTGAATTGAAGTTCCTGTGTACTGTGTTTCAGGAAGGTGAAGAGGAGGCTGATGAAGAGAATGACCCTGACTATGATCCTAAGGTAAGATTCTACCCACCAAACCACTGTCTAAAGATCTCTGGTGTCTTGAGAAAAACCTGACTCAGCTGTTCTCCTCTTGTTGGCTCAGGCTGCTCTTTCGACCTCCCCGCTGGGGGCTGTGGATAGCCAGTGATCTCTTGTAACCCTTGTAAATGTTAATGCCATTGCAATGAGAAACTTTCAGCAGTACACTACATAGTGGCTTTTAGAGTGTCCTGGGCTGCTTGTAGAGAACAGCTGCCCTAAATTGACTTCAGATTTCAACATACAGAATACATACTGTCAAATGCGTTTTTTTTTAACCTTTTTTTAGCATTCAATCTTGACCAAACCAAATCCAGTAGCCACTTTTCTTCTGCTCACCTTTTGTCCACTAGATCTTAAAATTTCAACCTTTTATCAGTGTGACGTTCCTAAAACACAAACCCTCTAAGCAATGCATGTAAACAGAAATGCAAGTCCGGATGTTACCCAGCATGACTTCTCCTTCGTCTTCGCTAAACCGATTATAGCAACCATCTTTGACATTCTGTATTCTGCTTCTTTTTTTTTTCCTCTTCATTAATGTTTCTTCATCTTCGATCACTTTTTGGCATCTTTTGTCAGCTATTTTAAATTTTTCCTCACTAGGTTTAAATGGTGACAGTAGAAAAATAACCCTATCCCGGTAGGTACAGCTTGTGAGTTGTCAGATTGTTCCATCAATCACTGCACCCACTTCCCTCCTCCCCTTTGTTGCTGTGCTCCACCTTTCTGACTTCCTAACCCACTAGTTTGTTGCTTTTTTTTTTTTTTTTTTGAAATGTGAATTTTAACCCATAGTATTCTCTGCATTTGCACTGTATTGTTTCTGTATGTTGAACCTAGTTCTCAATTTTTCCTTGTTCCAACTCTTTTTGTCCACACTTTAGTTCATATCAGTGAGGATTTGTTGCCCATAAATTGTGCTTTGTTTCATTAACCATTCAAACTGTGTGGTCCATGTGTCAGTTTTATCCTCATTAGTTCTGTTCATGTCTTTTCTCTGTATCTCTGTTATAGTAGATTAAAAAAATCTGTTTCTGCTTGATATAAACCCCAACCACTAGTTATACAATGACACTATTTCATTTGTTATGGTTGTTGGAAGAGCATGACCCAGAATATAGCATTCATGAGGGCTTCCAACACACCAAGCTAGTCTGAATGTCATGTTCATATTTGTTTCTTCAGGGTCAGAATGTACTTTAATTTCTAGAATCATCCTTGAATGGCTTTGCTGTGTGTCTTTTGTGTTTTGTGCTTCTCCTAACAAGCCTCTTTGTCCTTGTGGTGTCTTTCAGAAGGATGCAGCCCCCCCAGCTGAATGCAAGCAGCAGTGAGACCTGACCTGGCTGCCTTGAGGATCAACTGCACTATAATGGCTCCTCAAAATTAAAAACATAAAACTTTGGGGAAAAAAAAGTTACATACCGCCTTATAATGTTTTGTATTTTTCTTGGTAGCGAATTTGAAAAGGTTTCAAGATTTTTGTTACAAAATCTCATGGTAATATACTGAGAGCTATGTGGCTCTGTATACATAGTATTTTACTAGACCTGTTTTTTCTCCTCTCCCCCTCTGTACACGAGTGCAGGGGCAAAAGTTCTCCCTTAAAGCATGACCTTGTTCCTTCACTGCTAAATTAGTTTGGGTTCTTGTGAAGTCTTTTGTTGTATTTGCTCTTAGACAACAGCTGTGGTTTAGCCTGCATCACGGTAATGTCACTTTATAATGCCCCTCCTCTTCTTCCTACCAAAGTTCCCCCGGTTGGTCGTTTCTGATGTAGCGGGGACCTTTAGCACTTGTACAAGCACTGTAGCGTTTCAATATCTCAGTCCCAGGCGTGTGCGTCGACCTGCATCCCAGAGTGTCTCCAACAGTTTGTCTGATATTGCGGAGTACGGCATCTGGATTTGGACTCTGTCCACTTCCTGCGCCTAATTGTTTTCCACTCTTGATACATTCCAGTAAGCAGACTGGCTGGCATTTATCAGCGAGCCTCATTCAAAAGTAGCTATCTTCTCTTTAACACAGTGGACTTGTCTAAAGTAAAGAATTTTAACATTTTTTTTTCTCCAGGGGGTGGTACAGCCTGGTTGGTCTTTTAAACATTCCACAGAACACTAGAGGAATAGAAGAATCAGACTATTTGGTGTTGGCGCGCCTGTAATCAGTGCTTTGAGCTCCTCAGACTCGCAGTGGTGTATGTGGGTCAACACTTGACCTTAGTGTGTGTCTGTGTGGTGGTCCAGCCATGTCCTGTTGTAGATTATCTGTCCTAACTCATCTGTCTGGTTTTAAAGTGCATCACTCATTTCAATCATTTATTGGAGCTAACCCACCCTGCATTAGACATTTTGGAGCGGGGTTGGGTAGATGTGGCACAGACAGTACAGACCAGAAATTTTGAAATGCCCCCCTCCACCCTTGGGTTATTAGTTTGACTGGTCAGGTGACTTATATTCCTCAGTCCAGCCACTGAAGTCAATATTCATTCCTATCACTGTGAAAGAAAGATGGGAAGTGCGATTAAGGCCTTTGTGTGGCTAATATGCCATCCTTCCTGTAGTACCCAGAAGGCCACAGGGGAAGCGTGTCAGAGCAATACTGGATCCAGCCAGGAGGTGGACTGAAAATAAACCATAGCCTGCCTGCCTATCCATTCTTAATTGCCTTTTTTAATTTTTTTTTTTTTGGAAAATTTGTTAAAGCAGCCAAGTGTTGAGTAGCACTGGTGTCCACCGTGGTGAGCCAGGGTACCTCTCGTTCTGCAAGTAGTATTCGGAACGTGTTTGCTAGGAAAAGGATGCGACAGGGTTCTTTAGGGTCCTTCTGAGCAGCTGTTGTCAAGGTAAAATGCTATGCTACAAATTACTAATGTACTCAATAACTGTTTGTGTATGTTCATGAATAAATTGGTTAAACATGTTTGTGTTTGGTCATTAAAATATTTCATTTAACAATCTCACCTATTTGACAAATGGTAAACATTGCTCTTCAACCCTTGTGTTAATTTCATGTTAAACAATTTATTGTTCCCAGTTAAAAATGACCAATTAAGACAAAACCTATATATTATCTCCTTGTGTTAGATTGTTTCATCAACTTAAAATTTTTTTTGTAAACGATGAATGCTTTGAATATTATTTATGGCCATTTTAGGTGTGAGCATCAATAAAGGTCAAAAGGCAACGGCTAGCATTTCAGTAAAAACTGGACTGTTGGAATTATATTAAAAAAAAATCTAAGGGACAATATGCATGTTGTGGCATGTGATTTGCAAGTATGTGCACAGATATCTTCCACGGAGCTCCTGACATTGTCCCTTTTCAGAATCAGAAAAGCTTTATTGCCAGGTCCTGTAGAGTGCACTTTGAAGAATGAAGAATTTGACTTGGTGTTGGCAGGTGGTGCATCTCAGCATAAAAGTACAAACAGTATGACATGGCATGGTACTTAGATATTGCAATTCAGGATAAATTAAAATTAAGTTCTTAACAGACATATACAGTGGAGTGAAGTGGGTGCGCAGGTGGACTGGGATGGTGGGGCCTCTAAGTGGCAGCAATAGTCCTTTGGTTAGGGGGGTCAACTAGGGGGAGATAGGGCACTCTCCAATAGACTGACTGCAGTTTGGAAGAAGCTGTTTTTGTGGCGCGAGGTCCTAGTCCTGATGGACTGGAGCCTCCTGCTGGAGGGGAGGGGCTGAAAGTGTTCATGTCCTCGGTGAGAGGGGTTGGCTACAGTCCTGACTGCCCGTCTCTGGGTCCTGGAGATATGCAGCTCCTGGAGAGACGGGAGGTGGCAGCCGATGTGAGGATGGAGTGAATGGTATCTGAGACAAGCTTCCCCAGCCTCACATACTGCTGTCTGTACATGAGGACGTCTGTGATCTCCCTGCAGGTGGAGTCAAGCACATTCAGCTAGGAGAGTTTGTCATAGAGCAGGGCTGGAACTATTGTGTTGAAGGCAGAGGTGAAGTCTACAAACAGGATCCTGGCGTCAGGAGGACAGGGCCACGGATCTGTAGTCATTCAGTCCTGTGATTCTGGTCTTTTTGGGGACAGGGATGATGACTGAGGATTTGAAGCAGACTGGCACATGACATGTCTCCAGTGAGGCAGAGTTTACCACGATGCTTTCACCGTCTTTGATTTGAATGGGACAAGTTCTACAGCATGGCCACCACATTCACTGGATTCCACCCCAGCATTAATTTTTTGCTCTCTATCTTCTGACAGTTTCTTATCCAATCCATCCTCACTGTCAGCTTCCTGGCCTCTTCTCGTCAGTGTGGTGATCATACATCTAATAAAATTACCTAGCCAAATTTGACAGCAACACAAGGGCTAAATCTAAATGGAGGCTTTGGCACCAGCAGAGGATGCTATTGCAGCGAGACTTTCACAAGGACCATTAAATGAGAGTAGACTATTATACATGTCTTAAATATATTAAATGCTTCTATTTACCAAATGTGCTGTATTTAAGTCACTCAAGTTCGTTCTGCCTTTTTTCTATACTAAACTCTTAGATGAAGAAATCCTCCAGGTGATGTAATTTGGAGGAATAGGTTGGTTATAAGCAAGATGAAATATGTACAGAAGGCACATTTAAACGATCAAGTGACGTATTATGTTAAACGGTAGGGGGTGATGTCATTCGCCTGTAAGGCTTATTAACTATAGCTTTTCAAAATGGCTAAATGCGAAATGAATAACAGTGTAAAGATGTGAAATGAGTTGAGGCTCGAAGGCTGGTGCCGCTCAGGGGGCGGTGCACCGCTCAACACCCCCCACCCCCCAACGCTGGCCAGCAGCTAATCAGACAGACAGGCAGCTTCCTTACACTACTCCTCGGCACAGTCTCTGCACCACCTTCAAATACTGACCTGCTCCGAGACTAACAGGCAGTTTCGTCCGTCCGTCAGTCGTTCAGACCACGCTGCGGGGGGAGGAGGAAGCGTGAACATGCTGGAAAACGGCAGGAAGGTGTTCAAGGAAGGGCTGCTGGAAAAGCGAAGCGACGGGCTGCTGCAGCTGTGGAAGAAGAAGCACTGCGTCCTGACTGAGGATGGCGTGCTGCTGCTGCCGCCCAAGCAGCACGACCACGCGCAGCACCACCAGCCGCACCATGGCGTCGGCAACGCGGGCAAAGTCAAGGAGCTGCACTTCGCCAACATGAAGACGGTGGACTGCGTGGAGCGCAAGGGCAAGTACGTCTACTTCACCGTGGTGATGACCGAAGGCAAAGAGATCGACTTTAGGTGCCCACAGGACGAGGGCTGGAACGCGGAGATCACCCTGCAGATGGTCCAGTACAAGAACCGGCAGGCGATCCTGGCCGTGAAGTCCACCCGGCAGAAGCAGCAGCTACTCGTCGTACAGATGCCCGGGCAGAAGACGATTCGCAGCTCGCCGAATGTTGCGTGACCTGCGGCGCGACATTGGTGCACCGTTAGCGGTAAGGCAGG
Source organism: Betta splendens (assembly GCF_900634795.4). NCBI lineage: Eukaryota > Metazoa > Chordata > Actinopteri > Anabantiformes > Osphronemidae > Betta > Betta splendens. Next base: position 2,336,337 of record NC_040889.2, on the reverse strand, counting down.
TAAAGGAAAAAGCGAGAAGGAAGAGGGGGGGTCTCCCTGATAGGTCCGGTGACCCCTCCCCAACGATTAATGGAGCTGTTTTTGCATTCTTTTAATTCCCCTGGATTTGTATACCGTGCCATCAGTGAGGACGTCTGCAGTGCAGTCCTTCGCAGATCAATAAGGGGACAGGGAATCACACAATGTGGATTTATGATGACGCAAAGAAAAGTTGTGGAGCCCCAGCTGTAGGCCTGCTTACACGTCCCCGTCACGGAGGTGAAAGCTTCCGCAGGAAAATGTGCTGGATGTTAGGTTGGTTGGAGATATCGCGCAACAAGACCCCCAGTAGCCGAATACTTACAAGAATCACATACATAATATATGTGTCCACAGAATAAGATTCTAATCAGATTTGAATGCGAGCACAATAGCTCAATAATTGCGTGTCGGGGTTCAAAATTGGTTGTGTGAACTCTGCTCTCGCTCTTTCTGCGAGCACAGACACACATCCATATTTTCTCGGACACTGTACCTTGCAGGGTTAGCTCTACGTCTGTCTCTACATGTGTGCTTATTTTCAGTCCAGCTCACAACTCCACTGGTTTCTGTTCCAGTAGGCTGTACACTACATTTCCACAGCACAGATGTGTGTGTGTGTGTGTGTGTGTGTGTGGGGGGGGTGTTGAGTTGTTATAACCCTGCAAATCCTGAATTCCCCAAACGTCAAAGGGAAGATGTCATAATAAAAAGTTTGAATATAAAATCATGGATATAAACAACTTGGGTGGGTCTTAGGGATTTCAGTCTTGAACAGTTCTGGGTTGGATTCCATGTTCGCCTATGTTGCATGTTTTCCTAGTACCTGTGTGGATTTTCTTCAGTTTCCTCCCTCAAAGACATTGCAGTCAGGTTGACTAGAGACTCTAAATTGCACATAGGTGTGAGAAAGTCTTTGTCTGTCTTTCTGTGCAGCACTGTGATGGACTAGCAATCTTTTCAAGGTGTAAAACTTGAAAAGGACTCTTGCCTGAATAACAGCCGTGATACAGCCTGGCACGCCAGTGACCTTTTATGAAGGTCTGCATGTTCCTAGCTTCCTGGTGCAGTTCTCCTTGACTAGTGACTTTACATTTCTGTGTTTGGCCCCATCACTTCCTAGCCTGACTAATTGATTGCATCCACAGGTTAACTGGACATTCAGCCAGAGGTATTGAGCATCTCCCCTCTGCTATGGCTTCACCACCCAAGCTCTGGGCCCCAGGAGTTCTTCCACAGCCCCAGAAGAACTGGACCCGTTTCAATACAGAGACTTGTTTCATAAGAGGCTCATGCACAGAAAGCACTGCACCACGGGGTTCGTCTTTTATTTATTAGGCGTGTACATATATTTTCTACGACAATGTCCTGTTAATGAATGTTCAGTGTGCTACAGGAGCCGACGTGTTACCCATTAAGTCCAGTAACGATAATAATAACTCACGTGGTTGGTTGTTGTAGGTTACTTTAACAGTTTGTTATTGGTTAAATATGTCACTGTTGATGCTTTTCATCTAATCAACGGAACCAAAGAACCAATCTCTCCTGGACAGTGTTACACCTCAGGATTCTGTCTGTGGTGGATATTGTATATGATGACATAATACGTGCTCCATCTTGTCTGCTTAATTTAAGTTTTGCTGTCTTGTAAGTCTTAAAGTCGAAAACAACTCCACAGGTTGTTATTACCCATTTTTTTTAGAAGTGGAGCTGCTTTAAAAACAGAGATTATAATAAGATGATGATGAAGACATAATGTTTCAATTTCTGATAGACGTTTGGAACAAACCAATATTATTTGCAGTCTCTGCCTTACAATCATGCACCCCTGTTTGACTGTTTGTTTGTTCTGTGTTGGGCCTGTAAACCTGGAGAAAAAGCAGACTGTTTGAACCCACTGACCTTTAGCTGCAACCAGTCACATCATTCCTGTCTATTTATCTCTCTGCTTAAAGAAACCTTTTGTGACACTTGCTCTAATGTTTGTCAGAAATGAATTTCATCACAAAAGGAACTGACTGAATAATAAGCTAAAGCTGGTGACACACACACACATGCACACTAAAATGTTTTGATAAAACTGCATTTCACCGATACTTGTGTTATTTCCTGTTCTCCGTACGAGCTTTTCCCACCCCCCACCACCACCCCTCCCCTTGTGTGTATCGCCCAACCAACACATGCCTTTGTGTTGCTGTCATCTCCCCCAGACAGCTCTACTGTAAATGCACCCTCCTGTTGCCATCCTAACACACACAGTTATAGCTTTGGCCCTTTGTCGTCAGTCCAATTTCTTATTTCAACGTGAGATCTATTTTCATACCTCAAAAAGATACATTCCATTAAAAACACTTAAACAAACTGGTGTCTTGTGTTCTTTCTGCACACACTCTGTACAGCATGTCAGTGTTTTATTTTGGCTCCAGCCTTTCTGTCTCTGCGACCTCTGAACCCCCATCCCCCACCCCACCCCGTCCCGTCCTGTTTCCTGATCTAAAAGCAGAAGCTGCATGCAGAATCGTCTTTCACTGCTAGTTGTTGCTGGCTCAGATGATGTGCCAGAGCCTAAAGCCAGCCAGCTTTATTTAAAAAACCCGACAGGCGCACAAGGGCATCCAGTCTGATGCACAAATAGTTTTTCAGCGTCATTTTCCCTTTTAACGAAAAAAACGAGTTCAGGATCATTTTAAAGAAATTGTTGATGTGTCTGTTTCAGAGAGCAAGTCAGTGAAAACAGTTGTTGAACAGTCAGTTGTTCTTGTTGTTGACCCAGAGTGTTGGGGCTTGCTGCTTTGAGCGCGTCTCTAAGGCAGCTGCCCTTCAAACATTACATAAGATGCTGCTGGAGCTCCGCGCAGGCACGTAGGCTGACCTCCAGCGTATTCCTAACCGGTGCCAGCTCCGTTTGATCTGACGGTGCAAGGAAGTTGTTATAGCTGGCGGGTTTGGTTTGACCTTATGACCTCTAAGCAGAATCCTCCACGGAGCATTGCATTGCACTTCACAGACTCTCTCTGTAACTCATTAAATTCTCTATTTTTCCCATTTAGTGATTAAATATAAACTGACATGAAAATATATGAATGTGCATTGTATAAAAATCTGCCGATAATAAAATATGTGTGATGTTCACTCCTGCAGCCATATGCAGTGAAATGCCAAATTCACACTTCATTGGTTGTCGTGCCAACCTGTTGTTTGTCTGCATCGTGCTGCTTTTACTCTCATCCCTGGGATCAAGAAAACTTTCCAGACGGCACCAATGTGTTTTTCAGTGACACAATCATCTTCAGCTTGTTTGTAGTCATGTCGATGTGGAACGTGGCAGCAACTAAGCTGTCTCGCTTTGTCGCAGCTTCCTTGCGAGGAGATAACAGGTACACATAGACGAAGAAAAGGCCCATTATTCTGCGACATCTGGCGTTCGCCCGGATTCGGCGAGCTCCATCAGACAGTCGAAACAGCCCATCAGCGCGGAGGACGAGGAGCAGATTGTTCACGTGCTCGCCCGTATTTTTTTGTTCCTCTCCCAACTGTGTAGGCGGAAGATAGATAGGTGCGAGATTGCTGCACTGAGCTCTATTCATGCTGTGTGTCAGAACTGAAGCCAACTCGGTTGTGCTTTTGTGTGGACTCCTGAGAGGCTGGATACAAGTTTGAGTGGTTTAATTTGATGTTGTATGAGTCGAGGATGATCCAGAGCATACATTCTTCATTCTAACTACAAAACAAAGTAACAATAAGTTAATAAAGTGTGGTTTATTAAAAATCAAAGCTCTCTCATCTTATTCATTGTTATTAAATGACATCATAAGTTACATTCTGTCTCAGTGAAACCTGGCTGCAGCAGGATGAATATGTTAGTTTAAGCGAGGCTACTCCAATGAGTCACATCAAGTACTAATTACTAATTACTCCTAAACCTAAACATAAGGTTGGAGGTATGCGAGGAGCAGAAATGATAACAATTGGCATTATAACTTGAGTGGAGATACCAATTACGTTTATAATTTAAATTCACAAATTTTGGTTATTAGCTTAGATATTTATAACTATATGACCAATGTCTTAAGTTTTGTAAGTGAAGGACTTAGTTTTGATTGATTAATATTTATTAATTGAATTAATAATTAATTAATTAGTTTACGGGGCACCACCCTTTTCCCAGGAACCAATAATCAATTTGGAATATGGTACGGGTGAACTCCGTACCATAGCCTAAATAGCATAAATTACCAGAGCTGCAAAACCATATACAAATAATCACAGACAACGACCAATTAAATTACGAACGCACACGTTTATTAAACAACTAATAATAACTCCAGTATCAACAAAATCTTGAATAACTCCGCAAACCACAACTTAATTGTATGGTGTGTTCGTCTTGAGGTATGTGTATTACCTGAGATGAAAGGGTGTGAGCAATAGGAAAGAAGAAGAGGAAGAGAAAGCTCGCCCCCCTTCAGGGGCATGGTGAGGCATCACAGCTGCACAGAGGCTGCGTGTGCCTGTGAGTTCTTTGAATGGAACGCGCGTGTCTGGCGCTCACAGAAAAAAAGTGTGTGGAGCAATGTGAACTGAACTAGCAAAAACCACAGCTTGCAGTAACAGTTCCTACATATACGTGGGGCTATATTCAGCGATATAGTGACTGCGGAAGCGCGCAGTGATTAGACCATGCGCTTGGCTGGTCACAGCAGGAAAACGACAACAGCACAGCACCACAATAAAGCGATCTTGAGATAGAAAAAACACAGATTACGGCAACTCTAATATACACCTCTTAGATTCACGCAGCGCTACAGTATAACTGTGGTATAGTCCCACGATCAGATCGCGCTCTTAGCGTGATCAAAACACCGCATAACAATAAAGCAACTACCGATCCTCTAAGAGTTATACTCTGCTCAGACTTAAGAGAATGCCTTTGCCCTAATGTTTAGTCCTGGTGGTGAGGTCCGGCATCTTGGGCGTGCGTCATGTGCGTGCCTGCACTGTTGCGGTCCGATCCAGGTGTGCATCGCGGTGATTGCGTCGTGATCAGCTGACCTCATCCTGAGGCGGCAGCGGCGGTGGGCGAGGCAGACTGATTAAGATGGCGTTTTTCAAAATGAGTGGCTGGGAGTAGATGGGTGATCAGGTCCGTTCTCTGTGGCCAGGGGCAGAAGGGAAGCTCCAGGTGGACGAAGGGGACGGTGAGGAGAGAAGGGCAGTAGAGAAGGAGAAGGGGAAAGAAGAGAGCAAAGAGCAAGAGAGCGGGGCTTTGGCTTCAATGCCCTTTTATCTTCAAGGTTTTGACCCGCCTGGAACATTCCAGTTCTTGTTTGCTACAGCTGGAGGCAAGTCTGAGCTGAGGCAAAAGCATGTCTGAGCAAGTGTAAAAGCTGTCTATCTACAATTCTAAACCATATATTTCCAATGCATTTCTCAGGTGAAAGAAAACAAGAAAAGAGAGGGATAGATAAGTGAAGAAAGGTGTGGTTAGATTTTGGTGGGCAATTCATGAAAGAGCTGGCAAGGCATTGCCAGGTTGGTGTCTTTGTGAAGTGTACGTGTCTATGTCTGGTGTGGACTACAGTCTATATAAACTCTCTCGTAGCACAAGATCTATGAAGACATGGATCTGTTTCTAGGTTCAGAATTTAACTACAAATTGAGTTGGTACTTCCAGGGTTGTATGGTACTTGAAATGTATGCAAAACCATGGTGGTAGCAGGACTTTCCTTGATAAGGCTTTAACAAAAATTCAAAAAGTTGCTTCTGACTCAGACTGCTGTATACTATACTATACTATACTATACTATACTATACTATACTATACTATACTATATCTTCTGACTGCTCTGGAAGGTCTCAGTACATTATTCTTCTAAATTATTTTACAGGCTCCTATGTGTGGGTTACACATTGTTTTAGACTCATCCAGTGATCCAGCGATTTCTACTTTGGTGTCCCCTGCAGGTCTCCAAATGGAGCGTACACACGTTTCATGTTTCCATGAAGACATGGACACTCCTGGATGTGGTCTTCCAGATCAGCTTCACTTTCTTACAAGATGTTTTGCGTACGGGATGTCCAGCAAGCAATGTTCGACTTTCCGCAGGTAGTCGTCTATGGAGGAATCATGGTTATTGAGGTCAAAGCGCTCAATGAACGTGGCTAAGGATTTAAGATGGCGTAGGTGCAAAGGATTTGAGAAGGATAAGCGTCCCACTAGTCGCTGTAACATGGGTGAACTCAACGCTGCTTCCTACGTTTGGGACGATGTGCATTCTCCTCCAACAGAGGGCTTAACCTGCCACTGTCACTCTGGCTCTTGGGTTGGGATTCCCTCCCCAGAGTGGAGCCTTTCCTATCTTCAGTGCATGAGAGGGAGTAAATTAAGTTGGCTCCGGATGCTTTCTTGTGCCCTGACCTCTTGGGCCAAGTCAGTTTTCGTTGAGGGCTTGGCCATGAAAGCTAAAAACTCTGCAATTCATCTTCACAGTCATCAATAGTATAACTATTGTGGTATTCCAATTCTGTTATTGAAACTTTTAAGATCCTTGCTACAACTCCTTAAAAGTCTAAGTTTCCCTGTCTGGAGAAAAATTCAGCACAGGGTCTCCAAAGATTCACGCTGCTCATTTTTGTTTATTGAGCGATGTGATTTACAACTACAACTAGGGTAGTGGTGCACAGGTGACACTTGAACCTGTGATTACTTGAATGTTTATTATGTGTTAGGCTATGGAGGCTTTAATTTGGGTTTGCTCTTCGACGTGACCGACTGTTAACACACACACTTAGTTAGCAGCGGTTTTGCTAATTGAAAAGATACACGATTTGGTTTAAGTGAAGGCTTGGCGCAACTTATTCTCAATCTCTGAGGTTGATGCAGTTGATGCTAAGCTAGTCCAATTTACAGCAGCTATGCTAATGGTAGCATGCTAACACACACTGACTGATACTGTATGTGGTAACTTGTAGCTAAGGTAACACTAAGCTACCAAAGCACAGCCTGGTAACACTGATGGCAGCTAACCCTTAGCTAATAGCTAATCTACTTTGTTCAATCTCGGAGTCTCGGGAGTCGGAGCTGACGGCCATGATGGCTTCGACTTTAGGTTTCTCTCCAGTATTGTCCTCCACCGATCCAGAGTCAGATGTGGGCGGAGCTATGCGTACTATTTGAGGTGTTTGAGTCCGTGTCACTGATCTAGGATCATAGGGGGTGGAGTTTACTTAAATATTGTCTATAGTTTTGTAAGTGAAACACTTAATTATTAATTGAAGTAATAATTAATTAACTTACTATTATTATTTGGACAGGGCTTTGATGGCTGTCTGGTGGATCCCTTGGGGAACCAGTGATCCTCCAAAGTTCCCCATACCTAGCCACATACACATACATTTAGGGCCCAGGGAGGCTCTTTCACCACCCAGTTTTATCTACACAATAGACATCTCAGGTGGGGGCCAGCGGTCATGCTCCTGGGAGTGTCCCTCACTTTTAGTGCACTGTAGTTCCACACACACCCTTGCTCAAGCTGGGCTGCGGGGTCCTGGGGTGCCTTTTTCGCTATATCTGTGTAGGGACGTAATTTGTTAATTATAGTATTAGTATTTTTGTATTTTGTGTATGAAAATACAAGAATGCCCATATTGGATTCAAATATGTAAATTGAAGTAGCCCACAAAAAAAAAGATTTTTTAGTCCTGTAAATTGAAATTTATTATCATAACAGTAAAGCTTGCACACAAATAACAAGAAATAGTAAATAAGCTAATTCATTGTTTCAAAAACCTCCAAAATGAATTAAATTTGACTTGGGTGATGAAATTAAATCTGGCATCCCTCTGGATGACGTAAGAGGACAGTTTGCACTCAAAACAGGTTTGAGCTTCAGTGGTGTAAGATTTTCACGTACAATGGACAGTTGGCCTCTAAGGCCATCTCCGTACATAAACCCATCCAAAATCAGCGCATTATTTGTATTTGTTTTCCTGTGATGTTACAATTTGCCACCTAAGAACATTGTCTATGGCTAAGTGTGTGGATGAGTCAGAGCTGAAGTGTGTCAGACTTGGGCAGGCGTCGGACCCACATGCACAGTACACAAGCGTGATGAGAATAAATGCAGGCTTTATTTCCACAATCAGAGTGATACGGTCCAGGTCATACACAAGAGCTCGGTCTTAAGGTACAATCAGGGGGCAGGCAATCTCAGGTCAATAGAGAGGCAGGGTCCGGTACACAGGCGATCACGGTGACGGTACAGACAAGGGTTAGGCAAACTCACGGTCAGATATACAAGCAGGGTTCTTATCCAGGCAACAGTAGTAGCAGGGTTCAGGCAGGATTCGGTAGTCAGGAGAAACAGGATCAATACACGAGAGACAAGATACTAAACGCTGGAAAGAAGTACTGGACTTGACTGGAGTCTGTGAGAGGTGGAGGCTATATACCGGTGCTGATTAATTAACTGCTAACAGGTGTGCTGAATGATCCGGGAACTGAACTGAGAAACAGGAAGTATTACAAAATAAAACAGGAAGTAGTATGAACCATGACAAAGTGAGCCATGAATAGGGTAAAGACGACCTTTAATAAACCAGATTTGTAGTAAATGACAAACCAAAAACGCTCCTAAACACACAAGATACGAACCGAAACAAACCAGGAGGACGAAAACACTAGATAACAGAACAATGAATAAACAAAACTATGTTCACCAATACAACTAAACAAACAGGATCCTAACTGCAATTGTAATATGTATCAGGTATAAGGCAAAACTGTTTGTTTTTATAGGATTTGTGGTATTATTTAATGGCCAAGAGTTAAACTTGTTAATCCTAAGCAATCCTGGAATGCATTTGTACACTTTTTGTAAGATATTATATATATAGTTAGTAGCCTAGAGGTACAAAAATATGCAATATGCAGTATTCAGGCCAAAATATATGAGCAAAGAGTTTCAGGGCCTTGTAGCTCAGCAGGGAAAGCACAGCATACGAAACAGAAGGTTCAAGCCCCTAGCCGTCCTTGAAAAAGACACTTCGTATCACCTCCCCATGGCAGGGGTTAAAATGCAGAGATGAAACTTTTCCAAATGTGGGCTCAATGAAGTTCAATTATTATTAAAAGTTGATATAACTCATTTCAAAATTACCAGTATACTACAGTACACTTTTGATATGAGTTATCAAAAGTAACGTATAAGCTATGGGTATACTAATAGACTGTATGCAGTACACAAATAGTTTAGTTGTTCATTACAGATAGTAGCTTAGAAGTACATAATTACAGTAGTATGCACAGGTTTATTTAAAGTGCATTTTAATGCAGTTAAAAGTACATAAAATGTGACAGTGTGCTTAAAGTTTACTTTTCATACATTTAAAATATACTTTTGGGGACTGAAAAGTGGGCCAATTTAGTCTCAAGAAGTATTAAATAAGTAAACCTATAAGGAGTTTAGAAGTGGATTTGCATACTGTAAATGTACTTACTCTGCAAAGTATGCTTTAGAAATATACTTCAGTATTCTTGATCAAATAAACTTAGTATCCATCCACAGCTACAATGCAGCTTGCACACACACACAGCCTCTCTGCTTTTAGTTTGAACATGCAGGTGTTAACACCTGCATGTTCAAACTTGTTCAAAAAGTTGTCTACGCACACACAGGCGATATCTGCCCTGGCAGCTGAGCGACCCCGACCTCATTCCAAGGTCAAAGGGCCGACGAGCAAGGACAGATGTGCCTCAGCCAATCCTCAAACTGTTTGCCTGAAGCTCCCAGTTCCTCTTTTTTTCATAACAACAGCATCGATATTCTCACATGAACCTAAATTGTTGTTTAAAAACAATGCAAATAAAGCACTTTGCAGGCAAAATGAAGCCAGAATTCATCTGACTACTAACAACATGACTTCCTTCGTTAGTCACTGCCTTTGATAGCTGCAAACTGTATTCACCTGATTGCTCCTGCTGTTGTAAAGTGGTTTTAAGGCCGAACAGCATCGCAGGAGAGTTCCCGTGTCACTAAACATCCCTCCCAAAAGCTAAAATTGACTTTCACACTATGGTGGTCAAGCGACTGAACACATTTGCATTTTTGTAAGTATTACCTGAAGAATACAGTGCAATAAGATCCACTAACAAGCACCATGAACTTGTTAGAGCAATACTGTACATCGCCTCTGGGCAAGTGGTTGATGAATAGAGCAGCAGAGTAGCAGTATTCTTTATACTGCAGTTGCAGATACTGATGATGAGATATTTGTGAAGTTTGCAGTCCCAAACAAATTGACCAGATTGATTGTATTTAGTCTAAAACAAGATATATGTCCAGAAATGCGCTAGGTCGCATGACGTGACCCTTGGAGACGCCGCATTAGAGTCGTGCAATTCTAGTGGGAAGCAAACGCTCAGCATTGTCTCCCGTCACTTGGTCATCTGATCTGTTAGCAACAATGGAAGTTTTTCATAGGCATACGCACACAGGAGGTCGTGGAACGTTTGTCATAATATCCAATGTCAGGGCTGCTGCATTGATAGACTAGCCAGTACTGTGGTGCTGCTCCTTTTCAGCTAATTGGTATATGAAGCTGATGGTGCTAGTATGATAAGAATTGTTTTAATTATGGAATGTTCAAGACAGAAGGTTTAAAGTTGATTGTCCCTTTCTTCTGTCAGCTCCATCTCTCTTTTTTCCCACTTTCCAGCCCCCCGGAAACGGAACCTAAAACAATGTTAAAATGCTGGGTCCATGGCAGTAGGAAGGTATGTGTTGCTCTCTCAGTGGTGATACTGTAAGAGCTGGGTCAGAGTGGCAATGGAAAAAACTACCAGCGTGATGGCTGCTGCCTCTTTGGACAGCGCTTTAGCACATGGGGAAGTCAAATCAGTTAAACCCAGATACAGTAGCTGGATTGTTTCTGTTCCCCATGTAACTATCCACTGTATAAAAGGGTTCTGGTAATAAATAATGCAACAGGTAAAGTGTGTCATTATGTTTTTGTTGCCCTGAATGGTTGGAGGGTGATCCGGAGCTGGCACAAAAGGCGCTTGTACAGAACATGAGCTAATAATTAATAACCAGATGACTGAGAGATGCCAGAAAAACCTTAAAGTTGCAATATTGAACATTTTGGACTGTGCCATCTGAAGTCTGCTGGTTGTCATGGTGATTTGTCAACTTTGTACATTTTTTAGCACATTGTTTGGCTTGTACAGACTCAAGGCATCTGTAAGCTTAAAGGAGACGGAAGTTTGGAGTAATGTGTCTGTCACTGTATGTACAGTAAATAATGCTGACTGTAAATAATTGAGGCCAAAGATAAATCTGAACTGAACTGAGAATTTGGTGTAGAAAGCAAAACAAATTCAGTTTCTAAACTTGTGTAAATGTGGTAAATAAACCTAAGATAATGTTTTAAGGTCAACTGTTGCAATGGTTCTTTCTTTTTCTTTTGTAAATATTAATGAGTCTCTGAAGAGTTTGAACCATTAAAACAATGCATGCTGGGAAGTTTGCTGTTTGATTAGATGTGATCAAAAGGCTCAAGCAGTTCAGTTCATCCATTCAGTTCATCTAGTGATCAGAAAGGCAAACTGAAATGTTCAGGGTTACATTTACTTGATGTGGTTGATGATCTTTTACAATTTTGTGGAGGCAGTGAAGTATTGTGTTAAAATGTCAACATATATATGTATGTTTGGCATAAAGGGAAATTGTGCATTCAGTTAGTTCAAAGACTTCACAGCTGCCTGATTTTCAGTGAACACTGAAATGAGTAAAGCACATGGTCCACCTCCAATTGCAGAGAAGCTTGAGTAAAGCTTTTCCATCCTTGAATAAAGTAAAGACTCGTGAGCTTCTTAAGGATGCATGCCTTTAAGCGGTAGTGACGTTTTCTTGACCAAGTTTGATGCGTCTGGGAGCTGGAGACACACTTAGATTCAGTCTGTAAGCACAGACTTAATGTATAATTCATTATCGGCTCTGAAGTGCAAAAACACATCTGACTATAATATTTAGGGTCATCCTTTTAAGATCTCTACCAGCCATGAAGAGCTACTGAGAACCCACAGCTCTGATCTCATGTTTATATAAAACTAAAGTCCTGCAGGTTTTTTTATGTTTGTCTTCCTACTTTGAACCTTCTGAGTGGATCCTTCTTTTGCTTAATGCCCATCAGGCTTTAGCAGAACTGGCTCCCCAAATTTTTTATTTTTGAGTGCACTGCATTGATTAATGCTTATTAAGCTGCGATTGATGTGGAGAAACCATGTCCCAAATATTTATTTGGGCTTCAAAAGTTCGCAAAACTCAAAAGGAGTCTAATCAATCAATCAAACAATCGATCGATTAATCGAGACCAGAATCACCATTGGTATTAAAAATCTGAAAATTAAACAATTTGTCTGACAGTATAAATTATACAAATAAACAAAAATAAATTATAGTAAAACAGATAATATATTAATCTACAGATGTGATGTTGAGTTACTACAAATGTTAATTTTGTATTGATGTTTTTGCTTCTGTGGACGAGACCAACATATCCCAACATATCCCCCAGCCCCAGTCTCACAGTGCAGGAGCACACAGTGAGGTGTGTGCTGAGGTCAGTGAACCCCAGGAAGGCTGTTGGACCGGACGATGTGTCTGGGAAGGTCCTCAGGGAGTGCACAAACCAGCTGGCTGGGGTCTTCACCAACATTTTCAACTCATCACTGTCTCAGTCCTATATTCCACTATGCCTGAAGCCAGCCACAATTGTCCCGCTACCTAGACCTCCATCATCAGCCTACCGGCCTACCGACAAGTAGCTCTGACACATGCCATAAAGAAGTGTTTTGAGAAACTGGCCTGATGCCACATTATGTCCTACCTCCCACCCACACTCGACCCACTGCAGTTTGCATACAAAGCTAACAGATCGACCGAGGATGCCATTGTCACTGCGCTCCACACCACCATTTCCAACCTGGAAACACAAGGGTGTTATGTTAGGCTGCTCTTTGATGACTTTAGCTCTCCATTTAATACGATATTACTGGACAGACTGTCAACAAAATTGTTGGACATAGGAACACCGGTTCCCCACAAGGCTGTGTGCTAAGACAGTCATACATGTATGACTGTTTTAGTACACACAGCGTCATCATTAGATTTCCCAATGACATAACTGTGGTGGGGCTTATCTCTGGTGGTGATTAGACAGCATACAGGGATGAGGTCCAGAGGATGGTAGGGCGGGCTCTGCAGTCCATCCTTATTAATGGGGAATGTGTAAAGAGGGTGCCAAGCTTCACCTAGGTATGCACGTAGATAAAGACCTCCATTGAAACTCAAACACCTCAGAAGTTATGAAAAAGGTCCAACAGCATCTTCACTTCCTGAGGATCCTCAGGAGAGTCAACCTGAAGAGAGAGCTGCTGGTTGCCTTCTACTGTTGCGCCATTGAGAGTGTGCTAACATACTGCATGGGACAGTTCTTACAATAGGGCAATAGTCCCCATTAACAGTTTTCTGAGTAGGGTGTACATTCTCAACAGTATACTTCTGTAATTCTGAAATGCAGTGGCTTTTTTTTTGCTTTTTGGAATTAGGAAAGCATGACATTTTCAAACAAGTCATATTGTTCATGACAAATTTAGATCTTTACAATTGGTAAATGATGTACGTTAAAGGCAAAGGATGTCTAAATTTCAAAGATAAAAAAACTTATGGGAGGAGGAATGTTAGTAATGTTTCGCAAACTGGCACTGTATTTTTTATGTCATTCTGCAAATTGCATAGTGAGTTTAAATTTACATTGTCTTGAACCTTTGCCATGTGAACCTGTACAGACATTGCCTGTTCCGCATAACTTGAGTGTGAGTAGGATACAGATCTTATTTGCTTAGGTCAGCTTGATTGCTAGAGAGAACTACTAAAAGTTAAATTATAAACATATCAGAATTTTCCATTCAATTGTCCCTGTACATGAAAAACTGAGTATAGAGTAGTCTATACAGTTACAGAACTTCTTAATAGAAAGGAAATGGCCAATGCTGTTAATGCTAAAGTGGATGTGTTGTTGTTAAGGAAATTGTGAATTCCATTTGTAAATCGTTAATAAAGCAGACACAATCAGTTGAGACCAGGATTTTACTTGCAAGGAGTGAGCAGTTTATAGCAAAGGCAACTTCCTCTCTATCAGAACTCACACAGGCAGACAGGATAATCACAGGCTGGGCTGGAGAAATGGTCAGGTACAAAACAGGATCAAAAGCACGGCAAGGTAACGAGGTAAGAATGCTGGAATGCTGAACGGGTGAGTGAACAAACGATCTGGCAACTGGCTACGGTAAGTGCTGGGGCTTATATATTGGCGGTAATTGCTAGATTATTGACAGGTGTGCATGGTGAACCGAGAATGACAGGAAACAGCTGTGACATGAACAAAAAACCGGAAGTCCTTCAACATAAAACAGGAAATGGAAACTGGAACCAAAACATGACAACCTGGATGACAACTAAGTCTTTCAAACTAAAACTGGAAACAAAACCAAAACCTGACACTCTCATTGAAGAAAAAAACAAGGATTTAGCTCATAATATATTTTTCACTCTGGGAGGTGCATAGTCACACAGTACGTGGGAAATATTTTCTGGACAAAGCAAGCATTGGGCACATCAGATAAGGATGCTACACGCCAATACTCCCTATTTCTTGCAAAGCAGAAGTTCTTACTGGACCACTGACTTTAAAAACCCATTTGTACGTGTTCATGGGCCACCAACTCTTGACCTGATCATTCTCACTTATCCTGGCCATGACAGCTCCACATAATGTTTTAGATAGTGACCTTTTGATCCAGCTGAACGTGCAAATGCTTAGCAAACTCACTAAGTTTCTAATTGTTTGCAACTTTGAGGGTGTTGACTGTATATCTGTTATTATTTCACAGCTTGAAGCTCTATTAAACTCCATAAACTCATTCTCAGCGACATCTTCTTCTCTTTCCCAGACAATCTGCTCGCTCGTACTGTTCCACAACCTGCTGGTTTCTATGGCAACGTAAAAGAGAGGGGAGGAAGACGGAGCTGGGGCTTGACAGAGAGCTGTCAGGCAGACTGCAGCAGAGGGGCATGAGGTGGAATACTCAGAGAAGACAGGGAAGAGCACAGAGCTGTCGATTGAGTACTCAATTAGAGGATTTTTTTTGAGGTAGCGGCTTCACGCCACAGGGATAATCATCCAGCATACAGCATCTGTGTAGCAGCCGCTGGACAACCATTTAAGACTCAACATACAGTTCAGATGCAAACACACCAAACAAAGCTACTGTACCAGCTAGAGGCTCATGCAGCTTGTCGAATCTGCTTCACTGATGTCTCATTCTTCAATTCCATATATCTTGGATTAATTACCCGAGAGCGAGGATGACGCGGCCCACCGCGCTCCAAGGGTACAATTTCTAGTAATTAGTGTGTGCCACGTAGTCATTTGTTCACTCTAATAAAACATTTGGGCTATTGGTACTATTACCATTCAAACAGCACTTTCAAGTTATTGTAGCAGTAGGAACAAAATGCATATGTGGCATTTGGCCCTTCGCGCTGCTAGGGGCGCTCCAGTGTTTTTGTTTGCTTGTGCTCTGTGTAATTAGTTCAATGTGATTCACCTGTGTTGTGTGTATTCAAGCCCTGCTCTTTGGTTAACTTTTGCTTGTGTCATGAGCACGACCGTTACGTGGAGTTTTGGTTTCTTTTGATGTCTTGTGCTGTGTCCTTGAACTTTGTCCATGTTCTTGTCTTTTGCGTTTAGAGATTTGGTATAGCCTGAATGTTTTCAGTGCTGCTAGTTTGTTCTGCCTGTTGATACAGAGTGTTTTGCGTTTATTACTTTAGTTACCAGGGTCCAGTAAGTTCAGGTATGGTTTTGTGTTGCTCTGTATAGGTAGGTAACCCAAGCTCTGTAAGAGCAGTAATTTCTCACTCGGTGCGGGCGTAAAGCCCGTGGAGTGAAGGAACTCCACAGCATTTCCTCTCCTGTCCCTGTACCCTGACAAGCCCCGCCGGTTTGGAACTGACGGTGGGACTTCGTTTGTTGTGGCAGGACAGATGAGGAGGAGGCACCTACAGATGTATTTAAATTAGTTATTACAATTAGTTATTATAAATTAGTTATTACAATAAGTCCTGTAAAGTGGCAACTGTTTTTTGGAGTTATGCTGGGGCACCATGAGAGAGTGCTGTATTTATTTCCATTCAAATGAGGTTCAACCCGTGGTGCTAAATGTATCTGTGCAGCCTTCACATGGACGGGAAGTGAAGGGGACACATGACAGCCCCTGGCTAGTGGGTTGCAGCTGTCAGAATTAGATCAGAGAGAGTTAAACAGTGTCCTGCTTATAAACATAGAAAATAGGAAGCACAAGGTCAGTTGGAGCCATTTCCTCCGCTGCTAATTGGGAAGTAAAGTTGTTAATCTGCTCTCCAGCTCTCCTTGCACCCTGCTTTAAACAGTCTGGCATGTGTCAGTGTGTGCATGTGCATGCGCGTGCATGTGCCTAAACATTTTTGTACTTTTGTACTTAGTAGTTACACCAAAGTTGTCTCTGTTCGTCAATACCGAGCGGGTGTGTGTGTTGTTCGGCGTAGGAGAAAGGAGCAGATCTTAGGGAACCTGCTCATAGCCTGAGGAGTCTACAAGAACTTAACCCGAGTCGCTGGAACGCATGCAACCAGATACATCACAGATAAGAGATAACGTCCTACAGCAGAGATCTGCCTGTTGAAAGATCGTTTAGTCACTGGTGTCTGTTTGCCGGTCAACTGAGGCCCAGCTCCTATCGATCCTCTGCAGCAGGAATAAAGAAGCAAGTTGTCCACTATTTCATAAATACAATTCATGTAAATTTGATCTTTAGACTCAGGTTGACCTAACCAGCTCATTTATTGCCTCTTGTAGCCACATCATCTTTGTTTTAATGTCCTACACGTCTTACACATTTTTACTTTCATAATGAAAACCAACTGACATCAATTAGGAATTATTCTAAGAGGCTTCTTCTTATAACAAAATGCATTTTTCGACCTTGTAAAAGCTGGTTTGTTCTCTCCAGGTTGGAGGAGAGTTCTTGTCCCAAGTAGAGGATTTCAAGTATCTTGGGGTCTTGTTCACAAGTGAGGGAAGGAAGGACAGATAGATAGGATAGGTCTGTTGTGGTGAAGAGGAAGCTGAGCCGAAAGGCGAAGCTCTCAATTTGCCGTCTACGTTCCTACCCTCACCTATGGCCATGACATTTGGGTCATGACCGCAAGGGCAAGATCACAGATATAAGCGACAGAAATGAGTTTCTTTTGTAGGGTGGCTGGTTGGACCCTTAGAGATAGGGTGAGGACTTTTGTCACTTGAGAGGAGCCAGCTAAAATGCATGTCCAGGAAAGACCCATTAGACGATGGAGGGACTTTGTCTCTTGGTTGTCCTGGGAACGCTTTGGGGTCCCACCAAAAAAGCTGGAGTTCTGTTTCACTTTATCATTAGTCAACGTAGCAACTTTAAACACAAAACGCAATGCAGGGGCCTTGTGAATAGTGGTTTACGTACGTGTAGTTGTCTGGTGTAGCCAGCGCAGCATTTATTTATTAACTCCGGAAAAGTCAACTGAGGAGCTAAATAATGTCTGAACTCGCAGTTAGTTCAACAGCTTTATTTTTGTCTGACACTACCCCGAAGGCAGCAGCAGCAGCGGCATGTGTTTACAGTTATTGTCAGGGGGAATCGTAAAACATGTTGACAGCAGGGCTCAGTAGTGTCCTTGAGGAAGTGATATCAAACATGTATAATATAAGTGTTGAATGCACACAAAACCAAGGCAGTGAAAAGCCAGCTCACTTCTACTCATCAGAGGAGTCATGTACTCTCCTTTGATCGCTTAGGAAGTATGGAGGACTGCAGCTACTTTATCGCCTCATTAAATTCTTATCAGACACAAAGGGCAGCAATAAATTCGCCATTTCCCCTCTGCAACAATTACAGGGAAGGCGATAACTTATGAGGATGTGGTCACCGCTGCGCTGGTGTGGTGCACTGCTCAGAAGGCGAACGGCACTTTGATGGTTTGTGATCTACTAAGCATCTGGGTCTAGGTATGGGCTTTAAAGAAGCAGCAGGGATCTGTGTAAGGAGTGGGGGTGGGTGGGGGCTTGTATTTCCTGCTCAAGGTCAAAGGTCAATGTGAGGAAATGAATAGGCGACAAGGACAGATGGTGATAGAAGATCACACGTGATGTGCTGCCTGCTGACACACACACACACACACACACACACACACACACACACACACACACACACACACACACACACACACACACACACACACACACACACATACGCACACATCGTCATCACCTCATGCCTGTGTGTGACTGTTTGGCTTCACCTCTGGGCCGTTTGTTCTGGCAGGCGTTGGAACACTCATCTTTCACCGCCACATCTGCACGATTCCTCACGCTGAGGTCTCACTTTCCTGTCTATCACATTCTGTGATAAATGACTTATAGCGGAGCTGAGATGTGAAGTGTAATCTGTGAAGTTAAAGATTTTAGACATCCTTCCTATTCAAACTGAATTTTATGAGAATATTTTTTTCTACAAAGGACTCACTCGAAGGTGAGTTGAATCAAGATGTGCTACAGTATTATTGTAGTAGTTACAAACAAAATAATGCACTGGGCTGAACAAACGAATGAGGTCATGGCTGGATTTTAGACACTGAGATGAAGAAATGATAATGACTTGTTTTTGTTATAATTTTTTAATATATTTACTTTCCTACCATAAATAACACCAGATTATGTACGCAGCACTTTCAAGAGCGTTAGGTACCAAAGAAATGCAGCAGTGTCTGTTTTTCAGTTCTGCTTGTAAAATAAACCAAATTATGTGCTGCACAAAACCAGAATACATCAGAATTAGTAATTCTTGCACCTGCTGTCCTGAGAAAAAGAGAGGCACAAAATAAGTTGACATAATTGTTCCAGACATGTCTTGGGTAAAGAATTTATCATTCTTTGGGCAAAGGTGTTTATTAAGTCTTTATTCCCACATGCAGTGTGTTTTAAAAGTGGAAATGAACAACGTGAAATCGTGCAAGTCATCGATTTAAGCACAAGGGCGATGAAGGACCACCCATGTTTTCCTCTGTTGGCGTTGTTTACGATCACTGCAATCTTCCCACCTATCGGTCTTCTCTCTCTCACACTGTCAGGCTTCCTGATATGGCGGACCCACATGTACGGCACTTGAGACAGGCAGGTAAAGGGTAAAGGCTTTAATCAGATCCAGCAAAACAGTCCAAGGGTCAGTTAACAGGCAATCAGATCAGGTGATGGTACAGACAAGGTGTAGGCAGAATCAGAGGTCCGACAGGCGTTGATTGGAACCAGGTAGACAGATCAGGCTTAGAGACTTACAGGTAACCAGGCGGACAAAACAGGCGACGGTACAGGCAGGGGTCAGGCAGGCTCAAAAACAAACAAGGTCGGTTCAGGGTTCTATCACTGGGTCAATCAGAGTAATGCTGGAAAGTGGTGAAATCACGCGACAATCTGGCAGAGGACTGAAGTGAGTACTGGAGATTAAATACAGAGTAGATTACTAATTGAATGCAGCTGTGTGGGTCATGTGACAATGTGTGAAGCTCAGACTAGACCTGAAAGCGTAGTAACTGGAAGGGATTCAAAATAAAACAGGAAACAGAACAAAAAGGCAGTGAATGAGTCCAGAGTGTGACACACACAAGCACACACACACACGCACACACACACACACTGCATGGTTATTCATTTAGAAGTTGCGCTAAAGCACCATATGGAAACATGTTCAAGGGTACTCTGCATACGCTTGTGACTGTTCAGTGCATGTGTGTGACTTTGAAGAGCGTCTCAGAAGACTGACAGTGGAGCCAGCCACCGAATTAAAATGCAGGTCACTACAGTGCATGTATATCTTGGTTGTTGGTTATGTAGGTTGTGCTACTCTCTGGCGGTCGTGCTGTGCCGGGAATGCAAAACCATTCATCATGTCAAGCATTCTGATAAAATTTAACCCCATCCTCCTTCTTCCTCTCTCCTACTATGATCAAAGTATGCCTGGAAATCGCTTACTTTCATGCAGCCCTATTTCTGACCTAAATGGTTTTGTGGGGGGTCATTCCTCCTGACTCGCTCTTTATAGGCTTGGAAGCAGGTCTTTAATTATTTTTTAGCGTCAGGCTAATTAAGGATGGATGCATGAGGTATTTGCATGTGAATGGAAAATAAATTACTGCTTGGGTGGTTGACAGGACCATCTCAAAAGGAGAACCGGGGTATAGCGCGTTTAATTGCAAAGTAAATGGAAATATGGGAATTAGAGAGTGCGTGTGTATGAGTAGTAAAGAATAGCTTCCTGAGAGTGTTCCTTTACTGGTCCTCCCTTTCCTTGACTTTTCTTCTTCAAAAATTTATTGGGCTACATGTTGACTTTTAACTGTATGACACTGCATCACCTGGGTCACTGTTTTCTGCCTGACACTGTAATCACTTGCTCTCATACACCAGTGTCAGGGTTTAAATTTAGCCCTTCATGACCCAGCTCCTCTCCATCAAATCTGCATCTTACTAATGTTTGGCGGTGACACTGTGATGTCAACTGTAACAAAAGCCCCCACTGGTCCTTTCCTTTGTGAACACAAAGAATCCTGACTGGTGATGGTCCCCCTCTTCCACTCCCCACGGTGCGCGAATCCACCACTGACTCACACTTTAAAAAACCCCTTTGATGTGATATGTCCTTCTCTTAGGAGCAGTTTCTTTAGGATGTTTCCTCCACGGCCTTGCCTTAATCCATTCTGCTGTTTAGAACGTCATGAACCTCCATTAGGTGGCTTAGTCGGCTGGCTGTGCTGAGATGGGAGCCTCACAGACTGAGCTTTGCTTCTGTATCGATAAATAATTAAGGCTGTTTACCAGTGTGTTTGTTTTAAACTCTAATTGCCCCCAGCCAGCTTTGTTTTATGTGCTTTGCCTCTACTGTGGGGACTAACTTCCCAGTGTTACATTTTCCAGCCATGTCATCTGGGGGCGAAAAAACTGACATGTGAGGTCTAAACCTATTGGGAGAAAGATCATTTAATAGAAAAATTGTTTCTTTTCGTATTTGAAATTTCATTCAGACTGTTCAATGGTTGTCTCTGCTTGATAGACTCTGGACTCTAGCTCCTAAACCCAAGGCCAGACAGTTGTGTCTTTCTGTCTGTTGAGACTACCATCCTCTCTGATAGTCAGATGCCTGTGATGCAGGTGTGAGAATGTAAACATCTCCACACACAACGAGGATGAGAGGGTTCATGCAGTCTGATTGGGCTACACAGACATTCCACCATAGTCGGACAGAGGTGTTAAAAGGTGGAAGCAACTTGAGGATTTTGGGCTCTTTGCATCACACCTTAGTGGTGTATGTACTGCTCTCCCCAGCTGATTTTTGGTATTTTGATGTGCACGATCAATATCCATGTGTTTGATTTGCTTTCCCCATTATTTTTATTTTCCCTTTATTTTTATAATAAATCACACAAAAGACAACTCTCTCATCTGCTTGTTTATGGGGAATTTCCACCACAATCGTCACACACTCAAAAGGCTATTTCCCCCTCAGGTTAGTGAATTACAGATTCTTTAGTTAGGCTTGTGATCATCTGTTATAGGGTTTTGCCTTATCTGCCTTTGCTGTTGATGTGCATAGGAGCAACATTAGCCTCTTTGGCACCATTTTGCGCGATTGTGGTATACCATTCTCTCTAAGGTTGCTGTTTGTTACACCTGGTCATTAAGAGGCTTTCATGGCTGCTAAGTCAAGTACAAAGAGATACAACAGGCTATGGAGAATTTTAAATGAGGTGCAAGGGATTCAAGATTCAAGATTCAAAAAACTTTATTATTCCCAGAGGGAAATTATTTTTCACACTTTAATCACTGTCACAGTTGAAGGAACACACAAGAAGGTAGGGAGATTAATTACTAGCTAAAGTTTTATTAGCTAGTAATTATCAGGCCTGCAGATCCGCTTTTGACCGTCACATGTCCAGGATGGCACCAGTTATTGTATATAAAAATGGCAACTCCCCCTCCTAGCGTTTTCCTGGTTCCCACTAGGTCTCTGTCAAAGTGCATGGCGCTGATCCTGCCATTGTATAGCGCAGTGCACTTTGACAGAGACTGAGTGGGGATGAGAAGCAGAGCGATGAGATCATTTCACATCACATGATTTCTGATGTTTGTGTTGCGTAGCCTAAAGGATGTAACTTGATCTCCAAGTATACTGACTTTATTATCTGCCCTCTGCCCCAGAGTGTGGAAGAACAGCAGGAGGAGGGTCCATCACATTCTGCTGCACAGATGCACACAGTTCAGTGATGTTGAGTAAATGCCAGAGTTCAATTCTGTAAGAGTAATGAGTAAATATGTCATGTAACTCTAAATCGTCTGTATTTTCAGTTATCAGTTAAGGACTTGTATAAGCTAAATCACAAGGAAACGTTATACTTGGACCGCCAGATTGAAAAGACAGATCTAGAAATTGAAATTCTCAATAGTTGAAGGTGAATTGTATGAATTAATAAGAAGAATAAGAATAAGAAAACCTTTAATAGTCCCGCAGTGGGGAAATTACTTCTCACAACAGCAGTACAGATAAGCGAGAATACAGGTACAGAACAGTTTGTGTTGGCACAGTACAAAGCAGTACAGTACAGTTAGAGTGAGTATGAGGTCATTGCAGGGTTATTGCACAGTAATGGGTATAAGATTTGTACCGGTAACAATATACATGATTGTTCACAGATTTACACAAATATTGTGCAGAGCAGGTTACTATATAACCACTGATGCAGTGGGTGAGTGACTGTGGTGGGATGTGGTCAACAGTTCTGATTGTACAGTGTGACAGCAGCAGATAGGAAGGATCTACGATATCTCTCCTTCACACAGCGAGGGTGAATCAGTCTGCTACTGAAGCTGCTCTCCAGAGCAGACAGTGAGTCCTCCAGTGGGTGAGAATCCTGGTTCATGATGGATGTCAGTTTAGCCAAGACCCTTCTCTCACCCACCTCCTGCACCGTGTCCAGAGTGCAGCCCAGGACAGAGCTGGACTTCTTGATGATCCTGTCCAGTCTCTTCCTGTCTCTCACTGTGATGGTGCTGCCCCAGCAGACCACACCATACAGGATGGCTGATGCCACCACAGAGTCATAGAAGGTCTTCAGGAGTGGCCCCCTCACTCCAAAAGACCGCAGTCTCCTTAGCAGGTAGAGTCTGCTCTGACCCTTCCTGTACAGTGCATCCGTGTTATGAGTCCAGTCCAGTTTATTGTTCAGATGCACTCCCAGGTACTTGTAAGAGTCCACTCTCTCAATGTCCCTTCCCTGGATGTGCATTGGTGGGATGACAGCAGGCTGCTGTCTGCGGAAATCCACCACCATCTCCTTCGTTTTCCCTGCATTGATCAGGAGGTGGTTCCGCTGGCACCAGTCCACAAAGTTCTGAGTGAGTCCTCTGTACTCTGCATCGTCATCATCGGTGATCAGTCCGACGATCGCAGAGTCATCAGAGAACTTTTGCAGAACACAGCTGTCCGTGTTGTGTCTGAAGTCTGACGTGTAGAGGGTGAAGAGGAAGGGGGCCAGTACAGTCCCCTGTGGGGCCCCCACACTGCAGGTCAGAGTGTCAGACACACAGTCCCTGGCTCTCACAAACTGAGGCCTGTTTGTGAGATAGTCCATAATCCACTCCGTCAGATGAAGGTCCACACCAGCCTCCTCCAGTTTGTGTTTCAGAAGCATCGGCTGGATGGTGTTGAAGGCACTGGAGAAGTCAAAGAACATGATCCTCACAGTCCTGCCGGGCTTCTCTAGGTGGGAAAGAGCTCGATGTAAGAGGAAGATGACGGCGTCGTCTACTCCTATGCCGTGTCGGTAGGCGAACTGCAATGGGTCCAGGTAGTTTCCCACTGCGGAGTGGAGGTGACCCAGGACCAGTCTCTTCAGTGTCTTTATCAGGTGTGATGTCAGAGCCACTCTGAAGCTGCTGGGGTCTATGGCGTGCGGTGTCTTGAGCACTGGTACCACGCAGGGGGTCTTCCAGAGCTGTGGTACCAACCCTTAGCTTGAGGCTCAGGTTGAAGACATGCTTCATAACTCCACACAGTTCGCCTGCGCAGGACTTTAGGAGTCTGGAGCTGATGCCGTCTGGTCCAGCTCCTTTCCTGGCCTTGATCTTCCTGAGATCTCACCTGGGTGCTGGAGAAGGATAGGGGTTGAGGGAGTGTCTCAGTGTGGGGTGAAGTAAGGGGGTGTTGTTGGGATGAGTCACCAGTCTGCCAGGCTGAGGGTAAAGGGCTTTGTGCAAAAGTGTGAAGGACTGTGGGGGGTGGTAATCCAGTGGTATTGTCAGCGAACGGCATATAAAGGACCCAAATGCACAGCGCCAGGACACGATGCGGATGATGAAAAAAATGTGGGTTTATTCCAGAAGCGAAGTCACAAGGCAGTCCGGGTCATACACAGGTTAACAAAAGGCTCAGATCTCAGGAACAGAATCAACAGGCTTAGACGGGTCCAGAAACAGGCAAAGTTCAGCAACAGAGTAGACTTACAAAACTGGTCAGGATCAGGCAGGAAGCAATGGTCAGAGAAACGGAACCGGGTCGACAACAGGATAAGCTGAACTAGAGTATGCTGGAACGTGAGAACAAAGAATCAAAGAATCAACGATCTGGCGAGGTACTGGTGTGAGAAGGGGTGCTTAAATGCAAGGTGAGTGATTACTGATGAAGTACAGGTGTGTACAATGACCGGGTGAAGCAGGAACAGCTGTGACGTGACGTAAACCGGAAGTGAAGCTAGAACAAAAACAGAAACCGAGAGACTACCAAAATAAAACAGGATTGGAAACCCAAAACATGAATATATGGCTGATGAACAGAGTCCTTACAAAATAAAACCAAAAACAGAACCAGAACCTGACAGGTATGAGGTGACAAAAGGTTTGGAGGCAGCTGCTTGGAGGTGTGAGTGGGTGCTTGGTCAAACCTCCTTGGTCATCCTCCTGTAGCTGTAGTAATCCTTGTAGACTTCCCTTCAAGGATTTTCCTCCTCAGCTCCTTCTGCACCCTCCTCAGCTCCTCCCTGTCCCCTGATTTAAATGCTCTCTTCTTCTCCTTTAGCAGAGCTTTAATATCAGAGATGACCCACGGCTTGTTGTTGGTAAAACACCAATCCCACCTGGAGGGAACGGTGTTTTCACAGCAGAAGTTGATGTAATCCGTTAAGGAGTCTGTTATTGCGTTACTGTCTTCCCCATGTGGGTCGCAGAGCTCCATCCACACAGTGGTGTTAAAACAGTCCCTGAGAGCCTCCTCGCTCTCAGCCGTCCAGCTCTTCACTGTGCGGGGCACCACCGGCTGCCTGTGTACAACAGGTTTATACACAGGCAGGAGATGCAGAATGTTGTGGTTAGCTCTGCCCAGCGGTGGGAGGGAGGATGCAGCGTAGGCCTCTTTAGGGTTGGCGTAGAATAAGTCCAGTGTTTTATTGTCTCTGGTGGCGCAGGTCACATACTGGGTGTATGTAGGCAGAGCAGCTGAGGAAGGTGCATGGTTAAAGTCCCCAGAGTTTAGGAAGAGGGCCTGTGAGTGCTGTGTTTGCAGCCTGCTGGTGACTGAGAGCAGGGTCTCAGAAGCTGGGTCAGCATTAGCGGAGGGTGGGACGTACACAGCAATTATTATAACGTGTGTGAACTCCCTTGGCCCTCCGCTAACAGCTCAATGTCTCTGTTACACAACTTCATTTTGACAGTGCAATGTCGTGGCATACACTACCTGATGTTCACAAACACAGCCAGACCCCCTCCCTTCCTCTTACCGCTGTTCTCCGTTCTGTCCGCACGTAGCAGATGAAAATTATCCAGTGCGACAGTTGAGTACGGGATGAGTGACGTCAGCCAGGTCTCCGTGAACAGCAGGACGCTGCTCGTTCTGTACTCCGGCTGGTACCGTGTGAGCGCCGCGAGCTCGTCGATCTTTTTGGAAAGAGATCTCACGTTCCCCATGATGACGGAGGGGACAGCGGGCCTAAAGTGTCTCGTTTCCTCCCGTCGTATGATTTGCATTTATTCCGTTTTTTTTATTGGTGGTGGTGATGGTTGTTATGGGAAAAATTGTCTCTTCCTTATTTTTATGTGTCTTCCTTATTTCTATGCATTTCTATGCAGTTATTATATGAGTTATGACTTATGTTCTGCAATTAATATCTTATGTTTTGTCTTACTGTATGCATTTGACATTTCACCTAGATTGTTCAATGGTTGTCTCTGCCTGATAGACTCTCAACTCTAGCTCCCAAACCCAAGGTCGGGGAGTTGTGTCTCTGTCTGTTGAGACTCTGTGCTCCTTTCTCACAGATAGTTGGACGTCAGCAATGCAGGTGTGAGAAAGTAAAAATCTTCACACACACTGCGACAGGGAGGAGATGGTGCATGTAATTTGATTGGGTTAGAAAGACATTCCACCCTAGTCGGACAGAGAAGCTAAAAGGCAGAAGCAACTTGAGGATCGTGGGCTCTTTGCATTATACCTCCGTGGTGTGTGCACTGATCTCCCCAGCTGTTTTTTGGTTTGTTGATGTGCACGATCAACATCCATGCTTTTTATTTGCTTTCCCCATTATTTTTATTTTCTTTATTATTTCAATAAATCGCACAAAAGGACAACTCTCTGCCTTTATTGCAAAATTTCCACCACAGAAATTGGCGTCACGAACAGGATCCCGCGGCAGGTCGTCTGGACGGTGTGACCAGGGACGATAGTCCTAAGGAATAGGGTCGCTCAGCCTCCAAACCTCTACAGCTATTCTGAGTGGGAGGACTGCTCACCCGTCTGGATCGCCTCTGACGAGATCCAACGAACTCAAAATCCAACCTCTGCTCGGCCTGGTGAGAGAGACTCCGTTTTGTTGCGACTTGTTAAAGAAAAAAAAAAAAAAAAAAAGAAAACGGGTTTGAAATTGGTTTCAGGTATTCGGGGTTTACTTGGCTCTGATCATTTGGTTTAGGGAAAGTAAGGCAAATAACAATTAATTCTAAAGCATCCCCTACTAGACTAAAATATAAAAGAAAACATAATTAGGACTAGAGATGATAATATTTCTGAAACGACTATTTGGCTGAAAACATCCAAAATATATTAGGAAAAAATTATAATTTTAAAATTTAATATTCGGGTAAAAGGAATTAGGTCAAAGTCTGCCCTGGTGGTCGAGACGGTGGTTGCTAAGGGTTGGCTCGTGGGACCGAGCTTGTTTTGTCTGTACTAAGGATACAGACCAGTGTGCAGATCTGAGCGCAGTCCAAAGGGAGTGGACAAGAAATAAAAGACGGCTTCTGAAATACGGAGCGCGTTTGCAGGGGGAAGTGTTTTTGAGATACGAGGGACCCGGGTCTTAGAGGGGCCTGACGGTGAGGGACCACTTCCGAGAACCCTGTCGCTGATCTGAGCGGTTCCCTTTCTACGGAGACGTCCGTGGAAGAGAAATTTCGAAAAAAGGTTCCGGCCGGAACACATAAAAATCTAAGGCAGAAAACCGCCGGGACTCTGAAAGACGGGTTCGGGGCAATCTGAGTCTTCACCACCAGACAGCAACCGTACAAAACTAAAGGTAATTAAAGTAAATATGGTTATTAGTGCGTTTCATGTTTCCATGAGTGGGAAACTGGTTATGGGTTCAAAAGGAGAATCACTTAGTGTAAAAGACATATGCACCTTTAAAAGAAAAATTAAATACAAAAGATGAGATTTGAAAAAGCAAAACTATCAAAACTAAAGCCCTAAAAGAAACAAAAGAGAGATCAGAGTGGAGGAAACAAGGGAGATAACAACTCTGGGGAAGAATTGTTTGTGTCTGCCACACACACACACACACACACACACACACACACACACACACACACACACACACACACACACACACACACACACACACACACACACACACACACACACCACACACACACGTCATGCCAAGAGCAAATGCTCCCATTCTTTCTGCTCTTTGTCCTAATGCAGAACTGAGCGCGATGAGGGTAAATACGGATCTGGACTCCTTTCCCACCGTCAGCAGAAGAACCAAAGGAGAAGAAGCGCTAACCAACAACCAGAACAGGGTGGAAGCTCTGACACCACAGCAGCTGGAGGACACACACCACAGCATGGACGCCTCACGACTCCCACAACGTCTGCAGCCATCACGTTCTGGGCTCATCAGATGAACCAGCTACTACAAGCGTGTGTGTCTGACACAGACACCTGCTTATGACAATCAGCAAAGGAAAACAAGGACAGAGCAACAGCAGAGAAGACGTGCTCTGACACAGACACTGGTTGAAACAACAGGAGAGGCTTCAGACGTGATTGATCCAATAGAGCTGCATGCGAGGATCCAGGAAAGGTCTGTCATCGAGGAACAACTGTCCCATCGAAAGGCTTCACCCACTGGCGCTCACATCAGACTGATGGTTGGGGAAGGAGGAAGGTGATGGTTCCTTTTCACGTGACGTACAAGACGGTACCGCAAACACACACACATTCATACACGCAATGAAGAAACACGCTTACAGCTGATACACGCTCAAATTCATGTTCATGCTTATCTGCTCGCAATGAAGATTCGCTTTTTGCTAAAAAAAAAAAAAAAAATCCCAGAGTGATTTTACAATGATGACAAACAGCTAAACGACAACTGCTGCATGACTTTGCAGTCTGATGGGTTTAAACTATTTTAACTTGCAACAAATTCAGTAATAAAATCCTTCATGTTTCTAAAAATACTTGTGCACAATATAGGTTTGTCTGGCCAGACTATAGAAAAACAAAACCAGACTGTAGAAAAACAAAACAGACTATAGGAAGACTGAGACTGACTGAAACAGACTATTAATGACTATTAAAGGGAAGACGACTATTAGAGAGAAGTAATAATAATTACTGTACGTACCAGACTATTAAAGAAAAACTTATTTTTTCACTGTCTTATGCAACATCTGACAGCGAGACACCTTGAGATTTATTGTTGCTTTCAAACTTGTGCCCAGTTAAATTTTTAGGAAGAGATCTCATGTAGTTTAGATATTTGATTGATTTCCACTCCAGACGGAGTGCAGGTTACATCTACAGACATTCTAAATAATTATCTTTTGTTGGTGTTAACTTCAGCTCAGCTGTGCTCTTATCATTGGCTGCTGAGGGGGGGCTGTAACTGAGGCCCTCACACAGGCTGCATCACAGCTTGTTTATGATTTCACACACACACACTGACAAACTGGCCTCAACTTCCCTCTTTTGGGATGAACACAGGTCTGCGCTTGCGATTTCTTTTACTAACGAACAAAAAGATTTTTGATGTTTAATCTACAGTTCCACACGTCCCTCTGTGAAAACATGATGGAGACAGATGCAGGACGTGGGTCCTTTCGTGAACAGATGTCAACGGGGTGGAGACTGGTGAACGACTTCCGACCCCATGTGATGTATTCAACTACTTTGCATACTTTTAGAAAACTTTTTTTTATTCTGCCTGTCATGTGCAGCAAACAGTGAACTTGGTACCTCCACATTCTAATGACACACATTACACGCTTTTGTTTATATTTTCATTTCAGAGGACGCTCTGACCCAACACTCAGCCTTACAGGAAGCCCTGCTTCCCTGTGGCTCACACACAGACATGATGTAGGTTCAATCAGAGGATGTGAACCAGTGGTCATCACACCTAAATCTGACCACAAACCATGTAAACAACAACACCCTCTTAAAGGAAGCCATAGATGGTGTTACTGCAGACACCACTAAGCTACTGAAACATTGGATGCTACAGGCCACAAAGAGAGCCTGTCTAAATTACAGTTTGTTCAGACAAAGGTTATTTTCTGGGTCATTGTAATTACAGCTGATGGCAAATCCATCTCACCCAACAGAGTTAAAGCAATTTGAGACCTGCCTAAACCGTGCACGTATAAACAGCTGATGTCTTTTCTAGGTTTTTGTTCTTATTGTAGGACTTTCGTTAATAACTTTACTGTCTTTGAGGCCCCACTCAGGGTTCTGATGCAGATGTCTTCATCGTCCACTTCTTGTCTCACGTGGACGTCTGAGGCTGAACAACGTTCACTGACCTCAAGCTTGCTCTTCAGTCGGCTCCTACTTTGGGTCTTTCTGATCTGACCCTACGCGACCTTTCACTCAAACAGTGGATGAGAAATCAGGTTGTACGACTTCTGTTCTTTTGTCCTCATACTGTTTTTGATTCTTTTGGAATAGATCACATCTTTCTACAGCCCGATGGCTTAGATGCAACACCACTTTGCTCAACATGCTGAACGTTACTATCAAGAGTCCGTCTTGAAGTCTGGCTCTTTGCTAAGACACTACTCTACTCAGGCTGCAGAGTTGATCGTATTGACTGAAGCTAGTAAACTAGCAGAAGGAGAGTCTGTTACCATCTATACAGACTCCACAGATGCTTGTCACACGTTGGTTCTCTGTGGAAGCATAGGAAGCTTTAGAAGTCTGATTGCAAACCTATCTCACATCATGATTAGGTTCTGCTTTGCTGGACGCTGTCCTGCTACAGTACCTACAGCTAATGCTGTTTGTAACTGTCCGACTCACAACATCATAGACAACTTTGTTTCTGCCGACATGCAGCTGCAGACGCTGCTGCGAAGGTCGCTGCCCAACAACCCCTCCCTCTCCTGATCCTTGTTCCCTCTCTCCAACTCTCTCTATCCTTTCCTTCCTCTCTCCCTGTGCTTTAAACATTTTGTACCTCACAGGAACGCAGACTCTGGCTGACGAATGGTTCCACCTGTAGCCATGGAGTCTGGTTTGGGCCTGATGGCAGCCGTGTCGTCCAAACACTTTTTCCCCACAATTCAGATTTCCCAACAGGTGAAAACAGTCGACAGGACCACTACACCATCCAACCAGGGCACTGGGCGATTGTTAAGGAGTTCAGGAGGAAGCGCTGGGACTCCAAACGGCGGCGAAGCCCCTTCCAGGTCCTTCTGACGACCAACACGGCTGTGAATATCGCAGAAAGAGCGACTTGGATCAACTCCATCCAGAAAGGTCCCGGATCCAACAGACGACCCTCCATCTACATCTACACCACACGAGAAAACCACCACTGACGAAAAGAACTGAGAAGGACGACCCTCGCTGTGCTCACACACGCACTGAGGCGAGGCTGCGTTGACCATACAGCTAAAGGTGTGAGCCAAGCGCCGCCTGAAGCTGCGCCGGTGAATCACACTATCAGAACATACATCTACACACACGCTCCTGAGAAAACACACACACGAGCAGCCTTGAGTTGCCGACGCTGGACGACGTGTAGACTCTTCACATCACGGGAGTGACAGTGACTCAGACGACATTGGGAGGAAACCTGGCGGTGATAACAAATCCCAAGTGTCTGTGATCAGCTGATCACAACCTGAAGAACCCCAACAAACTGGCAATACTTCAAC
Organism: Betta splendens; assembly: GCF_900634795.4. Taxonomy (NCBI): domain Eukaryota; kingdom Metazoa; phylum Chordata; class Actinopteri; order Anabantiformes; family Osphronemidae; genus Betta; species Betta splendens. The sequence goes on along the minus strand of NC_040889.2, from coordinate 2,304,708 downwards.
ACACAGGTTGGAAACAATCTAACGCTACTGTTCAATAAGAAGAAGCAGATTGTTACGAGACATCAATTGTAACCATGTTGTGTTAGACCTTATTTTGTTACTCTGATTATTGTCTTTATCATATGATGTTTCTATGTAACTTTACACACTACTTTTGAATGAGAAAATTTCACATAATTCACAACACTGAGTTTAAATATCCTAAAGTTGATTTGGTGTTTAATTTGCTCACAATCACTTATTCACTGCTACAATTAGTTTTTATCCTTCATCTACAGATGACAGAGGTTATGAGACAAAACGCATCATCATTGTGGTTAAATCCCTGAATCTCCTATTCGCTCTAGACGCAAATGTACAATTAAAGATCCGAAAGCATTAAATCTATCTTAAGAATATATGAAACAGAACCCCACCGGAAACCTATGGCTATCATACAGTAATTGTCTTTATTACATTACAATTGAATGGCCGTAGACACGTTGTTAGCAGAGAAAAGAGGCGGTTGTGTTATGTTTGGAGACGCATATTGTACTTACATCCTGAATAACACTGATTCTAATGGTATTGTGGCGAAGGCGCTCCACGGCCTTCAGAATCTCAGCTAACTCTGGTATAGGTTCTTTCTCTTGGAATTGGCTAGACGAGATGTCTGGAAAATGGAAATCTGTTCTCATGTCTGCAGCTGTTTCCTTTATCATTGTGATGGCTGTGATTCTCTTGTTTGGTTTTTGCGTTATCCCACTGGTTAGAGGTCTCATCATGCGTGCGACCTCAGCAACACTCTCGTATGAGATGACACAATGCACTATGTTCAAAAACCCCAACTCTAACTCACTTAATGACTTTGACGATGGTATGGGCTCATTTTCTTCACATGCCGATACAGAAGTTATTCTTGTATAACTACCCACCAAAAACAGCTCCCAACCTTTTGTCCCTTAGTTACTTCCATTTTATGTGAAGGTGTATTTTGAATCTTGATGAGTTAATACCCTTATTGTTTCATTTGCAAGGATCTTTTATTATTACAGAATGTGATGTTGACAATTTTTATTCCTTTATGGTTTGATTAATGTGTAATCAAAAGGGGGGAGTGTTATGGGAAAAATTGTCTCTTCCTTATTTTTATGTGTCTTCCTTATTTCTATGCATTTCTATGCAGTTATTATACGAGTTATGACTTATGTTCTGCAATTAATATCTTATGTTTTGTCTTACTGTATGCATTTGACATTTCACCTAGATTGTTCAATGGTTGTCTCTGCCTGATAGACTCTCAACTCTAGCTCCCAAACCCAAGGTCGGGGAGTTGTGTCTCTGTCTGTTGAGACTCTGTGCTCCTTTCTCACAGATAGTTGGACGTCAGCAATGCAGGTGTGAGAAAGTAAAAATGTTCACACACACTGCGACAGGGAGGAGATGGTGCATGTAATTTGATTGGGTTAGAAAGACATTCCACCCTAGTCGGACAGAGAAGCTAAAAGGCAGAAGCAACTTGAGGATCGTGGGCTCTTTGCATTATACCTCCGTGGTGTGTGCACTGATCTCCCCAGCTGGTTTTTGGTTTGTTGATGTGCACGATCAACATCCATGCTTTTTATTTGCTTTCCCCATTATTTTTATTTTCTTTATTATTTCAATAAATCGCACAAAAGGACAACTCTCTCATCTGCCTTTATTGCAAAATTTCCACCACAATGGTTGATTAAGACATTTTGGCAAATCACATCTCTTACTGTCCATCCACTCTGCAGATTACCATGATGGAAGGAGTCTTCCTCAGGGTCTTGTATTTGTAGGGCAGGGTGTTGCTCCCCTCTAATAATTGCAAAAATGTGGAGAACAACACATGCCACAATAATGTCACAGGCCTCTCAGGTGTTTCCCTGAAGTGACATAGGAGAGGTGGTGAGTGTCAGGGATCGTTCGGAAGAGGACCCACATGCACAGCACAATACACGATTTTCTGGCGTTAAAGAGTGTGGTTTATTCCAGTATGCGGAGTAAAGTCCAGGCAGGGTCATACACAGGTGATCAGACGGGTTACATGGGATTAGGCAGAGACGTAGTCAGGAGCAGGCACAGATCATAACCGGGAGGAGAGTACAATACCAAACGTCAGGCGGTGAAGCGTGGTCAGGCAGGCAAACAAGGTCGAGCATCGAAAAAACCAGGAAACACGAAGACACGGCAGGAACAATGAACTGGGGAAACAACGATGACACACGAACAACGATCTGGCGGGGAACTGAGGACAAAGGTGGTGGTTAAATACAAAGTGAACTAATAGCAGATGAAGTGCAGGTGTGGATAATGCGGACCGGTACTAACAGGGAACAGCTGTGATGTGACGTAGCCGGAAGTCCTTTCAACATAAAGGCAGATCTAAAACCGGGACGTGACAACTGAACAGGAAGTATTACAAAACAAAACAGGAAACAACAAGAAACAAAACCCAGATCGTGACAGTACCCCCCTCCCAAGGGCGGATTCCAGACGACCAAAAGGAAAAAATAACAAACCCGAGCAGGGCGGGCGGAGGGAGGACCGGCGGAGGGACAGAACCAAAAACAACCCGCACAGGACACAGACAGGGCGGGCGGAGGGCGGACCGGGGGAGGGTAAAACGGGAACCCCCATCAAACAAAATTCACGCCCGAACACAGACCGACCAGAAAAACCCAAAACAAAAACGGTTCTCATGATCAAGAGAACCCAACATGAATGTCCACAAGACAAAAACAAAGTCCACGACCAGGTAAAACACAGAGTCCAGGGAGTCCCTCACGGAGGGTGGGGACGCGGCGAGATCCTGCTCAACCGCCGCTGAGGCAGGGGGGCACCCCCAGCGCCCCTGGGCTGGGCCAGCGTCCACGGGGACCCCCCCGAACGGCGACGTCCTCCAGGCGGACGCCGATCCTGGAGACCGAGGGGTCGAGGTGGACGTCGCCGCAGGAGGCAGCGCCATCCAGGCTGCAGGAGGCGCCGAGGGCGAGGCCACCAGTCCGGCAGCAGAGACCGAGACGAGGCAGGAACCAGAGACGACGACAGACGTGGAGACGAGGCAGGAACCGATGCAGGTGCGGCCGGAGCCGAGCCGCCAGGAACCGATGCAGGTGCGGCCGGAGCCGAGCCGCCAGGAACCGATGCAGGTGCGGCCGGAGCCGAGCCGCCAGGAACCGATGCTGGTGCGGCCGGAGCGAGCCGCCAGGAACCGATGCAGGTGCGGCCGGAGCCGAGCCGCCAGGAACCGATGCAGGTGCGGACGGAGCCGAGCCGCCAGGAACCGATGCAGGTGCGGCCGGAGCCGGGCCGCCAGGAACCGATGCAGGTGCGGCCGGAGCCGGGCCGCCAGGAACCGATGCAGGTGCGGCCGGAGCCGGGCCGCCAGGAACCGATGCAGGTGCGGCCGGAGCCGGGCCGCCAGGAACCGATGCAGGTGCAGCGGGAGCTGCGACGGGAACGACACCCTCCTGGAGGTGGGCAGGAACTATGACGGGAACGACACCCTCCTGGAGGTGGGCAGGAACTATGACGGGCGCGACCCCCTCCTGGAGGTGCGCAGGAACTGCAGCTGGCGCGACCTCCTCCTGGAGGCCGGCGGGCGCTGCGGCTCCGAGGGTGACAGGAACTGGAACGGCCGCAACATGGCCGACAGGGACTGGGACAGGAACTGGAACGGCCGCAACATGGCCGACAGGGACTGGGACAGGAACTGGAACAGCCGCAACATGGCCGACAGGGACTGGGACAGGAACTGGAACGGCCGCAACATGGCCGACAGGGACTGGGACAGGAACTGGAACGGCCGCAACTAGGCCGACAGGGACTGGGACAGGAACTGGAACGGCCGCAACTTGGCCGACAGGGACTGGGACTGGAACGACCTCTACTTGGTCGACAGGAACCGGAACGGCCTCAACATGGCCGACAGGGACAGGAACTGGAACGGCCTCAACATGGCCGACAGGGACAGGAACTGGAACGGCCCCAACATGGCCGACAGGGACAAGAACGGCCTCAACATGGCCGACAGGGACAGGAACTGGAACGGCGTCCTTACCGGAGCCGGCAGCGCTGCTCTCTGGCCCCTCACGGGAGCAGGCAGCGCTGCTCTCGGGCTCCTCACGGGAGCAGGCAGCGCTGCTCTCTGGCCCCTCACGGGAGCAGGCGGCGCTGCTCTCTGGCCCCTCACGGGAGCCGGCGGCGCTGCTCTCAGGCTCCTCACTGGAGCCGGCGGCGACTGAGACGGCGTCTACTCCGGAGCCGGCTTGGCTGCTTGCAACCGCCGAGCTCGACGGAGCAGACGTCGGGCCTGATCGGGTGTGCCTAGCACCCGTTCGACAGGTGGTGTCCTCTGACTGGGACAAGACCTGCGCGTGACTGGACTGAACTGGGACAGGAGCGTGACTGGACTGAACTGGGACAGAGCTCGACTGTACTGGGACAGGGCTCGACTGTACTGGGACAGGGCTCGACTGTACTGGGACAGGGCTCGACTGGACTGGGCTCGACTGGACTGGGCTCGACTGGACTGGGCTCGACTGGACTGGGTTCGACTGGACTGGAACCTGAACTGGGCTCGACTGGACTGGGCTCGACTGGGCTGGAACCTGGACTGGGCTCGACTGGGCTCGACTGGACTGGGCTCGACTGGACTGGGCTCGACTGGACTGGGCTCGACTGGGCTGGAACCTGAACTGGGCTCGAACCTGAACTTGGCTCGACTGGACTGGGCTCGACTGGACTGAGACCTGGACTGGGCTCGACTGGACTGGAACCTGGACTGGGCTCGACTGAACTGGAACCGGGACTGGGCTCGACTGAACTGGAACCGGGACTGGGCTCGACTGGACTGGAGACTGAACAGGGCTCGACTGGACTGGAGACTGAACAGGGCTCGGCTGGACTGGAGACTGAACAGCTCGCGGCTGGACTGGAGACTGAACAGCTCTCGGCTGGACTGGAGACTGAACAGCTCGCGGCTGGACTGGAGACTGAACAGCTCGCGGCTGGACTGGAGACTGAACAGCTCGCGGCTGGACTGGAGACTGAACAGCTCGCGGCTGGACTGGAGACTGAACGGAACACGGCTGAGCTGGAGACCACGGAGACAGGGGACCGCACGAGTGCAGGAAATCCTCCCAGCGGAGCAAACGTGGGGCTGGGCAGGCTGGTGCAATCGTGACGGTCCGACGGGGCTGGGAGGAGGAAACCGAAACCATCGGCGGTGCGACCGGGCTGGCGTGGCCCGAGCGGACGGCGTGGAGGCGGGTGTGGTGCGGAGCGCGCTGCCTAACTCCTCAAGCCGCGCGCACAATTGCTCATAGAGGCGGCGGACACTGGGGCTCTCCAGCACGCTGTCCTCGTCCTCCAAGGACCACACCGCCACTTCCACGGCGCTGCGCTGGGTTTCCGGGTTGGACGCCCTTCGGTAATCCTCCGCGAGGATTGTAAAATACCGACGGAGGTCGCTGGGTAGCTCGGCGCATGTAAACTTCATATTCCCCGCAGGTGAATGAGACTCGCCGCCAAAAAAAAACAAGAAACAAAAAACAGTCACTGACCTGGGCGACGTCTGAGTGCTGGCTGGGTCCAAGGTTGGCCAGATCGTTCTGTCAGGGATCGTTTGGAAGAGGACCCACATGCACAGCACAATACACGATTTTCTGGCGTTAAAGAGTGTGGTTTATTCCAGTATGCGGAGTAAAGTCCAGGCAGGGTCATACACAGGTGATCAGACGGGTTACATGGGATTAGGCAGAGACGTAGTCAGGAGCAGGCACAGATCATAACCGGGAGGAGAGTACAATACCAAACGTCAGGCGGTGAAGCGTGGTCAGGCAGGCAAACAAGGTCGAGCATCGAAAAAACCAGGAAACACGAAGACACGGCAGGAACAATGAACTGGGGAAACAACGATGACACACGAACAACGATCTGGCGGGGAACTGAGGACAAAGGTGGTGGTTAAATACAAAGTGAACTAATAGCAGATGAAGTGCAGGTGTGGATAATGCGGACCGGTACTAACAGGGAACAGCTGTGATGTGACGTAGCCGGAAGTCCTTTCAACATAAAGGCAGATCTAAAACCGTGACGTGACAACTGAACAGGAAGTATTACAAAACAAAACAGGAAACAACAAGAAACAAAACCCAGATCGTGACAGTGAGGAGCCAGTAGTGTGGGCTGGCGTGACCCCCATCTCCAGCAGAAAGCCGTCAATCTCTCCTATAAGAAAGTTTACATTTCTTTAGTGCTGCATAGAAATGCTCCTGTGAGTGTGAGTGCATGCATTGAAATAAGTCTATAGGACATAGATGTTCCTACCACAGTGCAGCCTGTTACTTAGGGTTGACTCACGATATATAAATGAGTCATGACCAGAGCTGGCCTCCAGGTTTGTAATAATATGTGCAGCATCACATATGATCTTGGTAGTGAAAACAATGATACTTCAATTACAGTGACCATTAGAAAGAGTAATAAGTGCACCTGCATATTTATTAGTTTATTTCAGGTCACAGCAAGATGTTATTAACCGATCATCATTTTTCAGATTAGCCTCACTGAAATGCATTAAATACCACATACCTGCCATCCTGTGAAACTCCTCTTTAATGGCTCTGAGAAGTTTGTGTCAAGGAAAGCGCTTGAGGCCGAACTTGTCTAACACAGTGGCTTCACTAATGTGCTCAGCATCTCTAATGTTATAAAGAAAACTACTGTTTGCAAAAAACGTAACGCAACACAAAGGATTTGCTCGGATGTACGAGCACGACCACGGTGGGTGGTGTGTCTGATGTACAGTATGGTTGGATAAGATTAATAATATATGTTATGGAGTCTAGAGAAAAACGCTACAGCTCTGTAAAAATATGGAAAAGCACAGATGTACATGAATGATGAATCATTTTTGGTTGGTAATGACGTGTATTCCCCCACTTGTTTCACTAGCAAATGTATTGCGTTTGTCTCGAATGCGAGGTGGCCCGTATAGAGAACTAAATTAGCTAGGTAAGAAAATCTGTCACACGCACTAAAAACTGAATCTGAAAAAACTGAATTTCCCCACTGTGGGACTATTAAGGGTTATTTCTTTCTTCTTCTTCTTTCTTTCATGGAGACATGAAACCTCAGATGTGGCTCCCTCCACCGCTTGAGAGAAGCAGCTTTACCCGCTCTGTGGCCAAGCACATTCATTTACATGCATTAAATACAAGCAGGCACGCCCTCCAATTTTTTATTGGGCCCCACATGTCTGAACACAGAATCACACATGTTTTGTTGAAGTGGCTCAGCGTGCCTCCCCCCTGTGGTGCGCAGGTAACAGCCCTGTTTATGGAACAAAGGCAACTGCTCACAGGATGTCAGCTACAGCAAGGTAGTCAATCAGCCTTGTAGGGAGTCCTCCTTTTTGACTGCTCTGTAGGTATGCTAGTGTTTATTGCGTCCAGAGCACAGCCCATGACAGAGCTGACTTCTGAACTAATATGTTCCTGTTTTGTCAGTCTATATACCCTTTTTTAGTTAAATTGCTTTCAACAACCAAATGCAGGGTAATTTGGTTGCAAAAAACAACCAAATTACCAAATTTGTGCATAGACACAGGTCTGAATTGTTTTATTTTAATGCCACATATTTATGTTAAAACACACATTTTTCAGTTTATCTGCCATAACAGCAGCTGCTTTGTGTGGTATATTAAACCGTTCCTATGCTGTTATACTGTAAATAAAGATTACGTAGAGGAATATCAATGCTGTGTTTGTTTGTATTTTATGAACGCAATCTAAGGCATTACTAAGAGTCAATCTAAGGCATTATTAAAGAGTGATACTTAAGTTATAAATATTACTGTATGGCAGAGGAAATTAAACTCCACAGATTTTGATTAGACCAGCTCTGAGAAAGAAGTTACTGCAACTCAGCTTTGCAGTTTGTTCAGTGGTCATGTAAGATTTGGTAAAATTGAACCGAGTTCATTTCAAAGTCTAGAGTTTGCTGTGTAGTATTTCAACTTGAACTGAATGTTAATAGAAGATCCTAAAATTGAGGGCTATTCATAAAGGGTTTTCATTGGATGCAATCCTTGATATGCTGTCAGCATATTTTAACATTAAATGTGTATTTGGAAGCCCAAACCATCTGCCATTTTCCAGAGACACCTCAGTGGCACTGGTGCACGAAATTGTAAAATCGCTAATGACATTTCCTTTGCATAATGGCGTCCCTTGAAATAGCGCTTACAGCTGCCAGCACTTTGATTAAGTGGTGTGTGTGTGTGTGTGTGTGTGTGTGTGTGTGTGTGTGTGTGTGTGTGTGTGTGTGTGTGTGTGTACGTGCTGAAGGGGCATGCCTGAGGACACACGTCCTCCATTTTTCATTTTCGGTAACCCAGGCTGCTGAAATAGCTGTTACGAACTTTCCCTGTTGGTTCCGAATCGGCAGGGCTTGACAGGGGTACAGGGACAAGAGAGGAAATGATGTGGAGGCGGAAGAATGAATTAATGCCCGCTCTGAGCAGGAAGGTACTGCTCTTACCGAGCGTTGGTTGGTTACTGAGCGGAGGACACAGGCTACTACGTCCCCAGTGCACATGCACATAGCTGCGACTTTGTCGCGCCACTAAAAGCATTCGGTTTACCTTTGAACTTAACGTTTCCCTTGCCGCATCCGCAGACCAGGTTACGGGTAATACGGAGGGGATTGCATGACCACAAAAGTAAACTAATTGAAGAATTTATTTAACGATAGCACAAACAAACTCTCTGCTAGTGCAGGATAGGTAATAATAAACACAGGTAGGCAATCAACCAAATTTTTGGTGATTAGTGTTTGCTGATGTATTTTATTGTGTGTGTCATCTGATTTTAGCATGTAAAAAAAGGCCCATGTATCTGGGACGGGGGCTGGCCCTAGATCCCAGGACTTTACCACAGCAAAAGAGCTGGCCCTCTAGCTGAACAAAGGGAAGCCGGTGATGCAAGGGACCCAGGCAGGGACATTTACCGATTCTTGCCCAGCAAGAAAAAGTGGCCTCTTCATACAAAATACATTATTGCCATACTACTGCACATGAAAAATAAGGCCATTTACACTGCCTGATTTTGCATTGCAGCATCTGGTAACACAGTTTTACTCCTGTAGCCACCAGAACATGATCCCCTTGTGAATACTTCATCAAGATCATAAGATGTGTATGTTTTGTCAAAGCTGTCAATACAAGTACTCTAGTCTGCGGATGAGGAGACACTGGACTCCAAGAGGACTGAGGAATTATGTTAATTCTGTGGATTTACAAATCCAGATATCAGAATGAGACGTAAGTGATTTCAGTTCACACTAACCATGACTTTAACACAATACATTTACTCAATGTTATTTTTTTTCTCTCCAAAGCTCCAAGCTGAAAAAGTGACCACAACGCAGTAAATGAATGAAACCTGAAACTGTTGTGCATTGTTTTTATTATGGATGTCTTGTACACTGGTTTATAAACTTATTGATTCAATAAAGTGAAACTTCTGGAGTCATGGTTTGAGCCAGGCATATTTGGCAGTTGTATAGACGATCACAGATCATCTATAAAAACATGTAGGCAGTTATTAAGGCAAATAAATGCACAGATTTAATTTATGTAGAGCTGCTACTAACATAACACATAATTTGTTATTACCTAAACATTGATACTATGGAAGGATTTCCATAGTAGGGGGGCGGAGTTATATGGACATGGGTGCAATCTAATGCACCAATGACATTAGGGAAAGCTGTAACAAAGAATAATAAGTTTCCAGCTGTGTCACCTTTTTGCTTTAATATGCATTACTTTAATATGTACTCATGACATCTTACCTGCAATCTTGTAGAACTCCTCCTTGATGTGAACAAATCTTCTGTGGCCAGGGAAGGTGATAAGGATGTGAGCAAGATCAGTGCTAGAAAAATGGTTCTTATTGTGCGGCAAATTGTGCCTTTAATGAGGTTCTCAGCGTCTTCAACTGAATAAAGAAACATGCCACTTGCAAAGAATCGCAGAGCTACACACACCATCTGTGGGACAGTGAGAGGCTCCGTTTTGTCCTGTGCTGTATGTTTGGACCCAGCAGCCTGCACAAATATCGAATGCCATCACCAGAGAACCTATACCTCTCAGTCAGATAGTCATCTGCAAAGGCCAGTGGATCAGACCTGTCCCTGAATACTCTTTCATGCCTGAATGCTCTTCTGAGTGTTAACGCTTCCTCATCTAGTACATCATTCAAAAATGGGCATCCCACCGTGAAGAGAAGTGGAATCAGATTTGAGCCTTTATATACTACATATGGGCCTCATCACAGACTTAAATAAAATCACCTTTGCAGACATTGCTTGGTATTGCCACATCCACCACTACGGCTTTCCTCTGTTCTTTGTCCACCACCACCACCACCAGATCCTGGTGGTATGGATCAGCCAGTCGATGTCTCACTCACTCTTGGCGTAGCTTGATGTCATCCATGTAGAGGAGGTGACTTATGGTGGCCCCGTTCCGGAGTCGGTATCCGTAGCCAGTCTTGTTTACTATTTGGCTGAGGGTTCAGACCTATGCAGAACAGCAGTGGGGACAGTGCAATCTCCTTGGTATATGCCACATTTGATGGATACTTGGGCAAGTGGCTACCCATTGAATCCACAACCTCATCGAGTTTGGCTCCTCTGGTATCTGTTTGGTTAGTTTTGAGTGCTTCAGGTATGGCTGTATCTCTTGGGCATCGGCGGTCTTCTCATTTTCTGGGCTCACTTAAGTAGTACTTCACTTAGCCGTTGTAGTTATTTTCAGGGTTCCTATTCACCACATATTTTTTGCATGTAATATTCATTGTCTCTCATCATCAGCTTTAGCTTGATTTATGAATTATTGAATTATACTTTGCCCTAGAGGGGGTTCGAACTGGCATCCACACGTATGCAAGTCCTGCAACTTTACCAATTGAGCTATCCAGTGAGCTATATCCTAAGGATACTGCGCACCCTCAAGATCCCTGGCCTCTAGTAGAAGACCCGAGCTTGGAAAGTGGATGAGACCACCCGTCTGTGTGTGTTTTATATATGCTTTTATATATAGGTTTTGGGCATACTAATAAGTGACGTACCATATTTACAGAAGTGCATGGAATTGTGTCATACATTGATTTCTAGTAGGATTAACTGATTAAGAACCAGGAGCAGGCTAGCCGCAAAGCCCAAATCTCCATGGTAACTTGGCTTAGTTTAGCCTGCATTCATGAAACTGACTCATGGCTAAATTCAGCCAGAATAACTGGAAAATCCTAGCTTAATCTCTTATCCTACTTATGTGCAACAGCCCCCAGGTTCACACCAGCAATTACTACAAACAAAAACTGGGCTTAAACACATACAACACAGGTGAATGACATTGAACTAATTACAAAGAGTGTGGAGGAGCCAAACCAGAGTGCCTCTAGCGGCGCGAAAAGCCAATTGCCACAATAGCCTAATGTGGGTTATAAATTTTATTGGATGGCTGAGTGTGCATCTTTTCAATGCCAACAAGCGTTCTTGACATTTTTGTTTTTGTTTTGTTTTTGTTTTGTTCTAAGGTACCTTAGACTGTTAAAAGAAAGAAGCGTTTTAACACTTGGAACAATGTCATTCTCCTGATTGTTGTGTTTTTTTGGCATCTCAACTGTGTTGTGAAATGTAAAGGGGAGAGTAGAGCTTATTGGTTGCTGCCTCTGTGCGAAAGGCAGTATCCAGTCTCAATTGTGGGTTTTGTAGTCCATTATAAGCCCAAGGACAACTCCTTTGGCACTGTGTAAGCTTCTACAGTGTCTTCATTGCAGACTAAACTGTGCATTTGCATCGGGCACTTTAAGTGGACAAAGGCACTAAAGAGCCGCCAGTAAAACATAAAAGGTTTCATTCACTCACAGCCTGCAATTAACTGCTGCTATTTCAGTCCCAGCACGTGACACACACACACACACACACACACACACACACACACACACACACACACACACACACACACACACACACACACACACACACACATACACACACACACACAGCCATATGCATACGTGTGGCTGTGTGTTGCTATAACCAGAAGGTGTTTGAAGATGACACCGACATGTTTAGTCTGAAAGTCGCTGCTGCTGACTGAATGAGACTTTCTTCTGAGGCCTGTGTGTGAGTGTGCGTCAGACGCTGCTGTTTGGCACGTCTGTGCTTTCAATGGCCACAGACGGCATTGGCCAATGTGGCCTTGGGCCGTTGGCCTCAAAGAGAAGGCTTCTCTTTGCATGAATAATAATTAGGCTACTCCATCGCCAGCTCACAAAGACACAGACCATCTGGGTTCAGTCCTCCTGGCCTTACATGGTCCCCGCTGTTCATAGTGTGTCCATCTGAACGACTGTGTGGCACAACAAGGCTTTTTATAGAGGCTGTCGTTCTGCCACGGCACGTTACAAATTGTGGAGAACTGCAAGACGCACCACACTGAAGAGGCTTGTTGTCGCTAAGTGGGGGGAAAAAAGAAAAAGACACACACATTTTTTGGACACATTGTTGACTATTGGTGCCTCTCTACCAGTCATTGATCTACGGGGATATTTGCTTTTACTGTTTCAACCTAAACTCTCACCTGTCCACCTCAAGTACCTTTTGCTTTTATTTATAAGGCAGTAGCATGTTTTCTTTGACTACAACCTGCAGCACCTCGTTCTTACGCTACGGGAATTGCACCGTCCCTTAGGTGATTTTTGGCTTGGCCCCGGGGTCTTTTCCTGGCTAGGCATGTCTCAAAAACCTCCACAGGGAGATATTTTATATCAATAAGATGCACAGATTTCACAAGGAGCACTGGTTCTGTCTATCATGATAATTGCAAGTGGCCAGTCCTGCATCTATCTCCTGGGATCCGTTCTCTGTAGAGGTTGTTGGTGATGCCTCTTCCTGACTCCCACAATACTTATGTCATCGCCTGTTGTTTTGACTGAACCCACTACATGTGTGTGCTGCTCAGGTTTGTTTTGTTTCTATGTATTGAGGTGTTAAAGATTGTAAAGCTACATCCGAAGGGGAAAGGAGTCAAGATAGTTTTCCGAAAATACGTCAGCTCAGTATTTTCCAGTAACATAAATTGCATCTGCCTGCTTACTGACGATTTAACTAAGTCTAAGCCAGTCTCTTGTTCCTGCCGTGTTTCTTCACATTTAGTGCTAAAACCCTCGACCTGCCCTTTCTGTTGTTGGCTGTTTTAAAATATTTCTCTGCATTTTCAGTTCATCACACACAGCTTGTGACTGTTGTTAAAATGAAGATTCAAAGCCTGTTGTTTGGTGATGTTGAGGCGTTCAGGGACTGGACAGAACATTTTACAAAAATAAATTAAAATGAACAGGAATTTGTTATGTTTCCGTAAGTATAATAGAATCTGTTGTTGATTGAAGCAATATTCTATTGATAACGATAGGAAACTTTACCTTCTGTTTGCCTTGAATAACTTGTTAAAGTCTGTGATTCACAGCTCTACAAAATGTTCTTCATACAAAGGTCATCCTCAGACGTTGGACAGGTGTGTTGAGTCTCTACAGTTGGCACAAAGAAAGCTGCTCTCTGCAGAAATGTTGTCAAACTAGATGAATAAAACTAGAAAAAACTATTTACGTCTGCTGTTAAAAGCCACAGCCTGTTATCTTGGCGAACAGAGACAAAAACACTAGAATGTGTCTTTCTGGGTTGGCAACAACCTTCCCTGAACTCGCTCACTCTCTGAGTAATTGAGGCTGCTGGTGTCCAGACCACTGAACTGGTGGATGTGTGTGTGTGTGTGTGTGTGTGTGTGTGTGTGTGTGTGTGTGTGTGTGTGTATGTGTGTGTGTGTGTGTGTGTGTGTGTGTATGTGTGTGTGTGTGTGTGTGTGTGTGCGGTGGGGGGCGTTCAGTGTGACAGTGATGGTGTTTTATGATGCCAATAAGATGCTCTCTGTGCCTCTCGCTCTCTGCTTTGAGTGCAGGGACTCAGGGACTGTAAATGGACTGGACCGGTACTTGTAAAGCCTGAACACGCTCGCTTTTCTGTGGTTACAGTGGGAGTTGACTATTTTGTTGCTTTTTGTGGTTCTACATTGTGCAAATGGATTCTACGTCAACCTAAAAATGTAACTCTTGTTCCCCTCCCTGCCACACATCTCTCTGATACATTTTGAATAATGGATAACATTTAGATGTTGTTAGCTCAAAGCTTTGCTTCCCCAAAGCTTGAAGTGCGCCTGGCATGCTTCTTTGTGTGTGTGAGAGAGTGTGAGAGGGTCGGTGAAGTGCTTTCTGTGATGCACAGCTATAAAGATATCCAGATTAACATTGTACTTCCGTTAGCAATCTTCTTGTGTCTGCAGCTAAGGTCCTCTATGCCACATCGGGAGATTAGGTACAAATGACATAAATAACATTGAATGAAAGTGTGTAAAAGTAAGAATCGTGGAGTAGGAATATGAAATAAAAGCATTTACCTTGGTGTTGACGCAGCAAAGAGACAGAAGAAGAAAATGAAAGCAGTATAACTTCAGATTTAAGATGAAACCATTGTGTGAGTTTGTCTAGTTTGTTCTGCAGTAAGAGCTTTTTAGCTATTAGCTACATTTAGTACAGTAATTATAAATTACATTATTATTATAAATTATAAATACTTTACCTGCATGCATTTCTTCAAAATCTGGACCGCAGGACCACTGAGATCTTTAGATCTATAATCAGATAACTAGTGAATAAAGGTTGGACATTCAGCAATTCCAGGAAAGTGGAACAGCTACTTCTCACAGTCATTAGTAGCAGCAGAGGGTAGGAGCCACAGAGGTGGAAAAGGAAAGGAAATTCCCCTATTCCTATATAAGCTGTTACATTTTTATTTTTATTCTACATAAATATGTAAAATAAAAAAACCTTAACATTTAACCGTTAAGATGACAAATAGAGCACTGATCTCATTTTTCACATAGATGGACTGAAGGTGGTGGTTTGGATTTTCCTGCAGATAGCTCATCTGCAGGATGTGTCACAGATCCTACTTCATAGTGTTGTTTCTAGTTCCCGGTTTAATTTTGCTAGTTCCTGTCATCGTCCTGCCTGTTTTCACTCACTACTTTACTTCTGGCCATGCACAACCATAGCTGTTTCCTGTTAGTGATTAACACAGTATTTAAGCCTCAGTATTCACTTTGCCCTTTGCCAGATTGTCCGAGTAACCAGTGTTTCAATGGCCCTGTCCTGTAAGTTGCCTGTGAATCAAAACTTGCTCTTGCCCTGACTCTATCTTGCCTGCACCCTGCCACATGAATCTGCCTCATCGTGTTGTCAGCCAAAGCCTGTTTTTGACCACCATTAGCCTGATCCCTGTCTGTACCATCAATATTGTGATGCTTGGTAGCAGCCACATCACTTGGTTGTGGCAAAAAATGTCATGTCAAATCCCACCTAATGTCAATAGTTACACACCACTACATTTATTTGTATGCCAGCATTACAGCTCTTCTATGACACCAGGAAAGCGGAGCGCCTGTCAAAACATTCCAAGAAGAGGCAATGAATAATGAAAAAAAAAGAAAAAAAAAAGGATCCTAAAGTGATGGAGGCAATAGAAGCAAAACGCAAGGCTTATCTCACCTGTCCAATTTTTGCAGAGAGCAAATGTGTATGATGATTTTTGTGTTAAGTTTGTTGGCAGACATTTTTTTTCTTTTTTTTTGTTCTGTCCAGCAGTTTAACAGCAGTTTAGCAACCAGCTGCTGAAACAAAGCAAATCTGTTAAGTAAACATTCGAAGCAAAATAAATAAGCAGGAATGTACCTTAGGCTAACACATTCATAACTACAGTTAACAACTGTTGTACTGTGGTTTACCTTGGCGATTAATACTAATACCAATAATAGTGTTAAAGGGCTCATATCATGCAAAATCCACTTTTTAGACATTTTGGAGCGTTCCTATGACTCTATGGGTCACATATACACACACTGAGCACGGTAGAAATGCATTTCCTGCTTTTTTCACAATTTGAAAACGTAAATTTTCTCACCCAATGAAAACAGACCACGACCTACTCTGAGGCCGTGTCCCAGTTGTCGTCACCTTGGTCGGAAGTTCTCCCTGCAAATCCTGAACCACCACCCCCACAATGATCCCGAACCAAAACTGGACTTCCGCCATTTCCCCCCTCTCACTCACCGTGAACAGACCAGCACGGCAGCGCCCAAGTCCTCCCATAGAAATAGTTCGGTTCTTAGGTTTTCTAACCAACACCAAAGTCTATTCACTTTAACAAGGGATCAACAAGTGAGGATTTGTGGGTCACTTTTATTTTTAACGGACCGGTGCCAGAAACACTGCCTCAGCATTTATACGTATGTGCATTTCAAACGAGGGTGCGTACAATGCTGGATTTGTTTAACGGCTCCTGTTGGAAAAAAAGGATCTATTCCTACAGTCCGTCATCCACTCACTGAAGTAAGTACATGCTTGATATTTATAATGTTTTAAAATGTTAGTTTGTCCGTTTAAATGTAGTAACCTATGTGTAGGGCAAGTTACTAGCTAGCTATGCTAACGGCTACAGCCAGTCGACCGAGCCTTTGTCCCCTTCAAATGTGCTCATGTGGGCTCCTGCAGCCACACACCTGTGTGGAGAAAAGCTAATGACTAACGGCATCGAGCGGCTACGGGCAGGGAGCGGTGGGTCTAGCGTCTGTCCTTTTTCTGTAATCTCATACACCTGCGGGGAACAGCTGATCGTTATCGCCCTTCCAGCAGCGACAGACAGGAAGCAGTGGATCTAGCTCGCTGTAGCAAGTTTGTGCTTGATACTTGTGATATCTAAATATGTTAGTTGGGTCTGTTTAAAATGCAGTAAACCACGTGTGAGACAAGCTAATCGCTAGCGTCGCTAACGGCTACAGTGAGTCAACCGAGCCTTTGTCCCTTTCAAATGTGCTACTCTGAGTTGACGCAGTCACACACCTGTGTGGGGAACAGCTAATAGCGATGGGCCTTCGATCGGCGACAGGCAGGAAGCGGTGGATCGAGCTTTTGTCCTGTTGACGTGCTGCCGCTCCTGTTTGTGTTGCGTTAGCCGTTAACATGTCTTTAGGCCTTTGCACTTTAGAGCTACAGCTGGTCGATCGCTACAAAAAGAACCTGCAGATGAACGCGGTTGTGTTTGTTATTACCCCGTCCTGTGTCAGAGCCTAAATCAACTTGTGATTTTGGGTTATGTCATTGTTCTATCAAATTCTAACATGATTAGTTGGAATGATTACTGTGTTGTGTTGCAAGCTTAGTTGCTAATTAGTCACATCTCTACAATAACTGCTGCTTATCTGGTCAGTTACCTATAGCTTGTACCATAGCCATTATATTTGTAGGACCAATACAATTTACAGTAAATGTAACAGTCTTTTCTATACTGTAGGGAGCCACATCCCAGTTACCTACATGCAAGGAGGCTGTCAAACAGAGAAATCACTGCAGACTGTTGGTACACGGACATCTGTTGCCCAGCTCAGGAGTGAAGGTATGTAAGTTTGTATGTACCAACAGTAAGATAGGCAATAGAAGATTTTAATTGGTATATACTGTTTAGATTTTATATTTGAATTGTAACAACTGTTTATCTGTTGTTTTAGCACAGACAGGCCTGTCCTCTTGTTTGGTTTAATTTCTTTTCTGGTATCGTGTGTTCTTACATTGGAGAAGGTTTTGACCTACATAATAATGAACATTTCACTAATCTACAATTCTGATTGCAGTACCTTTTTGTTTTGATGAGGTGATGGTGAGGACAGCCACAGCTTCCATCTGGTAGAGGACTGCTTCCGCTCAGTCTTCCAAATAGTGATGAGAACAAGGATCACCACATCTCCCTGTTTACCCTACTTTCATGCATTTCGTCTGCAAGGCCCTGCAAAAGCTTCTGTCCTCAAACCCCCAGACTTCTTAATTAACTCAGTAACCTATACATTGCACATTGGAGTGTGAAGGTAACAGTTTGTTCTAGCTTTGGAGTAGTGGTGCATTTTTTTGGTTTACAATAAAGTTGGCTTTAACTATTATGTATTTCACTGAACTCTGTTTCTGAAGGGAAAACACTTTTATTCAGGAAATCATAGTATTGAAATTACATGTTTTTTCTCTTTCTAATATGGTAAGCTATAAAGTTGAAGCGGCCATAAATAAAAAGCATATAAATTATATATAAATAAAAAAATTCTTTGAGTATTGCACTCACAAAAAACACATTTTTACTGAAATGGTAAAGGAGTTATTCCACAGGTGGTTTACATCCATCATACAATGAGTGTTTTAGTGTTTTATCCATCAGGAAACTCTGCCTTCATCTACAACCCAAGCATGAAGAGATGGCAACTCAGATTCTTCACCCCAGGAATCCTCAGCACCAGCTCACTAGCCTCTGTAGATTAGATACCTGTAACAACTTCAGATACAGAGACATATTACTGTCAGATTTAACAAGAATGACAAAAAACATAATTAAAAGCAGTAAAAATACGTTAGGTCAATATATAATTTGAACCAATGCTTTTTGTTCCCAGGTAGGTCATGCAGTGATTGCTCTAAATATTAATGCACATTTTTAAATAAAATTATGTCAGAGCAGCAGCACAAGTAAGACAAAACAGTGAAATGTGTAAATGTAAAATGTATTTATATTATTTCAGCTATGCTCTCAAACTTATTTATTTGTATAACGTGAGCTAAAGTAGTGTTATCTATTAACGAGAGTTTTCCAGGTAAGTCGTGTTGTGAATATTGAAGCTGCACACGCCATTTAGCATTAGCAACCGCTAGTCACTTTGCAAATTACATAAATCAATTAAATTGAAGTAAATGCGACATTACCAATGAGACACATCTTGCATCAGCCGAAATGTGGCGACTTCAACAGCCTCCTCTTCAGCTTCAGGGTTAGATTCGGGATCGTAGACGTATGGTTCTACTACGCTACGAACTAGCTGGCTGGCTAACGTCGTGCAGTCCTGTAGTGGGTCTTCTTCTTCTGTGGAGGATGGCGGTGGATTGTATTCTCAACGTCGCACTACTGCCACCTATAGTATCCTAACCGTGCGGTGGCTCGTATCCATGGAGCCAAAAAACAACAACAACAAAAAAGGTATGCGCTTCCGCACAGAGGTGTGGCGAGCAGCTTCGCTTGCGACACGCCCAGAAAACACAGCGTTTGCTGATGGGGAGTGAGAACCACATATTGACAGGGGCAGTGTGGACGATCTAAAGAGTTTTATGGAATGAAAATTTACAGAGACCTTACTGAGACATTAAAGTCCAATATTCTTTAGAGTGAAAAGCTGTATGATCAGGGAGCTTTAAGGTATGTACATATACTCATACAAACATATACATACAGATATGCATTGTTATACATATCCCATACTACTTAATCAAAGTCATGACATACAGCACCACAATTTCCATATTCACATAATATTGATAGTGGTAGTGATAAGTATCAGTAATACTTACAGTTGGATTTGGAAAGCCTGTTCAGGTGTTGAGTGTCCCACTACAAGGTTAGTAAGGCTGTAGCTTAATATTATTCACCCAAAGGGTGCTTAACGTTGGTGCATAACCAATGCCACTTGTGGAAGCCAGGGTGATGTGAGGGGCTCGGCCACTACGCACATCCAACAAGCAGAGGAAAGAAACCTAGCAGTGGGGGAGCCCACACACCTTCAGTTCCAGGAGGGCAGGTGTTGCGACCCAAGCCTTCCACACAGAGCCCCCCAGGCAGAGCTGCAGCAGCCACAGAGACAGCACCCGAGGTCAGAGTGGGCCACCGTGGGTCAACGCTGTCCGCCCCATGAGAACCAAGGGCAAACATTCCCCCCGGTGGGAGGGTCGGCCTGAAAGAGTGGAGCCTGAGGACCCACAGTCTGTAGGGAGCCCGCCAGGAGATGCCCCCGTGCCCAGAGTGGGGCCCGCCCCCAGTCCACCACCCCTACACGAGCGGAGCGGGGCCTACCCCATCGGCCCGACCTCGTCCCCTGGCACCACACCGGCCTGCAGCACAAGGCCAGCAATTGGTGGGGGTCAGCATAAACGAGACCATCCAGGCAGACGTACCCCGGGCGGAAAACCGGACCCCGCACACTCCAACCGCACCACACGCATACAAACTCACACAAACACAGACACATACACCCACCCACACGTACAACACACATCATCACATCAACAAACACACACACCATAAACTCTCTCACAACAAACTAGTCAATCATACGTGAACCAATGCACTCTGAGATACATTCTCGCACCCACACAATTCGCTTGATCACATTCGTGGGGAGGGTAGGTCTCCGGCCTGCCGTCCGTTTAGCCCCAGGCAGGGACCGCAGCTTCTCCCGAGCCCCGCCCAACTCCCCCAACCCGGGGGAAGCAGAGGGCAGCGGAAAAGGCATCCTAGGACCCTGCAACCCAGCTTGGACGTGAGTGTGTGGAACTAAAGTGCACTGAAGGTGGGTGACGCCTCCAGGAGCACAACCGCTGGCTGACGGTGTGTCCCCCGGACAGTGCCCCCCCTCACCCTAAATGTATTTTTGCTAAGTATGAGGAACTTTGGGAGATCGCCAATTCTCCAAGGGGTCCAGCAGACAGAGCCATCAATGTGAAGGCTCCGTCCACTGGCCCCCCCGGAAGGAGCCCCCAGATTCCTGGTCGAGTGTGCAATTAAAACTGCAGAGCATCCCACTTGGGAGGGACGGAACCACTTGCCAGTAGCCCCGGTCCCTCCATCAGCAGGACGCCCCTTGCAGACCTAAGTGGATGAATGTGGAGAAATGTAATTGGGAAGCAGAACACCAGGGTCCGCAGAGCCAGGTTCCCGACTGGCTCTGCTAACTAACCCACTGCCCCCCACAACCCCCAGCCAGGAAGAGACAGCCGAGACCCAGGGACCGCAGTACTACTGCCCAGGCACCACACGCAGCACAGCCAGAGCCATCTTCACCCTTCTTTTACACTTACCCATTCTCTCGCTCAAGTATGCCCATGCTCGCCCCGTGTAGTGCTACACTTAAATCTACACACATACTCTGCGGTTGTGCATTGAGGGCCAACCTCCGCCCAGGGCCCAATGAAGGTCGTAGCCCGAGTAGTCCGCCAATGCCCCCGGCAACAGGCCCGAGCAGTTACCAGAGGACGTTGGACCGCTAGGGCAGGCAGCGCCCCACCTGAGCAGGGGCAGCGCCCCAGGGGAGAGACACCCCTCCGGGCACCGGCAGACACCACCAGAGACAGGTCACCAGGTCACCTACTCCGGCACAGGACCGCCAGCAACCATTTTTTTCATCCTGGTGACTCCAAATTGACTAAAACCAAAACAGAAAAATTTGACATCAGATTTTATTCAATGTTCCTCCACGTATGTGATAAAACAATTTGTCAATTTATTAATCATGGCACTGGGTCGAGGAAACTGCGTGGGCTGGCATAATGAGAAATGTAACCCAAGCTTATGCTGGCAGTATTACAACAGTCCCTGTTCATCCCACCTTTCTCCCACATCCTATCTGTTATTAAACACTGCGCCTTATTCATGGCGCTTTGCCTGTGCAGTTTGTGTACCAGTCGGAATTGTCTGCGCAGCTGAAACCTTTGAATTATGTGTTTTAGAGTAGGATTATCAGACCTCTTATCTGCCACCTCTTATCTGCCACTGATGAAGGATCAAGATGTTAGAGGGGTTATTAAGAGTGAGGCCTGCCAACTATCGATGTCTAGTACAACCTGCGTCTCTCTGTAGAGCCGTAGCCTTACCTTACCTGTGTAATCAGACATCCAGCTCTTTTTATTTATTTGCTTTAACTAACGATACTGGGGCCTTCGGGTATAAACCTGGACACCGCCTGCTCCCAGAGAGTTTTTGGCCACGCTTCAGAGATGGCCTCAGTTTATCAAAGGAACTCCCAAGTGCTGCACATTATTTCCTCAAAGAGAATATAAAATCAGCTCTGTGCTTCTTGCGGAGGCTAAAGTCGCCTTTGCCAGTGAAAGCTCCCACTGTTCGGTGTAATTCATGTGTGACAAGTCCTCTTCTGTCTTCTCTTAATTGAGTCCTTGGGCTCCGACTCTGGTTAATGAGAAGTAATACCGGGGTTTAATGTTTTATCTTTTTTAGAATATGACAGTTTGTCATCGCTGGATAATATATATTTTTTATTACATGTAGGTAACATCAGGGGTTTTCATCAGTCAGTGGCAGATTACCTGTTGCATTTTGGACAGATTACCAGGGACGTGCAGTCGTGGTGGTGAGGGGCTCAAGCCACTAACCGTTTTTCTTAGAGAATATGAACGATTTTGATTTTTCTTACTCCACTCACTTTTTTACTTTTCTCGCTCAAGCCCGAACAGCTGCTGTCTCTGTCAGCCCCCCATGTACTCTGCTCCAATATTTCTCACTCATTCCCAAACACGAGCAGTCAGACAGATTTTTTTAGATCATTTTTATCATACTCGTACTACAAAAGAGTTTTGTTTTGCTGGAAACATCTGTAATGGTGACTGCAGCTTTAAGAAATGTGAAGCACAACTGTTTAGGGTAGTATGTGGATGGAATATCAGATTATGTAGTAGCAAGTTAGTTCTTTATTACTACTACAGCTAGATAGCACATTTAGTATCTGCCTAACAACAATGTGTAGAATATCCTGTTAAATCACAGTTTACTTTTATCCACAACCTTACTGACAAAGTACAAGTAATTTGATCAAATCAAGTAATTTATTCTTCTAATAATGAACTTTACAGATTGTGTTGTTTGGTGTTACATCTTCGTCCTTTCCCTGAATGGGAGGGACAATGTAACCTCCGGGCAATTAGCAATAATAAATAGTCTGAACACGATTAAGCTGAGGAGAAATTCAATATTTTATTTGCTCCTTTTGACTAAGGGTAATTTAACAAACTGACAAAGGGTGACCACCAAAATCAGTATTCAGTAAAACAAAACAGGGTCTAACTCACTATATTTTGCTAGAGCTGCCAAAGTTAAAGTAAAATACACCTACGTAAAGCTACAAACAGATGAAGACCAAAACACAACAGGCGACACCACCTGTCACGATCCGCCACACAAGATAGTAGATCAAGGCTGTGAAAGTCCATTTGGACCAAGTCAGAAGAAAAAACTGTTTGTTTAATTTAAAACACAAAACACTCCTTCCAGACTAAACAAAATAGATCAGGGGCCAAACTCTGAGTTTAAACCTGAACTCTGAGTTGACTTACTTGGCAGAAAATACGTAGGTGCTCGAGTCAATGCGTAAGTTTACAATCCAATCATGCGGTGTTCGGTGTAACTAATTACTAAATAATGTTGGTATTGTTGTTATATTATACTTGTAAAGTAAGGACTTTAAAATTTATTTTTCACTTATCTAAGGAGTTACTTCAGCGTAAAATACAGATGTTTGTATGAATTCAAGGGGAAGTGTTATGTCTATCC
Source organism: Betta splendens (assembly GCF_900634795.4). NCBI lineage: Eukaryota > Metazoa > Chordata > Actinopteri > Anabantiformes > Osphronemidae > Betta > Betta splendens. Next base: position 2,281,155 of record NC_040889.2, on the reverse strand, counting down.
ATTTTTAAAATTCCTGTTGTGGTTGATGTGGGATTTGTAAAGTAATGATAATTTGATAATCAAATACGTTTTATAGAGAGCAATTATTACATTAATTTAATTAGGTTTACTGTGGTGGAAATTTTCCATAAAGAAGCAGATGAGAGAGTTGTCCTTTTGTGCGATTTATTGAAATAATAAAGAAAATAAAAATAATGGGGAAAGCAAATAAAAAACATGGATGTTGATCGTGCACATCAACAAACCAAAAACCAGCTGGGGAGATCAGTGCACACACCACGAAGGTGTGATGCAAAGAGCCCACAATCCTAAAGTTGCTTCTGCCTTTTAGCTTCTCTGTCCGACTAGGGTGGAATGTCTTTCTAACCCAATCAAATTACATGCACCATCTCCTCCCTGTCGCAGTGTGTGTGAAGATGTTTACATTCTCACACCTGCATTGCTGACATCCAACTATCTGTGAGAAAGGAGCACCAAGTCTCAACAGACAGAGACACACTCCCCGACCTTGGGTTTGGGAGCTAGAGTTGAGAGTCTATCAGGCAGAGACAACCATTGAACAATCTAGGTCAAATGTCAAATGCATACAGTAAGACAAAACATAAGATATTAATTGCAGAACATAAGTCATAACTCGTATAATAACTGCATAGAAGTAAGGAAGACACAATTTTTCCCATAACAGTTTCTTTCTTTTTTGTGTTGTTCCATTTAAATTTCTAGCACATTTTTGTTGGCACCATGTAATCAGGTTCTCAGGCACTTACATTACTTATATTGCACTTATATTTGTTATGTTTGGAGACAATTGCACTTTCTGGTGGGAATCTGTTGCATGTTTTAATATATACATTTAATATATTTAATATATACTTCAGTGTTTCTATCATTCATATTCAACAAATACTGTGGGAATAAAATGTTGAGAGCGAGCTTTGGCCTTGAAAAAGACACTTCAGACCATTTAGCAGCATAAAGAGTAGGATATGCATTTATAAATGAAACACATTGCATCAATTGCTAATAATAATAATAATAATAATAATAATAATAATAATAATAATAATAATAATAATAATAATAATAATAATAATTGTTAGTTATTATTATTATTATTATTATTATTATTATTATTATTATTATTATTATTATTATTATTATTGTTGTTGTTGTTGTTGTTGTCTTTCCGAGAATGCTGACTGATTGACTTTAGTTTGACACCTGTTATGGCTGTAGGTAATACATCTGTTTTTGTTATTGGTGGGAAAGAAGACCCGGGATGTGTTCCAGAAAGCGGGTTATGTGACATACCCAGGTGAGTTTGTAGTGATTAACCTCAGCTTTCGGTTCCAAAAACGGAGGTTACTTTCAGGGTATGTATGTAGGTATGTAGCAACTTAGTCTCTGTACTTAGCAACTTAGTCTCTCTCTCTCTCTCTCTCTCTCTCTCTCTTATGTTTCAGGGTAAGTTCGTTTCAGAGGTTACTGCGCATGGCGTGCCCATTTGATAATGAGCCTGTGGACGTGGAGGCGCAGCTAATTACAGTTTTTTTCCATCGTGAGAAGGTCATACGGTAAGGCCACGTATTGGATGTTGTTTTATATCCGAATAATTATTTGAAGGAGCATTATCGCTTTTTTAAAGAATCGTTAATGTATTTAACAAACCTTTTGAAACCTTTCATTTTAAACTTAACAGACGGCTTCTGAAGTAAGCGCTCTCTGCCACAAATCTCTGCGTGTCATTTAAAAAGAATTCCACAGATTGGCAGGATTTTCCCTTCTACGATAATCTATGACACGTACGTACACACTGCACACACACACTTTCTGTATTACTTTATCATATTTCATTTCAGGGTTTCCAAATGTGATTGGGTGCATTGATGGCACTCACAATTCTATTAAAGCTCCTTCAGTTGTTATGTTAATAAGAAGTCATTTCACAGTTTCAATGTGCTGGTAACTATTTCCTGTCCAGAATAGTTTAGTTTAAAGGCCATTAAACTCATTACTGTTTCCACTAACTAGGTTATATGTGATGCAACCCATGTCATCACTAATGTTGTAGCCAAATGACTAGGGTCAGTGGATGATTCCAGAATCTTCACAGAGTCATCACTATGCCACTCATTTCAACAGGGTATGTTATAATTTACAAGTTCTTTTTTTTACTGTATTGTTTTATTGTTTTACACATTTTAATCATTACAGGAAACTACAATGGTTTCTTGCTGGGGGACAGAGGGTGCCCATGTCTGCCCTATTTGATGACACCCTACCCTGAACCTGAGCCTGGACTACAGACACGGTTCAACCAGGCCTACAGCAGAACACGGGCCAAGGTGGAGATGACCATAGGCATCCTGAAGGCAAGGTTCCAGTGTCTACATGGCCTCAAGGTCAGTCCGGGGAAGGCATGTGATGTTATAGTGGCTTGTTTTGTCCTTCACAACATTGCCACAATAAGAGGAGAGAGCCACCCTCCTTGTCCTACTGAAGATGACCAAGAGGATCCAGCAGTGAACCAAGTAGACCACAGAGATGGAAAACTCTTCCTGCACCAAAGCACAGTCATTTCTTTATGTCCTGAAAAATAAAATGGAATATTATTTACATTGCTTCACACAACTACACTTCAATTTGTAACATGTTCAGATCCCAACCTTAAGGCAATGCTCCAGTATTTCAGTGTAGCCTTTTTAATAGCCAGTCTCTTTCTCTCTATTTTAGTATATGTATATTTAGTGTATAAGGTCCACCTTTTTGATTTGTTGTTGAAGATGGACCTTATACAGCCCCCTGTGCTGGCAACTAGGAAGGTGTTAAAAAGGGAAAGTATTTATGTTATAAAATTATATATTAAATATTATGCAATGCAGATATAACTGCAGACAGATTCTTACACTGCTTAGATTTAGTGATGAGGTAGACGGACCCTCATCTGCATGGGAATCCCCAAAAATGTTCTTTAAAAGGACAATGACAATTTGTTACTCTCTAATGTTAAAAGGGGTCGTGTGAAACGTTATGGTATGTATCAGACCTCTGTAGAACTTGCTGCACTGTCCAATTCTGTCACAGCAGAAGTGGTCTTTTCATTTTCATCCTACAGTGGAAATATGCAAGTATACGTTATCTGGCAATGTGTCACAGTTTCTGGTCCTGCTCTGGTTTTTATTTTGAAGTCCTTCCTACTTTATCTGTCATGTTTTGGTTCTAGTCTCCGGTTTTATTTTAAAGGACTTCCGGGTCTGTTCATGTTACAGCTGTTTCCTGTCACTCCTGGTTCACCATGCACATCTGTCAATAATTTAGTAATCAGCCAGTACTCACCCAAGCCAGTTGCCATATTGTTGAGTTCTGATACCACTTTCCAGTGTTCCAGTATAGCTTATCTTCTTGCATTATCCTGTCTGTACCTGACCGTCGACTCTTGCCTGCACCCTGTCTGTACCTACGCCTGGAGATCTTGGTAACGTTCCTGACTGTCTGACCACGATATAGCCTACTCCTTGTCTGTACTTCTGCCGAGCTAACCAGTTACCGAACCCTTGCCTGTCCCCGGAACCGAGTTTCCCTGCTCCTTTTGTGACTTTGCCTGAGATCACCCGTGTACGACCTGGATCGCGCTGACTACGTTTGTTCCAATAAGCCGCTTATCAACTGATCATCGTGTCTGCACTGTTGCATGTGGGTCCAACACTCGAGCATTCCTGACACAATGAAACATCCATCCATCCATCCATCCATCCATCCATCCATCCATCCATCCATCCATCCATCCATCCATCCATCCATCCATCCATCCATCCATCCATCCATCCATCCATCCATCCATAAAATGTAAATGCAACAAATCACTTAAACATGCCACAGACTGTGTGCTTTGTGGACGGTCCAATAATATAATCCATCCATGAGTGACTGCAAAACAATGCAACCCAATTGTAAGATCAATGTGAAATAAAGTCAGAGTACTACAACATTGTAGAAGCCTATGCAGCATATGCAGTTAAATAAAATAGGCCTGCATACTAATGCTAAGCTGATTAAAAAATCCTAGTGACAGAGATAGTAGTTGATTTAAAGTCATAAATAAAAAAGATAAATTACTGTGGTAAACTTACATTTCACTAAGTAACTCATGCCGTGGGAGGTAGTGTGGGATGAAGTGCCCCCAGGAATGCCACCGACCATTGGTCGCCCAGGACACAGCCAGCTCATCAGATGGGGTGAGGGGAGGTGGTGGTGGCCCCACCTATCTGACGAGCCTCTGCCTTTTTTCTATTAGCTACATTACAGAAAGAACATGTTAAAAATATGCTTATTATATAAATCCTGTAATTGTGTAATCAAATCTTACCTTTTTGTAGGATGGTTTTGTGTTTCATTTTGACTTCTTCCAGAAAGATTATGCCTTATTAAACAAGAATATTGCTATTATCCAATATTATTTAAACCTTATGACGTTAATAGTACAAACGATGTGGAAGTTATGTTTAATTTTCCATTGCAATAAAAGAGGAGAGGGTAACAAAATAATGGTAATTAAATAAACCCAGGCATTTAGTCTGTCAGTTATTTTTTACCAAGCCAACTCTCTTTCCTTCACTGATTCAGCTGTATTGCTTTTTTTAATAAAAATTGGCTTCAATTCCTCGTACGCCAGCATTAAAACCTCCACCTCTGCCTCTGTGAAATATGCTGCCTTTTATTGTCGCTTGGGTTTTCCATGATGACTTGTGAATTTGGCGATCCATTGACAATGTCTTACACTGTGCACATGTGTTAACTTTGGGTTAGATTAATCTAACTCTTCTCTGTCACGGCCTGGACTCACTTCCTTCTTTATTTTGCCGTAAGTCTGACCTAAGCCTGCCTCCTGACAACCGACTGTCTGATCCATGCCTGTACCGCTACTGCCTCAGTTGTGTATCGACCCTTGCCTGCCTGACTACGAGTACTAATAAACCCTTATTATCACCGAGCTTTGTCTCCGCTGTGCATGTGGGTCTGCTACCTAGACCGCCGTGACATTCTCAGGTATTTTGGAACCGACATACTGTACTCAGGGTAAGCATGTTCTGGGTTAATCAACCAAGAGTTCAGGGTTTAGCAGAAGGTTAATCAACCCTGCTTTCTGGAACACACACCTGGTAATGCGCATAAAACAAGAGATACGGATTACAACATCCATCCATCTTCTATGCCGCTTAATCCCGTACATGGGGTCACAGGGGGGCTGGAGCCTATCCCAGCTGGCTATGGGCAAGAGGCAGAGGACTAATAAAAAGGGAAACAATTTCATTCAGACCGAAAAAAAAAACAGATTAACTCATGACTAATGTATTAATTGTTTTTGTGTATATTTTTACGGATTAGTACTAGACAGTGACAAAACAATTTATTATGCATTACTATTCCAACAATTGCAGCATCATCATCAGAACTATATCTGAAGCTTTGATAATCACATGTATTTCTATTTATGTAATTGTTTTGTCCTTTACATTGATTTGAATAGATAGATTTATTGTAATGTGTTATTGTGTCATGTTGTGGTGGAAGTTTGAGCTTGACGAACAGAGGAAAGTATACTGAAGCTTAGTCCAAATTTAGGACTATTTAGGATAGTTTATTAATGGGCAGACTTTTCCCCGGTCAGGCCACAGGGTAGATGCATCTTCACCTCCAAACTTGGCAACACCTCAGTAGACAAAAAATTAAAACTTAAGTTTTCTCTTCAGTCTCTTCTCACGTCTCCTTCCACAAGGCTTCTTAAGTCATCTAAGTCTTCTTAGAACTTTCTCCCAGCTAAGTAAACCCAGCTGTACCACATGACTGATTCAGGAAGCGATTGGGATCTTGCCGCGGGCTCCAACACTGGGAGAAACAGAAATATGTCTATTCCCATCTATGTAAGTTAGCAGTGGCAAAACCCTTTGAACGGCTGTATTCCAAAGCAGAAGAAAAAATGGCAAAAAAAGTCGTCTAAGACCTGCCACAGTGGAGAAACTGCTGTTTTTAAATAAAAAAAAAACTATGATTTGTCTCCCAAACCACAATCCATACCTCAAGGTTACAAAAGCACAATCATTGTCCATCCCCTCACCTCATTGTAAATAATAATTTCCATTTTCATAATTTCTAAATAATCATTTTCCATAATGCCAGTGTGTGTGTGTGTGTGTGTATGTATGTATGTATATTTGTATATACAGTATAACATACAACATACATCCATCCATCCATCCATCCATCTTCTTAACCGCTTACTCCCTAATGCGGGGTCACGGGTGGTGCTGGAGCCTATCCCAGCTGGCTACGGGCGAGAGGCAGGGTACACCCTGGATGGGTCGCCAGTCCATCGCAGGGCAACACATAGACAGACAACCATTCACTCACACACTCACACCTACGGGCAATGGAGAGAAGCCAATCAACCTAATGCACGTCTTTGGACTGTGGGAGGAAGCCGGAGAACCCGGAGAGAACCCACGCAGACACGGTACAACATACATGTTTTGCATGATTATTTATTTTGCTGACAGTTTAATTTACAGTCTTTCTGCAAAAATGCCACACGCTTCAAATTCATGACAACTGATATTGTTGCATCCAGTAGATGTCCTACTAAAGCAAATGAAGCTTCAAGAAGCTTTGCGTTCGAGTGAACCTATTGGATGAAAGGCTTCAATGCATCATAAAGCTTCACCTGCCAATCACTAGTAACTGGAACTACGGACGAAACAATGCTGGAAAGCGAAAGTAACTCACGACAATCTGGCAGAGGTATGAGATGAGTACTGGATGTTAAAGTAAAGCTTGCACTAGGAATGGAATGACAGGAACCGGAAGTATTACAAAACAAAACCGGAAATGGTAACAATGGCTACAGCAACAGGTAAAACATAATACTCTGTTGTATTAATTCAGGCTGCATAGGCTATTGGCAACCATTACTATTAGCGTTAGCAGCCGCTAATCAAGTTGCATATTATATAAATCAATAAACTGAATGAAATGTGAAATTGCCATTGAGACATACCTTGTGCCTGTTGAAGTGTAACCACTTCAACTGGTTAAATGGTAGGCTGTTGAAGTGGTTACACAGACTCACTGTGGATGAATTACGTTCGGTACACTCATCACCTCAGTCTGTCTGACTTCTTCAGCAATCCTTGTACTGTGACCTTGTGACTATGGTTACTGTTAATGTGGTCCAAGTCTTGGAAAAAGCATCATCTTTCTCTCCCTATGTTTTTACTAGGCCCCATTCCATCCTCTTTACAGTGTGGTGCTCTTTTGTTAATATTTGCTATAATATTTCTGTTTACTTGATTTGTTTTACTCTTGTGAATGTGATTTGTTGTCTTTGCAGCAGATGCATCACTAATGGCCGAAACAGATCTGAGGAGAGGATTGATTATTCAATATAAAAAAATCAATATCAAAGAGGAAAATTCTGAGTTTGAATGGCAGTTTATTCTTGTGATTAATTTACAGGGTCACAGTTGCTGAATTAACATCTAAATAACACACATGCACATAAAAGATTAACCGGCATCTCTCTGATTGTTAAACATCCGGGTGCAATATTTACACAGATGAAGCTGCTGGGATTAAATCGAGTCTCCCGCTGTGGGTCGATGGTAAAAATATGGCAGTATAAACTAACCAGCCCTATGAAACTATTCAGGTATTAGACTGTCGTTGAAGGCCAGTGACAAGGTGACGCATCGCTATGCAAGAGGCACCCGTTTTCTTTAATTAACTGGAACTGCAAACGCAATGTGCATTTAAACCCAGGCCCCACACTTTATGCCCTCTCTCCTTCCTCTGTTATCTTGAGAGGGACAAGAATGATGCAATTTGTGCAATTTCTTTATCCACTGAATGCAATTACTGGACCTGTCAGTGTCTTTTGTCTGTGATGTATGCACCATGCAGACTCAGCCTCTCATAGTGTGCACATACTGTCTATCTGCCACAAACAGGCGCACTCAGACGCATGGTGGTGTGTGCACTCTAAGTGATTAGAAGCATGGCGGAATATAGCCCATGTAACATTCAAGGTGAGCCAAGCATCTTTATCCAGCATGTTTGCTGTGATGACACCGGTTTGTAAAAATGTTTTGTTGACCACTGGTCACTTTCTACAGTAGGACCGTCCTGGATTATGCTCCCAGGGGGCTCGAGGAAAAAATTATCTCCTCACCAGGAGGAAATAAGACATTTTTTTAGTACTCCTGCTCTATGTACACATTAAATCAATAGTATGACTTTCAGTTTAGTTGTTGTTAGCCAAATCAGCCCTCTGTCAAAGCTCCTTGCAGCTTTTTAAAGATATGCAATGTCGGACAGTTCTTCCCACAGGGCAACTGCTCCTCTGAGCCTCCTATGCCTGACAAACTTTTCACAGATGTTGCTATGGAAACCGCTCAATAAGGAGGAGCATGAGGGGCTGCCATTTGAACACACTCTCTCCATATATCATGCATTATTCAATCCCGAAGGTGCACATAAGCTTTCCCAAGACAATTCTATTGAATGAAAGGGAGATAACTGGGGGATGGGGGTACCTCCATTCCTTACTCTTTCTCTCATTTTCACACATTTGGAAACAGAGTGGGTCAAGGCAGCTGCCGTTTACGCTCCGTGCTCCTCTCCTCCGCTTCTCTCCGGGAGAGTGGTAATAAGCCAAAGTGATAGAGAAGCTGGAAAAATGAGGAGGTGGGGAGAGGTAAAAGGCTTGTTACTGGCAATTTAGCTGTTACATACCAGCATTGTACTGCATGTCTTTTAGCTCTCTGGTGTTCCCCTTTCTGTTCCTTTCTACAGGTTGCATCAAATTTGGAGCTCGGCACCCAACAAGCTTCTGTTTGCTGCCTGTTGTGTTATTGTTGCCCTTTGACCTTTTCTCCTCGATCCTCTCACCCCAGTCACTAAAAGAACTTTTTCCATCTCACTGTTGCTCAGTGCTGCTGTACTAAAGTGGGATTTGTTGGGTATAAACTTTGTGCCTTGTGAATATATGTATATTGTATGAGCTACTTATTATAAAAAACTAAACTGAACTGAAGATAATAAACAGCTGAGACATACAGAGACAGCTCATGTTAAAACTCCCCGTAACCAGAACACATCCATTTCTTTTGAAACTGTCGGCCATTCACAATAAACCACCATCCCTTTCCCTTATTTACCCGCAGCCTGAATATCTGTCTCCACCAAGCAATTTGCTCCGTTTGATGTGTTTCCTTGTTCATTGTGTTTACACCTTGTTCCTGACAATGCAATATGCAGCATGGTCCAGTGAAGGCGCACAGCTGACACAGCGCTCTGCACCTGCTCAGCCCACTGCTGTTCTAATCGTGAATTTCCACCTCAGCTGCAGTACAAAAAAGTAGACAAAGAGGAATGTTGTGATTTTGTGTTTGGCATGTGATGATTTTCTTTTTTGATGTTGTCTAATTAGTCTAACTAACTAGTCTGACATTTAAACGACCAATTATAAAAAACAATTTGTTGATTGATTTGTAGTGACGGGCGGCACGGTGGTGCGGTGGGTAGCACTGTGGCCTCACAGCAAGAAGGTTTTAGGTTCGATTCCCGGAGGCGGCCCTGGTGCCTTTCTGTGTGGAGTTTGCACGAGTTTGCACGTTCTCCCCGTGGTTGGTTTGCGTGGGTTCTCTCCGGCTTCCTCCCACAGTCCAAAGACGTGCATTAGGTTGATTGGCTTCTCTCCATTGCCCGTAGGTGTGAGTGTGTGTGTGTGTGTGAATGGTTGTCTGTCTATGTGTTGCCCTGCGATGGACTGGCGACCCGTCCAGGGTGTACCCTGCCTCTCGCCCATAGCCGACTGGGTTAGGCTCCAACACCCCCGTGACCCCGCATTAGGGAGTAAGCGCTTTAGAAAATGGATGGATGGATCGATTTGTAGTGACATAGTTTATTGGTCCTATAGGGGAAATAAATGTTTTCAATTTTGATTTAAATTTTAAATATTTCATTTTCAGTCTAATTGGTAAACTTGATAAAAACTTTAGTTTTAGTTTCCCAATATCACACTGGTAACAGGTGCATGGTGAGTAATGATATGTCTGAACTAATTATTCTTTGCTGCTTGTATAGCAACAATGGTTGTGTGTGTGTGTGTGTGAATATCCCATAAGTGCTCACACTTGGCCCCTAGCTTCAGAATTGCTGTGGGTTTTCTGAAAGGTTAAAACTCATTTAACCTAACATTGGTGCTTGCGATAACCGCCTATAGGCGTGTTCATGATTGTTTACTGTGTGTGAGCAAAAAGGGCAGGAGATGGAGTAACTGGTGCTTTAGAATAGCTTTAAGGAACGATCAGTTAGCAGGGATGTTGGTTGCAGAGTTGAGAATTAGATGTTGCTCAAACAGAGCTGAATATTTGCAGAAGAAGCTGAAGTAGTTGAATTTGAAATGGAGGAAACTTGAAAAAGAATTGAATTCAAATGAATTACATAAAATTAAGAACTGCAGAAAATGAAGGAAGTGTGTAAAGGTTTGCTTAGTTTAATGGTGTGGGAAATTTTGTGTTTGTCATCACATGTTGTGCCTCCGGTTAAGAGTTGTTCCTGGGGGATCATCAAGCATTTGGTTTTACTGTGGTGACCACGGGAACATTGTTAAGGAAGTAAAGGGAGTTTATTGCACTCACGTATATCAAAGAATTGTCAACAGCTCATGTGGGGGTTTGTAACAGGGTATAAATACAGGTCTTGTGTCTTTAGTCCTTCACTGGATACTTGTGTCTTAAATGTACTGTAATTGTGATCCACGCGTCGACACAAGAGTAAACTTTGAGATGGTTTATCACACTAATTATCTCCAGTTGATTTCTTTATAAGAATTTTTCCACTACATTTTGGTGTCAGAAGTGGGATGGATGTTCCGTTAATCGACGCCTGGCCCAGACTGAAGGCAAACCACCCGTGGGGATCTCATAGGAGATTCAGGGAAAATTCTGCTCCAACAAATGGAGGGCTGGAATCCCACCTGATGCTGGGTTCGGGTTGCGGGCAGCGGATGCTTTATTCTGTTTGTGAATAGTGTTATGAATCATCTAAGTAATCAAGTAACTGACTTTATCACTGGTAGGATTACAAATGATTTGTGAAGCGATGTGGGCTTATAAGGGCAACCCCTGTCAACTAAAAAATTAAGCAAGATTGTGAACCACTTTAAGCTCAGCTTGTGTGTTATGTCACTTTGTGCCACATGTAGCTTGTTTGTTTTTTTTTGTCTTTTTTGGGTTTTTAAGTCTAGATTAATTATAACTGTTATATAACATAATTTTTAATTATACTTAGTTTTGGAGATAGTAGATCTATGGATGTCCCACTGGAGTAAAAGGGGCGTATGATTGATCTATTAATGTAATGCTGTACGCTTGTGATGACTCCTTTAATGTCTGTGTGCAGCATTATAAGCACACCACAGGGTATGTTGCTCTGAACAAATGTGTCATACAAACTACCTGGCTGAAACAGAGTCATTATAAGGTAATTGTGCGAATGCTAAGGTTCAACCATGCAGTGGTGGAAAAAATCAGTTAAAGTCTAAGCATCTGCCCAAGTGACTCTAGGAACAAAGCCAAAGAAATGACTATTTAGTTCTTACAGGCTCTGATCACCAGGCTGCAAACAAATGGAAAACTGGGTGAGGATGTTCAACTTTGGCACCAGGTAAACTATAGAACAAATAACATTTTATTGTTAGTGTATGTAGTCCATGTCACTTATTTAGCAAAAGGTTAAAGCAGGAGAAGAAAAAAACAAAGTTAACAAAGTTAAGAACATATGGAAATCTGTAGTAAGATTTGTTTTGAGAAAGTCTTATGAAAGTGAACAATAAGGAGAAGTTAGCAAATAGGAGTGGGATTAGGGATCTGTACCTTGCTGTCTCTGTGTGAGGAGGTTTGATCATCAAGGAGATGTCACCTCTACAGGAACCTGGGACCAGCAGCAGAAGACCCACAGTGGGCAAGAAAGCACACTCTCTGACCTATCTCTGAGTTTTTTCTTCCAGTAGGTGTTTGTTGTTGAATCATAGAAAAGAGAAGATTTACCAAATTCTCAAAAGTGGAGATGGGAATGTGTTGGTGACTGGGAGATGGAAGAACAGCTGCTGACTCTTCAAAGGACTGAAGGTGGTGGAAGTTTACGCCAGCCGTTGTGAGAAAGGTCCATGAAAAAGAATGAAGGAGAAGACAACAGGGGTACCCTGCCTCTCGCCCGTAGCCAGCTGGGATAGGCTCCAGCACCCCCGTGACCCCGCACTAGGGAGTAAGCGGTTAAGAAAATGGATGGATGGATGGAGAAGACAACAGCACTGACAGAGCTGTCAGAATGATAATGTGACTGTTCTATTCAAGAAGAACCAGATCCAGTTCGATCCAGACCCAAGGATTTTAGCCGTTGTATGGCTGCCAGTCTGCTCCTGTGCTTTGACCATTGCCTGTATCCTGACGAGGTTCGTATTAAACTCCTTCAACTTACCTGTAAGCCTCCCGAGCTGTGCATGTGGGTCCGTCATTTTAGACCACAACGCCACCATGACAAAATGAGTGCAGGAAATAGCTAAACTGTCATTTTAGACCACAACGCCACCATGACAAAATGAGTGCAGGAAATAGCTAAACTGTAAAAAAGGCTCATTAAGTAATCATTATCAACCAGTCAAAACCAGAAGTGTCAACTTAACTTCATAATTAAAAAGTGAAAAGCAGAGAAATTGAGATTGAAGTTTAAAGATTTGTATTGGTGCTTTTATTTTGTAAGGATTTGGGAAGGGTGTGTGTAGATAATTACTAAACTGTGAAGTAGTCTCATTAAGTAGTAATATTTAACCTTACAAAACCCAGAAATTTTGTTATTTTAAAAGGATTTGAGGAAGGTTTGTGGACAAATTACTAAACTGTAATGTCATCTTCTTAATTAGCACTAATAACCTATTCAGAGGCATACAAATGACTTAATAAATCGAATCCCCGTTAGGGCGAATAGGCATCCAGTGTGGGTCCTTGGGCAAGACCCTTCAAGCTACCGCCTACCTCATATCATGAGAGACAATGAACCACATGAGATACCGGCTCAGACGTCGCCCGGTCTAACAAGGTCTGCGTCAGGTGTTGGGGAACCAGAGCACCTTGGCGAGAAGTGGGCTACTGGAACAAGAAAGAAATGGCTGAGATGCGAGAACAAGGCTCTGTTGGAATGCTACTACTCAAGTAACCCTAGTCAGAGGGGCTACATGCAAAGAATGTGCGGTGAATGGGAACGGAGAAACCCACATTCAAGGCTGACGGCGAAGCAACTAGTAGCTCAGTGTTCCAACATCCACAAACGGCAACTGCTATCACAACTTGAGATTGACGAGATACAACACAAATGCTACGGCAAGGGGGAGCCAGGACGCCAGGTCAGAGGGGAGGTTTCACCATCTCCCCAACCGGAAATTGGGTACGAAGCCCCAATAAGCACAGATACGCTGAGCGAGGCAGCGACTGACCTGAAAGATAAGATCATGGCGAAATTAAACAGGCAACCCCGAACCCCACTACAACGGCTAAGTGAAGTACCATCAGAAAGTCTCATGGAAGATGTGAATGCAGCATTGAGAGCGATCCCTACCACAACAATCACAGAAACCAATGAGCTGATATACGCTTCAGCATCAGTGATCCTAGAGGTGCTTGGCTATAAGAGCAACCATGGGAGCCATGAGAAACAATACCCACCATGGAAACGAAGGTTGGAGGCAAAAATCAAGGCAGCTCGGAGGGAAGTGAGCCAAATGACAGAGGCCCAGAGAGGTGCAATGAAAAGACCAATGCCTAAGAGGTACAACCAGATGACCATACCTGAAGCACTCGAAACTGCCAAGCAAAGGCTACAAGCCTTGGCCAGCCGCCTAAAGAGATACACCAGAGATAACGAAGCCAGACGAATAAAACCGGCTGTTCGCAACACAACCTGCGAAAGTGTACTCTCAATGGCAGGGTAATAATAACAGAACAGACCCACCAAGGCTGGAAACTGAACAGTACTGGAAGGGTATATGGGAAAGGGAGGCATCACACAACAGTGATGCACAGTGGCTGGTGGATCTGAGGGAAGACCACAGCAACCTCCCTGAACAGAATCCAGTGACTATCACAGTGGCAGACATCCAACATAGAGTCTCAGGTATGAAAAACTGGACAGCACCTGGCCCTGACATGATCCACGCGTACTGGCTAAAGAAGCTCACTGCAATCCATGAGCGCCTGGCAGCACAAATGAACCAGCTGCTAAGGAATGGGACTCACCCCGAATGGCTAACCGAAGGGCGAACGATCCTGATAATGAAGGATCCCTCAAAGGGTACAGTCCCATCCAACTACCGGCCAATAACCTGTCTCTCCACAACATGGAAGCTCATGTCAGGCATCATCGCAGCTAAGATAAGTGGGCACATGGGTCAATACATGAGCGAAGCACAGAAGGGCATTGGTAAGGATACCAGAGGAGCCAAACACCAACTCCTGGTAGACAGAACAGTCGCCCAAGACTGCAGAATGCGACACACCAACCTGTGCACAGCCTGGATCGACTACAAGAAAGCCTATGACTCAATGCCACACACATGGATCACTGAATGCTTGGAGCTGTACAACATCAACAGAACTCTAAGGGCCTTCATTGCAAACTCGATGAGGTTGTGGAGAACCACCCTTGAAGCCAATGGGAAGCCACTTGCGCAAGTATCCATCAAATGTGGCATATACCAAGGAGATGCACTGTCCCCACTGCTGTTCTGCATAGGTCTGAACCCCCTCAGCGAAATAATAAACAAGACTGGCTATGGATACCGACTCCGGAACGGGGCCACCATAAGTCACCTCCTCTACATGGATGACATCAAGCTGTACGCCAAGAGTGAGCGCGACATCGCCTCGCTGATCCACACCACCAGGATCTACAGCTCGGACATCGGGATGTCATTCGGGCTCGAGAAATGTGGGAGGATGGTGACAAAGAGAGGCAAGGTAATCCACACAGAAGGGGTCTCACTCCCAGAAGGAACAATAGCAGACATTGAGGACAATTACAAGTACCTTGGAATACCACAGGCGAACGGAAACCTTGAACAGGCAACAAGGAATGCGGCAACAGCCAAATACCTCCAACGAGTAAGGCAAGTCCTAAGAAGCCAGCTCAATGGCAAGAACAAATCCCGGGCAATAAACAGCTACGCTCTGCCAGTGATCAGATACCCTGCGGGAATAATAAGGTGGCCAAAGGAAGAGATACAGACCACAGATGTTAAGACACGAAAGCTCCTCACCATGCATGGAGGGTTCCACCCCAAATCCAGCACCCTGAGACTGTACGCTAGCCGCAAGGAAGGAGGCCGAGGACTAGTGAGCGTGAGAGCCACTATCCAGGATGAAACATCCAAGATCCATAAGTACATCAAGGATAAGGCCCCGACAGATGACGTGCTGAGTTAATGTCTCAGGCAGTGGAGAACAGAGGATGAGATGCTGGAAGAAGGACCATCATGGGAGGACAAGCCTTTGCACGGGATGTACCACCGGAACATAACTGAAGTGGCTGATCTCAACAAATCCTACCAATGGCTTGAAAGGGCCGGGCTGAAGGACAGCACAGAGGCACTCATCCTGGCTGCACAGGGGCAGGCCCTGAGCACCAGAGCCATAGAGGCCCAGATCTACCACACCAGACAAGACCCAAGGTGTAGACTGTGCAAAGAGGCCCCAGAGACGGTCCAGCACATAACTGCAGGGTGTAAGATGCTGGCAGGCAAAGCATACATGGAACGCCATAACCAAGTGGCTGGCATAGTATACAGGAACATCTGCGCAGAGTATGGACTGGAAACCCCAAGGTCAAAGTGGGAAACACCTCCCAAGGTGGTAGAGAACGAGCGAGCCAAGATCCTGTGGGACTTCCAGATCCAGACTGACAGAATGGTAATGGCGAACCAACCAGACATTGTGGTGGTGGATAAAGAGCAGAGGAAAGCCGTAGTGGTGGATGTGGCAATACCAAGCGATGGCAACATCAGGAAAAAGGAACATGAGAAACTAGAGAAATACCAAGGGCTCAGAGAAGAACTGGAGAAGGCTTGGAAGGTGAAGGCCACAGTGGTGCCTGTGGTGATCGGAGCACTAGGGGCTGTGACCCCCAAACTGGAGGAGTGGCTACGACAGATCCCTGGAAAAACATCCGAAATCTCAGTCCAGAAAAGTGCAATCCTAGGAACAGCAAGGATACTGCGCAGAACCCTCAAGCTCCCTGGCCTCTGGTAGAGGACCCGAGCTTGGAAAGTGGATGAGACCACCCGCGGAGGGTGAGAATAGAGTGTGTATATATATATACATTGCTAAACTGTAAAATAGTCTCTTAACTAGTCATAAAATGCCCAATCAAAAATACAATTAGTGGTCATTAAGCTTAACATTTTGATTGGTCCTTTTAATTTAAAACGATTCAGAGGAAGTGTGTGATTAATTATTAAACAATCAAACAGTGTAATGAACTTCTACTTCCGCCTCTCGAGGAGTGCAGACGTGTTTTCTCTCTGCTCCCACTCTGCTTTTGCTTGCAGTGTCCTTGTCTTGTCTTTTTCTGAGCACCCTGATCTGCTATTCTGGAATAACATTTTTGAACATGGAGCTAATCAACTGGTCACTCAGCGCATTGGACAAAATGTTTTCACAAAGGAAAGAATCTCCGGGAGAACCCCTCTGCCCCTTGGGGACTTTTGCCTCCAGCTACGTGCGGGACGCGTGGGATTCCTGGTGCCCCCTGTGTCTGGAGCCTCTGTCCATCGAGGATGCAGAGGATCTATTCATATTTTGGACTTTGATAACTGGGCTACTCATGATTGGCTTTGGTGGTGCCCTGCTTTATCGGAAGATTGGAAAGATTGGAAAATCTGTGGCCGGCTCATTGGCGTGTCCACCGGCTGTGGAGCTGCAAACGCCGACGGGGGCCATGGTTACTCGGCTGACGGAATTACACCAGAGGATTGCCCGGATTGAAGAACTGATCTGTAACATCTCAGCCCGTTCGGATGCCCGGATTACAGGACTGACTAATAAGATCTCAGCCCGTACGGAGGAAGACAAGAGACTGAGGGATAACATCTGCAGACAGACTGAACACTTGGTGAATATGGTGACAGCCTTGTCTGACAGGCTTGAGGAGATGTCACGGGTGACCCATGGTCCCACAAGAGGCGAAGAAGCCCTGAGTTCTGACCGATTGGAGTATTGATCTAGACAAATTAGTCATGGATTGTTAAAATGTATTAATTTTGGCTGTGTATTACTCTGTCCCTTCTCCCTCACCCCTCCCTTCCCGGGTCCAATCTAGCTCACCAGCTGTGCCTCTATCTATCCTCTTCCCCTTATTGTGGCTCCCTTCAAGGACAACTGTTGGACTGACCTGTAAACATCTTGGTCGGCCTCGGTCATACTTCTACAAACAACACTTCACTACACTGATTCAGATACACCCCCCCCCTCCCCTCCTTACAGTCTCACTGTCTGCTCTCCGACCTTATCTATCTGTCCTGATGAACCCAAGAAAAAATTCCAGCAAGGTTTCCACTTGTACTGTGTGATACTGTATGTGTGTGCGTTTTATTACTGTTTGTACTGCAATTTGCTTCCACTGTCGGACTAGCGCCGGGTAACCTGGCTGCTGATGGGAATTTCCCCGCTGTGGGACTAATAAAGGCATTCTTAATCTTAATCTTAATCCTATGAGTAACATGCATAGAGCTGCTACACTGAGCATCTATGGAAGTTTTTTAGACTCAAAATTCAATTCACAATACATTTGTCAATTGGCAATTCAATATGCAATATCGTCATTCAATTTGCAAATGCATTTGACATTTTGCAATTTATTATTAAAAGTGGCAATTCAATACTTAGTTTCATTAATTAAAAGTATAAATAAAAACTTAAATAAATTGCATTTTGTATTGTCATCTTTTTTGTACAGTAGTTTTTTGTACAATAGTCATGCATTTTACAATTGGCAATTCAATATGCATTTTGAAAATGCATTCTGCAATTGACAATTCAATATGCATTTTGAAAATGCATTCTGCAATTGACAATTCAATATGCATTTTCAAAATGCATTTTGCAATTTACAATTCAATATGCATTTTGAAAAAGCATTCGACAAATGGAAATGCATTATTAGACTTTTCTCATTTTCTCATGGCTTAGAGGTGCCTTCATTCAAATGCGACAGCAGACAGCCGGAATGCATTTCATTAGGGGTGCACACACTTTTTCAGCCTGAGAGCTACTTATGACATGACCGAGTCAAAATGATCTACCCCCTACTAAAAATGCAAAACACATTATTTATAAATATATTGAGAATTATTTTTATATGTAAAGTATATGCTGGTTTACCTTGCATTACTGCATCAACCTTTATTGCACAATACTGTACAACTCTGTACATTTTTTTTAACATTACCTTAGTCTGGACAATAACTGCTGATAGCCAGCCTCAAGCAGACTTCCAGATTCCATTCCATTCAGCTGAATGTCGGCTTGAAGTGTCAGAATCTCATCCTCGGAGAGGAAGAGTTCAGGTGAGACAGTGATACAACTTTTGATGCCAGTGAAACAACCTCAGCATCTTTCTGGAAAGGGTAGCACATGAATGCGACTGGCTCGAGTAAAGCAAAGTCTTGAAAGCGTCTGTCGAACTCTGACAGGCAATGGTCAATTTGCTTTATGTAGCGTGCACTGTCAAGCTGCGCACATGACTGCTCTTGTGTCTCCAACTCTGCCACGAGGTTTTGGAACTTTGCCAAATCATGGCTGTGGAGCTTTGAGGAGAGATGTTGCATTTTTCATTTCCTTTCACTCCCGGCTCTCATTGCGCACACCTGCCTGTCATTAGTAATCAGTTATTAGTATATAAGCACCAGTACTCACCCAAGCCAGTTTCCTGAAGACCTGCCTAATCCTTGTCTGTATCTCTGCCGTGATGACTGGGTAACGTTCCTGCTTGTTTTTGACCTGAGATCTGTCTGAGCCTTGTGGGGGTGGCGGTGTTCACCCTGGAGGACGAGGACAGCGCGCTAGAATGTTCTGGCGTCCACTGCCTCTATGACCGGTTGTGCGCACGGCTCGAGGAGTTAGAGCACGTGCTCCGCGCCACACCTGCCCCCACGCCGGCCTCTTGGATTACGCCAGTCCCGGTCGCACCACTGATGTCCTTGGTTTCAGCCGGTCCATTTGTCCCTTCTCCCGCACTGGATCAGCCTGCGGTCCCAGTTTCAGTTTCCATTCCCTAGCCACGTCTGACCGTTGCTGATGCACCAGCCTGCCCAGCTCAAACTTCAGTCCTCAAGGAGGAATTTTTGCACTGGTGCAGTTTCACGTTCCGAGCTCCCACTCAGCTGAGCCACACTCAAGCTCCCGCTCAGCCAAGCCATGCTCAAGCTCCCGCTCAGCCACGCCGTCCCTGCCCCAGTTCCTGTGAGCCCTGAAGAGGCCGTTCCTGCCCCAGTTCCTGTCGGCCCTGAAGAGGACGTTCATGTCCCAGTTCCGGTCGGCCCTGAAGAGGCCGTTCCTGCCCCAGTTCCTGTCGGCCATGAAGAAGCCGTTCCTGCCCTTGTCGGCCTTGAAACCTCCCGTTGAACCTCCTGTCGGTTCCTGGTGGTCGGGCTCCGACCACGTCGTTGGTGCATGAACAATGCCACGTCGTTGGTGCATGAACAATGCCACAAGTGGCATTGTTCATGCACCAACGTCTGCCTCACCCTTTGGGTAAATAATATCAAGCTACAGCCTTACTAACCTTGTAGTGGGACACTTTTCAAATCCAACTGTAAGTATTATTGATACTTATCACTACCAATATCAATAATGTGTGAATATGGAATTTGTGGTGTTGTATGTCATGACTTTTAATAAGTAGTATGGGATATGTATAACGCACATAATGCACATATGTATGTATATGATATGTATATGTTTGTATGAGTATGTGCACATACCTTAACACTATTATTGGTATTAGTATTAATCTCCAAGGTAAACCACAGTACAAAAGTTGTTTAGTTATGAATGTGTTAGCCTAAGTTACATCCCTGCTTCTTATTTATTTTGCTCCTATTGTTTACTTAACAGATTTGCTTGGTTTCAGCAGCTGGTTGCACCCCTTACCCCCCCACCACCACACCCCCACCCTCCCGCATACACATCCTAAAGCAGAAACTTAACCTGTCCACCAACACAGCAACATCACACATATTTTGGATTAGCTAAATAAACCATTAATTAAACCATAAATCAAGAAAAGTATATATATTCTATATATACTCCTCTTGTTAATGCAAAGCTGTCCATCACAATATGGCATTCAGCGTAAGATATGCTGCTTGCTAAACTGCTGGACAGAACAAAAAAAATAAAATAAAAAAAGTAATAATAATAATAATATCTGCATAACACCAGTTAAGCCAGTAAGATGCTGTCATGTTGCCAAAACGTGATTATTAGAGCCAAAAATGTTTGATCAGATGCTTATCTCTACTTCATTTTAAATACATTGAACTCTGCTTTGTTATATTTACAGTTTGTGTCTGACCAAATAGCATATTGAATTGTCACTACTATGTGTGGGTACGGCGTTACTCTCCGCTTTTTTCTAAATATTATTGTCTTATATCTGGTAGTGACCGCTAAGAGTTGCAAAACAAGCTTGTAACTCGGGCATCCTGCTAATCTTCACTGTTATCTAGTCCTTTTTCTGCTAGTGTAGCTTACTTTCCTGCTATGGCTTCCCCCTTTTCCTCTCCCTCTCGCTCTGTCCGGTGCTCGGTGTGTCTTATGTTTAGCTTATCCTCTGCCTTTTTTAGTGATGGTAATTGGTATCTATTATAGGTGTACACTAGTTCGGGGTTGGAGGCGAGGTTGTTAGACTTAGAGTCTCGGCTTCGCACCTTAGAAAACAGGCCGGCTAGTCAGGCCCCTTTAGCCGGTGCGGAGCCTCCGGGCTTAGCTGCTACAAGATCCCTGGCAAGCCCCAGGCAGCTGGGTAATGACTAGGTTACGGCTCGGAAGAAACGTAGCTTTAAGTAGGCGCCCATGGTTCACCACCAACCACTTCACGTTTCAAACAGATTTTCCCCAATTAGCGACACACCCGCTGAGAAACCCACTCTGATGATTGGTGACTCCATAGTCCGAAACGTGAAGTTAGAGAATCCAGGGGTCATACTGTAGTTAAGTGTTTGCCTGGGGCCAGAGCGGGTGACATTGAGTCTTATCTTAAGCTCCTAAGGATCTAAGGATAAGCGTAAGTACGCTAAGATCGTAATACACGCAGGAGATAATGACGCCCGGTTACGCCAATCGGAAGCACACAAACACAGAGTTGTGGATCTACAAGATGCTCAGAGTGAGGGCACCACAACAAACAGCATCAGACTCTGGAGAGCTGATTCAGAGAGGCTGTGGCAGCACTGACACAAGAGACTGTAATGTACTTTGAAAGGTGCTCTGGGCTGAGTGGCAAATGAAACTGTGAGCAGTTGGGAAGCAT
This sequence comes from Betta splendens, assembly GCF_900634795.4. Lineage (NCBI taxonomy): Eukaryota > Metazoa > Chordata > Actinopteri > Anabantiformes > Osphronemidae > Betta > Betta splendens. Next base: position 2,259,522 of record NC_040889.2, on the reverse strand, counting down.
TGGCACATGTACCCTACCAGTCTGACGTGTGGTAGCGCCCAGAGAAAAAGCACTGTGCGCTAGAAATTTACTGACATTAGTCAGAATGACCTCAATGCAAATGCAGGAGAGTGACAGAATTAATCATCAATACCTCCCTAGCAATAGCCAGTTAAATCATGCGCGCTGGTGAGTAAAGTCAAACAACAACCCTTAATACCACAGTGGCCGCTGTCAACCAGGCACCTTTGAAAAGCAGGAAACAAACATATGTGTTTTCTATCTTAGCAAATAGGTTTTATTTTCAGCTTATCTAAAAAGTTCAGTGCAGACTAGGGGTGGGCGAAACTACAAGCTGGTGTCGATTCGATAAATAGTAAATAGTGGACCGGTATCGATATCAGCAATGCTACAGCATGTGTTACTCAGCTCAACGAGAGGGTCTATTTCAGTCTGTTCACAATTGCTGCCTCTGTTAATCATTACAAATTGTTTCAGTGTGGCCTGAACAAAAAAAAAACAAAACGTATACAAGACGACTCTGTAGTTCTTTAGATGCTCTTTCCCCACATAGTCACGGTCCTCTCTCCAGTGGCCTGGTAGCCGATTTCCCAATGCACACACCCCAGGGGTCCTCTCCAAACGCAGGTGTAAAGCAAATAACCCACACAATCAGTATTAGTAATCTTACATAAATTTAAATTCGCATCTGGATTATTTGATAAACTGTAAACATAGCGTTGGGTTGTTCATGCTGGGTCAAATGCCTTTAGACAATCTGAACTTCTTTTTGGCGTAAGGGTCAAATACATTTCTAGAACTTTCTACAGACATCTTCTCTTATTTAGTTTCAAATTTGGTACTGTCCCGCTCTGAATGTTTTTTTAATTCAATTTAATTCAATTTTATTTACTGTATATAGCGCCAAATCACAACAAAGTTATCTCAAGGCACTTTACAAAGTAAGGTTTAAGACCTCACACAACTGAAACCCAACAAATCCAACATACAGCAAGCATTTAATTTGACAGCAACAGTGGAGAGGAAGAACTCCCTCTCTAACGAGGAAGAAACCTCCAGCAGAACCAGGCTGGATGTGGGCGGCCATCTGCCTCGACCGATTGGGATGAGAGGAGAGAGAGAGAGAAAAGCACTGCAAGAACAAGCAACAACAAGCAACAACAGAGCACAGGCAGAACGGTTGGACCAGGGTCTGGATACAGGCAGGATGGTTGGATCCGCAGCTGCCCATCAAAGACACCAAACTGTAGGTAAGGAAAGAGTGGAGGACAGAGAGAGAGAGAGCGGGAGAGAAGCACAACTACTGGAGAGAAAGAGACAAGGTTAGTTAAACATGGAACAATGATGGGAGGTTATTGGACAAAAGAGGTAGAAGGAAACAGAGGAGTTCAGTGTATAAATTAAGTCCCCCAGCAGTCTATGTCTACTGCAGCTTAACTAAGAGATGGTTCCTGTGACTAACAATAATTGCCAGTGACCGGAACCATCTCTAACTATAAGCTTTATCAAAAAGGAAGGTTTTAAGCCTAATCTTAAAGGTGGAGAGTGTGTCTCCTTCTCGAACCTGAAGAGGGAGCTGGTTCCACAGGAGAGGAGCTTGGTAGCTAAAAGCTCTGCCTCCCATTCTATATTTAAAGACTCTAGGAACCACAAGTAGCCCAGCGCTATGAGAACAAAATGTTCTGCTGGGCGCATAAGGAACTATGTGGTCTTTAATATAAGGAGCTTAATCATTAAGTGCTTTGTAGGTGAGTAGGATAATTTTAAATTCTATCCTACATTTTACACACAGCCAGTGCAGAGAAGCTAATGTACTGTAGAAGAAATGTGATCTCTCTTTAAGTCCTGTCAGAATTCTGGCTGCAGCATTTTGAATTAGCTGTAGGCTTAAGAAGCTGTTAGGATATCATGAGTAAGCAGTTACAGTAGTCCATCCTAGAGGTAACAAATTGCATCGCTTTGAGAGAGTCTAATTTTAGCTATATTTCTAATATGAAAGTAGGCGGTTCTGGAGATCTGTTTAATGTATGATGTAAAAGAGAGATCCTGGTCAAAAATCGTTCCTTACAGTAGAATATAAAGCTAATGTTATGCCATCCAGGGTGGCTATCTAACTCAACAGTGTCTCTGTTTTTTTAGATTTTTAGGAACAATAATAAGAATTTCAGTTTTATCTGAATTTAGGAAGGAAGGAAGGAAGTTTTGGGACATTCAGGATTGTATGTCATTGAAACAACTTTGAATTTTGACTAGTTGATCTGTTTTATTTGGTTCCAAAGACATAGCTGAGTATCATTTGCATAACAATGAGAATTTATAGAATGCTTTCTAATAATATCACCTAGAGGAGACTGAACAGTATTGGACAAAGCACAGAACCCTGCCGTACTCCATAGCTAATCCTTGTGCATGTGGAGAATCTTTCATTAACATGAACAAACTGGAATCTGTTCAACAAATTGGATTTAAACCATCCCAGTGCTGTTCCTTTAATTCCGATTCTATGTTCTAGTCTCTGTAATAGAATGTTATGATCAATGCATGTATCAAATGCATCACTAAGATCTAACAGGACAAGGACAGAAACTGGACCATTGTCTGAAGCTAAGAGAAGATCACTAGTGACTCTAACCAGAGCTGTTTCTGTGCTATGATGTTTTCTAAATCCTGACTGAAAATCTTTGTACAGGTTATTCCTAGGAACTATTAAATTATCGATTTCAACTCCATATGTCAGGATAATATCGAGGGTATGGTTGAAACGATGATTGGGTTCATTTACCTGCTGAGTAAAACCAATAGTGTCTATTAAGGAGTTAAAAGAAGTCCTAAGAAAGTTACTGCCGAAGTCTACTGGTAAGTCACTCCTCTTTAATTTGTTTGTGACTTGTATAGTTTAGGTGGTCAGAGAGCAGACACAGTCTCTATGCAATAACTAATACTAAGAGGGGGTGGCGGCTGTAGAGAACATGTAGAGAGGTGTGTAAGACTGCGACTCTGCGTCCTTGGCTCCACTCTGAGTTGTCACAGTGCAGGGAGACTAAGCATGATGGCCATGTTACTAGAGGCTCTGTCCAACGTGGGATGGATTCTAATCAGCCCAGGTTTTCCCCAAAAAGTGCTCCCTTAGCCACAAAACCCACATCGTTTGCAGGACACCACCTAGACAACCAGCGGTTGAGCGATGACAGCTGGCTATACCCGTCATTGCTGATCACATTGGGGAGGGGTCCAGAGAAAACTATGGAGCCCGACATTGGTTTGGCAAACGAACACACCAACTAAATGTTAGTTATAGTAACTTCTGATTGGCATAACCGGGCGTCATTAGCTCCTGCATGTATTACCATACTTACGCTTATCTTTAGATAAGAGCTTTAGACAGGAGCTTAAGATAAGACTCAATGTGGCCCACTCTGGCCCCAGGCAAACACTTAGCTATGACTGCTGGATTCTCTAACTTCACGTTTCGGTCTATGGAGTCACCAATGATCAAAGTTGGTTTCACAGCAGGTGTGTTGGTAAAATCAGTTTGAAACATGAAGCGGTTGGGGATGAACCATGGGCACCTGTCTAAAGCTACATTTTCAAAGTCAAAGGCAATGATAATTACTGTGGCTTCCAACATAGAGGTGTATTCAAGTTTAACCCCCAGACCATCACTAATTTTAACTTAAATTCAGTTGGTTGCTTAGAAGAGAATATAATAAAACCACACAATACTGAACCGACCCTCCAAGTGGCAACTCAGTGCAATGTTTGCGTGTGTGATGAGGGGTCATTACATTGACCTTTGTGTTTATTTGTATGCAATCTTTCAATCAGTGTCAATCTTTCAATCTTGTCAATCTTTGAAAATAAAAGGGGAATTATTATTTTAAACTTAAACTTTAAACTTTTAAACAGAGTTATTAAATATTGGTGAGTTGAGCTTTAAGGCTTTAATTTGTTTGTAGTGGTGCAATAGACGGGTAACAGCTACATATGCACCTTTAATAAGAACCATGAAGTTGTTTACTGAGGCTTAAATATTTTTTTCTTTTAAATGCAAAAAATGAAATAAGAAATTATTATTCTGTGGACTCAAAGCTTTTCATTGTCAAAGCCAGCACACACCTTTGCTGCGAATGCGTTTCAAGTAGGACACTCGTGCTGGGATTTAGACACGAGGAAAAAACACTTCCTCAAGCAAAACACTCTTTATTGTGAACAAAAATAATTGCTGGAAGACCTCTCGCTAGTAGATGTCCAGTTGGTCCCAGAAGTCACATATATGGTTCCTGGCTGCGACTTGCGCGTGGGAACCCACAGTCAGGTTCATGAGGAGCCAACCGCTGGCCTCGGCGTAGCGTGGCCAAATAGGCAGATGCTGCGCATGGCAGAAAGTCGTCTGCTGGGCTCTGGAGGACGGGTCTCCGGCGTGGGCAAAGGCCCCCCAGTAGCACAGCATCCGATTGGACATCAGCTTCTCTGGCAGCGACATGGTGAGGTTGACCTCCGCGGCTGAGCCGAAGACGAAGGGCAGCTCTGCGCCGTGGCATGCACGCTTGTAGCAGAACGTCAAACCAGACCAGAGGCGGGGGTCTGTTACCACATGGTCAAACATGTACTGCCAGAAATTGCTGCCTGTTGGCACATTGGCGCGCGCGGTCCTTCTGGCCGGACATACAAAGACGTAATCTGTGATGATCTAAGAAGCGGAAAAAGAAAGAGAATTGGGAATGATTTTCCTTTGAACATACACTATACTGCATACAGTACATCTGCTCACATACCCACAAAGTTGGCCGCCAATGCCTATGGTTACCTATTATATACTATATTTGCATGTAATTCAGGAGTCGTGCATCTTTTGCTTTGTTGCATGCACGCCTAAGTGACGGATGTGACTCATGTCCTGGGAACCTTAATCTTGGCTCTACATAAAAGACGTTCTTTCATGCCCATCTTTTTTCCTTTTTAGAGGAATCCTCTGAACATACACTATACTGCATACAGTGCATCTGTTCACATACCCACAAAGTTGGCCGCCAATGCCTATGGTTACCTATTATATACTCTATTTGCATGTTATTCAGGATTCGTGCATCTTTTGCTTTGTTGCATGCACGCTTAAGTGACGGATGTGACTCATGTCCTGGGAACCTTAATCGTGGCTCTATAGAAAAGACGTTCTGTGATGCCCATCTTTTTTCATTTTTGGAGGAAAAAAAGGCAACACAAAAGCTTCTCATCATGCCCACACTCCAACGCTTTCGTGCAACTCTCATTGTAAGTTTGACGTGCATGTCATTTCTTTTATTTTATTCATTCTTTGGCTTTTGTTACTTTAGTCATTTACCAGGAGATTTGAATTGAAAGATTATTGTGCCCATTGCCTTTCAGTCACCAGCGAGGCCATTTGGCTAAATAACTTGGCTTTCAAATCAGGTTCATCCTAGTTGTACCTTTCTGCTTGTTTGTTATAGGTGCTGAATTGTTTTTTAGAAAAGAAGAATTAATAAAACTAATTAAGGGACCAGCAAAAAACAAAACAAAACAGAAAAATCATTGTCTCTCAGGTAAAAGCAAGCGAATGAAGTAAAGCTGTCTTGTTTTGCCTGTTACTTGGAAGCTGGGGTGTCTTTTTCAGCAGGCGCACAACCTGCACCCACACAGTCGCACATCTGACACCTGAGCACAAACCGGCTGAGGGAAGCTTGCAGACGTGTGAGCACAGAGGCGTCCAGCAAAAATGCATTAAAAATATGACACGGTATCAAACACTGGCCAGTGGTTCATCTCCATGTCTTACACACAAGTACAGGTAGTGGATATTGTTCAGATGGTAGGATAATGTTTCATGGACTTTACCACTGCTTTCTCCCCTCATCTGCACATCCTGACCCACCATCTTTTTTCTTTATGATATATGATTTGTTTTATAGGATATTTTATAAATGTAAACATGCCTATTCACCATTTTCTACATGCTCAGACAATGCTGTTCAGGTTATCTAATCTGCGTTTTCATTCTTCTCCAACCCTCTTTGTGCCATGTGTTGCTTCATCTGTGATTCCTCAGCTGTTATCTCTTGTCACCACAGATGTTCAAGAGAGACGAGTTGCTTCTTAGTAGGAGCAGCTAGGCTGCATCTCAAGTAGCTGAACTCCCTGACTCCAGGTGGTCCAAATGCTTCACCCATACAAATGATGACAAATAAAGAAACACAGCCAGAAACCTGCGGCACCCTCTGGTGGTTAATAACGGGATGGCGTTTGTTAAAAACGTCTGTAAAAGAGGCTGAATGATGAAACTTTGGAGTGTAATACCAGGTTATGCAAGCACAGCATACAAGGAGATGTGCGAGAAGTTGTGAAATGTTATTTTTATCAGTAAGTAAGTGTGAGGGAAAACAACTATGAACTATCACAGATGACATGTAGCGCTGCAACATCACCACAACCAAAGTTACAAAGAGAGGGCTGAATAGAAGGGAAATAGTAAAAGGCCCCAGGTCCCCTCCATCTCCGTCCCTAGAGAGGTGCCCTTTATAAAGAGCAGAGACTTCACCGTCTCCCTCTTATTCCGTGAACTGTGTCTGAATAACAAATATGTCCAGAGAATTTTAGCTCCTGATTTCCTGTAGCCATACTACTCCACAACCCCCCCACCCCCCACCCAAGGCTGCAAATATGTACCTTAGGCAGAGAGAACTGCTGAAGGCGTTCTTCCTCCCACAGGGTCACACACAAACATCAGTCTGCCATGCTTTAGTGCATACAGTCAGTCCTTGTACTTGTTATTGGTACACATTTACAGTCCTGCCACTGTACCTGAGCAAGCATATCCCTCCGGTCAGCGTCCATGTACTGGGGCAGGTACTCATGGATGATCTGCAGGGCGTGTTGCTTGAAGATAGCCGTTATGTACAGGGTGGACTCCACAGTCGACACCGGCTCGTGAAATATGGCGTAGATGAAGATAACTCCCTCTTCTGAAGTTGTACCTTCGGGCAAGTTCAACAAGCAAGGACATGAGGATATGAATTCATAAACTCATGGCTGCTTCGTCAGACTTACCCAGCAGCACTGGCTTCTCCCTCTGCCAGGCGCCCCTCTGGAAGGCACTTGGAGCCTGCTCTTTGATCAGCTCCCCATCGATATAAGGACCCCACGTCTCAAAAGCCTCCAGAAACCTGAAGGGGTTCATGATTCTGGAGCCTGAGAATAAATGATCGCATGATTGCTGATCACAGAACCACTGAGTCGGTGTGATGCTGGTCAATGACCCTGCAGATATATTACATAAATATATAACTTTCATCATCTTTCACATATAACCGGATGATACCCTGGGTTCTTATGCAACTGTGTGGGCAGCCCAGAAAGTCGTTCTAAATATGGTGAGCGTAGGCTGCAGAGTTTTGTGGCATCCTACTTGTTTTCATCTGGGCAACCAATACTGCTTGTGGAGCGAGAGACAGCAGGCAGGGGATGTCGCTTCTTGAGCAGTTGGTTTGTTTAACAAAGTCTTTTCCGAGCTTCATGGCATCGTGTCTGAAGATGGGGAAGAAGAGAACTACAGTACAGACAGAAGCTGTGTGTGTGTGTGTGTGTGTGTGTGTGTGTGTGTGTGTGTGTGTGTGTGGCCGCTCACCTGCTCTTCATTGGGATGGAGAAGGGAGAACTTTGCAGGATGGCCTGACTGAACAGAGGCCCGCTGCTCTGGATTATGAGGTGGAGGCCCACAGACTGAGCCCCGGCGCTCTCTCCAAATATGGTCACCTGAAAGAGTCAATATAACACAGCAAGTCATTCATAGACGTTTAGGTTGCATCAGCGGAAACTTGTTCTACTACTAGGATTGTTGTTTCTGGCCACTCAGTTCATTTTGTTAGTTGAATTTGCCATTATTAAACCAGACAACCGTGTTTTTTGTGCTCTCAGCGTCTTTACATGCTGCTTACATGCTGTTCTGTCTCCTGATGCCATACTGTAGGCCAAAACAAATGCATATTAAGACTCATTAGAATAGAATACTGGTTTTGCTTGCCTTGCTGGGATCACCTCCGAACACAGCAATGTTTTGCTGAACCCAGAAAAGAGCTGCCTGCTGGTCTAAGATGCCATAATTGCCCACAGGTGATGTGCGAGGGTCGTCTCCCAGCTCGAGAAACCCAAATGCACCTAAAGAGAGAAAAAATAAATAAATCACACATCATCACACGTCACGTGACATATAATTAAGCCCAGCAAGACTTTAATTTCCCCCTATTAACCGTCGTGCATCAGGCCTTCTGCTCTGAGGCGACCTCAGGCACAGTCTCTTTTCATTCATTTCATCCCATTCTGAGAGTGTATATCAATAAAATTTCTTACCAAGTCGATACTCTATGCCCACAACAATGGTGTGGGTGAAGTTGCTTATGGACCGCCCGTCGTACAGTGGCTTGGAGGCAGAGCCAGTGATGAAGTTCCCGCCATGGATCCACACCATAACAGGCAGCGGCATCTGCATCAGGGAGCCGAAGTCCACATCCAGGGGAACAAAAATGTTGAGGTAGAGACAGTCCTCACTGACCTTTGAAGAGCAGAAAGACATCAACCCTGTAACTCTGTAACTACACACTGTTGGTACAGTTAGTTCTGCTGTCATGAATGAAGAATGGTTCTTACTCTCCAAGGACACTCGCCACTGATTGGGCCGCTGCACGATTGCATGCATGCTGCTTTGGGATAGGTGGCATCATAAACTCCCAACCAAGAGCTCACAGGCCTGGGGGGCTTCCAGCGAAGCTCCCCAACGGGCGGGTCAGCATATGGCACCCCGTGGAATATATGCGCCTTCTCCACCGTGATTCCTTTGAGCTGTCCTTTTTTGGTAGACAGTACAGGCCCCCGGGCCTTATTTGTATCCCGACCGACTGCTTTATTCTTGGCTTGCTGCGTGATTGAGTGATCGAGTGACTCCGGGTGCCGCAGGTCCTTGAGGGAGTTGACGTCAAAGCCTAGGCTTGTGACAAACTGCTCATCTCTCACCGGCAGCCCAAAGAAGAGGCTCCTCAAGAAGCTGAAGAGATCAGGGTCCTCAGAAACGTTCATCTCCTCTCCCAAGGTCGGCACTAGAGTTAGCGGGCACAGCAGCAGCAAACACCACCAGCTCCCCATAGCACGTTTGGAAATCTTTTTTCTGCGTTTCAGCTCATAATGCGACTTGAACCGCGTCCCCCGTCCAGGCGCAATGGCTGCACCCGGCTCAAACCAGCAATCTAAAAAGCCTCCAGCCTGCTCCAGCATCCTTGTGACTCCAGTTTTCCCCTGTTGCTTGTTAACATTTACAGGACAAAAGCGGCTCTGTGTCCAGTAGACTCTGAAGAGTCAGACACTGCGACTCTGATGCAGAACGACTAATAGAGGACATATCGTGTTTGCTTTGCTATAACGACAGTCACGCACAAACACATTTTTTACATTTTCCTCCTCATTCAGTTATATATTTTTTATAGAGGACGCTTTCACATACACAACTAATAATAATAATAATTATTATTATTAATTATAATAATTATTACATAGCGCGCATCAGTTTGCACATTTTTGTTAGGACTTAGTTTCAGGCCTGATGCAGCTTGATACTTTCCCTCCCCTCAGTGTGGGTCAACTACTGTATACAATAATCAATATATTAGTATTATAATATTGTATATCAATAAAACACTGAAAAACGACTTGTTTTTCTGTTTCTAATACTAAGACACTTAGTGTTACTACTCTGCTACATCTTTTTGATAGCTTAGTTTTCAGTTTTACAAAAAACAGCCAACTAAAAATGGCTGGTGTAATATGAAGGGTAAAAAATGGATGAAGAATCTGTCAGAACAGGTCTTCTGGTGAAATCTGTGAAAGCGTGTTACCTGTTATAATATGAATGTACTGGACTTCACACATTACACTACACATTTATGTTCAAGGTATCCATCTGATTAAGCTGTGAGACACAGATGTTCATGTGGGTAAATAAGTTGAAACATAGACTGTCATCAGGTCAGACCACAGGGGTCAATAGAAGAAGTACGGCTCTGTGGATGGGCCAAATTCTATTCTACAGTCAGGCATGGGTTTTACAGTACAATCTTCAGAGTAATAATCTAAAGATTGTGTGTTGAGGCACAGTGGCTCAATTGGGAGATTACCCACAAATGGCCTTCTATAACGTCTATAAAGCTTCCAGTGCACATACCTCTGGTACCTAGGTCAAAATTTATTTCTTCACCACATGTCAGTTTAAGGAGAGAATAAGAGTTTTGCTGATATTTGTGAAGCTCAAGGCAACAGATGAACAACCATGACTACTCTGTAACAGTTAGGTCTGTCTCGTCTTGCTCATACTGAATGTAAGATCTTGTCATTAAGCTATGAGCCAGTTAAATTACAGGCCACTGGTTCGTACACAAATATTACCACAGATGACTATGAAGCTGCTCAGACAACGTGTGGCCACTAGATGTCTACACATAGATGAGCAAAACAACACACCTCTTTGGAACAACCCAGGGATTCTACAAAACAAAAAGGCAATACAATTTCCTATTTGGCATAACAAAGGGGTAACACATCTGAAATATTTTTTCTCAAGAGACAATTTTACCTCTTTGAATTTGTGTTCTCATATGAAATCACTAGTGCCAATTTCTTCTATCAGCCATTAAAGTCCTCCAATGACGATACAATAAGCCTCACCACAATCTCCAAATGGAAAGTTGATTTGGACAACAATACTAACTAGAAAAAGTAATTTCTCAGAAATTATGTGAGAAAGCTGATCTGCTGCAGCAACGATGCCAAACGCTGATTAAGCTGCTAACGTCAAAAAGTTAAATACGACAAAAAACGATAAAAAAGGCAGAACGTTGCCTAGAGATTAAAACGATGACAGCGATTAAAACGATTTGACCAAGGTGAAATGATTGATTGTGATGACGATTCAAAAGTTGACAAAGGTAAAAAGATGTCAAAGATTAAAAAGTTGACCAAGCTGCATTGTTGACTATCATTAAAAAGCTGACTGGCTTTTTAATTTGATAGGATTTGAGGACGTATTTGTAGTTATTTTTTTAAACTGTGTAATAGTTTAATAAATAGTCATAATTAACCAATCAGAACCAAAAATCTTGCCCCTTAAGGAGTTTGACCTGTCAGTCAAATCTGCAGCTGCGCCGGTGGAAAAAATCTGACTCACTTTGCTCTGTGAAATCAGACTTTCACCCTTGATAAATAGGCTTATTCCAGCAAAATCATAATAGTTTTTACAAAAATATTTTCATTTTCATAAGGGGTGCAACCAGCTCCTGAAACCAAGCAAATCTATTAAGTAAACAATCGGAGCAAAATAAATAAGAAGCAGGGATGTACCTTAGGCTAACATATTCATAACTAAACAACTGTTGTACTGTGGTTTACCTTGGAGATTAATACTAATACCAATAATAGTGTTAAGGTATGCGCACATACTCATACAAACATATACATATCATTTACAGATGGAGCGGCAAATTTTCGTTGCCTCGTTGCTGCAGGATTTCACACTGATCTTGTCATGACATTAGCATGACTTAGGTACCATTCCACCAAGCCCCCCTACACCAGTCATGACCCCCACTGTGATGTACTTAATGCGTGGCTGCCTTGTTAACGCCCCCTAAACCTTTTTTAAGAAATAAATTAAATTTATATATATATATATATATATATATATATATATATATATATATATATATATATATATATATATATATATATATATATATATATATATAAAGCAGAGAGAGAGAGAGAGAGAGAGAACAGAAATGAGCATCTTAAATGTAAAGTAGTTTATAACTGAACTTAAAGTTATTTTGAATACAATGCCCTTTAGTCAAACATTCAGTCAACATCCACATGGATATTTTATTTGTTTTAATTATACTGTATTGTATGTATTACTGTATTGTAATGTTTAGCACTAAATTTACTGGCATTTTCTGACAACAAAGACCAAAAGCTTCCTCAGTCTGAGGGAAGTTCTGTATTATCCTCCAGGTTGGCTTCACTTCACACTTGCAAAGAACTGGCTCGTTACGTGAACAAAAGACACAAAAGTGAGTAGGTGTGATGAACCCTCCCCCAAGAAGGACACCAGACTGAAAGCATTGACATGACTCAACTTCCACACAACTTCAACTGAGCCATGAAAACCAAGATATATTTGTAAACTGCTTAAGAAGAAAGTTCTTAATGGATCCATAATTTTAAAGGTTCCACTTAAATCAAGGCTCTGTTTACATAATGCTGTATGAAGGAATTTAGTGTCTGTCCATACAGTAGGTCTCCCTCAGAGGGCCAACAGCCTAGTGGTTAAGGCACAGAAGCTCCCAGCTAGAGACTCCTGGTGTAAACTTGCCTCTGGTGTCTTTTGTTTACCACACAAATTCAAGTGACACAAAATACAGAGATCTGCATACATATGTGTTATGAGTTATGCCAGCTGATATTCTTTCAGTTCTGTGTCATTTCAGTCACCTTTTACTGCCAAATGTCACCGCAATTGGTTGATTGTGACTGCTCAATAATTTTCAAGTTAACTTACAGACTTTTCTTAAAGCAGAAACATTACCAAAAGTGCAGGAACCTTCAGTCTGAGTAAAGTTAGGCACTATCCTCTATTTACAATAGGCTTCACGTTACACCTGTAAAGAACTGGCTCATCAGTTAAACAAAGGACTGTGAGAAGGTGTGAAGACCATGTCCCCCATGAAGGACATATAATGTAGAAGTTCCTTGAGAAACATTTCTGCTCTAAAAGAATATAGTGACCCAACTTTCAGACAACTTGGTTTAGAAAATGGTCAAATGAACTGGACGTTTATAAAATCTGTAAATAAAACTTGTTAAAAAGAAAGTGTTAAGTCTATGGCTTTAGGATATAAAAGTTTCTTATTTTAAACCACCAACTAACAAAAACAGTTTATTTAAAACTGTGGGTGAGAAGTTGTGTGCTTTAACCATTAGGCTCTTATAAGTGATGGATGGATGAAGTAGTTCACAAATGTTTCTGGTTACATCACATCAGGTAACAGCACTGCAGGACTCTGGTGCTTTGGGGAGAAGAGGGTAGTGTGAAACCAGTCTAACCAGTGCTGTGGATTGGTCGTTCTGTCTGAAAAGAGGCTCTCTATTGTTATGTTCATCTAAGCTTGATTAGAACATTGAAATGTTCTTTATTTACTTTAAAACAGCTCCTGAAGCAGGCAGACTGACACACACTACATTCAAGTGAATAAGAATAATATATAGAATAAGAATTTAATAATTTCATTTGTGAAGTCCAACTCAACCTAATACAGCCAGTAACTGATAAACCTCCAGAAGGTAGTTTGGCAGCTGTGGCAGTGTGAGCTGCCGATGCTTATCTATGATTAAAAAAAAGTTAGTACAACATTCAATTCTGAAATGAAGTCAACTTTTCAGGTTTTCTCAACTTTTTAGTTGACTGTTTAGACAGACTATTGTCTGTCTGTCTGTTTGTCTGTCTGCCCTAGCAAACAGTGTAGAACTGACATTATCAGATCTATGTCCTGTTCTCAGAACTGTGCCTATACTTGCTGTTTGACCCTAACTCTACAGGTCAAATCTCCACCTTTTGGTTTTACCCTGGAATTGCATCTTTGGTGCTAAAATGGGGGTGGCCTTATTAACATTTTTAACACCTTCCCCAGACAGACCAAGGAGGGGGGCTGCTGACAGTCGGCTGATGAGGGTGTGATAAGTGTGTGATCAGCGTCAGAAAGGTGACTGACAGTCGACTGAAATCAGCGAACGAACCGCTCCATCTGTACATACACATGTGCATTGTTATACATATCCCATACTACTTAATAAAAGTCATGACATACAACACCACAATTTCCATATTCACACATTATTGATTCTGGTAGTCATAAGTATCAGTAATACTTACAGTTGGATTTGGATAGTGTCTCACTACAAGGTTAGTAAGGCTGTAGCTTAATATTATTCACCCAAAGGTTGAGGCAGACGTTGGTGCATGAACAATGCCACTTGTGGAAGCCAGGGTGATGTGAGGGGCTCGGCCACTACACCCATCCAACAAGCAGAGGAAAGAATCCTAGCAGCTAGGGAGCCCACACACCTTCAGTTCAGTGTGCCCTCACACTCTAGCTGTGACGTCACGCACTCTAGCTCACGCAATACACACTAATGGAAAAGATGAAAATTTACCGAAAACCACCCAATGTTTAAAAGTATAGAAGGTATGAGGAGGCTGATTTACACAGAGAACGTTAAATGATGATAGACGCTTTTGAAGTTGACGATGACGCACGTTTAGAGCAACATTTCTATGTTGAAGCGTTGAGAAGATAGCAATAAAAACGGGCCGGAATAAGTATAATAATAATAATAATAAAGAAATCTGAAGAAGAACAATAGTGTGAGAGCTGTTTCTTAACATCGTTTTGAGTTGTTCAAGGCTGGAACACTAGTTTAAACCACAGCAATTGCAACTCTGCTTTTAGATGTATTGAGCTGTTTTAAAGTAGCCTGGCATGAGAACATGACCATTATGAACTGTATGTTAAAAAACCAATGCAGAACACACTACACAACATCGTTTTGGAGCTTTTCAGGTCATAAGAACACTGGTTTAAAACAACTGCATATGCAACGTACATTTAGGATGTATTGAACTGTTTTACAGTATTCTGGCATCAGAACATGACCATTAGAGCCGCTCTGATGGAAACCATAGCAAAACACTAAACATCGTTTTTGAGCTTTTCGGCTGTAAAAACACTAGTTTAACCACGGCAATTGCAACTCTGCTTTTAGGATGTATTGAGCTGTTGAAAGTAACCTGGCATCAGAACATGACCATTAGGACTGCTACTTAAAAAACACATGCAGAAACATTAAAACATCGTTTTTGAGCTTTTCAGGTCATAAGAACACTAGTTAACCACCGCATATGCAACGTACATTTAGGATGTATTGAGCTGTTTGACAGTATTTTGGCATCAGAACATGACCATTAGAGGCTGCTCTGATGGAAACCAATGCAGAAACACTAAAACATCGTTTTTGTGCTTGTCAGGCTGCAGAAACACTAGTTTAAACCACAGCAATTGCAACTCTGCTTTTAGGATGTATTGAGCTGTTTTACAGTAGCCTGGCATGAGAACATGACCATTATAAACTCTAATGTTAAAAAACCAATGCAGAAACACTACAACATCATTTTTGAGCTTTTCAGGTCATAAGAACACTAGTTTAAACCACCGCATATGCAACAGTACATTTAGGATGTATTGAGCTGTTTGACAGTAATCTGGCATCAGAACTTTACCATTAGAGGCTGCTCTGATGGAAACCAATGCAGAAACACTAAAACATCGTTTTTGAGCTTTTCAGGCTGTAGAAACACTAGTTTAAACCACGACTTTTACGTCTGTACATTTAGGATGTATTGAGCTGTTTGACAGTATTTTGGCATCAGAACTTGACCATTAGAGGCTGCTCTGATGGAAACCAATGCAGAAACACTAAAACATCGTTTTTGAGCTTTTCACGCTGTAGAAACACTGTTAAAACCACGGCAATTGCAACTTGTTTAGGATGTATTGAGCTGTTTACAGTACTGGCATGAGAACATGACCATTATAAGCTGCTATAAAAAACCAATGCAGAAACACTAAAACATCGTTTTTGAGCTTTTCAGGTCTAGAACACTAGTTAAACCACCGCATATGCAACTGTACTTTAGGATGTATTGAGCTGTTTTGACAGTATTTGGCATCAGAACATGACCATTAGAGGCTGCTCTGATGGAAACCAATGCAGAAACATAAACATCGTTTTGTGCTTTCAGGCTGCAGAACACTAGTTTTAAACCACGCAATTGCAACTTGCTTTTTAGGATGTATTGAGCTGTTTACAGTATTCTGGCATCAGAACATGACCATTAGAGCTGCTCTGATGAAAACCAATGCAGAAACACTAAAACATGTTTTGGAGCTTTTAGCTGTAGAAACACTAGTTTAAACCACGGATTGCAACTCTGCTTTAGGATGTATTGAGCTGTTTGAAACTAGTCCTGGCATGAGAACATGACCATTATGACTGTAATGTTAAAAAAACAATGCAGAAACACTAAAACATCGTTTTTTAAGCTTTTCAGGTCAGTAGAACACTAGTTAAACCACGCATATGCAACTGTACATTTGGAGGTATTGATCTGTTTGACAGTATTTTGGCATCAGAACATGACCATTAAAGGCTGCTCTGATGGAAACCAATGAGAAACACTAAACATCGTTTTTGAGCTTTCGCTGGAACACTAGTTTAAACTACGGCGATTGCAATTCTGCTTTTAGGATGTATTGAGCTGTTTGACAGTATTCTGGCATAGAACATGCCATTAAAGCTGCTTGTTAAAAAACCAATGCAGAAACACTAAACATCGTTTTTGAGCTTTTCAGGTCATAAGAACACTAGTTTAAAACCACCCATATGCAACTGTACATTTAGGATGTATTGGCTGTTTGACAGTATTTTGGCATCAGAACATGACCATTAGAGGCTGCTCTGATGAAACCAATGCAGAAACACTAAAACATCGTTTTTGCTTTCAGGCTAGAAACACTAGTTTAAACCACAGCATTGCAACTCTGCTTTTAGGATGTATTGAGCTGTTTACAGTACCTGGCATGAGAACATGACCATTATATGATGTTAAAAAAACCATGCAAAGAACACTACAACATCGTTTTGGAGCTTTCAGGTCATAAGAACACGGTTTAAACCACGCATATGCAACGTACATTTAGGATGTATTGACTGTTTTACAGTATTCTGGCATCAGAACATGACCATTAGAGCCTGCTCTGATGGAAACCATAGCAAAACACTAAAACATCGTTTTTGGAGCTTTTCGCTGTAAAAACACTAGTTTAAACCACGGCAATTGCAACTTGCTTTTTAGGATGTTTGAGCTGTTTGAAAGTAACTGGCATAGAACATGACCATTATGAACTGTACGTTAAAAAAACATGCAGAAACATTAAACATCGTTTTTGAGCTTTTCAGGTCATAAGAACCTAGTTAAACACCGCAATGCAACTGTACATTTAGGATGTATTGAGCTGTTTGACAGTATTCTGGCATCAGAACATGACCATTAGAGGCGGCTCTAATGGAAACCAATGCGAAACACTAAACATCGTTTTTGTGCTTTCAGGCTGAGAACCACTAGTTTAAACCACGCAATTGCAACCTGCTTTTAGGATGTATTGAGCTGTTTACGAGCCTGGCAGAACATGACCATTATGAACGGTATGTTAAAAAACCAATGCAGAAACACTAAACATCGTTTTTGGAGCTTTTCAGGTCATAAACACTAGTTTAAACCACGCTATGCAACGTACATTTAGGATGTATTGACTGTTTACAGTATTCTGGCATCAGAACATGACCATTAAGGCTGCTCTGATGGAAACCATAGCAAAACACTAAAACATGTTTTTGAGCTTTTCGGCTGTAAACACTAGTTTAAACCACGGCAATTGCAACTCTGCTTTTAGGATGTATTGAGCTGTTTGAAAGTACCTGGCATGAGAACATGACCATTAGAGCTGTCGTTAAAAAAACAATGCAGAAACATTAAAACATCGTTTTTGAGCTTTTCAGGTCATAAGAACACTAGTTAAACCACGCATATGCAACTGTCATTTAGGATGTATTGAGCTGTTTGACAGTATTTGGCATCAGAACATGACCATTAGAGGCTGCTCTGATGGAACCAATGCAGAAACACTAAAACATCGTTTTTGTGCTTTCAGGCTGAGAAACACTAGTTTAAACCACGCATTGCAACTCTGCTTTAGGATGTATTGAGCTGTTTCAGTACCTGGCATAGAACATGACCATTATAAACTAATGTTAAAAAACCAATGCAGAAACACTACAACTCATTTTTGAGCTTTTCAGGTCATAAGACACTAGTTTAAACCACGCATATGCAACGTACTTTAGGATGTATTGAGCTGTTTGACAGTATCTGGCATCAGAACTGACCATTAGAGGCTGCTCTGATGGAAACCAATGCAGAAGCACTAAAACATCGTTTTTGAGCTTTTCAGGCTGTAAAACACTAGTTTAAACCACGAGCTTTGCAACCTGTACATTTAGGATGTTTGAGCTGTTTGACAGTCTCTGGCATCAACTGACCATTAGAGGCTCTCTGATGAAACCAATGCAGAAACACTAAAACATCGTTTTTGAGCTTTTCAGCTGTAGAAAACACTATTTAAACCACGCAATGCAACTTGTTTTAGGATGTATTGAGCTGTTTACAGTATCTGGCATGAAACATGACCATTAACTGGATGTTAAAACCAATGCAGAAACACTAAACATCGTTTTTGAGCTTTTCAGGCTAAGAACACTAGTAAACCACGCATATGCAACTGTACATTTAGGATGTATTGAGCTGTTTGACAGTATTTTGGCATCAGAACATGACCATTAGAGGCTGCTCTGATGGAAACCAATGCAGAAACACTAAACATCGTTTTTGGCTTTCAGGCTGAGAAACACAGTTTAAACCACCAATTGCAACTCTGCTTTTAGGATGTATTGAGCTGTTTTACAGTATCTGGCATCAGAACATGACCATTAGAGCCTGCTCTGATGGAAACCAATGCAGAAACACTAAACATTCGTTTTGAGCTTTTGAGCTGTAGAAACACTAGTTTAAACCACGGCATTTGCAACTGCTTTAGGATGTAGAGCTGTTTGAAACTAGTGGCATAGAACTGACCATTAGGACTGTATGTTAAAAAACACATGCAGAAACACTAAAACATCGTTTTTAGCTTTTCAGGTCTAAGAACACTAGTTTAAACACCGCATTGCAACTGTACATTTAGGATGTATTGAGCTGTTTTGACAGTATTTGGCATCAGAACATGACCATTAGAGGCTGCTCTGATGGAAACCAATGCAGAAACACTAAACATCGTTTTTGAGCTTTTCAGGCTGCAGAACACTAGTTTAAAACCAGCATTGCAACTCTGCTTTTAGGATGTATTATTGAGCTGTTTGAAAGTACCC